>NC_135712.1:47650996-48364443 GCF_964656455.1 Halichoerus grypus
ATTTTACCAGCAAAAAAAAAAAAAAAAAAAAATAGTATAAAATAAGATGCAAAAGATAAATGACAATTTCAATATAGAGTTACCTCTGGGTATGGAGGGAAAGGAATGTTGCTGGAAAGGCGTACAAAGAGTTTCAATTCTTTCTGTAAAGTTTTATTATTTTTAGAAAACTCTGAAGCAAATCTGAGAGAAAGTTACTATCTTTTAAAACTGGCTCTGGGTGGTGGGGGATGTTTTATCCTCTGTATCTTGAATATTTGAAGCATTCTACAATTTAAAAAGACTCAGGTATTCCCTTGATTACACAGAGAACTTTGTCACATAACAATTACGATCAAATCTCTCTTGGTAGAACTTCGCTCTTTGAGGTCTAGATCTGTTTCTTATTTTTTTATACTAATAGATTTTATTTATTTATTTATTTATTAAAGATTTTATTTATTTATTTATTTGACAGAGAGAGACAGCGAGAGAGGGAACACAAGCAGGGGGAGTGGGAGAGGGAGAAGCAGGCTTCCCGCGGAGCAGGGAGCCCGATGCGGGGCTCGATCCCAGGACCCTGGGATCATGACCTGAGCAGAAGGCAGACGCTTAACGACTGAGCCACCCAGGCGCCACCATACTAATAGATTTTATTTTTCAAGAAGTTTCAGGCTACAGTAAAATTAAGCAGAAAGTATGGAGTTCCCATTAATTCCCTCTCTCATCATCCCTTTTTTTGATATCCTCAAAATAATTTGCTGGGATTTTGATTGGAATTTCATTAAGTCTATAAATCAAGCTGTGAAAAATTGATAATCTAAGCAATAATAAGTTTTCCTATCTATGAGCATGGAATATCTCTCTACTTATTTAGAATTTCTTTGATTTCTTTTATTAGAAGTTTGTGGTTTTCCTCATATAGATTCTGTACATATTTTGATATATTTATATTCATGTATTTCTTTTTTTTTGGTGCTAATGTAAATGGTATTGTGCTTTAAAATCCAAATCCAATTTACTTTTGCATATTAACCTTTTATCTCAAAATCTTGCTATAATTGTTTATTAGTTCCAGAAGTTTTTTTGGTGAATCTTTGGGATTTCTGACATAATCATTATCTTCGATATGTGTGTACCTAACAATATAGTGTCAAAATAAGTGAGGCAAAAACTGAGAGAGCTTCAAGAAAAATAAATAAATCTGCTATGATAGTTGGAGACTTAAACATCCCTTATTAGTAATTGACAGATCCAGCAAACAGAAAATCAGTAAAGATAAAGTTGACTGAAAACACCATCAACTAACTAGATCTATTTGACAATAATTTATAGTATACTTCATCCAATGATGTTAGAATACACATTCTTCTCAAGCACCCATGGAGTATTCACTGAGATAAACTACACTCTGGGCCATAAAATATACCTAAACAAATTTAAAAGAATAGAAATCATTCAAAGTATGTTTTTAAACCAAGATGGAATTAAACTAGAAATCAATAACAGAAAGATAGCTGGAAAATCCCCCAAATATTTGGAGATTAAAATGGCAAGTGGGTTAAAGAAGTCCCAAGAGAGTTTTTTAAAATATTTTAAACTAAATTATTATCTATGTAAGAAATCATCGAAGATTGTTAGTTCTTAGAGAATGGGTCCATTTATCATTATGAAACGTCCTTTATCTCTAATGACTTTTGCTGCCCTGAAATCTGCTTTGTGTGAAGTTAATATAGCTTCTTTAACTTTCCCTTAATTAGTGTTGTCATGGTATATCTTTCTCCATCACTTTACTTTTAATTTGATTTGAGGTGAGTTTCATATAGACAACATATAGTTGGGTCTTGTTTTTTATCCACTCTTAATAGTATCTGTCTTATAATTGGTGTAGTTACAGAATTGCCATTTAAAGTGATTATTGATATATTGGAATAATATCTACCATAGTTGTAAGTGTTTTTATTGTTCTTTTCTTTGTTTCTTCCATTGCTATTGTATTTTTCTGCCTTATCGGGTTTTAATTGAGCATTTTATATGATTCTGCTTTCTCTCTTCTCTTAGCATATCATTTATACTTAAAAAAACATTTTGGTGGTTAACCTAGAGTTTGCAATATACATTTACAACTAATCTAAGTCTGGAGTGCCTGGATGGCTCAGTCAGTTAGGCTTCCAACTCTTGATTTCAGTTCAGGTCATGATCTCAGGGTCGTGAGGTTGAGCCCTGCACTGGCCCCGCACTCAGCATGGAGTCTGCTTGAGATTCTCTCTCTTCCTCTGTCCCTCCCCTCACTTCCGTGCTCTCTCTCTTTCAGTAAATAAATAAATAAATAATTTTTTTAAAAGACCCAGCTAATCTAAGTCCACTTTTTAGTAACAATGTACAGCTTAATGAATAGTGCCAGAACATCATTACACAGTATTCCCAATTCCTCCTTCTCTTCCCTTACAACATTTTTTGGTCATTTATTTCATTTTTCCATAAGCTATAATCACCTCATACATCATTGCTATTATTATTTTGAATAAACTTATCTGTTAGGTCAATTAAGAATGAAAAAGATTTTATTTTACTTTCATTTATTCCTTCTCTAATGCTCTTCTTTTCTTATGTAGATTCAAGTTTCTAGCCTATATCATTTCCTTCTCTTTGAAGAATTTTAAAATTTCTTGCAAACTCTCTCAATTTTTGTTTGTCTCTGTGTCTTTATTTCTCATTTACTTTTAAAAGATAATTCTTTGGATACAGAATTCTTTATTGGTGTTTTTTTCTTTCAACACTAAATATTTCACTATACTCTTTTATTGCTTGCATGGCTTCTGAGGAGAATTCCAATGTAATTCTTATACTTGTTTTTCTACAGATAAGCTTTCTCCCCCATCACCCTTTTGAAATTCTCTTTTTGTCTTTGATTTTCTGAAGTTTGAATAAAATGTGCCTAAGTGTAGTTTTTATTTGGTTTGGTTTGGTTTTGACATTTATACTGGTTGGTGTTCTCTGAGATTCCTAGATCTGTGATTTGGTGTCTGCCATTTATTTTGGAATATTTTCAGACATTAAAACTTCAAATATTTCGGGGCACCTGGGTGTATGTGGCTGCTTTTGGCTCAGGTCATGATCTCAGGGTCCTGAGATTGAGCCCCACATCGGGCTCCCTGCTCAGTAAGGAGTCTGCTTTTCCATCTCCCTCTGCTGCTCCCCGCTGCTTGTGGTCTCTCGCTCACTTTCACGCACTCTCTCTCAAATAACTAAATAAAATCTTAAAAGAAAAAAAAAAAAACCAACCAACCAAACAAACAAAACTTCAAATATTTCTTCTATTCTTTCTTCCCTTTCCTGTCCTTCTGGTATTCCCATTAGATGTATGTTACAATTTTTGTCCCATAGTTCTTAGATATTCTGTTATAATTTTCATTCTTTTTTTCTCCTTGTTTTTATTTTTTAAATTTTATTTATTTAAATTCAATTAGTTAACATATAATGTATTATTAGTTTCAGATGTAGAGTTCAGTGATTCATCAGTCTTATAATACCCAATGCTCATTACATCACATGCCCTCCTTAATGTCCATCACCCAGTTACCCCATTCCCCCACCCTTTCTCCCCTCCAGCAACCCTCAGTTTGTTTCCTGTGATTAAGAATCTCTTATGGTTTGTCTCCCTCTCTGATTTTGTCTTTGTTTTCAGTTTAGAAAGTTTCTGCTGACATTTTTTCAAGCTCAGCGATTCTTTTCTTGGATCTGTCCAGTCTACTGATGAACCTGTCAAAGACAATCTTCACTTCTGTTACAGTGTGTTTTGTTTCTAGCATTTCTTTTGATTCTTTCTTAGAGTTTCCATCTCTTTTCTTACATTACTCACTTGTTCTTGCATGTTATCTACTTTTTTCATTAAAGCTCTTAGCATATTAACCATCATTATTTCAAATTCCTGGTCTGATAATTCCAAAATATCTGTCATATTTAAGTTTGTTCTGATGCTTGGTTTGTCTATTCAGGCTGTGTTTTTGCCTTTTAGCATGCTTTGTACTTTTTTGGTTGAAAGTCAGACATTATGTATTAGGTAAAAGGAATTGAGGTACAGGACTTTAGTGTGAGGTTTTATGTTTATCTGGCTAAAAGTTAGGCTGTATTCACTGTTTGCTGTAGCTGCAGGTGTTCTTTGCCAATCTCCCCACCTCTACTTCCTCCCCCTTGGGCAAACACTGTTCTGATTTTATCACCATAGATTAGTTTGCTATTCTTGAACCTTATATTAAAAATATTATATAGTATTTACTCTCGTATGTCTGAATACTTTTGTTAATGTAATGTTTTCCAGATTCATTTATATTGTTGTATCTATTGCTTTTTATTGCTAAATAATCAATAATCCATTATATGAATACACATAATTTGTTTATTCAGTTGATGGACTATTTTTTTAAAGATTTATTTATTTTTAGAGAGAGAGTGTGTGAGGGGGGTAATGTCAGAGGGAGAGGGAGAGAGAGGGAGGGAGAGAAGCAGACTCCCCACTGAGTGCAGAGCCCAATGTTGGGCTCAATCCCACGACCCTGAGATCATAACCTGAGCCAAAATCAAGAGGTGGACACTTAACCGACTAAGCCACCAAGGTGCCCCCACCCCCTTTTTTTGCTAACATGAATAAAACTACCAGGATTGGGTTCCCTGGAAGACAAATTCTGAATTGAAGATTTATCTGCATGAAAGTTTCAACAAGTGCTCTTGGGTTCAATACTTGTGGAGTGGTGGGGGTGGTTAAGGAGTCAGAACTGGGTAGAAGGAGAAATTGAACTACAAGACAGCTGAAGTTGGGATAGCCCTCCAGAGCTGATGTCTGTATTAGTTATCTATTGCTGCAGAACAAATTACCCCAAAGCTTACTGAGTTAAATGATAATTGTTTATTATCTTTCATGGTTTTTCTGGGCCCAGAATTTGGAAGCACCATGCCTGGGTGGTTCTGGATTAGGATCTCTCATAAAGTTGCCCTCAGACTGTAGCTGGAGCTAGGGTCATCTTGAAGTTTTCTTCAGTCATGTGTGGTGTCCGGGCAAAGGAGACTCAAAAACTTGGAACAGCTGAAACTCCTTAGTCCTCTCTCCCCTTGATGTCTCTAGCATAGAGGCTTCAGAGTAGCCGGATTTCTTACATGTTACCTGTAGGTTTAGGTCTCCCAAGGCATATATCCTGAGTGAGAGTTAGGTAGAAGACAAATCATCTTTTGTGATCTAGCCTGGAAGTCACATAATTTCTGCCACTCTTAGTCAAGGCAGATACAAAAGTCCACTCAAGTCAAGGAGAGGGAACATAAACTCCATCTTGCCGTAGAGAAGTGTCATCATATTATAAGAGTAAGAGAGATGGGATGTCTAGTGTAGCTGTCTTTAGAAAATATACTCTTTGAGGTCTTGAGTCTGAGGGATGAAACTTTATTCCCTGGCTTTGACTGGCCATGGCACATGTCACCAGTATCTTGGATGAACTGATTCTCTTTAGTTGAGAGCAATTCTAGAAAAGGACTCAGCTAAGTGTTCTCAGTTTCCAACATTCACAAAAGCTAGAGGAATGAGTGCTTCAAACCTGAAGGGAAGCATCCAAGTGACATATAATAGCAATGTTTCTGACACCTGCATTCTTGTATGAATCCCTTTGTGGACATGTATTTCCATTTATTTTGCATATTTATCTAGAAGTAGAATTTCTGTGTCATAGGTAGGTTTATCTTTAGCTTTCTTTTCCAATTGAATTGCCTTGGCGTTTTTTTGTTTGTTTGTTTGTTTTTTTGAAGCTTTTATTTATTTATTTATTTGACAGAGAGAGAAAGAGAGAGAGAGGGAGAGAGCACAAGCAGGGGGAGCGGCAGGCAGAAGGAGAAGCAGGCTTCCTGCTGAGCAGGGAGCTGATGCAGGGCTGGATCCCAGGACCTTTGGGATCAGGACCTGAGCTGAAGGCAGACGCTTAACCTACTGAGTCAGCCAGGTGCCCCGGCCTTGGCGTTTTTAAAAATCAACTGACTAGATATGTTCTATCTATAGTTAAGCCTTGAACCACATGAGGGTGGGAGGTGCCAACCCATTGAACTGTTAAAAATCTGTAAATAACTTTTGACTCCTCCCAAACTTAACTACTAATAGCATACTGCAGGCCAGAATCCTTACTAATAACAAATGCAAAAGTTAACACATATTTTATGTGTTATATGTATTATATACTGTATTCTTACCATAAAGTAATCTAGAGAAAAGAAAATCTTAAGAAAATCATTAGGAAAAGATCAGTTTGTTCTTTATAGTTAAGTCTGTTTCTTGGTTTGCGTTTCTCTCTTTTTTCCCCCACTTTTCTCATTTGTTTTGTTTCTTTTTTTTTTTTTTTAAGATTTTATTTATTTATTTGACAGAGAGAGACACAGTGAGAGCAGGATCACAAGCAGGGGGAGTGGGAGAGGGAGAAACAGGCTTCCCGTGGAGCAGGGAGCCTGATGCGGGGCTCGATCCCAGGACCCTGGGATCATGACCTGAACCGAAGGCAGACGCTTAACGACTGAGCCACCCAGGCGCCCCTGTTTCTTTCTTTTTTTTTTTTTAAAGATTTTATTTATTTATTTGAGAGAGAGCAAGAGAGCACAAGCAGGGGGAGTGGCAGAGGGAGTGGCACAAGGAGAAGGAGAAGCAGACTCCCTGCTGAGCAGGGAGCCTGATGTGGGGCTTGATTCCAGGACCCTGGGATCATGACCTGAGCCGAAGGCAGATGCTTAACCCATTGGGCCACCCAGGTGCCCCTTGTTCATCTTGTTTCTTAAATTCCATATATGAGTAAAAAGTCTTAAGTGGAGATTAAGGAGGGCACTTGTTGTGATGAGCACCGGGTGTTGTATGGAAGTGCTAAATCAATATATTTTACACCTGAAAACTAATATCATACTTTATGTTACATAACTGGACTTTAAATAAAAATTAAAAAAACACAAAAACAGCAACAATGAAAAACTATAATATGTATAAACCAAAAAAAAAAAAAAAGAAGAAAATCATTAGGAAAAGGAAATATATTTGCTGTATGTACTGTATTTATTGACAAAAATTCGTGTGTAAATGAATGTGCACAACAACCTGTGTTATTCGAGGGTCTGCTGGATTTCTAAACTCTTTCTTCTACTTCACTGATGTGTTTGTGTGTCATTATGCAGCGGTCATACTGGCTTGACTGCTCTGGCTATATAGTAAGTCATAACATTAGTGGTATGAACTAGCCAAGTCTCTTCTTTTAAAACTCTGTTTGGGCTTTTCTAGGTCTTTTATTTTTCCGTAAAAATTTTAAGCCAGTTTGTCAATTTCTACAAAAAAATGGTCTTTTGTTTTAGGATTTTGGCTGTATCAATTTGGGGAAAATAGATACCTTAACAACTTTGAGCCTTCCATACATACGTGGTATAGATCTCCACTTATTTAGGTCTTTTAAATTTTCTCTTAATAACGAGCACTTGTACATATTTTCTTAAATTTATTTCCAAAAATTTTATGATTTTTTTGCTAATTTAATGGAAATGATTTTCAAATTATTTGCTGCTAATATGTGGAAATGAATTTCATTTTGCGTATCTATTTTGTATCATTCAGTCTTGCTAAATTCACTTTTTTTGAGACATTAAGATTTTCAAAGTCTTTGGTGATGTCATCTGCAACAAAAAATGAACATTCTATTTCTTCCTTTCTTAACTTTATGCTTTTGTTTTGTTTTGCCTTTAGCACTAGCTAGCCTCTTCCGTACAATGTTGAATAAAAGTGGTTACAGAAATTAAACATTTTTTCTATCAATCTTAGGGGAAAAGCATTCAATATTACACTATTAAGTATGACGTTATTGGTAGGTTCTTCATAGAAGATTTTTATTAGCTTGAGGAAGTTTCCTTTCATTTCTTATTTGCTGAGAGTTAAAAAAAAATGTCAGATGCTTTTTGGCCCCTGCACTTGTTGAAATAATCATATGGTCTTCCCCCATTTTTCTGTCATATGGTGAATTAAATTAATTGATTTTCTATTGTTAAACCAACTTTGCACTCCTGGTGTAAATCTCACTTGGTCATGATATATTATCAGTTCTATATATTTCTGGATTTGGTACGCTACTTTTAAAGAATTTTTACATCTGTGTAATTGAGGTTTATTGGTCTGTGCTTTTCTGTTTTTGCAATGTTTTTGTCAGATTCTGGTATCAGGGTTATCCTGGCCTTGTGTAATATATAAGAAGCTTCTCTCTTTCTCTATTTTCTGAAAGAATTTATATGAGGCTGGTATTATTTCTTCCCTAATTCACCAGTAAAAGTGTCTGGGCTAGTAGCTGGTTGCTTTCAAGATTTTTTCCTTATCTTTGAGATTTAGCAGTTTGACCATGATATTATGTCTAAGTGTGATTTTCCTTGTATTTATTTTGCTTGGGTTTTATTGAACTTCTTGGATCTATAGGTTAAAGTTTGTAACCAGATTTGAGAAATTTTGACCATAATTTCTTCTGATACATGTCCTATTCCTTCTCTCTTTCTGGGACTCCAGTTGCATACATATTAGACTGCTCTATATTTTCTCACATACCCCTCAAACTCTATTTTTTTTTCTATCTTATTTTTCTCCCCAGATTTGAGGGGAATTTACACATAGACTTTGAGCCACCTTTCTATATGGCATCTCTTCTTGGATATCTCCCTTCAATTTCCAGCTGTTGTGGTAGCCCCAAACAAGTTACTTCATACCTTAATCCATGAAGACTGTGGCTTTCTGCTGGACTTCGGTCTCTCCTGCTATACAGACTAGGGAGGGCCCTCAGGGAAATACTGTGTAACCTTGGAATAGCCTTCAGCCTCCGTCTGCTTTTCATTGCTGCCCAATGTCCCCAAGTAGTTTCCTTTCTTCGTTTTCTTCTTCGTCTTCTTTTTAACGTTTGTCCAGAATTTAAAAGTGTTATCTGTGGGAGGGTTAAGTTATATAATCTACTCTATCATTATTGGGGCAGGAGCTCTGCCTTCTGTGTTCTTTTTTGTTTTGTTTTTAGGTAAGTAATCAGGTACTTTATTTCTCCAGGAAGTTCAAGTGTTTGCAAATTACATCAGGTGGTGGCAGGTTAAAAGAAATAAAACAAAACAAAACAAAACAAAACAAACAAAAACAAACAAAAAGAATAAAAAAAAATAAAGAAAACAGCTTTTCTCAGCCTTTAATGTAAAAGGCCCTCTCATAATCTTTGCATAAATTTAGAATTACCATATCTAAGCTCAGCTGAGGAGGATCTTGTGAATATCCAGAGCCACATAGCTGATGGCTCTGTATTCAGAATCCCACATTTTACTGCCCAGAGATTTTGCAGATGTTGGCCCTGACAATGATTCACAAAGAATAATTGCTTCTGGGATCCCTTAGTGTTTGAGTTCCAAAATAGCCCTCTTCCTCTAATGCTCACAGCTCATGGAGATACAATAGGAGAAGCTGGCATTGTAGTAAGTCAGGAAGAGTAAAAGTTCAGCCATGTATCAGCTGAACCTTTCCTTTATTTATTTATTTTTTTTCACTTTTTTTTTTTTATTATGTTATTAAAGAGTGCACGTACTGCATGGAGCACACTGGGTGTTATCTGCAAACAATGAATCATGGAACTCTACCTCAAAAACTAATGACGTAATGTATGGTGATTAACATAACATAATAAAAAAAAGTGAAAAAAAATGCCTTCTGTATTCTTAGGCTTAGTTAATTTGTTCACCATCCACCCTATCTTCAATGTGGAGACCCCATGTGCCCAGCTCAAAGTAACTAGTCACGAGATCCTTACAATCCTGTTTCAGGCATGCTTCCTGAATCTGTTGACACCTATCTTCCTTAGAGCTACTGCTCTAGATTTGATCCCCATTTAACTGGCCTTCCTTGTCTCCTAGCCTCAGTCACTTCCCATATCACTTGAGGTATCTTTTTAAAACACATACCTTAACACGTAACTCCCTTGTTTTAATATCTCTCTAGACCCTTGCAGGATTAAATCTCCTTAGCTTGGTCTATAAACCCACTCACAATCCAGTTTGTGTCCTGCTGTTCTACATAGAACCATATTCCTGATTTGTTAAACTTTGCTATGTTCCTCGGACACCTCAGAACTTCCCATGTTTTTGTGGTTTTGCACTTTGTATCCTGCCTATTTGGGGCCATCCTTTTTTATCTGGCTTTTCTAGATTTAGTCTTAAAATCTGATTCAAATACCACCTCTTCTGGAAAGTCCTCCCTGAAGAAATTACCTCTGTCCTCAACATCTCTCTTCTGTGTTCTTATAGCACTTACAAATCTGCATGTTGCCTTAGTTGGCCAGCCTATCTATCTATCTATCACCTATCTATCTATCTATCTATCTATCTATCTATCTATCTATCTGTCATCTACCTATCTATCCATCCATCCATCTATCTCATCTATATAATCTCCTATTTTCCCCACTAGAGTCTAATCTCCTTGATCAAGGTATTATGTCTTTCAAATGTAGTTTTTTGGTCTTTATAACCTCTTGTAAGCATTGTGTATCCTGTGTAGATTCTCGATGTATATTTTTGTTGATGATGATATTACAAAACATATTTCTCCAGAGGTACTCAGAGTAAGTGTTTTACACATAGAAATTAAAGGCCACAGACCCAAAAGGAGAAATTGATCAGCCAGTTTGTGTACTATTCTATTTTTATTGTTTTTTTTAGAAGTATCAACCTCCTCACCAAGCATCCCTCTAGAGTTCTGCAGGAATGGTGGAACCTGGGAATATGGCGGATGCATTTGTCCAGACTTATGGAAAGGATGGAGATGTACAATCAGTAAGTTATTTGGGATGGTACTAGGGTATGAGGTTTAGGTGACTTGTGTTAATAAGGACAGCAACAAAGCTTCTTGAAGTTTCTGTTAATGATTTAGTAACAGTAGGTATAGTGGGTATAGTGATGGTGGCTTTAAGGTGTGTTTGTTAGCTTAATAGCAGAATATTCTTTTGGGGCTATTTACCTATATGTTCAATATACCTAGTATGTTTCCCAACTCTCAAGTTTCTCTGTAAACTGACAGATGCTTTTCCTTCTGGTTGCAGTGTCTACTTCAGGGCAGTGGGCGGTATGATTTCCTCAGGTCCTTTCAGTTGGTGATACAATATAGTACCCCATTTCAAATATCACAATTCTAACATATTCAACTTTTCTGAAATCAAGGTACATCTTCCTATCCAAGTATATATTCAGATGAAGTTTCTGTCTTTTCATCCTTTCTCTGGATGAGATGTTATTAAATTAGTGGTTTGACTTCAGGCTGTGCTCTCTCAGAATCAATGTTCGAAGCTACTTCTTTTTTTAATTGAAGTATAGTTGACACACAATGTTCCATTCGTTTCAGGTGCCCAGCATAGTGATTCAGCAACTCTACCCATTATGCTGTGCTCACCACAAGTGTAGCTACCATCTGTCACCATACAACATTATTACAGTACCATTGACTCCATTCCCTGTGCTGTACCTTTCATTCCCATGACATATTCATTCCATAACCAGAAGCCTGAACCTCCCACTCCCCTTCACCCAGTTCACGAATTCCCCCACCCTCTTACCTCTGGCAACCACCAGTCCGTTCTCTGTATTTATGAAACTGTTTCTGTTTTTTGTTTATTCATTTTGTGTTTTAGATTCCACATGTAAGTGAAATAATATGGTATTTTTCTTTTTCTGTCTGACTTATTTCACTTAGCATAATACCCTCTAAGTCTATCCATGTTGTCGCAAATGGCATTCTTTTTTATGGCTGAGTAATAATCATATATATACATATATATATATATAGGCACTTAGGTTGCTTTCATGTCTTGGATATTATAAATAATGTTTCAAAGCTGCATCTTCATCTGTAGTATGCTTCCCAATACTCTGTACAATTTATACTGCCTGCTTAGGATCCAGAGCCTTAGGAAGGCACTCCTATAATTTCCTACACTCCTACAAGCTAGTATATCTCACATGCTCCATGACTTTGGTCTTTTTGTTTTGACCCACATCCTCATGATGCCCTTTGGTACTATGGGTTCTTTAATTTTCAAGATTTCAACTAATCTGATTTCACTGTCCTTTCTGATGTGTTAGTGACCACATTCTACCTCTACCAGGTTATATACTGTGCACATTTTAACTAGAACCTATTATCTAACATATTGGTTTTTCTAATGGTATTAACCAGATAAAAAAAGTATGAAGTTCCAGGTGGGTCAATGAGTCCTAAAGTCTTCTATTAGCCTTCAAATTATACTGAATAGGTTTTGAACTTTGATTTTTATCTGGTTTGAAATTTTAAAAAGAAAATTATAATTTATGATGAAAAAATTTATTTTCTTTTCATTATAGCTAATTTCTGTGAAAAGAGTACCTATGAGAGTTTAACTTTTGATAGAATTCCAGCGGGAAAATATGGATCTTCCCAGCAAAGATGTGATAAGGACACTTTGAATGGTATGTGTTTTTCCAAACATCTCCTGTTTAAGCATATGAATCACTATGCTGGGTCATACCTATCTTCCCTCCAACTAGTATTAAATCCCTGGAAGAGGGACCAAAGAAGGTTTTGTGGAAGAGTTTGGCTCCCTTTCATGATGCTCATGTTCAAAGTTTAGGATGCAACCTCACACAATTCTAATTCCCCTAAAAACTGTAATATGGATCAGTTATAAATTCCTTTTAGTCCTTCTTCTGTTGGTTTATTTTCCCAGTTTCAGTTATGTCCTGGAATTTGAACATATTAATATCTGCTCATTGAGTTATATAATTGGTCTGAATTTTAAACATTAGCTATAGATTTGTACCATATCTACTTTCAGACATCATCTTTCTAGGTAGAGATGCTCAGTTAAGTCTGTCCACAGTTGAT
Source organism: Halichoerus grypus (assembly GCF_964656455.1). Lineage (NCBI taxonomy): Eukaryota > Metazoa > Chordata > Mammalia > Carnivora > Phocidae > Halichoerus > Halichoerus grypus. Next base: position 47,663,901 of record NC_135712.1, read on the forward strand.
AGTTCTTCATCTCCTTGGTCATTTTAGTTATCCATCTTGGAACATTCTCCAGCTTCATCATACCTTCCTTGAAGCATGACAACCTTGCTTACATAGAGACATTCCAAGAATAAAGGAGCAAATAACATTTTTTAACTTCTAATATGCTCCCTGCTGATATCCAGGATTTTGATGACTTATTTCACTGCTGTATTAGGTAATACCTTCCAAGAGTAGCCCTTAAAAATGCATAGATTCCTTTCATGACAGCTTAGAGCCCATTATGCTGTATGATTTTCCCTTAGTGTTTTATCTGAACTTTGTTTGCATTGACTTTCTTTTTTTTTTTAAGATTTTTTATTTTATTTATTTGACAGAGAGACAGCGAGAGAGGAAACACAAGCAGGGGGAGTGGGAGAGGGAGAAGTAGGCTTCCCGCCAAGGAGGAAGCTTGATGCGGGCCTCGATCCCAGGACCCTGGGATCATGACCTGAGCTGAAGGCAGACGCTTAACCAACTGCGCCACCCAGGCGCCCCTGCATCGACTTTTCTTTGACCAGTCCTCATATTTCTCACATCTTCCTGCAGGATATCATCATTTCCTGCAGAACTGGATATCTCAGTAATACTGCCAAGTCTAGATCATTTATGAAAACGTTTGATAGAACTTCTGTCAGTAATAACCCTGGGGAGAATTTCACATTTTATTTAGGTATTTATTTTTGTGTATGTCAAGGGCTCTTTGAAATATTGTAGTACTTACAGATACTAGTCTTTCCTGTGTGTTTCTTTTTTTTTTTTTTTTTTTAAGATTTTATTTATTTATTTGACAGAGAGAGACATAGCGAGAGAGGGAACACAAGCAGAGGGAGTGGGAGAGGGAGAAGCAGGCTTCCCACTGAGCAGGGAGCCCGATGCGAGGCTCGATCCCAGGACCCTGGGATCATGACCTGAGCTGAAGGCAGACGCTTAACGACTGAGCCACCCAGGCGCCCTCCTGTGTGTTTCTTTATCTTATTTATTCTAAGAGATTATGTAGACCAGTATTCCATTTCCAGAATTCAAATTGCTTCTGCCCATATATATCATGCCTACTCAAATATTCATGATCCTATTCTTTACATAGGTCCTTCTAGCCTCTTGATTAAAAGCTCAGAAGGAAAAGGCATGGGGGCTTCATGTTATTGGTACTTACTTCTTATACTCTATGGTATGTCTATGGATACCTATCGTCTTAGTTTTTCATTTTTTGTATATCTTAACTATTTTATTATAATTTATAAAAGAGATACAGCTACAAAAAATAACTGTGTGCTACCAAATCAGGAACAGTAAAAAAAAAAAAAGTCAGTAATATGTTCATCAAGGGACATCACACTTGTTTGATATATATTATGTTTTTGGCTCTTAAGCATTAGTCACAGGAGGACACTGAGGTAGGATAGCTCGGTGATAATTACAGGAAATAAACCCAATGATTCAAAAAGTATTTATTGAGAGCCAACCAAATATCAAATAAGTGCTACAATACAATAGAACTCTTTGCCTTTCAGGTGTTACTCAGATTTGGATAGAGAACGAAAGTTCAATATATAATTTAATATCTAGTAGGAATTTTTTTTTTTTGAAGATTTTATTTATTTATTTGACAGAGAGAGAGAGACAGTGAGAGAGGGAAAACAAGCAGGGGGAGAGGGAGAAGCAGGCTTCCCGCTGAGCAGGGAGCTGGATGTGGGGCTTGATCCCAGGACCCTGGGATCATGACCTGAGCCGAAGACAGACGCTTAACGACTGAGCCACCCAGGGGCCCGCTCTAGTAGGAATTTTTCATATTATTTCTGATCTCTCAACCCTCATCACATCCAATTCAGAGCCCAATGTCCCTAGTTGTTGGAAGGCACATCTTCCTTGTAGACTTTGAATGTAGGAAACAGTTGACTGGTCTTTTGAATTTCAGATTTAAAAATCAAGACAAGTGACATCTGCCTAAAAGTTTCCTGTAATGACTGCCTGATTCACTTTTTCATTGCTGTATATTAAACCATCCCAAATTTTGTGGCTTCAATGAATAATGATTTAGATTTTTCATAGTTCTGTGGGTTGATGGACTGCTCGAATGTCCAAGACACCCTCACTCACATGACGCTTTGGTGCTGGCTGGACGGACTCAGTTCTCTTTCACATAGCCTCTCATCCTCCAGTAGATCAGAGCCGCTTCCTCGTACAATAGTCTCCGGACAGTGTTCCAAGAGGGCAAATCTGAAACTCCAAGTCTTCTTGAGGCCCAAGGTCTGGAACTCTCACAGAACATTCTGTTGGCCAATGCAAGTTTAAGTCTAACCCAGATTTAGAAAATGGAGGTATAGACTCTACCCCTCAGTGGGAGGAGCAGGACAATCCCACTGAGAAGGGGATGTGTACGCGAGCAGGCAGTTAGTTGCTAGTGGCCATCTTTGCAAACACTGTCTTTTTTTCTTCTTTTTTTTAAAGCGGGCAATCCAATAGCAACCCGGCTATGCAAGATTACCATATATGGAGAGATAGAATTACAAAATGTGAGCAAAGGAAATTGCAATGAAACTCTGGAAACGCTGGAAAAGCAGGTATGCCATGTGGTCCGTGTGCTGGGCAAATGGAAAATGTTCCAACTGTGTGTGAAGTCTCTGTTCTTTAGATACCTAACGGTCAACTCTCAAATTAGGAATAACAAAAACTGGTAACTGAAACCACTCTTTTTTTTTTTTTTTGAAGTTTATATCTGTTTGTGAAAAAGGACCGTTGGACCTGCAAATTTTCAGCAAATGATAGTCTATAACACATTTAGCAAATTTTAGCAAATGATAGTCTATAACACATTTTAAATGGCCTCATCTTTTTAGAGCAGTGAAAATATATCAGAAAATAGATTGCTGACATTTGAGACCAAAAGGAAGGTATTTTGATGGTTAACTGAATCAGAATAAAGAGTGACAACAACAACAAACATCAAAGACCTTTTGAGGTGGGAACCCTAGGACCTAATGCTGGTCTCAGGGCTGTGTCCATGAGCCAGTGAAGTGGGAAATATATATGGCTAGATATTTTTTCATGCAGATTAAATTATTTTATTTTATTATTATTTTTTAAAGATTTTATTTATTTATTTGACACAGAGAGAGAGAGAGAGAGAGAGAGCAGGAACACAAGCAGGGGGAGTGGGAGAGGGAGAAGCAGGCTTCCCGCCGAGCAGGGAGCCCGATGTGGAGCTCGATCCCAGGACCCTGGGATCATGATCTGAGCTGAAGGCAGACGCTTAACAACTGAGCCACCCAGGTGCCCCGACATTAAATTATTTTAACCTAGTGTATACCTGTATGCAAATGCATAGAATTGCTAATATCTGGAGCCAAGAAAGGGGAGGAAAATGAAACTTTAAGTGGTCCTTCTAAGTGCAGGGCATGTTAAATATGTTATCTCATTTAGTTTTTATAGAACCTCAGTTGTTCTCATAGATAACTAGAGTGATCATACTAATTATTGAGCTACTTACTGTGTGCCAAATACTGTGCTAACATTTTACATATGTTATTTTATCATATTTAATTCTTATAACAACTATATAGAGATAGATATTTATGTACCTATTTTATAGATGAGGAAGCTATCTCTGAGAGGTGTAGTGAACCACAGCCAAAAAGTGATGGAGTTACTTTTTATTTTAAAGCCCACACTGTATCACTCTGGCTCCCTAATTGTAGATGGGCAGGGATAGGGGTAGACATGGGGTTGGGAGTGGAGAGTGGAGATGGCTGCCAACTCCATAGTTTGTGCCAACTACACAGACTGGGGGAAAGACCTTATGTTCTGGAGTCTGACTACCCAGGTTTTGGCTGTGAGCTCTGACACTTGTAAGCTGCGGGGACTCCTCTACCTCTCCAAACCTTTAAACAGGGATAAGGATGCTCCACTGACAGTGTTGTTTTTTGTACTAAATGTGATAACTCCTATAAAACATCCAGCAAAGTGCCTAGAACAGAGCAGGGACCTAGCTATTGAATGAGAGCTTTCGTTGTTTCTGTCTATTGATTGAATATTGTTTTCAACTCTCCCCTAAGTGTGAATGGCCTGTGACCTTGGTTTGATTTTTGAAATAATGCTGCCATCTAGTGAAAAACGAAGCCACATATACACACGATAACACCTGGCTCTACTAAAGACAATACAGATTAACATGTTTTAGCCTCACAATACCAGAGCCAGGGGGCCAGTTGGTACCTGGAGATAGGGCCTAGGTCAGTGTTTCTCAATCTGTGCTGAAAAGCCTGTTTTAAAAATTTCCAATCCCTTGCAGACCGATAATTTTGTAAAATGTAATAACAATGAATTCCTAGGAAAATGGGATGAAAAAAGATATATATAAAATACAAATCCTTTTTTTCTCTTTAAAAAAGGTTTTCAATTATTTATTTATTTATTATTGACGTGTAGTTGATACCCGGTGTTACATTAGTTTCAGGTGTACAACACAGTGATTAGAACAAGTCCATATGTTATGCTATGTTCACGCAAGTGTAGCTCCCATCCAAATATGGATCACTGAAAAAAATAACTAGATTCAACAGGATACAATTGTTGTGTAAGTTTCTGACCAGTTACAGCTTCTACGCTTATGTCCCTGTGAGCCCTGTAACAGTTACTGGGTTCATGGATCCCACGTTGAGTAGCATTGGTCTATCTAAGGCAGACTTAGTTAATGAATCCCAGCAGATAGTAAAGGCTGGAAAAGCCACCAGCCTGCATGTACTTTGTCCTTTACACAAGGAGAGAAGCAAACATGAAGAACTGAGTAGATGCAGGAGATCGAGGGTCAGCTAAATTCCAGTTTATTGACCTGCAATTGCTTGCAAAGTGTTTAGACATAGTTGTATGAAGTTAGAGTTGTTGTTTTTTGTTTTTTTTTAAACAGATAGTCAATATCTCAACACAGTCTCTGAATATTTCGACTGAAGCTCAGATTTTAACATCTGATGTCGATAGAATAACTCCAGAGGGCGTCATTTCTGCCACTAGAGTGGTGGGGCAGATCTTCAACTCAACCAGAAATGCTGAACCTGAGGTAAAACTCACAAGGTTTTTAAAAAAGGGGAGGGGAAGAAAAAACAGACACAGAAAGAAAGACAAAACTAGAAACCGCTTTACTTAGTTCAATAGTAAGTATGATAGTTATACTAAGTATTATGGGCTGTAATGTTTCCACAATCAGAGCCCTGCAGTCTTACTTTGTTTCTGCTTCTGTATCCAGGCATCTGCTATTGTGTTCTTGGGGGTGGGGTAGAGGTTCTGTGAAAGACCTTGCCTGGAGGCCAGATTCAGAAGCCTAAGCTTCCTGATGGACTGAATTTAAATTTTCCCCATGCCTTATCTTTAGTCTCTGCCATCTAAAACTAAACCTTCAAGTTTGAAAACTACTCACCTCTAGATTACCATACTCACAGTGCCACTTGATACCGTAATAATGCATGATAATGATGGTGATGAGGATGTCTGATGCATGTCTGCTACGATGATCATTTGCTGCCTTCTTCCTGGCAGGCAAAAGTAATTGCTGTAACAACAGTGAGTCAACTTCTAGATGCCGGGGAAGACGTTTTTCAGGAAGCTGCTGCTACTGCTTCTGATAATGATGACACCTTGGCGACGTAAGCCCAATTCCAATCGGGAAAGAAAATATTACAAAGTGCTATCTAGTTTCCTAGGTTAAAGCACGAAGAGAGGTGTCTTTACTTCTCTCCTGGCTGCACTAACTGGCTGAGTCCTCTGGAATGCCGACTGAGGTCTTGGCTTTCCACCCGATCTTCATTTACTGGACAGAGTGTTGTATGTTAATTCCTGCTTCCTGGGGTGGCCATGGTCTGGGAGATAGAGAGCAACTGGGATGATTTAGACTAGAACATATTTTCCTAGCCTTCGGTTGGCATGGCCAAGGGTCAGCCTGCATGCACAAAAGGAGCTCTTCCAACTCTTCTCAATGTACAGAGCTGAAAATAATAGCATAACTTTGCAGGACATGTTGCCCGCTCCCTACACACAACTCAGCTATCCCCAAGATCCTGGTGTATCTTGGTTAAGCTTTCTTTAGCTTTCCCAAGGCTACATTGAAAGAAAAAATCCAACTCTACCTGCTTTCTCTCTTTTTGATTCCTATGTTTTGACATACTTTTGGTTGTATATTTATAATAAGACTTATATACTTTATTACAGAGGTCTCTTAACTAGGATTCATTGTGTTTTTACCTTATATATAGTTTTCTTGATTTTTAAAAAATTTAGGTAAATTTATATGCTCATTATAGAAAAATAAGAAAATATACAGATGAGCAAAATTTAAAAAATTGTCCCACCTTTATTAACCTGTTGGTATATATTCTTCCAGATTTTTCTCTCTGTGTGTGTGTTTGTATCATATTACATACTCTACTGATTTATAGCTTATTTTTGTCACTTAGTAATAACTTATGAACACCTTTTCAATATAAATATCTATACATATACAACATAAATTTTAGATACTGCATAATATGAGTATTTAAGCAATTCCTGTTGAAAGACATTTAGATTGCTTCAAGTCTTTTAATATTTTGAGCAATCAACATTCTTATACATAATCTCTGTTTGCATGGCCCATTATTTCTTTAGGAGAAATTCCTAGAAGTAGTTCTCAGTTTTCTAATTTTTACTGTGTTGAGCCCTCAAAGTAGAAAAAGTACAAAAGCATGAAATGGATAAGACATTCAAAAGATTGTAATTCTGAGAGATGGTGGTAGAGGTTGTTGTTTCAGCAGTTTAATTGGTGTATTTTATGACTTCAGATTTCAATAGGAGTCTGGGCCCTTCTCACTGGGAGTGTGGAGACTCCCATTTTTTTTTTTTTTTTTTTAAGGTTTTATTTATTTATTTGACAGAGAAAGACACAGCAAGAGAGGGAACATAAGCAGGGGGGGTGGAAGATGGAGAAGCAGGCTTCCTGCGGAGCATGGAGCCCGATGCGGGTTTTGATCCCAGGACCCTGGGATCATGATCTGAGCCGAAGGCAGCTGCTTAATAACTGAGCCACCCAGGCGCCCCTAGACTCCCATTTTTCTTGAAGTTGGAGAAGGAAGTGGCCATGGGTTTTAGAGTCTCTGTTCAGTGAACATGGAGCTTGAGAGTGAGAGTGGGCTCCCTTCAGAGCTGGAGGCTCTGCGCTTGCAGTCTTGCTAGAGGGAAAGGAGAAGTGTGGATGTTTTTGGTGAGAAAGCTGAGGAGAGAGCAACTGTGAGATTTGGCTGAGAAGGTCACACATCATGATATAGATGAAAATACGGTCCTGACAATAAGCAATTATGAATTTTACTAGCTTAAGACATGGAGAAAAACTCGATTCTGTGTGATTTATGTGCAATATCCAAATGGCATCGAAGGAGGTGATTAGAGGATGAATAAAAATTTTAAATGTGGGATACACTGAAATATGAAATGTTATAACCACACACATAGTAATTCCTCCCACTGTGGATTTCTAGTCTGCTTACTTTTCTAATCCTGGTCTGTCAGTTGACTCTCCCAGGTAGTCTTATGCATAAACCCTCGTGGACTCGGAGCCTCATTCACTTAGATAAGGCTGTCGCCTCAGGCTCCAGCCCCCCAGATCAGGTCACCAAGCCCTTAGTACTCCTCAGGAACTGCCAGCAGAGGTGATGCTAAAGCTCCTCTCTCCCTGGAGAAGAAAATTAATTTTCTTCTCTGGGGAACTCTTCCTTCCCAAACTCTGTCCCCTGAACCTGGGCCTACCTGCAGGGTCTCCTGACAGACACTGGGCCTTCGTGGCCCATCTCACTTTGGCTTCTCCCTTCTTTCATTCACAATTTCCTGTTTGCATCCCTAAGCTACTGGACTCCCCTTCTCCACTCATGGGGAGAAGTGGACAGTGTGAGAGTAAAACAGGAGAGTGACAGGAAGGAAAAAACCTGCCCAGCTCCAGCTGGCTCAAGTTGTCATAGTGAAGTTCTCTAGCATCCATTCATCCATTCTCTTGGTCTAAGTTGGGAGGAGCCCTGGGCAAGGTCTCTGCTGTTAAGAGCATCCTACTGCAATCAGTGAATCTAAGACCTCCTTTCTCCATTTTGACCATTTGTCACAAAGACTGAGCTATCACCCTGAAATTCAGGGCTCGTAATTGTCCTTGTTTACCTATCCTTGGGAATGCAAAACTGCTTCCCTAATACTGACCACTTTGTACGTTCACGTTGCACATTTCTATTTGTATTTTTGTTCCAGCCAGCCTTCTTTGGTTAAAAGATGCCTGCTTAAATTATCTTGACCAGAGATCTATTGTAAAGAGGCTTATGGAATCTCATGGGAACCTAAAAACAGTATCATAATATGGCGGGGCTTTATGGCTTCTGGAGTAGGAAGATGGCAGGGCATCCAAGGCAGCTCTGAAGGTCCCCGTAGAGGAGTCTGTGGGCCTTCCTTCTGGGATAATATAATGGTTGTGGCCACAGCCTCTGGAGTCAGACAGTCCTGGGTTCAAATCTTAGCATTGTTATTTAGTCGGTACATGATATTGGACAAATTGATTTCTCTTGGAAGAGCGTCAGATTCTTCAGTATAATATGGGAATAACTTTGAGACTCACTTCAGTAGGATTCTTGTGAGGTTCAACTGAGTTAATATATGTAAATCACGAGCACGATACTTGACTTTTATATATTTGGTCTTGAAAAAAAGTTAGCAGTTGGTCTTTATAATTAACATGACTCAATAAACATGTATGTTTCATCTTCTGGTTTCTGCTTTCTCATAAATTAACCCTGTTAATGACATTAACCCTGTTAATTTCAGGAAACATAATTAAAAACAAAATCTTTTCTCAACCCAGAAATGCTCTCCACAAACATAGTAGAGAAAGAAAACACTTTTTATGGCATAAACATTAAACCAGAATGTGATGTGTATCACAGGCAAACACTAAGAGATTGCAGACAGAGAGGAATCTCACTTCTTTATGTAGCCGAGCAGATATAACCCATTACATACGTGTTTTCGGGTAATCAATAACTAGTCCTCAATTAAGAGAACTTGACAACACTGACACACATAATTCATCCTACATTAACCCAGTAATTGAGGTGACCATCTGTGTTAGCTAATGCACTTTATCCAGAGGAAGAACAAACTTCTCATATCTTTATGACAAGAGGTAGCTTTGCAACTTGGAGCAAGGTACCCACCCACTAAAATTAGGCTCCTACCCTCACAGGAACTGGGAAATAGGGAATCCCTTGATGTTTACATTTCAAAGAGATGGCTTCTATGTCCTTGAGAAAGACATTCCTAGGTCATAAAGTGGACAAAATGCCAATGTAGTTCTCAAAAGAATTTATATATATATACACACACACATATATATATAAAATTTATTTTTTTTTACAAATTTATTTATTTATTTGACAGAGAGAGAGATAGTGAGAGAGGGAACACAAGCAGAGGGAGTCGGAGAGGGAGAAGCAGGCTTCCCGCTGAGCAGGGAGCCCGATGAGGGACCGGATCCCTCGACCCTGGGATCATGACCTGAGCAGAAGGCAGACACTTAACCTACTGAGCCACCCAGGCATCCCATCTTTTATTTTCAACAGGAAAAAATAAGCCTCTTATTTTAAATTTCTATTTGGCCTTACAATGACAGAATGACCTCTCTGATCGCCTCTAAACCATGACTTTCTTGATATAACTATGGCACTAACTTGAAAATTCCCGAGTGAAAAGAATCTGGTTTCTTCTTCCAGTCATTTATACTGGCCAATGGCAAGCCTCTGCATTGGGTACTCCGAGGCAAGCACTCATCTCTAATCGAATCAGTTATGGCAAGAGCAGGGAAGAATCATATGGAAGGAAAAAATGGCCTTAAAAGTGGCTATGGCTAGAGCAACCCTTTAAAAGTGGTTGTGAGAGGCGCCTGGGTGGCTCAGTCAGTTAAGCATCTGCTTTTGGCTCAGGTCATGATCCCAGGGTCCTGGGATCAAGCCCTACATCGGGCTCCCTGCTCCGCGGGAAGCCTGCTTCTCCTTCTCCCACTCCCCTTGCTTGTGTTCCTTCTCTCGCTGTGTCTCTCTCTGTCAAATAAATAAAATCTTAAAAAAAAATAAAAATAAAAAACAAAAGTGGTTGTGAACCCTGCAATCACTCTCAGATATCTAGTACATCCTTCTCTTTAGACTTCCAATGCCTGAGGGAGCGCCTCTTGCTATCTCCAGTGTTTCATAGGGTATGACCTCTTAGTTGGTGCTCAACAGATATTGTTTGGTTGACAAATGTATGAAATATGTTCTTATAAGATTAGAATTTTGTTATGTAGTCTTCCTGACGAAAGCAGCTCTGGAGTATGATTGTTATTCATTAAGTGGGAAATGTATAGTGTGAATTGCTAAAAATTCAGAAAATGGTGTTACGAAAGGAAAACATTCAAAACAGAGAAGCCAACTCGAATGTTTCCATATAAATGATTATCATACTCTCTTTATGAAAGCAATTTTTAATTATTTTAAAATTTGTCTATTATGTCAGTTGGGGAAAGGGAAAAATACTTTAGTGGCCAAAATAGAGATTTAGAATATGGAACAACTACATTTTAATGAAATCCCTTCATTTCTGGGAAAACTAGATTGAATCGGTTATCTTAGCTATAGAGATTTTGTTTTGTCAAGTACAGAAATAGGACAAGTATTTCTTACAGGAAACAAGGAAAAGAAAAGGTCTTACGACTTTTCTCTGGAAAGCACCAAATTGACAGGTTCCCCCACTCCCTCCCACCTTCCATCTAATCTGTCTTTAAAGTTATCCAAAGTAGAAAAGAACATTGTGGAAACCTGCAATGTAGAGTTAATAACCAAGTCAGTGAGCTCAGAGCTCTATTCTTGCATGGTTCCAAATGAACTGTTGCCTCTGGAACCAACAACTAACAGGAGATGCTTTAGACCCCAAGGGGTTTGGGTGAGAGGAGGGAGTTGAATAAATGGAAATTGGTTCTCATCACTGGAGAAACAAGACGCACATGTCTGGCCAATGATGGGTAGCAACACCACCCTTTGTGTGAAGAACAACACAATAAAGACTACTTCTGTGGGGAACTTTGTCATTGTTGAGCTCCAACTTTCTGGCATCTATATACAAGGTATCCTTCAGTGGAGACAGTCCATCAGAACTTTAGAAAAAGTATATATACATAACAAAGCAAGATTCTGGTGAAGACAATAAATTATTTTAAGTAGATTGTGCCAATGTTCACATGAGTTCTATGGTCGTGCCTTTCTACTGGAATGTGGGAGAGAACACACACCTTTGATTTTACGACAAATCTCTAGAATATTACGTTGTTATGTTTTATCCTATACAGACTTATTAAGCAAATGGAGATTTATTCTACATCTTTGGGTAACACGTCAGTGGTGAGACCTAATGTGGCGGTACAGTCTGTGGCATTCTCTTCGGAAAGCACTATGGAGTCTCAAAACGTTCGCTTCTCTGTGAGGAAAGGTGAGTGGTTTGTCTCATGTACTTATAATATCAGACAGCATTCTGCTATCAACCATGAATAATGCTCTATCTATGAAAATGTAGACTTTTAAAATTCTACTTTTGTCCTTCTGACAGGAACTAGTGATTATCTCCTTTCTGGTTCCACAGTTGTGGAGAGAGATGTGGACAAACTTAACCCAGATGGGGAGACTGAACTTCAAATCTTGCTCAGTACCTCAAAAAGTAGGTCTCAAACTTTGTTACATTAAAAAATACACTCAAATTGGAGGCACCTGGGTGGCTCAGTTGGTAAGCCTCTAACTTCTGGCTCACGTCATGATCTCAGGATCCTGGGATTGAGCGCCCATATGCAGCTCCCCACTCAGCGGGGAGTCTGCCTCTCCCTCTGCCCCTCCCCCCACTCATGCATACCACATGCTCTCTCTCTCTCTCTCTCAAATAAATAAATAAAATCTTAAAATTATGGTAATCTCAACTCTACTGTTCTAGATGATAGAGATGTTTTCTTTTCTTTTTTTCCTTTTCAAAAACCTTTGTAGCAGAATTGAAATGCTCTGGTCATGGACACAAGTCTGTTTTCTAAGAAAAATCTAGCTAATGCAGGTCAGTTTTACACTTAAAAATATATTTAAAAATATTCAGTCATAAACTTTGCCCCTATTTACTCTTGGCATGGCACTCACAGGCTCAGATTCATCCTATGGACCTGCCTTGGGATATTTTATGTAATTGGTACAGTCATCATCTTGTAGCAACAGATTTTAGTTATCTCCACTAATATGGTGCTCACCATGGTCTCCCTATATCTTGCATATAGCCCTTCAGAAAATTTAATGTCTAACATGAAATGTTTGTACTTTTCAGAGTCTAAAATAATGATTACTTTGACAATAATAATAAGGGAAGCAAGCACACACATTTACTTTTATTCTCCCCCCAAATAAAACAAATCCAATGTGGGGTGCCTGGGTGACTCAGTGGGTTAAGCATCCAACTCTTGATTTCGGCTCAGGTCATGATCTCAGGGTTGTGAGATCAAGCCCACGTCAGCTCTGCGCTGAATGTGGAGCCTGCTTAAGATTCTCTCTCTCCCTCTCCTTCTGCCCCTCCCCCCCAAAAAGAATAAAACTTAAAAAGCACTCCATTGTTAGAAAGTGCATATTTTAGAATTTGTAATAGCACTGATAAAGAAGAAGGGGTATTATTGATGGCTCTGGCATGTTGTGGAATTTTGCTCCCATTTGCTTTGGCTACATGCTTTGTGAAGGTAGAGACTAAATCTAAGTCTTTTATGTTCTTTTCTATGTTTTTCTTTTAATTTAAAAAATATTTCATGCATATAGAAAAGTATAGATAATAATACATGCAGCACGTGTACCCACCAGCAAGGTAAACAGATGCCAAATTTTGCTATGTTTGCTTCAGACCTCTTTAAAAAAAAAAGGAAGATATTATAGCTGTACCTGAAGTCCTGTGTCCTGTTTTTTCCCATCCCTCCCCCCCCCCAGAACTTATATCTTTCTTAAGTTGGTGTGTTTCATTTTTATGGTTGCCTTTAAACTTTTGCTACATATTTATATAGCCATATATAAAGTATTCTATTTTGCGAGTTTTAAATATTTACCTAAGTGGTATCATGGTGTATGGAACTTGCTTTTTTTAAACTAAACATCCCTTTTGGGAGATTTATTAATACATTATTAAGCTTATTAACTTTTGTTTATCTGATAAATATGTTACAAGTATTGTTATATTCCTTTTGCAGCTTGGAAATTCAATGATACGTTAGATTTTTTTTCTTCCTTTATTTGTGTAACTTTTCATGTATTTATTAGACATTCTGATATTCTACTCTGCGACTTGCTTATTCAGACACTATGATCATTTCTGTACTGGATTGTTTGTCTTTTTCTTATTGGTCATTAGAAGTTCTTTATGTACTCTGGACACTAATTCTTTATGGGTTATAAAGTTGCAAATATCTTTCCTCCAGTCTGTAGCTTTTTTTGCTTGGCTTTTGACATCTTTTGTCATACCCAAATTTTAATTTTTAGGGCAGTCCAATGTATCAGTATTTTCCTCTATAATCGGTACTTTTTATTTTATTTATTTTTATTTTTTTTAAAGATTTTATTTATTTATTTGACACAGAGAGACACAGCATGAGACTGAACACAAGCAGGGGGAGTGGGAGAGGGAGAAGCAGGCTCCCCGCTGAGCAGGGAGCCCGATGCAGGGCTCGACCCCAGGACCCTGGGATCATGACCTGAGCGGAAGGCAGATGCTTAACGACTGAGCCGCCCCGACATCCCCAGGATCTAACTTCTTATTCCTTATAAATTATCATTCTTTTCAAATAAGCTAAAACACACTATTAAGAGACAGAGACTCAGGCTGGACTGAAAGCGACTTTTTTTTTTTTTAAGATTTTATTAATTTGACAGAGAGAGACACAGCAAGAGAGGGAACACAAGAAGGGGGAGTGGGAGAGGAAGAAGCAGGCTCCCCGCTGAGCAGAGAGCCTGATGCAAGCTCGATCCCAGGACCCTGGGATCATGACCTGAGCTGAAGGCAGATGCTTAACCAACTGAGCCACCCAGGCACCCCTGAAAGGGACATATTTTATATGATTTTTAGAAGCCAAACCCCCAAATTATCTGTTTTAATTCTTTCTTCTAAAAGGACATCATTGACATATATAAGCAAAAATTATTGACAAACCATTCTTCTAAGGAAAGGTTTTAGTGCAACTATCCCAGAAATTAAAGATCAAGTAGACAAAAAAAATTAATAAACTTGACATTTATATACATTTGAGTGTATGTGTAGTTTTGTTTGTAGGCAGAAAAGGGATAACAAAAGTTCTTTTCATATATCCATCAAGCGGTTCAAAAACTGACCATTTATTTATTACTCATGACGTGGTCATTTTCTACTGACCATGTAGAAAAGCTTATGCATTTTAAAAAATTTTTTATTGTTATGTTAATCACCATACATTACATCATTAGTTTTTGATGTAGTGTTCCATGATTCATTGTTTGTGCATAACACCCAGTGCTCCAAGCAGAATGTGCCCTCTTTAATACCCATCACCAGGCTAACCCATCCTCCCACTCCCATCCCCTCTAGAAACCTCAGTTTGTTTTTCAGAGTCCATAGTCTCTCATGGTTCCTCTCCCCCTCCGATTTCCCCCGCTTCATTCTTCCCCTCCTGCTATCTTCTTCTTCTTTTTTTTTTTTCTTAACATACATTGCATTATTTGTTTCAGAGGTACAGATCTGTGATTCAACAGTCTTGCACAATTCACAGCACTCACCATAGCACATATCCTCTCCAATGTCTATCACCCAGCCACCCCATCGCTCCCACCCCCACCACTCCAGCAACCCTCAGTTTGTTTCCTAAGATTAAGAGTTCCTCATATCAGTGAGGTCATATGATACATGACATGTATCAAAGCTTATGCATTTTGTAAAATAAAAGTTACATAAAACATAGTTCCTGACCACAATGCAATAAAACTAGAAATGTACCATAAAAGAATAGCCAAAATTTTATCCAATTAGAAATTAAAAATAAACGTTGTTAGAAAGGAAATTAAACTGTACATTACAAAGTACTTGGAAATTAATGGCAATGAGAATACCACATATCAACGCCTATGGGATGTGGACAAAGAGTTATTTGAATTCTTCCCTATGTTAAAGTCATAATGATAGTCTCCTATATTTTCATCTGCATGTTTTTAGTGTTTAAAGTAAATTATTTAAAGTAAGTTATTTAAATTATTTAAAGTAAAATGTATGTGCTTTAATAAATTTATTAGAAAATAAATGAAATTGTTAAAAAATGAACTGAGCATTCAACTAAAGAATCATAAAAATAAAGTAAATCTGAAGAAACTAGAAAGAAGGAATTAATAAATGTAATAGAGAAACTTAATAAAAATAGAAGTTAACAAATGTTAGATTTGATCAACAAAATAAAACATCAGTTCCATGAAAAGACTAATAAAATAGGCAAGATTCTAACAAATTTGATTAAGAAAAAGGAGAGAGTGAAAGAATATAAATAAACAACAAGAAGGTATATCTAGAAATATGGAGATTTAACAAAAATTATAACAGTAAATAGAATTTTTTCTAATGAATCTGAATATCTAGATGAAAGTGATTATTTTCTAATAAATGACCAAAATACTGTAGGAATGAGAAGAGGGGTAAGAAGGGACTTTCATTTTTTAACTTTTATTTATTTATTATTTATTTATTTATATTTTTAAAAAGATTTATTTATTTATTTGAAAGTGAGAATATGTGCGTGTGCATGCACAAACACGAGCAGGGGGAGAGGCAGAGGGAGAGCGAGAGAGAGAATGTCAAGCAGACTCTGCTGAGCACGGAGCCTGACATGGGGTTCGGTCTCACAACCCTGAGATCATGACCTGAGCCAAAGTCAAGAGTCCGGTGCTTAACCAACTGAGCCACCCAGCCACCCCTGGATTTGACTTTTACATCAAGCATGTCATTCTTTTATTAAAAAACAAAACAAAACAATAATAATGAAAAGAAGCCTTACTGCAATTTTAGGGTTCACTTTGTCATCTAGTGTCCAGAAGGAACAATTCGGCAAGGTTAATGTGCCATGAAAACGCTCCATAAGCCAATGTCTTTCTTTCTAGGTAGAGGCTAGAACATGGCTGGCTGGGGAGGACATTTAGGGGCTGTCAGGGCATTGTCTGCCTATCTCTCCAATCACACTGAAGAGGCTCATCTCACTGCCACTGTTTTAGTTTTCTTGATATCACTGGTAAAAGCAGAGTTTAAAAAATTAATTCAGTTCAAACTTGTAATTATTCTGGTTGCTTCTGTCTTAAATACGGCCAACAGTTGTATAAAGTGTTATGGACATTCCTTAGGTCGTTCTGTTTGACAACTGCTGTGGCCGGCTTCCACGAAAAACCCTCTGCTGCGGCCATGCTTTCCTAGGATCTCTGAGGAACAGCTGACCACTTTTTCCCAATGTCCTGAAGAAATATGTCACAATAGTCTTCCAGCCTCGGGAAAAACCCATGATCATCGTGAAGTAGCAGAGACCAGTAGTTCAAGAGATGATGGAAAGTGTCTGGCTCCCTTGAAACAGTCCCTGATATGTACACCGTGAACTCCTGGCTCTGTGACTGAGTAGACTGGTTTCTGCTCAGTCCCTCTTAACAGGAAACAGGTTTCATAGAGCAGTTTCCTAGGCACTGTCAACCCGATATTCACCATTTACTTGTTGCTGTTTCTTGTCTGATGTCTTATCAGCAGGGGCGGGGGGAGGGGAGGAAGCGACATGGCCTTGGGCTACCTGAATGCCACGTTCACTCTGTTTCACTGCCTAGAAAGCAAGATGTTTATTTTATACATGAGATCCTTACAATACCTCCTTGAGGTGGATTAGGCAGAAATTTTTGTCACCATTTTAGAAGGTAAGGAATCTGAACCTCAGGAAAAAAATTAATGTGAGTGGAACGGCCAGGCACAGGTTATATATGTTAATTACATATTGCAATTAAGTAAAGATTCAGCTAGCAAACCATTTTTACAGTACTTTACTCAAATATTAAGCAGTCATGCAGTTGAACAATGACACGGTACTTTGTTTTTTGTTTGCCCTAGGGTTCATTTGTTGATTTATTTATTTATTTTTTTGTCTCATAGGTAACACAACGGCATGCGGCTTTGTAGTGTATCAAAACAACAAGCTTTTCCAATCAAAAAATTTTAAAGCTAAATCAGATTTTAGTCAAAAAGTTATCTCAAGCAGTACTGATAAAAATAACAGTCAGGGAGCTTCTGTTGACATTGCCTTTAAGCCAAGGGTGAGTTTTTCCACTAACCAAAAAAAAAAAAAAAATTTTTTTTCAGGCCACTTTCAATTACAAAAGCTGGGTTGGTTGGGCAAAAGAAATCCACAGGAAGACTCTATATTTTTTAAGTTTTTATTTAAATTCCAGTTAGTTAACATACAGTGTAATATTCATTTTAGGCATACAATTATTGATTTAACAGTAAAACTCTTTACAAGATTCTTTGAAGATATTCATTGAAACATTCCCCACACCCATTTTTTTTGTCAGACTAGCTAAATGCAAAATGAGCTAATTTGAATTTTATATCCTTTTCCCCCTCCCTAATCTATAATGAAGATGTTGTACTTAGTACATACTTAATTGATTTCTCATATGCTTATCTTATCCTATTCGGTTTTTTTCTACCTGATTCAGCATTTTTAAAAAAATTGGTTGCAATTGTCTTTTCAATTTCTAGTATGACCGAAAAGAATTCCAGCTCCATTCCTATGCCTGTGTCTATTGGAATCTATTAACAAAGGATTGGGACACACGTGGGTGTGACAAAAATGGGAGCACGAATGACTTCTTGTACTGCCGCTGCAACCATACTACTAATTTTGCTGTATTAATGGTAAGGATGTACATAGTCATCTCTTTCTAGACAAGAATTTCCCTTATAGGGGCACCTGGGTGGCTCAGTTGTTAAGCGTCTGCCTTTGGCTTGGGTCATGATCCCAGGGTCATGGGATCGAGCCCCGCATCGGGCTCCCTGTTCAGCGGGAAGCCTGCTTCTCCCTCTCCCACTCCCCCTGCTTGTGTTTCCTCTCTCGCTGTGTCTCTCTCTGTTAAATAAATGAATAAAATTAAAATAAATAAATAAATCCTTCTTAAAAAAAAAAAAAGAATTTCCCTTATACATAATTCTGGCATGTGCTAATTGGAAATAACTTCGGGGCTTAGTTTGCATAGATATTCAACCTAGATTAAATGGATAAACAGGGAATGGAGTGATAAGACTAAAAAAAGAAGTGCTGGTAAAAGCAGGTAAATAAGAGCTTTCCGCAGTATGGTCTCAGGGTGGATGAGGTCAGCACCGCGTATTTAATGATGAGAAGGGAGCCCGTGTGCAAAAGAGGAGCTGACAGACTCCATTCAACTAACTCACATGTTGTGAAGCTTGAAGTTGTCATAGACAGAGGTAAAGCTGTATGGCGTGTGCTGGGGACGGGTTCAATACACACTTACCTGTGGATGGGCAGTTTAAATCAGTTACCCAAAGCTTTTTCCATTGGAATAATCTAAGTTGCTAAGTTTATGCTAGAAGATAAAAGAGGAAAAGCTCTTGAATTCATCCAATTTGTCCCATAGGTCCTTTATGTATTCCTTATATCTTTTTTTTTAGAGAGGGAAGGGCAAAGGGAGAGGGAGAGGGAGAATCTTAAGCAGGATCCACACCCAGTGTGGATCTCACGACCCTGAGATCACGACCTGAGCCAAAATCAACTAAGCCACCCGGGTGTCCCTCCTTATATCTTTTAACTCCAAAGTTACCCTGTACAAATAACTGATAACACTTAGCTCTGGTGTGTAGCTATAAGTGAACCTCTGAAAGTCCTTGGGCTGATTCTTTTAAGAGAGGGACCTGTTTATTCTATTTCCAGAAACTTACTATTCTTGTAAAACTGAAAGTGTTAGTTTTTATGCTTGATGGAACATTTTTATATGCAGTAGAATGGGGAGGGATGTAGTATGTTACACTTATTAATATTATGAATCTTCCTGAGAAAAGCAGATGTTTTCATTCCCTAGTAGCTGTGAGGTAGCCATCTTTGGGAAGCCAATGGAGATCAGAACATACTGGTACAACATATAATATCAAATTATAGAACCTTGGTTTTGTTTGTTTGTTTCATTTTTGTTGTTGTTGTTGTTGTTTTGAGAGGGGTTAGGGAGGGGCAGAAGGGGAGGGAGAGAGAGAATCTGAAGCAGGAGCACGTTCCACGCCCAGTGTGGAGCATGACACAGGGCTTGATCTCACAACCCTGAGATCATGACCTGAGCCAAAATCAAAAGTTGAATGCTTAACCAACTGAGCCACCCAGGTGCCCCAATATAGAAGCATGTTTTATAAAAAATTTTTTTGAAATAACTATAATTTTCTCTCTCTCTCCCTTCCTTCCTTCATTTCTTTCTTTCTTTCTTTCTTTCTTTCTTTCTTTCTTTCTTTCTTTCTTTCTTTCTTTCTTTCTTTCTTCTTTCTTTCTTTCTTTCTTTCTTTCTTTCTTTCTTTCTTTCTTTTCTTTCTTTCTTTCTTTTCTTCTTCTTTTTCTTTCTTTCTTTCTTTCCTATCTTTCTTTCTCTTTCTTTCATTTATTTCCTTTTCTTACTTTAATGCATTGGATTTAACTTCCAGTACAATTTTTTTTGGTTGTTTCAAGTTTGTGTATATATTCTAGTTAGTTAACATATAGTGTCATATTGGTTTCAGGAGTAGAATTTAGTGATTCATCACTTATATATAACACCCAGTGCTCATCACAACTAGTGCCCTCCTTAATGCCCATCATCCGTTTAGCCCATTCCCCCATCCGCCTCCCCTCCAGCAACCCTCAGTTTGTTTCCTGTATTTAAGAGTCTCCTATGGTTTTTCTCCCTCTCATTTTTTTCCTTCCCCTATTTTCATCTGTTTTGTTTCTTAAATCCATGTATGAGTGAAATCATATGGTATTTGTCTTTTTCTGACTGACTTATTTTTCTTAGCATAATACACTCTAGCTCTATCCACATCGTGGCACATGGCAAAATTTTATTCTTTTTGATGGCTGAGTAATATTCCATTTAATATATATATATATATATATATATATATATATATATGTGTATATATATATATACCACTTATTCTTTATCCATTCATCAGTGGATGGACATTTGGGCTCTTTCCATAATTTGGCTATTGTTGATAATGCTGTTATAAACATCAGTTTGTATACCCCTTTGAATCAGTATATTTGTATCCTTTGGGGTAAATACCTAGTAGTGTAATTGCTGGATGGTAGGGTAGTTGTATTTTTAACTTTTTGAGGAAACTCCATACTGTTTTACAGAGTGATTGCTCCAGTTTGCATTCCCACCAACAATGTAAGAGGGTTCCCCTTTCTTCTCATTGTCGCCAACATCTGTTATTTCCTGTGTTGTTAATTTTAGCCGTTCTGACAAGTGTGAGGTTATAGTTTTCTTATTTTAATGATTAAATCCTTTCTTATTTTAATTGATTTTGATTCTTTTCTAACATATTACAGAGAGACCTACTTTTTAAAAAAATTTGTTTATTTATTTGAGAGAGAGAGTGAGCATGAGGAGGGGGCAGGGCAGAGGGAGAAGAAGCAGACTCCCTACTGAGTGCGGAGCCTGATGTGGGGCTCGATCCCAGGACCCTGGGATCATGACCTGAGCGGAAGGCAGATGCTTAACAGACTGAGCCACCCAGGCGCCCCCAGAGTTCTGCTTTCTTAATTAGAAAATAGTAAAGATAAAATTTTAACTTTTTTGATATCTTTAAGATCATTAGTATCATTCACTAGCTGTGTAAAGCTTGGGTTGCTATATATATTAAATGATACAGACTACATTGTCATAGTTATTTTTCTTCTTTCCTGAGGTCAAACTTTTGGCTATTTCTTCTCATTAATGTCTGAGTCTGCCTCAATGCCTACCACTCACATTTGCAATTAGTTTTGGGTTGCCAAAGTTTTTAGAAGAGTGATTAGGATTGTACGTAAAGTAGGAGCAGACAAACTCTAAGCGAATAGATGATTTCTAAGGTCTGACGATCTATGTATAGTCTATGATTCTTTGGTATTTACTCAGTATACTGTACATACACAGGAACTAATGTGAAATCTTTGTTTTTAAAATGAAATTTATTTTATTTTTGTTTTCTTCCTATAAAAGCAATACATACTTATTGCATAAGGTATGGAAGTTTATTTATTAAACAGAAATACACTAATATGGAAAAATATTTATGACATCTTTAATTAAAATAGCAATTCAAATTAAAATATGTTAACAAACTGCTATATATTTGTAGAAGAGACATAGGTAATATTTGTAGGTACATTAAAAAAAGGTCACCTCTGGAGAAGAGATAGGATTTCAAGAGGTAGGGTGGTATGATGTGGGGTAGCTGGTAGGTAAGAGAAATCTATGGGTTTTTTTATGCTTCTATATTACTTTCATGTTATATAAATATTACTTTTTAATTTTTTAAATTATTAAAATAAAGACAGGCAAAAAATTATATATATCCTACTCAGTGGCCACCATTATTACCTCTCCAAGTTTCTAAGAGTACGTACTCACACGGAATATACTTATCTATGAATATATACTAAAATACTGGCATAGATAGAGATATATTAGACAAAAGTGAGATCTCCTTTTAAAAATATTTACAGGATCAGGGTGCCTGGGTGGCTCAGTGGTTAAGCCTCTGCCTTCGGCTCAGGTCATGATCCCAAGGTCCTGGGATCAAGCCCTGCATCGGGCTCCCTGCTCCGCGGGAAGCCTGCTTCTCCCTCTCCCACTCCCCCTGCTTGTGTTCCCTCTCTCGCTGTGTCTCTCTCTGTCAAATAAATAAATAAAATCTTTAAAAAAAAATATTTACAGGATCATATGAACATCTTTCCATGTCCAAAAAATATGTCTGCAACTTTACCTTTAGTGCATTGGCTTAGATATGCAGATTTCCTCTCGGATTATAATTACACATAAAAATAATGTAAAGGGTAAATGAAATAACTAGCCGATTTAGATCTAGTCCAAACAACTTTGATTTTAGACATTGAGGAAAAGTATATATGTTTTCCCTAACTGACAGTTAGATAACCGTTCTCAACACTACTTCATATAAATTGCTTCGAGATAAGGGGTTCATGTATTTCCTTTTAAAACTTATCAACAGTTTTATAAAAAGATATTTGGCAATTATCTGGTTATTTTGATCAATGTAACTTTTTATGATGTTGACTTTCATAGACATTTCAGGAATGGTTATTTAAAAATATAAGTCTTAACTTATTTTCTAGAGTTTCAAAAAGAACTATAAATATCCTGAATCACTAAGCATATTATCCAGCATTGGATGTGCGCTCTCCATTACCGGTCTGGCTCTCACAATTGTATTTCAGATTGTCACCAGGTAAGAAAGGAAGCAGGCTCTTCTTACGAGAGAAATTGCTATTCTGATATTATTTCCTCTGCACATATTCTCATCAGAATACAGTCTTTTGGAACCACAAGGGAAATCAGATTTAGTTCAATAAGCTCATTTTATAGAAGAGGACACTCAGTTCTAGAGAAGCTAAGAAATACATACAAATAAATATACAATTAAAACTGTGGTAAGTGCCTTGAAGAAAAATAGCATACCATGTAATTACAAGCTTGTCATGTAAAACTAGTATGGTCCCAAAGCTCATTAATGCTATAGTTCCTTTGTGTTAAACAGAACCATACCTACCAATTTTCATTTGCAGAAGAATAAAGCATTGTTAAGCAGCAAGTGTTTGAAAATTAAACTAGTTTAGAATATATATTAAGTTTTCAAATGGTGAAACTTTTTAAAAGTCTTTGAATTCCATAGTTCAAAAAAATCTAATTTAAAAAATTACTTATAAACACATATTTCTTTCCACTTTGACCTCCTCACTAAAGGAGTGCTTGTGTTTTTTTTTATATGCTATATTTTTAATAATCTGTAAATATCAGCTTGTTATTTATTAGATTACCTGTGTACTATCTGTTTTCCCCATCACCATGAAAATTGATGAGGACAGTGACCTTCTCTGATTTTGTTGTTGTTGTTGTTGTTTGTTTTGATCACTGTATACCCAGGACTGAGCACAGTACCTGGCCCATAGTAGGGTAAGTGGGTCTATTGTGCATTCCTACCTGGTTCTCTTCTTAAACTCAAGATGTCTCAAGATGAACTCATCTTTCCTTCAGAATTGTTTCTCCCTACTAAATTCCTTCATAAATGTTTTCTCAGATGTATAAATTCAGATTTTTTTTTATTTTAAAGGCATTGCTGTTTAAAAATCTTTCCTGAAGTTTTATTTATTTATTTATTTATTTATTTATTTTAAATTTATTTATTTGACAGAGAGAGACACAGCAAGAGAGGGAACACAAGCAGGGGCAGTGGGAGAGGGAGAAGCAGGCTTCCCGCGGAGCAGGGAGCCCGACGTGGGGCTTAATCCCAGGACCCTAGGATCATGACCTGAGCCGAAGGCAGACACCTAACGACTGAGCCACCCAGGCGCCCCTGAAGTTTTATTTAAAAAATTAAGAACCGACAGAAAAGTCAAGAGAACACTGAACAATCATATACCCTTCACCTAGATTCATTAATTATTAATATTTTGCTTTATCTTTCTATTTTTTGCCCTGAAATTTTGAAAATAATTTGTAGGCATCATGACTGTCATGTCTAAATTCTTCAAGTATTTCCTAAGAACATGGGTATTCTCCTCTATAGTATAATACCATTCCTCACTCAGGAAATTCAGCTCAAGCAATTTACCATTAATATAATATTATCGTGTTAATGCATAACCCATATTAAAATCTCTCCAGTTGTCCCAGTAATGTTCATTATAGCTGGGTATTTTTTTTTTTCTCCAGTTCATTTAGTTGTCATGTCTCTTTAGTTTCATTTAGCCTAAAATAATTCCTCTGCTTTTTTGTTTGTTTTGGTCTTTTAGAACATTAAATCTTTTGAGATGTTGGGGGGTCAATTATGCTGTAGAAGGTAGAATGTTCTACAGTTTAGGATTTGTCTGAAATGTTCCTCATGATCAGATACAGATTAAATATTTTTGATGAGAATACTAAATCAGTAAGTCTTTTCCAGTGTGATGGAGCAAGAAGCACATGTCACTTTGTCCCATTATTGGTTCTATTTCGTTTGATTCTTTGTTTACAGTAGTGTCCACTGGACTTCTACACGCTAGAGGTTCATGTTTTTCCTTTTGTATGTAATAGAAAATCCATGGGATGAGACTTTATGATTGTGTGACTATCCTGTTCCTCAACTCTTACTCAGTGGTTTTGGTGTCCACCAATGATCCTTACTGTATTATACTACTACATTGATAGTTGAAAATGATTTTTCTTATCTATTATTCTTTCTACATTTAGTTACTGTATTCCTTTGTAAAGAAGTGTACTCTCCACTGTAACCAGAGGGAATCTCTCCACGTTGTTTTGGCATGTCCCTATCAGCACTTTTACAGCAAAATGACCCAGGCACATTTATCACTTTCTTTGTCTCATACTTAGAATCAGCCATTTGTTCAAAGAGCCAGAATTCCATTTGATTCCTCTTCTTTACCTATTACACTTAATGAGTCTTGTGCCATTCATTTAAAGTTTTTATACTGAATGCTAACTATAGGCCAAGCACCATGCGCAGACTGAGTACAAAATTATGAATGAGGCAAGTAAGCTCCATCTCTCGTGGTATTTACATTCTTGGGGGAAGACAGATGTTATACAAATATATACAGATTTAAGTATATAATTACAAATAGCGGTAAGTGCCTTGAAGGAAAATTCTATGTCATGTAATTACAGATCTGTCATGTAAAAGGAAATGGCTCTTATATTTGTTCTTTCATTTGTATTTCTACCATAATCACTCTTGAACAATTATTTGGTCCCATGTGAATAAGTTGCAGTAGCTGCATAACAAGTTTCTTTGACTAAAATTTCACTCCTTCCAGTCATCATCAGATTTTTTTTTTTTATTCTCTATCAGTATGTTTCTTAGCAGTTTTGCTACCATAGACGTCACTAAAAACTCATCAGGAAACAAAGACAAAAATTTTAAAAATGACATTGACTTTTAAATTGTGAATCAAATAGTTTTCTTTGTTCATAGACAGGGTCCCACATAATTATATATAATTTATGTATAATGTGTATAAGTTATAATAAATTATACATAATTTAAATATATAAAATATATATGTTAATACATAAATTGTAATATATGTTATATGTAAAAATAATATAATATTAATGCACAGAAGATAGTAATATACAGAAGAGCCAGGGTATCTGAAAATAGCCCATTCTCCCTGTGGATTATAATTTATGTTTGAAATTGGAAAAAAATTAGAAACTAACTTTGTTTTTATATAAAAGGATTCCTTTGAGTACTTTTTTCAGTTCTGGTCATTAAAGCTTTCAAAAGACTGAATGAAATTTTGGATTGTCCAGAAAATCTCAACTAAAACATCAAGAGAATGAACAGAGGTCTGTTTAAATATATACTTTTTATGCATTAAATATATGCTTTTTATGTACCTTCCCAAAGACTGAGAAGGTTCATGACGGAATGTTATAAAATCATAAAGGATATGTAATTAGCAAACAGATTCATTCATCAGATTCTGGGACATTAAAAATGGATACTTGAAGACATTAGAATTTTCAGCACAGTAATAAACTTAGGGAAAGAGCTATTCCAAGAGGCCTCATAGTCTGAAAAACCCAGAAGGGCTTGGTACTGAATGGAGATTCTATAACTTTCATTAATATAAGACTGCATCGCATAGTATACAGAGAATTATAATAGGTCATTAGAGGGAACTTAAGGATATATCTGCCTTTACCCACTAAGGAAAACAATATATGCACAGAAAAGAGGATATGAAACCTCACATTTGAGATCAACTGTATTTAGGACAACCTTGAATTCTCTGCCAATCTGAAAATACACAGGTGGGCCAACAGAGGACACACACATGAGCAGGGGCACACACATACACTCTCTCTCTCTCGCTCGCGCGCGCGCGCGCGCGCACTTGCTGCCTTCTAAAGACTACTGGTAAACAATGCCATCTTGCAGACAAAATGAGAAAATGCTGTTCTTTTCTAGCAAAGATCTTAGGTAAAGATGAGAAAAAGAAAATAAAACTCAAAGTTTCAAAGAGCACTTTGTTCTATACCCAGAAATTACATCTTCAAATGAAGGAACAGTGTCCAAGCATGTTTTATATTAACTGGCTCATTCAGAACATTTTGACCATTTGACTGTCAGCAAGAATTTCCTAAAGTATGGTCCTTGGGACACTAGTTCCTTGGGAGGTACTCCATGGAAAAAGGGTTATGAAACGTCTTACAGAAAAGACACATGAAATTTTGTTGAGTGTAAGTCTTTCAGAGAGATAGTAATCATCAGTCTGCTCAAAATATCTTTAGTAACAGCAACAGGCCATGAAAGAAATTTTAAATATTTTTACTTAATTTAAAATGTGTATGGGAACCTTACTCTTTAAATGTAACATAAGCTAAATATTATACCATTTTGTTTTAAACTTATAAAAGTCATTTAAAATTATATTTGACCTATTGTTTTAAAATCCATACTTGATTTTTTTTTCAATAAATCTGTGGTTTATTTGGATATTCCTTCTTCTTTTTTTTTATTATTATGTTATGTTAATCACCATACATTACGTCATTAGTTTTTGTTGTAGTGTTCCATGATTCATTGTTTGCATATAACACCCAGTGCTCCATTCAGTACATGTCCTCTTTAATACCCATCACCAGGCTAACCCATCCCCCCACCTCCCTCCCCTCTAGAACCCTCAGTTTGTTTCACAGAGTCCATAGTCTCTCATGGTTCATCTCCCCCTCCGATTTCCCCCCCTTCATTCTTCCCCTCCTGCTATCTTCTTCTTCTTCTTTTTTTTTTTACCATATAATGTATTATTTGTTTCAGAGGTACAGGTCTGTGATTCAACAGTCTTACACAATTCACAGCACTCACCATAGCACATACCCTCCCCAATGTCTATCACCCAGCCACCCCATCCCTCCCACCCCCCACCAATCCAGCAACCCTCAGTTTGTTTCCTGAGATTAAGAATTCCTCATATCAGTGAGGTCATATGATACATGATTTTTTAATATAAAAAAGATGAGCCCCAATGAGTCCAACTCTACCCACCATCTGATTGCAGGCTCACAGGAGACCCTAAGAGAGATCATACTTGATTTTTTTTGTATAAAACACTTTTTAAAATGCAAGAGACTTTTTCTTTACCTTTGAACAGGGATTCATCTACTAATGTGCAATAGTTTCTTATTGTGAAATTTTAAAAAATCCATTTAGAGCCTTTCTATAGATAGCCTTTGTATATGTTTGCAAATCTAGAGTAGAACCTATTGTCTATTGTGGTAGAAGAGACTGCCCTGAAAGTTAGTGGCTTAAAACATTAATTTCTTATCTCTCACGATTCTCTGGCGTGACTGGGCTCAGCTGTATGGGTCTTCTATTGGTCTCTCTTAGGGTGTCCTGTGAGGCTGCAGTCAGATGGGGTAGAGTTGGACTCATTGGGGCTCATCTGGGATGCTGGGACAGCTGGGTCTTTCTCCGACTCCGTATAGTCCCAGAGCATTCCTATGTGGTTTCTTCAGCAGGTTAGCTAAACGTTTTACCTGGTGGCTCAGAACTCCCAGGAGAACCAAAGGGAAACCTTATTATGACATTTATGGGCAAAGTGCCTTTATGGGATCCTTCCTCCATAAAAAAAGATTTAAAAACTGTGTTTTACAACTGTATTGGTATAAAGGTGGATATATTAATATTATATGCTCATATTTGTACTTTGACCTATAAAAGTTCATTCTTTTCCCTTCTGGTTTTAAAAGGAGTTAAAACTTTGCTGCAGGCCATAAAAGTATCATTGGGCCTAAGGACTGCTTTATCTGCTGAATAAGTTGGCCCTAGCTGCCAGGTCTTCTGGTGCATTTCATTAGTTAGATCGAATCACAGGTTGGCCCCAGGAGGGGACTACATGAGGTATGGATACCAGAAAGTAGCATTCGGTGGGGGTCCTCTCTGAAGAATAGCTGTCACCTTTGATTACAACACAGTTTCAAGGAAGGATGTATCAACCTGTTTTCTCTAACTCCTTTGTGGAAATGCAATGACAGCGTGCTCTTCTGGTGTACTTGGGAAGGTAGACTTACCAGCTGGCCCACTGGGCTATGGGCTGGATTTCCACTGTGTAATAATATTTCTTTGTTCACTTGCAATTTCACTAGAGTTTATTTCTTGCAGCTGTTTTGATTATTTAATTATATTTACTTCTTTGTTTTCAGGAACGTCAGAAAAACTTCAGTAACCTGGGTGTTGGTCTGTCTGTGCACATCAATGTTGATTTTTAACCTCCTCTTTGTGTTTGGAATTGAAAACTCCAATAAGAACTTAAAGAAAAGTGATAGTAGCACCGGGAAGCCTGACTCTGGTAGAAATGAAATGCTCATGCAAGACATTGTTGACAACCGGAATCCCACATGCACTGTGGTTGCTGCCCTGTTGCACTATTTCCTGTTAGTGACATTTACCTGGACTGGACTCAGTGCTGCCCAGCTCTATTTCCTTCTCATTAGGACCATGAAGCCTCTTCCTCAACATTTCATTCTGTTCGTCTCTTTAATCGGATGGGGTAAGTGTCTGCCTTTCCACTTACTCAGAAATTTAATTTTGTTGAAATAACTTAATTTCAACAACCTAACGGTACAAGGCCTTCAGGTGGGGGAGATGGAAATCCAGCCATCACTGGAAGTGCGCCTTCGGCCTGGTTGCTCACACTCCTGGGAAGGAGGCAGATGTGATCAGTTCTAGTCACGTCCTGAGCTAACCTCAAGATGTTAATTTCCTTTAACATCTCTATTAGTTTCATTTGAAATTTAGACCACATATGATTAACTTCCTAGCTACTTTAAAAGAAATGTTTTGAGAACATCAAGAGTGACTCTAAGAAAAATAATTTGAAGAATTTATTGGGTTCCAGCAAAGAATTGTGTGAGTGATATCTAAATTTAAATTTATTCAAGGGAAAGAGGAATTAGGCCATTTAAGAATGGAAATTGTGGTTCTCCCCCGGACTCCTTGGTAGTCTGTCAGAGGGAGAACCTTGTCGCTGTCCCATCGCCTGCTCCCGCCCCGAGGAACCCTATAAGTCTCAGTCATGCGTGAGTGCATCTCCATCCACGTGGGCCAGGCTGGTGTCCAGATCGGCAATGCCTGCTGGGAGCTCTATTGCCTGGAACACGGCATCCAGCCCGATGGCCAGATGCCAAGTGACAAGACCATCGGGGGAGGAGATGATTCCTTCAACACCTTCTTCAGTGAGACGGGCGCTGGCAAGCATGTGCCCAGGGCCGTGTTTGTAGACCTGGAACCCACAGTCATTGATGAAGTTCGCACCGGCACCTACCGGCAGCTCTTCCACCCTGAGCAGCTCATCACCGGCAAGGAGGACGCTGCCAACAGCTACGCCCGAGGGCACTACACCATTGGCAAGGAGATCATTGACCTTGTCTTGGACCGCATTCGGAAGCTGGCTGACCAGTGCACAGGTCTTCAGGGCTTCTTGGTTTTCCACAGCTTTGGAGGGGGAACTGGTTCCGAGTTCACCTCCCTGCTGATGGAATGTCTCTCTGTCGATTATGGCAAGAAGTCCAAGCTGGAGTTCTCCATTTACCCAGCTCCCCAGGTTTCCACAGCTGTAGTTGAGCCCTACAACTCCATCCTCACTACCCACACCACCCTGGAGCACTCTGATTGTGCCTTCATGGTAGACAATGAGGCCATCTATGACATCTGTCGTAGAAACCTCGATATTGAACGCCCAACCTACACTAACCTTAACTGCCTTATTAGCCAGATTGTGTCCTCCACCACTGCTTCCCTCAGATTTGATGGAGCCCTGAATGTTGATCTGACAGAATTCCAGACCAACCTGGTGCCCTATCCCCGCATCCACTTCCCTCTGGCCACCTATGCCCCGGTCATCTCTGCTGAGAAAGCCTACCATGAACAGCTTACTGTAGCAGAGATCACCAATGCATGCTTTGAGCCAGCCAACCAGATGGTGAAATGTGACCCTCGGCATGGTAAATACATGGCTTGCTGCCTGTTGTACCGTGGCGACGTGGTTCCCAAAGATGTCAGTGCTGCCATTGCCATTGCCAAGCGCAGCATCCAGTTTGTGGACTGGTGCCCCACTGGCTTCGAAGTGGGCATTAATTACCAGCCTCCCACTGTGGTGCCCGGTGGAGACCTGGCCAAAGTACAGCGAGCTGTGTGCATGCTGAGCAACACCACAGCCATCGCTGAGGCCTGGGCTCGCCTGGACCACAAGTTTGACCTGATGTATGCCAAGCGTGCCTTTGTTCACTGGTATGTGGGGGAGGGCATGGAGGAAGGAGAGTTTTCCGAGGCCCGTGAGGACATGGCTGCCCTTGAGAAGGATTATGAGGAGGTTGGAGCAGATAGTGCTGAGGGAGATGATGAGGGTGAAGAGTATTAACCTGTCTGCTCCGATTTTGCACTCCGTTGTCTTGGGACTGTCTTATTTCTGTTCTGGAAGCTGTCTGTTGTGGCCCTAACTTGTCAATAAAAGTGATGTTTCTGTTTTTAAAAAAAAAAAAAAAAAAAAAAAAGAATGGAAATTGTGGTGAGAGTTACAAAGAAATCAGAAATGTGTAAGAGTAGTAGGTAGAGCCAACAATAACAGAAAGAGGCAAGCCGTTACCAAAAATGATGTCCTCTATTGACCCACATCTGTAGATCATTTGGTATATTGTCTACAGTAGAAGAACAGTACAGTCTTGAAAAGGGCCAGACATATAATTCATTCACGTTCTGTTATAATTAATTCCAGTCTTGAGTAAATTATTAATTCAATGCCTCTCTTTTACCACAGGAGTCCCGGCTGTAGTGGTGGTTGTGACAGTGGGAATTATTTTTTCTCAGAGTGGTTCACAATGGGAGTTAAACTACCGACAAGAAGAAATGTGAGTTTATATATTTTTTAAAAATGTCTATTTATTTGATATAAGAGTGTAACTGTTCAGTGATCTTGAGTCCAAGTGTCACCGTATATATGCATCTCACTTTATAAGTATCATAAGTGGGTATTTCAAATTCTCAAACAACACATTATA
The DNA here is from genome assembly GCF_964656455.1 of Halichoerus grypus. NCBI lineage: Eukaryota > Metazoa > Chordata > Mammalia > Carnivora > Phocidae > Halichoerus > Halichoerus grypus. The sequence goes on from NC_135712.1 coordinate 47,695,310, forward strand.
TTTTAAATATAGTGACGTGAAAGTTGCCTATAATAAATCCTTTTGTAAATCAAGTTATTACCTTCTAAATTTATAATCTAAACTTTGTTAGATTTGTCTCCTTTTATTGAGCCTAAAAATCGTAGGACACAGTATGTGTGCTCCTTAGTAACCCTTTATCTTAGTTTTCTTATGTAGGAAACAGGAGTAACAATGATAGTAATACCCATTCTGAGGTGAGGGGTCAAGAAAGTAGGAAGATGTTTTATATTTGAAGAGCATTATCTGTGTTTATGACCAGTTTTATATTGATATGATTAGAATGAATATTTTATGATGACTTATCACACATAGAAAGTTTTCCCTGAGATTATAGTATGAATAGTTGTTACTAATGGAAATACCTGACTGCGGTGTTTGTTTTTTCTGTGAGCTGGGAGAGAAGAATTTTGAGCCGAGGGACACCTGGGTGGCTCAGTGGGTTAAGCATCTGCCTTTGGCTCAGGTCTTCATCTCGGAGTCCTGGGATCGAGCCCCACATCGGGCTCCCTGCTCAGCGAGGAGTCTGTTTCTCCCTTTCCCTCTGCTCCTTCCCCCTGCTCTCTCTTTCTCTCTCCTTCTCTCTCAAATAAATAAATAAATAATCTTAAAAAAAAAAAAGAAATCTGAGCTGAACTCTTTATGTGTATTTTTTTTTTAAGATTTTATTTATTTATTTGTCAGAGAGAGAGAGAGAGAGAGAGAGAGCATGTGCACAAGCTGGGGGAGGGGCAGTCAGAGGAAAAGCAGGCTCCCAGCTGAGCAAGGAGCCTGATGCAGGACTCGATCCCAGAACCCTGGGATCATCACCTGAGCCGAAGGCAGTGTTAACCGACTGAGCCACCCAGGTGCCCCTTTACGTGTATTTCTGCTACCAAATGGCAACTGCTCTATAATTTATCCTACCCTCTCCTTTTATAATTCAACCATTCTCACCCCCAGATTCCACCTTGAGTCCAAAAGCAACTAAAACAAAACAAAACAAAACTCTTGGAAATGTATCAATACAGCCAAGGGAAGGGTGCATACCTATGTCCAAGGCTGACAATGCCCAACTGTAGAATAGAAGGCTATCTGCCTGGCTTGATTTTAGGAGCCAAATACTCCTGGTACTATTTTTTCTGTTTAATTAGGGTTAAATATCTTTTAATGAACTTAAAAAATTTAATTCCACAATTACAGATCAGGGGTAAGATGCAACTATCTCACAGGAGAGGCAATTCACTTCAAATTGCATCACTGATTTCCTACCCTAACCTTGGGACAGGGCTAGATGTCCTCCTGTAAAAGCCTTCAGGAGAAAGAAGTCGACCATCTTAAATATATTCACACTGAGCTATGAAGAATTGAGAGCAGATTCTTTCCTGAGTACACTGTTAAATGTTAGGGAAGACACGAGGCGATGATAATAGGAGAAGCTTCTAGAGATTTGAAAGTACTTCTCAGGAGGATTTCAGTAAATTCTCAGCCAAGTGCCCTCTTATTTCTTCTGTGTAGGAGATGGCAGAATGGAGAATGACAGGAGGGTTGTCCTCCAGTTACAGATGAAAGGAGAGCCAGAGGTCCTGAAGATAAACTCGCTTGCTCTCACCATTTTATTTAAGGATAGACCTATTCTTAGGTTTGTTGATTAGAATTCTTAATTCTGTCAATGGATTGTAGGCACTACTTTTTGCTTTTTATTTCATTACAGAGACTTGAACATCATCCCAATTTCCTTCTAGGTCATTCAGATTAGAAATATGATTTCTAATAATTTAAATTATAACAACATTCCAATGCAAGACAATTTAGAAATCCTTTGACATGTATAATAATGGTGCTTTACCTGCAGGGGAAAGAAAACATACATTAATTCAATGCCAAATATGTGCCAGGGCTTCTCACATCATTTTGTTAATACCCAAATGCCCACCTGATACCGGCACTTGGGTGTCTAATGGGACATCTAGTGGTCTTCCCTCCCAAACCTGCTCTTCTTATCTTCCCCATCTCAATTAATGGTAATTCTGTCCTTCTAGGTACTCAGGCCAAAGAATCTGGAATCAACCTTAATCCTCCTACATCTCACATCCAACCTAGAAATAAATCCATTGCTTTACTTTTATATATATCTGGAATCAGACTATTTCCCAACATCTCTTCTCATCCAAGCCACCAGATTATTGTAATAGACTCCTAGCTGATTTCCTACTTTTGCATGTGCTCTTCTATTATCCCTGCATCTAGCAAGATTAATACTTCCAAAACTCAAGATAGACAAATAATCCAATTAAATAATGGGCAGAAGACATGAATAGACATTTTTCCAAAGAAGACATCCAGATGGTGAATAGACACTTGAAAAGATGCTCACCATCACTCATCATCAGGGAAATACAAATCAAAACTACAATGAGATATCGCCTCACACCTGTCAGAATAGTTAAAACCAAAAGCACAAGAAACAACAAGTGTTGGCAAGGATGCAGAGAAGAAGGAACCCTCTTGCATTGTTGGCGGGAATGCAAATTGGAGCAATCACTGTGGAAAACAGTATGGAGGTCTTTAGGGTTTTCTATATATATAGTATCATGTCACAAAGAAGAAATTTTGGGGCTTTTTTGTTGTTCACTGCTAATATCTGATATCTAGAACTAGATATCACATAGCATGTAGCCCATAAATACTTATTAAATAAATGAATTCATTCTTGCCACAATGCCAGGAAGTGATTACTATACCTCACAGATGAGGAAAAAAACAAAAACAAAAACACCACCATAACCATTTGCAACAATAACAACAACAAAAACCTCAAAACGGATGCAGTGAGGTTAAATAACTATTAAAATATTTAAAAAATATATTTTAAACATCAAACTTTTAGAATATCCATTAATAAGTGACTATGTAAATAACTATTACAAAATAATGGACTACTATGCAGCTATAAAAAATAATGACAGTCTTCATAATCTCATCTGGAGTGATCTCCAAGATATGTTGTTAAGTAAGTTATAGAGGTACCACATGTTATTATTTGTTTAAAAATCAGAAAAAAACTATATTTGCTGACAAATGCATACCCTAAATCTGGAAGAATACACAAGAAACATTGATTAGCACCAGAGACTAACCTAGGTGACTAAGGATAGTTGTAGGAACAGTTGTCTCTCTATGATGACTTGTACCTTTAAAATTTTGAGCCACCTAGATGTGCTTCATGTTCAAAAATGAACTAAAAGAATAACTTGCCTAAAGTCAGACACCTAGTAAGTGATAGAGTGACTTTTTAATTTGGGACTGCCTGATTTAAAAGCTGTTTCCTTTCCACTAGCCCATACATCAAGAAATATGACAGAACTAATGTCTTTCATTTTTTTTTCTAGTGGTTGAATTCTTGAAAGTCATTTCAAATATGCAAAGGGATATTGGCTTTTAGCAATTCTCTCAGTAAAGTGAATGTCAGTAATGTTAATAGCATAGAGAACCAGTATGTATAACATTTTTAATCTACTAAAATCATTTTTTTTTCCCCATAGCTGCTGGCTGGCAGTTTCAGGAAACGGTGGTCTTATATCAAGCCCGTTGTTGTGGTCATTCATGATACCTATCACCATTATCCTCATCAACAATATTGTTATATTTATTATCATTATAGTCAAAGTGATATGGAAGACTAACCAGAATCTGACAAGGTAAGATTACCCATTAGTGGGATCTTCCAGGCATGACTCATGTAGTACATAATACAGCACCACAATACATCCACAGAGCCTAAAAGAGTTTTCAGACTTCTGGGACAATGGCAAGGAGATGTGGTTTGCAGGGCAGATTTTCTTTTAAACTTTGTCTCAGAAAGTGAATCTTCTCCTCATCTTCCAACAATATGGAACTGCATTACATAATACACTTTCATGCTGTATGAGCCCAACTAAAAACTAAACACAAAGACTTCAAAAAAAGAAAATTTCTCTCCCAACCCCAAATATTCAAGAAATCAGATTTGAATCATTAAAGAAATGAGAAGATTGTGAGGAGATGCTAGTAACTGTATTTCATTTTACAAACTAGTAGCTGCAGGCTATATTTTACATGTGTTTCTTGAATCTGATAGTGGCTTTAAGTTTTTAAAATTAGTTTAAAACATATAAAAATTGGGAGATTTCAGTTAAAAATTATATTTTCTCTTGAAAAAATTGGAACATCTGGCAACATTGCACCCACATTTCCTGCAGGTGGACATGTGCACTCTGGTTTATCAGTTCCCGTGTGTGCCGCTTCTCTCCTTACTATAACCTTCCTAACCTCCATAAGCATTTTCACTGTTGTCCCTGTAAACAAAAAAGCTTTCAGTTGGAGAGGTAAAGAATAGAAACTATTAAACAGATATACTCTCCTTAACCTCACCTCCAACATCACAATTGGTTAGAAAACAGTGCTAATGAGGCCATGAATCCAGGTTTAATTTTACAAGACTGTGTTTATCCCCAGTATATCTATTATAAGCACATCTGTGAGCTTTGTTGGTCACCAAATGGATCCATTTGGTATGAACAGATGGGTGAAAACAACCATCATTAGTGGGAATATCATCTTTAATATGTGCTTTACTGATCAAGAGTAAGTATCATCCTTCCTATATGAATGATAATCCATATTGAGGGGAAATGCGGGGGAAAAGTCTATCATTGGTAATCATTCAAACCTTTGTTTTATTAGCAATGCAGAAACATTTTGGTAAAATTTTCTTAGCCTAATTGCAGAGTAGGTTATATTTCCTCTATACGAAACAGTATCATTTTGGCCACAGACAGCAACAATTTTGTATATCTAGATTTTGGCTGACAGCTCATGGTTCTTAAATTAGCTTAGTCACAGTGAAAAGCAGGTTACAATTTCATTGTTTAACAAATTATCTTTCATGTATCAGTTAGCTTTTGCAGCATAACAAACCACCCCAGAACTTACTGGCTTAGAGTGACAAATATTTATTATTTGTCATAAGTTTGAGTGTTGGTCAGGTACTTGTTCTGGTCTTCTTGAAAATGGATGGATGATCTAAGATGACTTATTTTTGTGCCTGGTGGTGGGTGGGTGGTTGGTTTTGAGTGGGAGCTGCTTAGTTGGGAAAGCTAATCTCTATTCTGTGTAGTCTCTCATCATCAATTAGGCCAGTCCAGGCTTCTCAATATAGTGGTGTCAGGGTTCCAAAGAACAATAAAAAAAAAGGCCAGCAAAATGCTTTCAAGCTTCTGCTTATGGAATAATTGCTAACATCCCACTGGTAAGTCATATGGCTGAGTTCAGATTCCTTCATTTTTACATTTTAAGAACCTTTCATTCCCATATCACCCTACATTGTGGGAAGGTCCCAGATGCCCAGAAAAGGAATTTCTCACTGGCTGATCCACAAAATAATCACCAAGATAAAATTCCTTTCCAAAGAAAACATCGATTTGTGTGTGTGTGTGTGGTATTTGCCTGCAGTAGTAGATAAAGGACTGTTTATTCCTAAGTTTTAGGCAAGTTTCACTGTATTCCTTAATGAAGCTTGCTAAATCAGATTTTACCCAGATATAGGTCTAACATGGTTTTCTACCTAATGCATAATATTGTTAAATAGTATATATGGGCACCTGAATATGTATTCTCAATTAGAGGGTAACAATGATATTAATAAGTAAAATGGTATTAAGAAATAAAACCATGTTTTCTTTCTTGCTTTCTCTTACCTAGCACAAAAAAGATTTCATTCCTAAAGAAGATTCTTAGTACATTATCTATCACAGTTGTTTTTGGAGTAACCTGGATTCTGGCATACTTTATGCTAATTAGTAATGATGACGTCAGGATTATCTTCAACTACATGTTCTGCCTTTTCAACACTACTCAGGTATGGTGTGGATTAGTCTGAAGGTAACAGATCATGCAGTGGTGGGGATGATATCACCCTGGACTAAACTAAAGGTGACCTTGAAAATCATTGCTTAGTTACCTTTAGGAGACTCTATTTTCAATACATTTTGAAGGAAGAGGAAAGAAAGCTCCTTATGACTTACCTACTATGTTCTTTCCTGGGCACAGTTCATAGAATATAATTGCAGTACGGTTAGACCATGTTAATCCCTGTTCTCTTAGCAGAAGAGATTTTGTCCAGCAACTGGCTTGGCAAACACCTCCTGATTCCTTTTCTCCCATGTAATAGGTTCACGACAGCTCCTCACCAGGGTTGATATGGTTGATATGGTTGATATGGACAATGTTACAGTTACTATTGGAGCTTAGACCACAGTGCGGTTGGCTGAATTTTTTCTTTCTCTTCCTTTTTAAAATTTCTATCCTTACCAATATTTTTGTCTGGTTCTCTCCATTGCTGAAAGAGGAGTATTAAGATCTCCAACTGTGACTGTGAATTTGTTTATTTTCCCTATAATTCTGTCAATTTTTGCTTCACACATTTTGAAGTTCTGCTATTAGATGCATATACATTTATGATTGTGATGTCTTCTGAGTAAATTAACTATTTATCCTTTGGAAATGTCCCTCTTTAACTTTTATAGCACCCTTTGTCATGAAGTCTATTTTATCTGATCTCCAGCCTTCTTGTGTATATTGGTTGAATGGTATGTATTTTTTAATCCATTCACTTTCAACCTATCTGTGCTTTTACATTTAAAGTATGTATCTTGTATGTAACAAGTAGATACATACATTTAAAGTATGTATCTTGTACATAGCAAATAAAAGGGTAAGATCTTTTATTCATTCTGACAATCTCTGTCTTTTAATCAGTGTTTAGTCCATTTAGAGCTGATGTAATTATTAATATGGGTGAATTTATATCTACCATTTTACTATTTGTTTTCTGTTGCCATTCCAGTTCTTTATTCCTCTGTTTACTTTCATTTTTGAAGGATATTATCCTTGAATATGGAATAATGGGTTGATAGATTTTTTTTCCCTTTTAGTATTATGAAGTCATTTCACAAACTTGCTCCAGTTTCTAATGAGACATCCTCAGTGTTTCATATTCTTCCCCCCGCCATATGTACTGTATTATTTCTTTTGGTTGCTTTCAGGAACTTCTCTTTATCTTTGATTTTTAGCATTTTCACCAAGATATGCCCAGATATTATTTTCTTTGCATTTATTCAGCTTGGAATTACTGAGCTCCCAGGATCTGTTTATTTATATCTTTCACCAAATTTGAGGAATTTTTTATCTTTATTTTTTCAAATAGTTTTTCTATCCTGTTCTTTTACTTTTCTCTTTTTTGGGGGATTTAATTATATGTATGTTGGACCACAGGTCCCTGAGCTGTTTATTCTTTCTCATTCCTTCTTCTTGCTATTCATCAGATTCTTTCTCATTCCTTCTTCTTGCTATTCATCACATTCATCTTAGTGATCCATCTTCAAGGACATTGATTTTACCTTTAATCATTTCCAGTCTGCTGTTTACTCTCTAGTGATTTTTATTTCAGATATTGTACTTTTTTAGTTTCAGAGTTTTTTTCTTTCTTTTTTTTTTTAAAGATTTTATTTATTTATTTGACAGAGAGAGAGACAGCGAGAGCAGGAACACAAGCAGGGGGAGCGGGAGAGGGAGAAGCAGGCTTCCTGCCAAGCAGGGAGCCCGATGTGGGACTCGATCCCAGGACCCTGGGATCATGACCCAAGCTGAAGGCAGACGCTTAACGACTGAGCCACCCAGGCACCCTCAGAGTTTTTTTCTTATCATTTTTCAGAGATTTTATTTTGCTGATATTTCCTAATTTGGGGTTTGTTATGAGTACACCCTACGCATATCATAGTAACACTTTAAAATCCTTGTCTGCTAACTCTAGTAATTTTGGTTGTTTCCTGGACATTGTAGATAATACATGTAGCAACTCTTCATTCTGTATTATTCCTACCAAGAATGGAGTTAGCATATAATTAACTTAGCTGGACTAAAACTGAAAACTATCTCCTCTAGGGAGGACAACATTGGAAACCTCTGTTTAGTCTTTTTAGCCTCAGACAGGCTTCTTAGAGTTCTCTCCATGCATTTATAGTTCAGAGGTCAATTAGAGATTTGGGCAGAATTTATAAACAGAATCTGGGCCTCCCGCTCTCTGTTTCCTCCTGGATAGTCTGAATATTTCTTCCTTATTTTTCAGATTCTGTAGTTGCCCTAAACCCTGTCTTCCAGTTCTTCAACCTAGTAAGACTGCCTATTTAAACTCCAGGTTTAGTCACCCTGTGTGGGCTGATCAGACTGTGCCTTCTGGCTAAAAGATATTAAAAACAAAACAAAACAGGAATCCTACCCAGTTCAGTTCCCTTTTTCCCAACTGTAGATTCTCCTTCCAGTTTCAGACTGCTTTTAGTTGTCCTTCAGTATCTTCAGGTAGGTTTTAAAAACTGTTTGGTCCAGAGTTATAGTTGCTATCTGCAAGAGGGTTGATTTGAAGAGCAGAACCTTATGAAGTTGTTTTTATAATGTAATTATACATAAGACTGAAGGTGTTTTTATTCCTTGAGTCTTATCTCAAGATATTTAATTATAAATCTTTAAAAAATATTCCATTCATATTTTGTTTTAAAATTGGCAATGAAGATTTATATTCTTTTTCTTTTTTGTAACCCATTCTATTAATATATTGGGGGCATCTACTCTAAGAAGCAGAACATTTAGACTAAGGATTATAGTCACCTTCTAATTTTTATCATGGCAAAAATAGTGACATGAATGAACAAAAATGTTAGATTAAAAATGAAGATAATTCTGTTTGACCTTAGAGGATTTTTGTTTGTGTATATGCATGGAGAATGTCAAACTCTAAGATAAGACAAATATGCATTATTGAAAGACTTATCTTGAAATCGGAATTTCTCTCTGTGCTTAACTCTGTGCCTCCTCTCATAGTGAACAATGGCTTTTACTCTGATGAAAAATACTACAAAGACTTTTCCCTCTGTATATGGAGTCTTACTGTTTGTCTTTATACAATTTAATGCTGTATTATCATGTTCCTAGAAATTTATGGATATTGTATATTTCTGGTGCATTGTATCTTTCATCATTATAACAAGTCACTCTCAGTTCCATTTTGTCTTAAATCTGATTTTCCATATATTAATGTAGCAACTTCTAATTTGTTTTTCTTTGATCTTATCTATTTATACAGTTTTTTTTTTATCTTTAAGCTTTCTGTGGCACTTTGATTTTGACTTACCTCATTTTAGATCCCATATATTTAGATTTGTGTTTTTTAATTTTTTATTTATTTTTTAATTTTAATTTTAATTTTTAAGATTTTATTTATTTACTTGAGAGAGAGACAGAGAGACAGAGACAGAGAGAGCACAAGCAGGGGGAGAGGCAGAGGAAGGGGAAGAAGCAGATTCCCTGCTGAGCTGGGAGCCCAACATGGGGCTCCATCCCAGGACCTGGAGATCATGACCTGAGCTGAAGGCAGACTCTTAACCATCTGAGCCACCCAGGTGCCCCTCGATTTGTGTTTTTTTAAATCATTTTCTCATTGTTTTTCCATTTTATTAAAAAAGTTAAACTTTTAGCTATTTAGCTGAATGTTAGCCATCAGAATTAATATGTTTGATCTTATTCTGTCATCTTATTCTTTTTTCACATCAATTCATTTCTTCCTAAGTTTTATATATATTGTGCTACAAAAATTATGCATTCTTTTACTTAGCCTTCTTTAATTATTGGGACATTTTCATTCTGTTAATTATTATCTTTGTTTATTAAACATTACTACAGCTTTGTAAGATACAATTTTCAATTTCCAGAATAAAACAATATATATTGACTCCTCCCTTTTTGAGGTAAAAACATTAACACAGTGTAGCTGCTTCCGGTCTCTTGGTTTATTGGTACAACTTAAAATTTACTCCGCAATTATTGTTGTTAAATTAGAGTGTCTACATTATTTTCTTTCAAGAGATATTTATAATACTTGGATTATATTTGATAATTATCTCAATTGCATTTTCTTTTCTTTAAAAAATTCTTTTTATTGAAGTATAGTTGACATACCTACAATTTCTTATGCTTAAATAGTCTCAATGCCTTTTGCTAGTCCTTTTATACTGAAATGTCCAGTTATTTTGACTTTTTAATCTTAATGAATCTCTCATTAGTATATTTTTGAGTAATTGTTTAATAGGTAGCTGGTAAATATATATATTTTTTAATTTTATTATGTTATGTTAGTCACCATACAATACATCATTGGTTTTTGATGTGGTGATCCATGATCCATTGTTTTCGTATCACACCCAGTGCTCCATGCAGTACGTGCCCTCCTTAATACCCATCACCGGGCTAACCAATCCCCCTCCCCCCTCCCCTCTAAAACCCTGTTTGTTTCTCAGAGTCCATAGTCTCTCATGGTTCATCTCTCCCTCCAATTCCCCGCCCCCATTTTCCCCTTCCTTCTCCTAATGTCCGCCATGCTATTCCTTATGTTCCACAAATAAGTGAAACCATATGATAATTGACTTTCTCTGCTTGACTTATTTCACTTAGCATCATCTCCTCCAGTCCCATCCATGTTGATGTAAAAGTTGGGTATTCATCCTTTCTGATGGCTGAGTAATATTCCATTGTATATATGGACCACATCTTCTTTGTCCATTCATCTGTTGAAGGGCATCTCGGCTCTTTCCACAGTTTGGCTATTGCGGACATTGCTGCTATGAACATTGGGGTGCATATGGCCCTTCTTTTCACTACATCTGTGTCTTTGGGATAAATACCCAGGAGTGCAATTGCTGGGTCATAGGGTAGCTCTATTTTTAAATTTTTGAGGAACCTCCACACTGTTTTCCAAAGTGGCTGTACCAACTTGCATTCCCACCAACAGTGTAAGAGAGTTCCGCTTTCTCCACAACCTCTCCAACATTTGTTGTTTCTCTCCCTGTCAATTTTTGCCATTCTAACTGGTGTAAGGTGGTATCTCAATGTGGTTTTGATTTGGATTTCCCTGATGGCTAATGATGATGAACATTTTTTCATGTGTCTGTTAGCCATTTGTATGTCTTCTTCAGAGAAGTGTTTTTTCACATCTTCTGCCCACTTTTTGACTTGATTATTTGTTTTTTGGGTGTTGACTTTGAAACATTCTTTATAGATCTTGGATACCAGCCCTTTATCTGTAGTGTCATTTACAAATATCTTCTCCCATTCTGTGGGTTGCCTCTTTGTTTTGTTGACTGTTTCCTTTGCTGTGCAGAAGCTTTTTATCTTGATGAAGTCCCAAAAGTTCATTTTTGCTTTTGTTTCACTAGCTTTTGGAGATGTATCTTGAAAGAAGTTGCTGTGGGCGATGTCAAAGAGGTTACTGCCTATGTTCTCTTCTAGGATTTTGATGGATTCCTGTCTCACATTGAGGTCTTTCATCCACTTTGAGTTTATCTTTGTGAATGGTGTTAGAGAATGGTTGAGTTTCATTCTTCTGCATGTGGCTGTCCAATTTTCCCAGCACCATTTATTGAAGAGACTGTCTTTTTTCCATTGCATGTTTTTTCCTGCTTTGTCAAAGATTATTTGACCATAGAGTTGAGGGTCCATACCTGGGTTCTCTATTCTGTTCCATTGGTCTATATATCTGTTTTTGTGCCAGTACCATGCTGTCTTGGTGATCACAGCTTTGTAATATGGTAGCTGGTAAATATTAATGAGGACTTTCCTACCTGGTAATTTTTCTTTAGGTACCATGACACATGAACCACAAATTAGCTTGGCATTTAATTCTTGGCAGTAATCTTTTTTTTAATTGAAATTCTATAGACTTACTAAGATTTTATGTTATGCAAAAAGGTCAAAATTCTTCTTTTGTTTTTTATTCCCATTCTTATGCAATTCCTTAAAATTAAAAAAAATAGTTTTGGACTCCTAGGAAGTTATAAAAATAGTACAGAGAGTTCTTATGTACCCTTCACCCAGCTATTTTAATGATAACATCTTATGTAACTATAATACACTGTCAAACCTAGGAAACTGACATTCGTATAATCCACATAGATTATTTACTTAGAGGCTTTAAACTCTTGAAGTGATGACTTTAATTCTAGCTTTATTAATTTTACTATGAATTAAATTAATAAATATAATTTATCAAATTAAATAGAATTATTGTAGTTTTCTAAGTTTATTTGTCCCTTTTCTTCTTGTACTCAAAAATTAACTTTTTATACATTCAAGTCTCACTTCCTTAACTAGATTTCCAGTTTTCTCATGCTCATGTGTATCTTTCATTGTAGATAATCAGGATGTTTGATATCAGGATGGGCTATACTTGTCTAATATTTTGTGAAGCAACTGCAGTGTTCGATGATTGTCTTGTTGTCACTGAGAGTAACCACTGTGGGAAGCTGGTTTCATGTTGGTTGTTTTTGGCTCTGGTCAAATATCACTGAGGAGACAAGTCTTTGATACAAAATGGAAACTATTGGAAAGAGCATTAGATGAATTTGACTGGACCACAAATGTCGAGAAGTCCGTATAGTGCAGCGTGGGGAGATGCTTGGCTGTTTAAATTGTAACCACCACATTTAATGTTTGTAAGCACCTCACCCTCTATTCCTGGTGGCCCTCTCCAGTATCTTTTGAGAATTACTGCCTCAAGCAATGGATATGTGCCTGCCACTAAATTTAGATGAATATAAGGCAGTTTTTCACTGTTGTTAACACCTAATTGAAACTCCCCAGAAGGGAAATAAATAGGACAATCTTAGTCTGGATTGCCAGTTGACCCATGGGCTTGTTGCCTAGAGTGATGAGGAATATGGAAAAGTACCTGGAGGAGATATAATCAAGGATATTCTCTCCTCTATGCATATGAGGGGCACATTATAAAATAGAGGCTCCTTACAAAATGTTAATACCATCTGGTAAAATTGAGGGTGGTCATATGGCAAGAGCACTGGGCTAAAAGGAGATTTAGGCTCTCTTCCAGCTTTACCATTAATGATCATATGATTTTAGGAAAGTCATACAATCTCTCTGAGTGAAGTATGTAAAATATAAAATGGGGGGGTGTTAAAATTGGTGCTGTGTTTTTCAAAGTGGGTCTGAATATTATTGCCTGTGTGAGAATTTACATAGTATTTTAAAATGCTTATTCCTGGGCTTCATCCCTTTCCTAGTCAGTCAGAATCTATGTGGTAAGAGCTAGAAATCTTCACTTTAAACAAGGTTTTGATTTTTATGTACACTAAAGTGACTAGTTTACACATAAGCCTCCTTCTAGATTTAGAATGCTATAATTCTAACAGACATTTACTAAGTGCTATAGATATTACTTAAAAAGCAAAATTTGATATTTGTGCTAGTGAGAATTAGTTTGATCCATACATTTTGTGTTTTTCAGTAACATCTTTGGGATTTTAGGGAGTATAGAAGTACACAGTTTCACAGGATGGTGTCTTTATGAATTCTCCATGGTCTAGGTCTTTTCCTAATAGTCGCAAAACCAGAGAGTCTGTCTTTGCCGTAGAATTAAATATGAAAGAGTGTACTCCACAAAGAGGACCGGATTTCTCATGTCCTCAAAATAAATCTCTCTCCTTTGAACATCAGGATGGCCAGTGACCAGTTTTGCCCTTCTGAAACCTATGTCCCTATGCATCCTTCCTTGTGTCATCAAGGCCTTCATCAGAGGAGTAAATATCACCTGTTGGATAATGATCAAATTAATCTTCCTGTTTTTGGTCGGAGAACTGGTCCATCTCTTGCCAACATGTATTGATTTTATTAGTTAAAGTCTCAGGGTCTTTGGGTGATCTTACCAGAGCACCGGAGTATCCTACAACAGTATTCATAGGATATGATTCTAGAAATAGATCCTAATAAGGCTTGGGCCCTAGAGATGCTAATCTGGAGATATCATGGATTTTTTATTTTTTTTTATTTTTTTATTTTTTATTTTTTATTTTTTAAAGATTTTATTTATTTATTTGACAGAGAGAGATAGTGAGAGAGGGAACACAGGTAGGGGGCAGTGAGAGAGGGAGAAGCAGGCTTCCCGCGGAGCAGGGAGCCCGATGTGGGGCTCGATCCCAGGACCCTGGGATCATGACCTGAGCCAAAGGCAGACGCTTAACTGACTGAGCCACCCAGGCGCCCCATATCATGGATTTTTTAAAGTAACTTTTTATTTCTAAATAGTTTAAAACAAGAAGTTGCAAAAATAGTGTAGAGTTCCCAGGTACTCTTTTCCCAGCTCTCCCAATGATAATATCTTTTTAAAAAAATTTTATTTATTTATTTATTTTTAAAGATCTTATTTATTTGAGAGAGAAAGAGAGCAAGCACAAGCAGGGGGAGCAGCAGGCAGAGGGAGAAGCAGGCTCCCCGCTGAGCAAGGAGCCTGACATGGGACTCAATCCTAGGACCCTGGGATCATGACCTAGGCCAAAGGCAACTGCTTAAGTGACTGAGCCACCCAGGCACACCCCCAATGATAATATCTTCTATAACCCTTGTACATCATCAAAATCAAGAAGTGAACATTGGCACAATACTGTTACTCAACTACAGATGTCATTTAGTCTGCTATTTCCAGCAAAGGATGTTAATCAACAGTATTCATGTCATGTCATGACAGATGTCATTTAGTCAGAGAAATTAATGGGGGACTCTTAGATGCTGTCATATACTTTATAATATCCTTCTATTGCAGTTCAAGCAAGAGGCAGAGTAGTACGTTGGCTAGAAGAGTTTTGGAACCAAATGGAGTTGAGTCCAACTCCGACTCCAGTGATTACTGGTTGGGTAATCTTAGGCAAGTTACTTAATTTATCTGAGCTATAGTTTTCTCATTTGTAACATGGGGATAGTAAGGCTTATTACAGGGTTGGTATTAGGATTAAATGAGAAGAATTAAATGATGAGGATTAAATGAAAAGCAGTGTCTGATACCAATAGGATTAAGGGGCAGTTTTCATTTTAAAAGTGCACAGAAAATGTGTTCAGGCTTTTGTGGATTAATTTCTCATGCACATCTGATCTTTGTATCAGAATCAAAAGGACAGAAAAGCAATGAATAGAAGTGCTTACAATTTTTTTTCTTAAATGCATGAGATTTTTAGTTATGTTACTAAAATGCCAAGAACTATACAATCATAGAATGTTAGAACTGGAAGAAGAATTAACTGACCCACAGTGCATCTACCTCCTTCAGAAACTGAAGATAAAAGATGTTAGGAAAAAAGTGAAGTTACTGTGGTATACTAAAACATAAATATTTGGTCTTTGTCCTCAGTTCCTGGCACGTAGATCCTAAAATCCGAGGAATTTGTGGAGTGATATGAGTGTCTTTTGTGTACCAATGAATGACTGGTGGCTGGGGTCCCTAGGTAGCTTCAGGCTGGAGGCTTGTTGCCAGAAAGACCAAACCTGGATTAGAAGCTTGGAACTTTCAGCCCCACCTCCAGGAAGGGGAGAGGGGCGAGAGATTGAGTCAGTCACCCATGGCTAATGATGTAATTACCAAACCCATATAATGGAACCTTCGTAAAAACCCCTAAATGAAGGGGTTTGGAGAACTTCCAGGTTGGTGAACATATTGAAGAGCCAGGAAGGTGGTGTACCTTCCTCCATACCTTGTTCCAGGATCTCTTCCATTTGGCAGTCCCTGAGTTGTATCCTCTATAATAAACAGGTAATAGTAGGTAAAGGTTTTTTCTGAGTTCTGTTAGTAGTTCTAGCAAATTATCAAACCTGAAGCAGGGAGGTGGGTTGTGGGAACTCCCGACTTTGTTGTCAAGTCAGACAGAAGTATGGGTAATGTGGGGACCCGATATTTCTGACTAGCATCTGAAGTGAAGGCAGTCATAGGTCTGAGCCTTAACCTGTGGAATCTGACACTAACTCTGGGGTTGTTAGTGTCAGAATTCAGTTGAATTGTAGGGACACCCAGTTGGTATCAGGAAGAGAGAGCGCCTCTCAGTGATAGAGCCAACATGTGGTGAACTGGGACCTGAATTCAGGTCTTTGAACTCTACCGCTTACATGTAGCACTTTCCATAGTAGAAGAACATCACCTCAGCCCTCTGAGACAACAAAGTGCTCAGCTGCTGCAGATGTAAACTCGAGTTGGAGAGTTGTTGTGCATGATGAGAAGGGTGGGTGGCAAAGTAAAATAAATCTCTTCCCTGATTCTGTATCTCAATGCTGATCTAACATTAAACTTTTATTCTATCTGCCAGGGATTACAAATTTTTATCCTCTACACTGTCAAAACAAAAGTCTTCCAGCGTGAAGCTTCCAAAGTGTTGAAGTCGCTGTTGCAGTCAACTGGGAGAGTGAGGTTGCTGCCCTCGGTGGCCCCCCTGAGGCTGCGTGTAAGGATGTATAACATGCTCAGGTCGTTTCCAGCCCTAAGTGAACACTTTAGGCTGCTGGAACCATCTGTAATTGTAGAAGAGACGACATTCTCTGAAAGTGACCAAGCAGACTCAAGCATCTAGACAGTGAAACTATTACCTTTTGTAATCCTCTTTTTGTACAACTCACGTTAAATTTTGCTTATTCTGTTTCTTTCCTTTATTACTCAGTCCTCCCAGAAAGTCTCCCTCAATATATTTTGCTCAAGGCTAAGAATCAGGTAAAACCTGTTGTTTATTATCATCAGGGATAATGGATTTGGTAGTTTTTCTATTATTCAATAGATTCTCACGTGAATGAAGTGAAGAATTCCACCCAGCATTCAAGATAAGTCAAGTTATCATTGTTACTTATATCATAAATGTGACAAACTTTGGTAAAACAAATTCTTTTACAATTTACTAAAAAGAACATGAGGAGAAAAATATATCTTCCAGAACAAAATGGCTCCTAATGAACCCTGCAGGGAGTTGCTTATGTATAATAATACTTTTGATCTGTAAATATTTTAATTTGTATGTGCTTATACTTTTATTTCTACTTCAGGATTTTGCACCCAGTTTAACCTCTGGAAAGGGATTTTTTTTTTTTTTTTCTGTTCAAAAAAAAGAGCATGTTTTGGTGACCGGAGGATTTAGCTATATAAGAAATGGGCAGTGAGACACAAAAAAATGAGCTGGTTACTGAAGCCTTTGTATATTTCCTTCTGGTTCTTGATACATCTCTCCTTTTATTGATGAAGTGACACTGAGACTCTTTAAAGTGAAAAGAAAGATCACCAAAGAGCCTCCTTTAGCCTGAGAGTGGAGTATATATGTGTTCCCTTGGTGATTTTAGTTTTCTTTGCACTTTTTCAGTCTTCTTGGGAGTACAGCAACCAAAATTCCCTATAATTTTCCTGGAATGGCTATACAAAAATGTGCAAACTTTACATACATATTGTGGGGGATAAGACAGCAGACGATGCTTGTCTGCCTACCCTGAAATTCTACCACTTAGGAAGTAATTCTTATTGATTTAAACCTTTGCCTCATGCAGTGGTCAAGAAGTTAGTGATAGAGATCAACTCAAAGTACGTTAAGGGTCAAAGAGAATTTAATGGCTCAATTAATTATAAAGTCCAAAGGCTGAGTTGATTTTAGGTAGGGTAACTATATGTTCTAGTTTGCCTGAACCAGTTCTAATTTGTACCTGTTATCCTGACTTATGTATTACTAGCAGCCCCTTTTACTCTCAAGTGTCCTGGTTTAGGACATAAAATATATGATAATACATAAAATATATGATAATAACACTAATATGATAATATGATAATATATGATAATACATAAAAGATATGATAATAAAAATTGGTTCTCATGATATTACATGGAGCCAACTTTAGGTCTAGAATTCAAAAGCAAGGAATTCAAAGAATGTGTTATGATTCTTTATCTCTCCCTGTATCCTGGGTCTTTGTCCTTCTGTGTTTGGTTCCATCCTCAAATTGGATTACATGGCTGAATATTGGCCACTGACATCCCCTTTCTCCTGCTCTGCAACCTCCTTTCAGTGAAGGCCAGCTGCGCCTGGAAACTGTGGGGCTCAGTTCCTTGTGATACAGGGTAAAGCAGGGGCAGGAAGAGCAAAGAACCAAAAAACTGGCACACCTTCCTTGCTCATGTGTCCACATGTGCCCACAGGCTTTGTGTTCAGGGAATACTGGGTCAGCCTGAGTCCCATGCCCACTCTGAAGTGGAGGGATGGGGAATGGCCTCGTTGACAGGATATCTTGGAGTGGAGCTTGGACAGTTACATTGAAGATGGGCTCATCAATCATTTCCCTTACTCTGAATAAGCCAGTTAGATCCTTGTCTGAGCAGAGTTTGAATGGGGTGGGTAAGGAAAGCAGTAATTAATTATTTGGTGCTTTGGAAGTTGAAGAGCAAGTACAGGGGTGATAGGAGCCAAACGGTGACTTAAAAAGAAAATTTCAGGAAAGGGAGACTCAGAGTATTGGTTCTCATGATATTACATGGAGCCAGTTTTCCATGTTTCTGATTTATTCTGTGTGATAACAGTGCCCTGTAGCCTTTCTGCTTGTGGCAGCACGTGAAGTTTCTTTGGCGGAACAAACTATCCTGACCTTTAGATTTTTCTTTCCTGGGTCTAAACTGACAGTTCAGAGCTGCTTGTTTAATTGTTGGAGTTTTGGATTGCTTTTTCTCTTACCCTTCCCGTTTTGAAGTTCACCTTTCCTCCTTTTTTTTTTTTTTTTTCTGTTACCAACCAAGGGAGATTATTCTCAAACTCATTGCCTTATTCAAAAGAACTTGGCATTCTTTGCAAATGTTTGGGAAACCTGGACCAAAAGTGCCAATTGTATCATACCCACCTGACAGTCACTGGAGCTCTCTGGCTCTGTGGAACCCCCTTAATATGTCTCCCTGCAACCTCTTGTACCTGGCTCCTTGGATGAGGTCCAAGACAGAGATACCAGGATTAGGTTCCATTCCTGGGGCAAGCATGGGGGTGGGAGGACAGTTACTGAGAAAGGAAATGGCTTCCTACTTGCATTTTTAAAACATTGCTGACTATGTAATGACAATTTTGGAAGATATTTATAAAGTATATTTTTCAAAAAAGCAAAATTCATAACTCCCTAACCTATCAAAGATGACTGTTTTTCCATGTTTTCTTATGCTCTTTTTTTGAAACATAAGAATTTAAGTAACTAATTACAGTAAGTGAAATTTTATCCTGATTTTCATTTAAATTACCCAGTAATGCTGTCCTTACAATAATTGGTTGCATAATATAGCATAAGTTACTAAGTTCTATTGGATTTCCAGCTTATTTAAATTTTTAATATTGTAGTGACTCATGATTAATAAACTGGTATATATATATATATTTTTTTTCCTTTCTTTTTTATTATTTCCTTAAGGTAAACTCTAATGATTAGGATAAATGTGTCAAAAGTTATGGACATTTGTTTACATTCCTTGTATTTATTATTATATTGCCTTGAAAACATTGCACTAGGGGCACCTGGGTGGCTCAGTCGTTAAGCGTCTGCCTTCGGCTCAGGTCATGATCCCAAGGTCCTGGGATCGAGCCCCGCATCGAGCTCCCTGCTCTGCGGGAAGCCTGCTTCTCTCTCTCCCACTCCCCCTGCTTGTGTTCCCTCTCTCACTGTGTCTCTGTCAAATAAATAAATAAAATCTTAAAAAAAAAAAAAGAAAACATTGCACTAATTTATAATGTCACCAACATTTGGAGTACCATAAACATTTTTTTATATACTTGTTTACTTTGGTATTTTATTTTTTAGTTATTTGTGTTGTCCATTTATCAACTGAGCTATTGTTATTTTTTCTTATAAATTTGTATGAATTCCTTTTATTATAGTTATATTATAGTTTATTATAGTTATTAGCCTTTCAATGATTACATTTGGTGAAAATATTTTCCCCTAATTTATCATTGTTCTCTCTTTTTAATATAATGAAATGCTCACTCTGGATTTGATTCAAAATGTGCAAAAGATTTATGGAGCATTTAGCAGTTTTTTGAGTTTATATGTCCTCATAAGACGCTTAGAGTATTTTTCATTTTGTGTTAAGGAATATGTTAGGGACAATGTAGGAACTTTTAAAATGAAGAACAGGGACATAAATATGTCAACCAAGGCCAAATGAATCATGTATGACAGATACATGACGTCTTTAACTCTTCATTATATTGTACAGCAGGCAGGTGGCCTTCCATGACAACGTTATTTTTTCCTCTCAAACATATTATCTGTCTCTGTGTCCATCCACCTTTTCTTAAAGATAAAACACTAAATCTTGGGAGAGGAGTTTTATTAGCAATTAATTATTAAAACACGCATACAGAACTCAGCTTCAAAGTAGTGTTACATATGCATCATCTATTACTTCGTTTACATATATGTAACCTATTAAATGTGTATTTGGAAAAAGATATACAAAACCTGCTGAAAACTGATTAAGTAAGGAGATCAGTAGGAAGGGAAAATAATCATAGGAGCAAAGAAACATGTCAGATGGTCTTGTATTTTTGCTAGGAGTGGGTCTCAGATTAGACCATAAGCTTCCTGACATCCAGCATAAATAGGAAAACATGATCACGCAAGTCACATACTTAACAAACAAACCAATAAACCTATCTTGGCCAAAACACAGCTGTTCTGACACTACTTGAAATTGGCATTGCATTTTCTTCAAAGTGTCCACCTGGGTATACTACCAAATGAGAGGGCATACTATTTTGAATGAACAAAAGGCCTATTGCATTTGGAAATGCAGCATGTTCACATCCATGCCAGTTTGCTGTGGGCACACACTAAAGAGTCATGTGTAATGTTCAGTGTTGCTGCCCAGTTAGACAATGCTGTGTATATGCAAAGACATGCTTCAGTATCACCAGTGGGTCACTGAAGATGGTGAGCATGGAACCAGAAGTGGGCCCAATCCCAGGATCCTGAGATCACGACCAAGAGCCAGTCACTTAACTGACTGCACCACCCAGGTGTCCCCAAAACTGATATAAATATTTTTATATAAGTTTCTGTGTTTTCTTCCCTCTTGAAATACCTACTAGTGCAATTGCTGAGTCATAGAGTAAGTGTATATTTAACATTATAAGAAACCAGTAAACAGTTTTCTGAAGTGGTTGTACCATTTTATAGCCCCCAAAGCAATATATGAACTTGGAAATTAGTTTTTAAAGTCCTTATTTGTGAAGTATTTTAAAAGTAGAAATAGGATATAAATCTTTTTTTGCAAGCAACTGATCATGTTTCTGAAAAGTCCCATTGCTTAATATGTTAACCCCCTATTTTAAAAAAGAAGAAAAAAATAAAAGCAAAGCAGAGTGGTATGATTTAATGCTGTTATCGCTTACAAACTACATTCCCCAGAGAACTGTAGTCCACTTCTTATCTTCTTCCAGTACAGCTCTTGTTACACGTCGAAGTATGACATTGATAATTTGCTGAACTTTGATAGAAGCTGCTATGCAACCCTGTTGTAACAGTTGAGGCTTCTGGACTTTGCAATAACAAAGACAGAAGACTGGCTCTTCTGGCCACAGTACTTACCAAGCAGGTGCAGATTAGGGAAGCATTCTGGACTGGGTGTTGTGGTCCCAACTACAAGCTATGTGACTCAAGGCAATACATGCCTCTCAGGGTAGAAGCCTGAGGCTCTACCTTTTTAAAGGTACGGTTAAGACTAGGTGAACTCTAAATTCCCCACCAGCTCTTAAATTTTGTGAGTCTACATGCAAGCTGAAATTATTTTTAAATTAACTTAAAAATATTTTCCCATCTAGGTATTACATGAATATATTTTTCTCAAAAAAAGGAAATAAGATACAGCACGCCGGAGAGAGCCAAAGTGCCCTTTGACTAATTTCTATCAAACCCAGGCCCCTCTTCTCTTCCTTCCCTGTCTCTTCACACTTAACCACTGTAATAAGTTTGGTGTGTACCTTCCAGGTTTCGAGAAATATGTATACATAAAATTATATACCCGCAGAAATTCATAGTCTCGTGCTTCTTTTTCCTTTTTTTTACATAAATGGTTTAGGGAACTAATTCAGTAGTCCCCAAAACCACCCCAAGGTTCAGTGATTCACCAGGAGCACTCATAGGATTCAGCATAGAATTGTATTCATGGCTCTGATTTATTATAGCAGAACACTATATAGTGAAATTAGCAAAGAAAAAAGTCACATGGGCTGAAGTCAGGAGGACATCAGGCACAAGCTTCCAAAAGATGTCTTCCAGTGCAATCACATGGGATGTGTTTAATTCCTCCACAATGATTTGGGACAACACTTGTGAAATGTTGAGACTCAGTGCCCAGGGTGTTTATTTGGAGCTGGTCACAAAGGCACCCTCTGGCTGGCATATCCCCAAATTCCAGACTCCCAGAAAGCAAGCAGGTGTTCAACATACGCCACATTGGTTGTACAGTTTAGGTTCAATGCACCATTCTTATCAAAGAATAGTGGGACTGCTCCTGAAATCCAAGTTCCTAGACACTAGTCATAGGCCAACCTTATAAGCTGTTCTTTCTAAGAATAGCAGTTTCAGTTAGTATGTTAACTCTTTCCTGCACAGTAACATAACTTTCTGAAACTTGCTTGTTTCGTTTAATAAAATGTTTTTGAGATCTAATTGTATGTGTATGTTTCTTTTTATTGCTGTATGGTCTTTTACCTGAAAATAACACAGTAGGGGATATCTGTGTTCTCACGTGCAAGGGTTTCTCTGGTACCCTAGAAATAGAATTGCTGGGTCATATAGGGTTGGCTATTTTGGATGTTGATAAATGTTACCATACCACTCTTTAAATAGTTCGTATCAATTTATGCCCCCACAACAAAGTGTGAATGTCTATGTTGCTATACCCTTTCCTCTAAAGTGTTATGAAACTTCTTTTAATCAAACTAATATGTGAAAATTGACATCTCATTGTTGTATTTTGCACCTTTTATAGTAAGTGGATTTTCATTGAAAAGACTTTTTAAAAATGCCCTGCTTAATTATACATTTATATGGAGGGACTGAAAGCAAGATCGTTGGCATAAATGTTAGATTAGAGATGTGAGAGCCTCTCAGTACCCAGGCTATGATTTGACAATGCATGATTTCTGGAATCTGACATCTGGGTTTCTTAAAAGAGCTGAAAAAAAAAAAAAAAAAACCTACTCTTAGTCAAATGAAAAATTGTGAGATCTCCTTGTAGGTCTTGAGGCATTAGTCTTTCAACCAAAGCTCTGACAGAATGCACAGATGTAACTCAGCTCTGTCTCTGGGAGACATAAATGAAGAAAAGTGAACACTTCCAAATTTCTCAGAGATAAAATCCTATACTGCTAGGGAGCTAGGAACTCACCAGTGATGGCTGCTCTGTGTTTCTGGAAGCTTACCCCTTAGAATGGTGGGGAACTTAGTATTCTTTTATTCAATAATATACATTGAATACCTAGGAGGTGCCAGCCTCTAGGTATATAAAACCTAGGAAGAACTGCCTACAAGGAAGCAATTTCTCTAAATAGGGGTTGGATATAGAACCCCATGATAAGGACAAACATTTTAGGGTCTCACTGGATTATGCAGCCGGTAGGACAGACTAAAGTATTTTCCTTAGCTAATGCTAAGAATGACTCCCTCAAAGTTACAGAGTAAAAATATCATTCTTTTCTCCTTCATCATCTCTGCATGGAGTGGTAGCTTCATTTGTGTACACAAACAGATCTTTATGTTTGGCCAATGGAAGGGAGGCTGACCTGACCAACTGGCTCCCATTTGGTCGTCATGAGTCTCCCCTTCTGTTTGGAGTCCTTTATTTAGCAACTGCTGCTACAACACAGCTGATTCTCAGGGAGGGACATAACTTCTCTTTTGACATTCTCACCCAAGGAGGAACTTATATCCTTTCTTTTGTTCCCCTGAGGGTAGCAGAGATGACTGAAACTTTCAAAATGATTTATACTACTAAAGGACAACATGATGAAACACAGGCTTTATCCAACTTGCTTCAAGGCTCATAGTCTCTGTCCCGTTTCCCGTCTAGTCTGAGACTCTACCTTTTTCATTCTTGGGATTTTCCCTTCTCGTTGAAGCGTTCTAGCCACAGACTTTCAGGGAGAAAGAGAAGGTGGTATGTAAGTGAGTTGACTCTCAAAACCACGGTTCAAATCTAACCCTTCTTCAGAAGTCCATGAACAAGGAAAGTAACCTTTGAACTAGTGCCTCAATTCTCCCCTTGCTACAGGTGGGTCAAAGGTATTTCCTTACACTGCTTCGCCTTTCTTCACGTTTCCAGCATTTCTGATTCAAGACTATTCTTGGTATTCTTTTAAGACCAGATTCATCTGCACATCTGAGCATGAAATTCAATTTTCTGACTCAGAACCTTTCTAAACTCTCCACAAAAAAAGGGGGTAAGATGTTTTCTAATAGCATTTTAAAGGTATAAATACTTATAGAATCCCTAGAACAATATTCTTAATGCCTATCCCAATAAATGTGACCATAAGTGTTTAAAACGTGCTAATTATATGATAACTTAGCCTTTTTGGCTTCACTAATGAAAGGCAGCAGTAACTAAAATCAGCGTCTACACATACAGCGGGAGAAGCCATGTTCTTGGTAAACGTGGTAACTAGTTTAATTCAGGTTATCACTCCCTGGCCAGTTATCACCTGCATTTATTGGGAGCATAAGTACAGAGAACTGTATCATCAGGAACTGTGATAACAGTAATAACTATTTCATTGACTCAACAGTTACTTATCGAGTGCCTCTTATTCACTCAGGCAATCAATGCCAGATGCTGGGAAGGACAGAGAGAATATAATCACAACCTTCAAGTTGGGTGAAGGCAGGGATGGTGGTGAACAATATATTCAAAGACAGAATTATAAGCAAGGATACAGAACAATCACACGAGCTTTCAAAAGGGACCAAAAGTCTAACTGTCAAATGTTTGGTACAAAAAGTCAGGGTTATAATGTAATCTTTATGGTCTTCAATAAGACCACAAAAAGATACCATTTACACTCCCTCCCCCCCAAAAAGTCTTAGTGATACCAAGAATTGGCATTATTTATACAACTAAATATTTGCATAATCTACTATTCAATAATCCTTGTAACAAGAGATACTCTTGTACAAGAGACACACTAAAGGATGTTTATGGAGGCACACAGCAGAAACTGGAAACAATCTAAATACATTTTGATAGAACAGATTTTAAAAATTTGTGGTATACTCTCCCAAAGGAATATTATTCAGCAATGAAAATAAATGAATTCCAGCTACATGTCACAATATGGATATCTTAGTAACATAATATTTAGTGCAAAAATTGTTCCAGAAAACCAGAGATGATACTCTACATAATGCCTATAAACAAGTAAAACTGACAACACATCCCATAGGCATATATATATGGTTAAACTATGTAGAAGATTTAAAAACAAACCAGGCAATGTTTAAAAAAAAATTCAGGAGAGAGGCACAGGGACCACCTCCGGGAGAAGCACACAGGGAGACATAATTTATTGGTAATTTTTTTAAAAAGATTTTATTTATTTATTTATTTGACAGAGAGAGACAGCGAAAGAGGGAACAAAAGCAGGGGGAGTGGGAGAGGGAGAAGCAGGCTTCCTGCCGAACAGGGAGCCCGATGCAGGGATCCCAGGACCCTGGGATCATGACCTGAGCCGAAGGCAGATGCTTAACGACTGAGCCACCCAGGTGCCCCTTTATCGGTAATGTTTTAATACTTGGGTTAGGTAATGAGTTCCAGCTGTTCATTATGCTCTTATTTTTAAAAATGTAATTGTTCTATAGGATCAGGAAGAGGAAAGGTTACTGAAGTATTGTGGACAATTTAGTATTAAGCTGAAACAAGAAAATGAACAGGATATGGTTTTGGTTATTAAGGTGTTTATAACCTAAAGGGGCAATTTGACACACTCAACTGATAATTTTTTGTGCTTCTCTAAACCTGCTCTATGACATAAATAAACTCAAGTGTCCTTGATTTCATGCTTAATCACATTGTAGGCCTGCATCCGGGATAGCAGGAGGTAAAATCTTTCATAAAGTTCATCATTAAAAATTTTAAAATGTATATTTCTGGAGAATCTTGGGTAAATGCTTTAATGTTGCATAGACATCCTTCTTGCCTCATGTCACCTGAGTCTCTGATCTGGCTTCCAAATGATGCTTTACTCTCTCATTTCTCACTTCTTGCCTTGTGCAGATCCTACTGTTGCTTTGACCTGAGGAAACATCACTACCTCATCTTTCAATTTCCACAGTGGTAGCTGGGAATAGGTTTTAACATTTAAAAAGATTTCTAATTGTTTGGGGATGAAGCATCAAGTAATTATAACATAAAGAACCTCAAGCTGCTTTCAGAGTCCAAATGCACCAACCTCTCCACAAGACCACACTATGGGTGCCTCTTTTCCTAGCTTCTAGCTGGTCCCAGTGCAACAAGGATCGGTGTATTTCTCCTCAATGGCAGGACTCAAGTGAGTGCCTCTTTCCTGGGAGTCTAAGAGAGGAAATTATTTCCCCTTATTCCAGGCTAAGGTTCATCTCCTTATCTCCTGCCCCAGGATCTATCCTCCTTTTAGGAAAATTGACAGTGGTATAATTCACTTCCTTCAGGGAATATGTTCATAATTGTGTGGTTTTACCCAATCTCAAACCGTCTCAATGACATTAGAATATTGTTACTGGACAGCTGTGCATTTCCCCAAATCTGGATTACTCAGTTCTAAATAACGAGTAATGAAGAACAGTCTTGGAGAAAGTCAGGAACTTTTTTTCATTCCTTTATTCCTCTGCTCCTCAATCTCTGCAAGCAATTGATCAAAGAGCAATACACGCAGTGTTGGAAAATACAATTAAGAGGCAAAAAGCATTCTAAAGTCACATATTTCACTCTCAAACGGAATTTTTCAGACTTCTACCTGCAAAAAGATCACACTATTTCCAGTACTAAAAGAACATACCTTCTCACCCTGAATTCACCTTACCCCAGGTCCTTCGGGAATATCTGGTGAACTGGGGACCACGTGAGTTCGACTTGCATTTTGCTTAGTCTCCGTCATTTAAGGCAAAAGTTGCTTGCAATTTTTAAAAGAGCACTCCCTCACCCCTAGATTTCAACACTTCCCTCCACAAAATGTAGAGTTCAGTCTGAGCCAGGGCACTTATTACATAAAAACGCTTATTTAAAACCAATAAGAGAGAAGGAAAGAGTATATAGGGCAACGCTACCTTATCCCCCAAAAAAGGCTTCCGGAATTCTTAGTAGCCTTTTCCTTTTACACACTCACAGGTTCGTCCTGTCTCATAAACGCTATTAGGAACTCCTTGCTCACAAACGGATTCATCCCCATTCCCAGCACAGTGCTTGGAAGAAGCGTAGGCGCCCAATAATGAATGAATGAATTTGTGGAGGAAGGCGGGAAAAAAGGATTCGTTTTTTCCAGACACGGCTAGGAGAATTACAATGGTCGCAAAATTGGACAAACGCCCACTTTCGACCGGCTCTCGAGTCCAGAGCAGCAAACCACGCCCCACCCACGGGCGACAGACGGGAATCTCAAGCTTTCAGGAAAACCGGAAGTGCCTGGTCACGCCTTGCGCTTGCGTACATTCGTTCGGCTCACACTGCTACACTCCGTCATCCAGTGAGAAAGCAGAGGCCCCGGCCCACGCAGGCCCGGGCACAGTCAGCCCCGTGCCCCTGCCGCTGCGCATGCGTTGTGGGTTGGCCTCCTGCTGTGAGGCGGAGCGAAAGGACAGATTTTTTTTTTTTTTTCTCTTGTTCCCGCCCCTCTTCTTCCCCCACCTGCCACGTACTGGGCCCGAGATCTCGCTAGGCTTGGTGGGTCCGTGCGATTGGCTGGGGCCCGCGCGAGCCTGCTAGCGAGGTGCGGCGGCGCCGGCGGAGGGCACCGGAGTGGGCCGTGACCGCAGCCACCCCACGACGCCGGCGTCGGCCTCGCACCGGTCAGGTCAGCGGAGATCCGCGGGGAGGCGGCCGCGGCAGCCTCGGCAAGCCGGTATGGCGGCTGGGGACGGGGGCGCGGCCGCTCTCTCGACAAGGCGGGCCGGCAGACGAGGAAGCGCTGGGAGGGCCTCGTTCGAACCGGCGGATACCGGGCGGGGGGCCGTGGGAAGGGACAGGGGCCCGGGAGGGCCGTGGAGGGGGGAAGGGAAGCTGTGGAGGGGGAGGGGATGGGAGTCCCGCAGGCCACGGTGGCAGGGAGGCGGGCCTCGGGGGTCTCTTGGGGTTGTTTGGGCCAGCAAGTGCTCTCACTCCCGAGTCTGCCTGGCTCCATGGGGTTGGACTGCCAGATGGAGAGGAGAGGAGAGGTGCTTTGTGAGGCCTGGGGTGGTCGAGCACTTAGCCCCCAGAGGGCCTTGGAAGGTTAGAAGGTTGAAGAATAGCGCCTATGGAAATAAGTTTATTGGGGTCACCTAAGAGGAACCTTGTTCCTTAGCTCTGTCAGGGCTTAAGCGCCGTCTGGAGGCCCAACCCAGTTTTATAGTGATGATGATAGCGAACTTTGTTTACTTTACTATGAACTGTACTAAGTATTTTAGATGCACAAGATCATTTACTCATCACAAAGATCCTTTAAGTTTAGATACTCTTAGTTTGCATGTGATGAAAGTGAGGCTTGGAGAGGTACTTGCCTAAGGTCACAGGGCTGGTAGTGGGAATCTTCCATCTTACTGGTCAGGCAGGATTTGTGACTCCTTTGATTCTTTGGAATAATCAAGGGTTGATTTTGCTTGAATTTCTTAAAATTGCTACGCTGTGGAGGTGCCTAAGCAGGCCCCTCTGAATTCGTGCCAGACTTTACCCACAGGGTTAGTGGAACTGGAGGTTTGGCCATTGAACCTAGATTCTGGTTCCGGAGACTGGCTTTTTATGTGCCTCTGGACATGTCACTTTATTCTTCAGTGCTTAAAACAGTGTTCCTGTTGGAGGGTTTGGTAAATTAGTGGCTGTGTCATTTCTGGACTTCAGAGGGAGTCGGGTATGGACAAGATGGGAGAAGAAAATGCTGTAAGGATCTCCCCAGCAGTCCTGGCAACTAGTAGTTCATACCAGTCTCTACCTGGTGACTGGAGTTAGAGAAAAAGGGGACCTGAATTCTGTTACATAAGAAAATGTGGGAATGGGATTTCTCCAGGAAAGGAAAATTTTGTGGTGTCCTTAGTTTTGTGATGATTGCGTGCATGTCTTGAGGAGATGTCTGCACAAACTGGGGACAGCCTTCTGAAAGAAGCCCTGGTTTCTAGCCACAGGTAGTTTACAGTGCATGGGAAACACCAAGGAATAAGTGAATTTGCAGGCAAATGTGGCAGATTCAAAGTAAAAAACAGACTAATGTTTTCAGATCCATTGGAACTGAGCAGTGAACAATCCTCCCACAATCAAAAGGATGTACTATTCATTACATCTGATGTTGGAAATTTCTCTTAATTAGGAGTATGTTTGTTGTGGGGGATCACTTTTGGCTACATAAAAAAGGTACAATGTGAAGGTCTGTCTTAGGAACTGACCCTAACAGTACAGCTTTCTTCTCCCAATCCCTTATCAGAACTTTATTATTTCTCATTCATCTTTTGTTCAGGGAACAAAAACAAGTCTTTAAATACCTACTATATGCCAGGCACTATTCTAGGTGCTTTTAAGAGTAGATAATAACATCTTGCTGAAGCTAAGCCGTGGTCCTTAACTATGTTATTGCTGGTTTACACATCCTGTGGGTAGGAGGAATAACATATTGATTTACTGAAGTTCTTCATTTCTTTCAGACTGGAAGGTAAACAAGGTGGAATCTTTACCATTTTGTTGAAGTGATTATACTTCAGAGCTTGGCGCATAGTAGGTATTAAGTAAATGTTTCCTGAATGAAGAGGGTAGTTTGGCTAACACGTGAAGAGGTTTTATGGAGCTTTCAGTTAATCACAGTGTTCATGAGAAGTCCATTGTGAGCATTGGCAGATAAAAAACTATTCTATTTTACATTAAGACAAGCTTAACATCCCTATGTAGGAACACAATCCACTTTGTTCTGAACTGACCTTAGAGTGTTAGATATAGTATTTAATGCCCCATTTTAAAATATATTATTAATATAAGCTCTGAAATACAATACAAGTATTAAAAAAAAGGAAGAGTAGAAGAGTAGAAAGAAGCAAGGGGAAGGACAAATCGTGGAGGGTATTTAATATTAGGCTAAAGGGAGCTTGAATTTCATCCTGCTGAAAAAGGGAAAATCTGAGGATATAGGCCTTCAAGTCTGACTTTGGATCCTCACTAAATGGCAGAATTTTAAAAAATCTGTTACAACAACTGGGAAGTTTATTTCCAAGCTATCAGTATGTGATTTGTGGGTCAGTGAATCATGGAAAAAGAGTATACTTTTCTAAGATAAAAAGAAAGAAAGAAAAATATTATTAATAAATGTAATCTCTTCAGAATATGGCAAGGAGGACTAGAGACATTCATTTAAGGAAAGTTAGAAGGACATAAATATGGAATCTAATCATACACACCCACTAAGGTTTGGGGAGGGGTGAGTTACAGAATATTAAGAGACAGTAGTGCACAGTCTTATTAGAAAGCTCAGGAGGATGTTACTCATTTGCCTTTTCTCCTTAAGTTCCCCAAATAGGAAGACTAGAGAAAATATTAGTGAAGTCTTTTTTACTTTAGAGAGAAAAATTTGAGACTCTATTTTAGTGTTCACACATGCTTTTCAGGGTTGTCATTTAGTTATAGGCTAATAGAGTGGAAGCCAGTATTTATTTGTCCTTCATGTAACAAAACTGAATGACTACCATGTGCTAGGTACTGTTCTAGACTCAGGAATACAATGAACAAAATCATTTACTTCTTTATTTTTTAGTAGGAAAGGCAATACAAAATTAATAAATTCTTAATGTCTGGTAGTGATAAGTGCTTTGAAGAAAATAGAAGCAGGGTAAGAAAGTGAAAGAGGATCCGTTTTAGTTTAGGTGGTCAGGACAAACCTCTGAGAAGTAAACATTTGATCAGAGATCTGAATCATATGGGAGTTGTGAAAAAGGCTCATAACAAAGGGAACAGCAAGTGCAAAGACTTGAGTTGAGAAGGATAACTTAAAGTATGGGTGCAGCAGTGTAACCAGGGATAAAAGTAGGAAATGAGGTTAAATACTTGGCTAGGGGCCAGAGGCCAGATCCTGACCTTGTAGTTCTGTCCTTTACTAAAAGTGAGCTGTGAATCTATTGGGAGATTTTAAGCAGAGTGACGTTCGATTTTATTTTAACAGGATAACTCTGATGTTGAGAATGGATTAAAAGTAGGCAAAGGTAAAAAAGCAGGCAAACCAGTTAGGAGTCTTTTGCAGTAATGCAGGCGAGAAATGATAGTGGCTTGGATCAAGTTGGTAGAGGAAAAGGTACTGAAGGGATTGGAATATAGAGATATTTTAAAAGTAGTGGCAGCTAGATTTTTGGCTATTTGATGGACTTTTTTTTTTAAATCATGAACAGCTAGAAGGAAGAAATTGTCACTGAGATAGAGAAGACTACAGGAGAAACAGATTTTGGGGGAAAGATCAGGAGTTTGTTTTTGGACATCTTAAGTTAGAAATCTAAATGGTAATGTCAGATAAGCGGTTAGGTATGTGGGTAAAATAATAATAGACAGAAACAACAAAACTTGTTTTTTAAGGCACATAGTAAAGTTATCTCTGGACCATTTTAACCTGGTAACGTTCAAACGGTGACTCTATTTTGAAGGGCAGAGTTTCTTAGATTCTAATAGTAGTGTTGCTTTTCAACTTTTAAGGTAAGTGTTTATAGCTGTTTAATCATCAAAACGATTTTATCAGTCTTTCCGTAGAGTTGTATGTACACAACATCCTGGAGTCCAACATGAATGGACAGTTGGACCTAAGTGGGAAGCTAATCATCAAAGCTCAACTTGGGGAGGATATTCGACGAATTCCAATTCATAATGAAGATATTACTTATGATGAATTAGTGCTAATGATGCAGCGAGTTTTCAGAGGAAAACTCCTGAGTAATGATGAAGTTACAATAAAGTATAAAGATGAAGGTAAGATTGTTTCTAAAATTAGTCATTAGAAGTCTAGGTATTATATGTGGGTTTTTTTTTTCCTATCTTCTATTGAACTATCTCAATAAAAATTTTGTTCCCTTCTGTAGTAATTGAGTACCCACTTAATTGGATGTTCATGTAGTTAATTATAATTCTTTTATAAGTTAAAGAGCTAAGTGATTTATTATTAGAAATGGGGTTTTAAGTGATAGAACTTTCATATATATTTTTACAAGCATTTTTTTTTTTTCTTTTTTGCCCATGCAATTCTGGTTTTCTTTTTGCTTTTAAAACCAAACTTTCACTCATCAGTAGGTATTGAATGAAAAAGATTTTCATGGCCCACTAAGTGTGGGAAAGCTGGTTGAAACAGAAATGTGTTTCTTTACTGCAGGAATTTTCAGAACATGTAATATGCTGACGTACGTTGTCAGTTTATAGTATGCAATGTCCCTAGACTCATCTTACCACAAAACCATTTTTATGGTAGTGGATTTTACATGACAAATGTTGCATGAAACACACAGCAGAATTTTAATAGTAGATTATCTTTATTTCATTTTCTTTAAACCTGTCTTCTTTATAAACACCTTTACTGAAATTGTGCTTTAGGTGGTTACTAGTTTCTTTCTTACCACTGAATTTATTTTCAGTCTATTTCACCTTGATCTCCATACTTGGCACTGCTACCCGTACCATCTTGTTAAAAATACTCTTATCCCTTAACATCTTTGCCACTGCTGTCCTAGTTTTCTTATCACTTACAGCTGCTTCTCTGTGTCTCTGTGTGCTGGCTTAAATACCAGCTGTTGATAATAGAAATGTTAAAATTTCAGTGGTTTAACACTCAAGGAATCATTTAGAGACCCAGGTTGCCAGAAGCTCTCTAGTGTTCAACACATGGCTTATAAGCTCACCTTGAGCATTAACATCCAGCAGGCAGATGGAGGAAGACAGAGTGTAGAGGATTACATGGGGGATTGTAGTCTCTCGGCCTTGAGGTAATGTATATCATTTCTGCTCACATCACATTGGCCAGACCCTAGTCACATGGCTCTGCTGAGAGGTCAGTGGCTTTGGGTATGTCCCTGGTTGGCCCACTTTCCAACAACCTACACTGTGGAAGGAGAGTATAAATCACTGAGGATCAGCTAAACTGGCCATTTAGCTACAGGTGTAATTCTTTCTTTTTTATAAAGTATGATCTAACGCTACCCAAAACTCATTTTTAGAGTTACCTGTTTTAAAGGACAGGAAAGGAGAGCAATTTCTTCCTGTTCTCTTCCCTAGTATAATCTCATCTACTTAAAATACATTGGCTTTCACTTCTGACTTCCAAATGTGTGTCTTAATTTACCTCAAACTTGGTATAACTTAAACTGACCTCATTATTTATCTGGCTTTCTCTTAACTCCCTTATTTTTGTTTAGGGCAAAGGTTGGCAAACTTTACTTTTAAAAGATCAGATAATATCTTAGCATTGTGGGTCATTGAAGGCCTCCATTTCGTCTATTTTTCTTTAAAACCTTTTAAAAAATGTAAAAACCATGCTTGGTTCACAGTCCTATAAACAAGGATTTTGACCATTGGTCTCAGTTTATGGACCCCTTGCTTAGGGTGTTCTCATTGTTGAAAGTTTGTCCTCCACATCCAGTTACCACATTGAATTTCTTTTTCATGGTGTTTCTAAGTGTTTTGAATTGTACAGATTTGTGTTCCATAGACTGTTGGGTACTAGGGTGGAGGACTGGCTTAGGTAAAGTTTTTGCTGTATATATTCTATTTCTGTTATAAAATTCAGAAAATGAAAAAGGTAGTTAGAGAAGGTTTTCTTTTACATATATACTGTATTAAAAATATGTTTAGAATCCCTGAAGTTGAACATTAGATATGTTCTAAGAAGTGGGTCTGGTTATAAAGATCTAAAAACAATGATAAAATTCTCAGTTATGGCTTTTGTTGCCACCTTTGTTCAACATAAATCTGTCTAATCAGTGTTAAAATTGGTGTAGCAGAGCAGCCTGGGAGCAGCCTCCCCAGGACAGAACTGTCATCCTCACGCCCCGAACCCACCTGTGTCTGTGAAGATACCTGGCAGAGGCCCCTGATCAACTCCTTGCATGTGGCTGCTTTTCTGTTCTTGTTCTCTCTAGAGAACATTTTTTCCCCTAGCCTTTTGAAAGCTTTTGAAACAGGCAGCTGATTATAATATTCTTTAACCTTGATCTAGGAGATTACAGAATCTTGTGTATATGAATATTTTTTCTAAGAGTTAATAGTTTTCATCTTAATATCAAAGTGGTCAGTAATCCTTTTAGTTACTGTTACAATAGCTTCCCCTCCCTTTGTATCACTGGTGTTCTACTGTACTTAAGATTAAAATTTGAATCTTGAGAATCTGTACTTCTTTAACTTTTGATAAATATATTTAAATTTTTTGGAATGGAAAGATTTTAGTCTAAACCAGTAATTTGTTATATTGCTACCATGAATATCCTGGTGACTTGTAAAAGATCACTTAATACAGCAATCTTAGTTATGTTTTGGCTCTTCTTATGAGGATATGATAAATAACCTTGATATAAAAGTGATAAGCAAAATTGATTTAGTATTCTTTTGAACAAATACATCTTTCCTAGATCCTTTAATGTTTGCTTAAATTTTTTATGGGAGATTCTAATTATGCTCTGTGATCTACATTTAGATTTTAATTTAATGTATATCCTGGTTTACTACTGACACACAAATCTGAAACTTCTTTTTTTTTTTAAATTCCAGATGGAGATCTTATAACAATTTTTGATAGTTCTGACCTTTCTTTTGCAATTCAGTGTAGTAGAATACTGAAACTGACATTATTTGGTAAGTGGCAAACCTTCTAATAAATTTATTATATTGTCCATTGTATTTTTGTTGAAGACTTTTTAGCTTTTCTCCTTTTATTTTTTTTTTTTTTAAAGATTTTATTTATTTGAGAGAGAGAGCACGAGTGGTGGGGAGGGGCAGAGGGAGAGGGAGAAGCAGACTCCCCTATGAGCAGGGAGCTCAATGTGGGGCACTATCTCTGGACTCCAGGATCATGACCTGAGCTGAAGGCAGATGCTTAACTGGCTGAGCCACCCAGGCACCCAGCTTTACTCCTTTTAAAGACTCAGAATTAAGTGATAACTTTTTTAGCTATATCTGAAATTCTGAATTATTAGGCCTAATTATATATATATATATATATATATATATATATATATATATATATTTTGAAGATTAATAGGAAGTAGGCATGTTTAAATTCTCCATCTGCTCAGTACCTTATGTAGCAATGGATGCCACTTATAGAAGTATTTCCAGGATTGAAAACAATTACAGGGTTAAAACTACCTTTATTAAGTTTTAGTTTTATTAAGTTTATTTATTTTATTAAGTTCTTAGTATATATAATTATCTTCTATAACATGTTTTTACTTCTCAGGGCTTAACATATAGACCTCATACTGTAGACATTATTTTTTGAGGTGTACTTAAAAGATTAAATTAGAAGTAGATTTGATAAAAAAATGAATGTAAGATTAATTATAATCTTTAGATTTTGTTTTCTATTGACATTAACAAATTTGTGAGGTGTAACTCTTAAGGGATAAAATAGAAATGATTACAGAGTTAAAGTGGTAGTATGATTATGTAAAAAATAAAATCTGGGCTTTTTTTCTGGATGTTTTGTTTAGCATTTTTAAAAAGTTACATGGCACTGAACCTTACAGTTCTATGAAACATGATGTTGGCCAGTTGGTTTAATTTGTATTTATTTCATGTCCATCTAGGAAGGATGAATGTGAATCAGATTTTAAAATGCTAATAACAAATAAAAACTGCTTAAAATTTTTTTAGATAAAAGGTATCGTTTTACAATATTGAATCTGAGATACTTAACCACTGTTGCCCTGAAAGTTTGAAAACTGAAAACCTTCCTTCCAGAAATACTGAGGACAAGTTAGATCAACTATTACAAATGTGTTTTTTGATATATATACCTGAACTTGCTCAGGAGAGTAAGAGAAATGTCCAGGGACCAAAAGATAGGTGAAATTAAAAACCAGGACTAGAAGGACCAAGGGCTGAGACTTGGTATACTTTTGGTGGTGATGGTCAAGGTTTTATTCTGCATAATCTAAGGACTAATGATTTGGTGTTTACATGGTAGAGACCTTGGGTCCTAGACCCTCAGTGAACTATACTCTAAAAAAGAATATTATAAAAGAAAAATACCTCTTCATTGATACAGGAAAAGTCAAGGAATTGATACAGGAAACTCCTGTACCCTGGGGCTGTTGGGTTTGTGAAGGCTTCTTTAAGGATTTATAACTGTGGCCCCTAGGTGGGCTGGGTGTAAGTTTAAACTATCTGCATAGTTAGGGAACTTGCAAGCCCAGATACTACCATAAAAATATGGTAAGAAAGAGAGGCAGAAATCTCTTAGAAGGAGTGTGTTCTCAATCCAGGTCACAGGCTTCTCCTAGACAGAATCCTGTTGGTAAACTTAGAGTTCAAGTAAGACATGTGAAACAGTCCATGTAAGCAAGAAACAATGGCTACAACTAGTAGTAGGAGGGAGACTTCTAAGAACTTTAGTTAATAGAAGTGTTCATCTACAAAATACACACTAAAAGTTATTAGATGTAAAAGAAGAAAAAAGAAATGTAAGAACAAGGCACTATGAAAAAAGAATAAACAGATTTTAAAAATAAATCAAGGTAACTTTTGCAAATGAAAAATATAATCATTAAAATTGAATACAAAGTGGAATGGTAGAACAACAGATTAGTCACAGTTGAAGAGAGAATTAGTGAACTGGAAGGTAAGCTAAAGAAATTACAGAATCAAGCACAAAAACAGAGATGAAGAATATGAGATAGAATTTGAGAATGAGAAAGTCCAGCCTATTTCCATTAAGACTTTACAGAAGGAGATAATGGGGAATGGAAATATTTGAGGAGATAATGGCTAAAGAAATTTTCAGAATTATATAAAAGAAATAAGCTATCAGATTCAGAAGGCACAGTGAGTCCTGAGCAGGATAAGTAAAAATAAAACTCCACTGGACATGCTGTCACGAAACTGGGAAATATGTAAGGCAAAGAGATCTTAAAAAGTAGCCTGAGAGAATAAGAATGATCACCTACAAAGCAATTAGGGTAGACTTCTTCATAGTAATAATAGAAGCTAGAGACAGGAAAGTAACATTTTTAGACTGTTCAGAAAAAAAATAACTGGGAAAGTACCTTTCTGAATTCTGCTAAGCTTGAGGAATAAGGGGAGATAAAAACATTCTCCGGGCACCTGGGTGGCTCAGTTGGTTAAGTATCTGACTCTTGATTTTGGGTCAGGTCATGATCTCAGGGTCATGAGATCAGCCCCTCATTGGGCTCTGTGCTGGGCGTGGAGCCTGCTTAAGATTCTCTCTCCCCCTCTCCCCTGCTCCCCACCCCTCATGTGCTCGCTCTCAAAAACATAAAAATAAAAATTAAAAAAAATTTTCAAATAAAGACTGAGAATTTACCACTCATGGGCCCTGTTAAAAGAATTTTTTAAAAATAGTTCTTCAAACAAGAAGGAAGTTGAGTCCAGAAGAATGGTGAAACATGGAAGAGATTGTGAGCAAATAAACTTGTTAACATGTACATTTAAATGAGCACTGATGTAAAAAAAAAAATAATAGCTTTAGGAATATAAAAACAAGATGGGACAAAAATGCTGATTATATGCAAGACAGGAGGGGATGGTAGGAATTAAAATATTTTAAAAACTTGTATTGTTTGGGATCTTCCCATACTAATTAACTTTAGATTTTAAAAAATTGAAGTATACATGTCTGAAATGTAAGAGTGATTCGAAAAAGACTAGAAATAACCACTAGAGGGAAAAGGAGGAAACAGAGTACCTACGTGGTTCACTAGATGATGAGGAAAAGAAGCAGAGAGAAAGCTTGATAAGTAGAAAGCACAAAATACTAACTACAATACACATAAATGGACAAAATGTACATGTTAAAAGATAGCCTCTACCTGGAGTTAAACAAAATCTAGTTACACGCTGATTATAACTGGGTGATGGGCATTAAAGAGGGCATGTGCTTTTATGAGCAGTGGGTGGGATACGCAATTGATGAATTACTGAACACTACATCTGAAACTAATGATGCACTATATGTTGGCTAATTGAATTTAAATAAAAAAAAGAGACATAGTAAAATATTATGCAAAGTTTGAAACTAGAGGGCTAAAAAATATACTAGACAAACCCAAAGCTAGCTGGTAATACTAATAGAATGGACTCTAAGTGAAAAATTCATTAATAATAGTCACTTCATAATGATAAAAAGTATAATTCACTGGGAATATGTAATCTGAACACTAACGCAACATAGCCTTAGGTTTTTCCCTAAGGAAAAATAAATTCACAATCATGGGAGAGCTTTTAATACTCTTCTTAGAAACTGGTAGATCAAGCAGGTTCCAAATTAGTAGGGATAGAGAAAATTTGAACAAACCAAAATCTGGCTTGGTCTTACGCATCTAGCAATCAGGAAGGAGTATAGTTTTTTTGAGTACATATGGGCATTTATAAAAATTGACCATATAGTAGTTTTTCCAACAATTTTTTTTTTTTTTAAAGATTTTATTTATTCATTTGAGACACAGAGATACGGAGAGAGAGAGAGCATGAGCAGGGGGGAGACAGAGGGAGAGGGAGAAGCAGGCTCCCTGCTGAGCAGAAAGCCCGATGTGGGGCTCGATCCCAGGACCCTGGAGTCATGACCTGAGCCAAAGGCAGACGCCTAACCATCTGAGCCACCCAGACGCCCCTCCAACAAATTTCAATAAATATCAGAGAAGAGATACCCTAGAAGTTATATTCTCTGGCCTCATTAGAAACCACTGGACAAAAATAACACGTATTATGGACTTCTTAAGATAAAAATACACTTAAAGTAACAAGTCAAAGAAGAATTATAATGGGAATTAGAAGTAATTAGTTATGACTTTTATATAACAAAATTTTTAGAGTGTGCAAAGGTAAACTTGAAGGGATTATTTGTAGCATTCAATACAAGAAGGACAAATAACTTAGAAGGAAAAAATAATAAAGAGCAGAAGTGAGCTAGAAGTCAGGGAATTGATAGGATCAACAATTTTGAGAAGATACAAAGTAGCAACCTCTATTTAAAGGTTAAAGTTAAGAAAGAAGGCATTAAATAAGCAGTGTGAGGGATGAAAAGGGGCATACCACAAATACATTGCAGTGAGGCAGAATGAACACCATGAACAATGGGATGTCTCAGGAAAAGTATTAGAAAGGATTTTTCATAGACTTGGGTTTATGTTAGATGATTTTTGGATAAAGTTCAAGGAAGTGGGACTTGCCCTAGATTGGATGCTGTTGGGAGGTGGGGTTGGTCCTATGATTGAGTTATCTTACTAAGTCTTATGCAGAAGGTGGAGGAATTAATTGAGGCTAAAGCTTCAATTGGTAAAACAGCAGTAGTCACTCATTTTAGCCAGGGATGTTGGTCATTTTTGTGGTTTGGTCATTGTTCTTGTTTTGTCTGTGTTCTCACATGATTATGCAGTGGCTCTGTTTTTGTCTTCCTCTATCACACAGAGTGATCTTCTTTGATTGTTGGTGTTCTTTGAAGTTGTTCATGTTGAACAAGAGAACACCACAGCTTACTTGTGAGTGCCAGCCAGGCCAGCTTCCGGCAGCGCTAAGGCCTGTCTTACAGGACTAGGCCAGTTCCTGCTTGTCAGGAGCTGCTTTTCTCCTTTTTAGATATTAGAGAAAACCCAGTAGTACCCTAAAAAGTGAGTAATTAATTGATGTAGGTAGGAGATTGTATTGAACTTCCTCATAACTATACAGGGAGTGTATAAAATAGGGTCGTCTTCACAAAACTTATATCAATGGTTTGATGTTTGCAACTTACCTAACAAAAAAATCCCTGAGCCTTTATTTTCAAATGGATTTCCTTTTTTAATTTGTTGCCTTGGGAATTTGTATATATGTGTACCAGCAATGCATAAAGCCTTTTAGTTGAGTTTAATTTTTGGACCCCTGTCTTGAAGCTTGCACTCAGAGCCTTGTCGTACTTTTTTTTTTTTTTTAAGTAACCTTATTGGTGATAGCCTTTGTTGCTGGATGAAGGATTTCTTTTATTTTTTTCCTTTTTTAATTTTTAAGTCAGCTGAAAGTCATTTCCACAAAATATTTAAATGAGGTAATGTTAACCTTCATTTAAAAAAAACCCAATGATTATTAAATAATCTCTGACTTTCTGTGGTTAATATACTGCTTTTGGAAGTAACTACTTTGAAGGACAGTGGTGATTTGGATTCATGAATTCTGCATTTTTTTTTTAATAGGTTACTTTTTAGGTCAGTTATTTTAGGTGGCTGTTTTTTTCTTTTTTTAGGTCAAAAGTAGGCAAGAGGGATAACAGACCTGTCATGTTGCACGTTTTAACACATACGTATAGAATAAGGTGTTTAGGTGTTTATAATATTACTTCAAGATCATAAAAGAATAGTGTGGTGAAAAAATGAGCTTTTGAAGGTACATAATTTCTGTTAAAAATACGTTAAAACCTTAGTTTACTGTAGTTTATCCTAATAAAACTTTTTTTTAACCATTATGATCATGGGTCATAGATGTGCATCAACCAAGACTGAGGAATATATATTTTTTCCAAAAAATAAATTATTAGTAATAAAGAATCTTTCCTTAAAAAGAGTTATCATTTAAATGACATCATTAGGTATCTTGTTTGATTTTGTTTCACTTTTTAAAGAAATTACATTTGTTTTTCCTTATTGCTGTTACTGTGTTGATATATTATTTAAGAACATTGCCTAATTTTAAGCAAATTAATGCTTTTATTCCAGTTAATGGCCAACCAAGACCCCTTGAATCGAGTCAAGTGAAATATCTCCGTCGAGAGCTAATAGAACTGCGAAATAAAGTGAATCGCTTGTTGGATAGTTTGGAACCACCTGGAGAACCAGGACCTTCCACCAGTATTCCTGAAAATGGTAGACTGTGAATCCATTTTATTCTGCTTTATTTTTCTTACGTCTTTTTAACAAAATTTATTAAGTTACTATTTTAATTCCAATATAGTTTACAGTATTGTATTAGTGTCTGGTGTACAATATAGTGATTCAGCAATTCCATATATCACCCAGTGCTCCTGAGACAGGTACACTCCTTAACCTCCATCACCTGTTTAACCCACCTCCCCTTTGGTAACCATCAGTTCTCTATAGTTAAGAATCTTTGTCTTTTTTTTTTTTTCCTTTGCTCATTTGTGTTCTTTCTTAAATTCCACATATGAGTGAAATCATATGGTATTGTCTTTCTTTGACTTTTTTTGCCTAGCATTATACTCTTTATATACTCATACCTTTTTGCAGATTTTTTTTTTTTTTAACTTTTTAAGTAGGAGTAGGTTGGCACCCCTGTTGTTACCTTTTCTTATTCTTGCCTCTCTGCTAGTATTCAAACCTGCCGTCCTTTAGGATTACCAGGAGATTTTATTTTACCAGTTGCTGGATCTCATTATAGACCTATTAGAAGGCAGGGCTCGGGAATCCCGTTTTTACAGTTCTCTGGTTGATTCTTTACAACTAGTCTTAAACCCCTGGATTTATGAATAGGTCAGTTTTCAAACCCCTTTGACTCTTTTGGACCCTTTTCATTGTAATAATTAATGCACCTTAGGAATTGCAGTTATTTCATGAGTTTTATGTGGCATATGAAGTAGTTTTAAATAAAATAAGATTACTACATTCAAATGGTATATTGTTAAGTTTCACAATTTTTAATCATATGCAAAGAGAAACTTATTTTTTTTCCATTTTATAGATGACATGTACTGTTTATATTAAAGCAAGGTTTATTGACAAATTTGGAACTGACGTAAAATTTTTGGACCAAATATATTTAACAGTGTAGACTGAGGTTTATGTATTAGGGCTTGAAAGTAGAGTTTAAAAAAACTGCTTTCTTCAACTTTTTTTTTTTTTTTTAAGATTTTATTTATTTGTCAGAGAGAGAGTGTACACACAAGCAGGGGGAGGGGCAGGCAGAGGGAGAAGCAGGCTCCCCATGGAGCAAGGCACCCGATACGGGACTCGATCCCAGGATGCTGGGATCATGACCTGAGCTGAAGGCAGATGCTTAACTGACTGAGTCACCCAGGTGTCCCAAGCTCTCTTCAATTTTTAATATTCTTAGATGTTGCACTTAAAAAACTTATGTGGTTTTTTTTTTTTTTTACAATTTTTGTGTTTGCATTTAAATTACATGCTTAAAACCGTCTATATTATGAAATAGTAATTTTTTTATAGAGTCATCCAGACTCTATAACGGGCTTAATAGAAGATGATTTTGTGGGAGGGGCGCCTGGGTGGCTCAGTCGTTAATCATCTGCCTTCGGCTCAGGTCATGATCCTGGGGTCCTGGGATCGAGCGCTACATCGGGCTCCCTGCTCCGTGGGAGGCCTGCTTCTCCCTCTCCCACTCCCCCTGCTTGTGTTCCCTCTCTCGCTGTGTCTCTCTCTCTCAAATAAATACATAAAATCTTAAAAAAAAAAAAAAAGATTTTGTGGGGAAGTGGCATTTTATAATCTCTTGAAGCCATTAGATTCTCAGAAATTGTATTTTTGGCTCCATTTAAATTTTGGAGTTTTCTTTCTTTAGTTTAGATATAGTGTAAATCTGCATTTTCTTTAATTTGCCTCTTCCTCTCTTCCTCTAGCTATGTGGAATTGTATTAATAGTAGATTCTCAATAAATATTTGGTGATTAGTAATTTCTAGTTCCACCTCTGTATTTCAGAACATATTGGAGATTGGCTGAACTACTATAATAAGATCTAACTGGCCTTTTTAAGATGAAACTTTTTATATTTCAGGTCAAAGCAAATGGCCTGACAAAAAGCTCCAACTTTAGGTCAAGAATCTGAAAAAAACTTTTGACCATTTTGTCAGAAGAATTCATAGATGCTGACACAACAACATTTGCTGATAATTTCAGGGGATTTAAGCATCTGTAGAATGTTAAGAAACTTAGATGGAAATTCAGCAAGTGTAGCCAGTGCTGTGCAGAAATAACCTATAGTAGCCTGTGTTCTGCTATAAGGAATAGAATTATAAGCTTTCAGGTTTGGTGAAACAACCTTTCTGTTCGTACATATTTCTTGCCGCTATATTTACTACGTCTCTTTATTAACCCTTTGTTTTCATATGTTTTATTATTAACTTCTCACCGATGTTAATGTAGAAGATGTTAAAACTGGTTTCTTCTCTGCATCTTGGAAATTAAATCACATACTGTTTCTTTGTGTGGCCTCCCTTCTTGTCAGGGTATCCTATCCCAGTTATCTAATGAGTTGAATAATACATTCTGTGCTTTAGTTTTACAGACGGTTGTAATTTATTTTTTGTTTCCTCTCCTGTACTTAGCAAGATCACTTACCTCTTGACCACCTGCCTTCTATGAAATTGCCTAAGCTTCTAAGCTTTTAGAACATATCTGGACTTAATAATCAGGAAAATAGCATAAAAACCAAAAATATCATACACCAGAAACTAGAAGTCTAGTCTACAAAACAGTGTTGCCAGTCAGCTGTCAATACTCTTTAGAACAATATGGCTTGCCCTCACCCAGAAATACGTCCTTCAGTGGTCTACCTCTGCAGTCAATTCTTGGTTCTTGGACACTTGCTTCCTCTCTGAGGAATATGATGTAGGCTACCTTGGATTCTGGATTGACCTGTTGCAGTAGCTGTAGCAGCTAATGGGCTAGTAGGAGCAACTAGTAGGCTAGTGGGCATATAGTATTATGTTTCCTGATGGATTTAGTTTGTAGTAAGTAGAAGGATGCACAGGTCGTGGAAGGTAGTAGTGTGAGAGGGAATAACTTACAAGATTGGTGTGATATGTTTTTGGGGTGTAGCCTTGGAATTAGGAATTAGGAAGAAAATTGGTGGGGAAGATGAATAACTTATTTTAAAGGAGTACTTGTAGGAGTTTTCTTCTAGAAATGGAGGAAATATTAGTGTAACCAGAGGAATGATAGGGATGAATAGGAGCTGCAAGCCCATGTGTGCTTATATTCTATTTAGTACTTACAGTTTTTCACAAGATAAATTTTGTCTTGATCACAGAGATAATCTAATAACTGATGTTCATTTACTTGCTTGGTAACAGAAAAAAGTAATTGTTAATTGAGTAAATGGTTAGCAGTATTCTTTTTTTACTTATTTTGTTTTTGATATCTTTTTTTAATTTTTGTTAGCTTTTTGGTTTCAGGTGCCTATTTGTAAAATGTGGGTTATTCTTTTTTTTTTTTTTTTTAAAGATTTTATTTATTTATGAGAGAGAGAATG
The DNA here is from genome assembly GCF_964656455.1 of Halichoerus grypus. NCBI lineage: Eukaryota > Metazoa > Chordata > Mammalia > Carnivora > Phocidae > Halichoerus > Halichoerus grypus. The sequence continues at coordinate 47,739,818 of NC_135712.1, forward strand.
AGAGAGAGAGAGCATATGAGAGGGGGGAGGGTCAGAGGGAGAAGCAGACTCCCTGCCGAGCAGGGAGCCCGATGCGGGACTCGATCTGGAGACTCCAGGATCATGACCTGAGCCGAAGGCAGTCGCTTAACCAACTGAGCCACCCAGGCGCCCAAATGTGGGTTATTCTTGAATCCCTTTTCTTTCACAATGTAGTGGTACAAATGCCTGTTGAGTACTTTAGTATCCTTAGAAGAAATGCATGGTTTTAAATTTACATGCTCATATTTAAAATTTTATTTTTCTATTTAAAAAAAAAAAAAAAAATTCATTATGGAAAGATATACAAAAGTAGACATAGTACTCTAATGAATCTTGTGTACCCACCCCAACTTCAGTAATTATCAACTCATAGTATCATGTCATCTAGACTCCCATACATTTCCACCTCTATTATTTTGAGCAAATCTCAGACACATCATTTCAACTGTAATAAAGTATTTTAAGGGAGACATAGCAAATTAAAAGTACTAATTAGCAAATAAAAAGTAAAAATTAATGTATTAGTTGGTTTGAGATTTCCATGTAATTAATAATGAACAAATAGACAAGTAGAAATAAAACATAAGAGTTGATCTCATAACTTCAGTTAAGCTTCTTTATCCTTTTGCAAAATGAAGCATTAGTGTTCAGTAAATATCTGATTGTAGGATATATGTAGGTCATGGGGCTCCAGAAAAGGGGGCAAAATGTTCTCTGTTAAGGAGCTCGTATTTTTTTTTTTTTCTTATGTAATAATTCTTAGGGAAAGAGGTAGATAAAATTTTTTTGAAAAAGTTTTTAAAATTTCTTTTTAATCCTTTTTTCTGATTTTAAAAAATCCAAGTATAAAGAGGAAAGTAGAATTAACAGTTACCCTGTATTCAGAGATACTTACTTCTGAACATTTCAGACTATATGCACATATATTTTTCCCTATTTTGTATTTTTTAGGCCTCACTAAGTATAGATAAAATGGAAACAAGTTTTTGTTTATTCCTCTCATAGATACTGTGGATGGTAGGGATGAAAAGCCTGCTGCTTCTGATTCTTCTGGAAAACAGTCTACTCAGGTTATGGCAGCAAGTATGTCAGCTTTTGATCCTTTAAAAAACCAAGATGAAATCAATAAAAATGTCATGTCAGCGTTTGGCTTAACAGATGATCAGGTTTCAGGTAAGTGAATTCCTCCCTTCCATCCTTCATTCCCTCTCTCCTTCCTTCCTTCTCCTTTCCTTCTTTAATAGAAGAATAACATACAGTGATGTGCACAAATCTTAAAGGTTCAGTTCAATGAATTCTTACTTTTGTATATACCTGTATAAAACACAAAGTAAGATGAAGATCTAGATGATTTCCAGCACCTGAAAAGCTTTCTTAAGCGCTCTCCCTGTCGTAGAACCCTACCCTATAAAGAATAACCACTGTTGGTGTAAATTTTATCAAAAGTGGAATTCAGAAAGTTTATATTTTTTAAAAGAATCTGAACCATTTTATAATCTTATTTCAGATTTGTTGTAGGATTTAAATTATATTTGATGTCTTCTCTCTTTGGATGTTAAACTAGAGAAATTGAAATTTAAATGTAGATTTTTGGTTAAAGTGCTTTTGTGTGGGAACTGCTCTTATATGAATGGTTTTAACCTTAAAACAGCACTTATACTATGATTTCTTTTTACTTTTGGCTATCATTTCTTCAATATTTTTTTCTGCTTTCTCTCTCTTTGTATTCTAATTACACCTACAGCTCTAGAATTTTCATTTGATTCTTTGTATAGTTTATTTTTTTCTTTTGTGATTCCTTACCTTTGCATTAAGACTATATTTCCCTTTAACTCATTGATGCATTTTTAATTCTTTAAAAATATTTATGATTTTTAAAAATAAAAATATAATAGCTGCTCAATGTTTGTCTGCTTCATCCAACATCTGGGCCTATTTGGAGTCCACTTTCTTTTGCCTGCCTTTTTCCTCTGAGTATGGGTCACATTTTCCTGTTTCTTTGCATATCTGATAATTTTTTATTGAAAACTGTACATTACAGTTAATATGTTGTAGTGACTGATTTTTTGTTACTATTTCTCTGGCAAGGAGTTAATTTGTTTAGATTCAAACTACTCATTCTTTGTCCCCATGGAATATAGCAGCTAATATCTCTGCTCAGCCCTTTGAACTCTTGGTGCTGCTTTTTTTCCTGAGCCCTCTTATGTGTCTGCCTCTTAGTTCTGTGGCCCACTGAAGACTTTAGGCAGAGCTTATACTTAGTTTTTAGGTCTCATTCCTTCGGTGGCTCTCTTAATCCAGATATTTTCCCCCTCAAATTTCCAGCTAGTTGGCCAGCCATGAAGTTCACACTATAGCTTTCTCCTGTTGGGGCTGCAGAGGTCAGGGCTTGCAATTCTTAGCCACTGTAATTCCATTGGGGGTGAACTTTTCTGGTTTCTTGCTGACATTTGGTTGGCTTCCAGTGATTTCAAATAGTTGTTTTCTACTATTTTGTCCAGGGTTTTAGTTGTTACCTCTGACCATTTACTTTGCCGTCATTAGTAACTGGAAATATAGGATTCAGTCTATTGATTTTATTTTTCTTTGAGACTTTTATGGGCCTATTCACTAAGGAGAATTGTGTGAAATTCTGGAAAGACAAATATGTGTATATGATGTATGTTCTTGACAAACGAAGACATCACACAAGTGATACATCTGAAAAACCCTTTGTAGAGCAACTGAAATTTGAGTTAATAGTACAGCTTCTTAATATTTAAGACTTCAGGAAATGGCAGATAGAGGAGTCAGTAGTTATATATAGGGTCAGGCTTAAAATTTTGATTACAGTATAGTATCTGCCACACCAGAATAACATGATTAATATGATTCACATTATTTGAAGGCCATTTTTCTGTTAGCCTTGTATGTTGAGGTAAGAAAAACTGTACATATAGAAAATGCCAGGATACTTTGTAATTACTCAGGTCTGCCGTTGTGAAAGCTTGACTGTGAATGTGGACATGGGAAGGAGGAATAGAATATTACAAAGATAGGATGGGCAACATTAATAGGTTACATACAAGAGAGAAGAGAGGGATCAAAATAATGTACTATTTTAGTTCAGTAATATAGTGTCTTTTGTAGGAGAGTAGATGTATTTATCTACATTATGTAAATATCAGTAACGAGCACTTGACCATTTTACTCTGGTAACCATCCGTTTCTCTTTCATTACCACTATGTTATCCTAGTTTAGTTCTCATTATTACCTGGACTACCATTTGGTCAGCTACAAAGTTGCCTAATACAGTGCTGAGTTCTGGGATGCACCAGTGCAGAGGATAGAGGTTTGCCCTCAGGGAACTTAGCTAGTAATAGCAAGTCCCTCTGTAGAACTTTCTAAATGGTTATCACTTTCATAAGCTCTTATGATATAATACTTTTTAAATATTTGCTATAAGCTCTTGTTAACTCCTGATCCTTAAAGTAACCTTAGTGAAGTAGAAGTTATTTCTTTTGTACAGATGAGGAAACTGAGGCACAGAAGGAGATGAAGTGTAGTGTGTCCAGGATTAGAGAGCTAATAAGTGGCATCACTGGCATTTGAACCTAGGCAGTCTGGCTCCACAATCTGTGCTTTTAAGCACTCTTCTATATTGCCCAACAGAAAGAACTTAAAGGAGTAAACATATCTATAGTTGTCTTTGGAGTGTGTTTTTTGACTGTCACAGGATTGGAACTCTAGCGAATTTTTTCCATTTACTTCTTTGTTCATTACTTTAGAAGAATTTGAGTGGCTCCAAGAATTTGAGAGGTAGTCTTTGAAAGGCAGACAAAAAGAATCAGAAAGGAGCCTGGCCCAAAGAGCTTGTATAACCTAAGAGGAAGATGGGAACTGTTCAGAAATGCAAAGTAGAAGTTGGTAAGGGTCATAATAAAAGTATACTTTATAGAAGTTCACAAATGGAAAAAAGGATTCATGGGTGAAGAAGGCTTGCTGGAAATGTGGAGTAGTACCTGGGATTTAAAGAACATTATATTTAGGTACATGAAAATGGGACTGGAGGGAACAGTGATACATGGAGAGAGAAAAAATATTAGATATATTGTGGGACTAGGAAATAGGTTAGTTTCAGCTGAAGGGGGCTTGTGGGAGGAGGAATTGTGAGAAAATAATGTTTGGACCCTTGAACACCAGACTAGAGGGTTGAACTTGATTTATGGGCAGTGGAAACCCATTGAAGAATGAAATATTTTTGGTTGATCTACAACATAAATTAGATAGCATGAGGTAGAGGATAGTGGTATTGCAGAGATGAGTTTTGATTTTTGCCCGGGGAGGTTAGGACTTAGGAATATAACAGTCTACACTTTATAGGGAAGGATTTCCAGTCGTAGCTTCGGATTCTTAAGAGAGTGGAGCAAAGGGAAAAATGAAGTAGACACATTCACTGTAAAAGGCTGCTTTTGTGGTTATGCTTATTCTGTAGTATTTTTCATTTTTAGGATCTTTTAAGCAAACTTTATTAACTGAGCTTGCTGGGGAAAGGGCTTGTAACTGAGCTTGCTGGGGAAAGAGACTGAACTGACTTGTCATGACCATTTAGGGCCACCCAGTGCTCCTGCAGAAGACCGTTCAGGAACCCCCGACAGCATTGCTTCCTCCTCCTCTGCAGCTCATCCGCCAGGAGTTCAGCCACAGCAGCCCCCGTATACAGGAGCTCAGACACAAGCAGGTCAGAGTGAAGGTAAAATAGAAATAAGAGCACCTATTTGGGGAGGTAAATGTGCAGAGATGTTTATGGCAGCATTGTTGGTGATGGTAAAGAGCTTACATAAGCATTCATGCTATGAATACAGTTGCAGAAATTTTTGATTTACTGACATGGTATGCTTTTGGGTTAGAAGTCAGGTATGCTTCTGATTATTGAAAAGAAAAAAAACCCTGAAAAAGTGCTTATGTGAATATAATAAATACATGGTAAAAGACAGGAAGGATTCATAGCAGTCACCAGTCAGTGGTAACCCGGGGGGGCAGAGGTGACCCACTGAGGTGGCATTTCATTTTGCATCATACTTAAGGTGCTGTTCTATTTCCTTCTCCTTTCCCTTCTTGCATCTATGTATTATTTTTGTAATTGGAAAGATTTTTAAAATAGAGGTAAAGCATAACTTCAGTGTAGTTTTTTTGAAAGATAAATAGCCCTTTAAATTTTTGTGCAGTTAGCAATGTCTTTTGTGGAAAAAAAGCAGTGTGTTTTAAATCAAACTTGTCTTCTCTAAATGATGTGTCCTTGGATGAACAATTTAATCTCTCTGGGTTTTGATATTCTGTCACTGTAAATTATGAAAATTGGACAAAACTAGTGGTTTTAAAAGAATGTCTCTAGTGCCGAATAAAATATAACTTGAAAGCTGAGTATTTAAACAGATAAAAGGCTCATTACCATGGTTGAAGGGGATTGAGAGGCCACAAGCTCAGGACAGCAGGCACTGAAGTTTAGAAACTATACACATTCCACTTTAAAACAAACACCAGGTGGTGCTCTAACTATTTTTATAAAGGGGCCAAGTGGTGGTATGGTGTATTTTCAGCACCAGAAGTAAGTGACTGAGTTTATCAATCATATTAAAAAAAAAAAACTTCATAGCCTAAAAGGAACGGAGCACTTAGGTGATAGAGTCCTCTTGTGGCTCTATTTTAGAGTCGTCCTGTTGGATGAATTCTAGGCCTAGGGTCTAGCAGGTGGCAGTTTGCTGATGAGTGGGTAGTTCGGGAAGAATTTCTTAACTGCTTCAGCCTCTTCTCAACCAACTTTAGTTATAGTTTAACTTCACTTTGTATTAAGCTGAAACTGCCCAAACTGGAACAAACTAGAACAGAAGCGGGTGTGGGCTGAAACAGGGAGGCAAACGCCAGCCTTTGGATATGATGGGAGTTTAGTGGTTACTTAAATTCCATAGAAGAGGCCTTGGAATTGTAAATAGTTTTCCTAAGGATTTTAGTCTTTTTTTTTTTTTTTAAGATTTTATTTATTTATTTGACAGAGAGATCACAAGTAGGCAGACGGGCAGGCAGAGGGAGAGGGAGAAGCAGACTCCCTGCTGAGCAGGGAGCCTGATGCGGGGCGGGACTCGATCCCAGGACCCTGGGATCATGACCTGAGCCAAAGGCAGACACTTAACCAACTGTGCCACCCAGGCGGCACAAGGATTTTAGTCTTAATATGTTGTTCAGTTCAGGTGAACTGACATCGGTTTTTCCTTTTTTTTTTTTTTTTATATCCCATCTTAAGCAGTGTATACTGTTGTAGAACAGCAGTTGGAAGGATAATTGTACCAAATAATGTTTGCTTGTTCACTTATAAAGGAATGAGATTTAATGCTCTCTTAATGTCTCTCACATTATTTTATTGTTTATTTTAATTGAAAAATTATAAGTAGGTAAAAATTTTAAAACATAAAAAGATAAACAGTGAAAATTCAAATATTCTCTCCCACCTCTGACCTCTAGCAACCAAGTTCCTTTTTCCAGAGGCATCAGGTTAACACTGTTTGGATATGCACTGAATTCCTTTAGGGTGGCATTAACTGTGTGCCTTGCTGAAACTGTGTTTTGTTTTTTTTTAGTTTACATTAAAACATACACTATAAAAATTGTACAGTTATTAGTATGTGACATCAATCAGTAGTATTCTGGAGGTCAATCTCTAGATCAGTGCTGTCCAGAAGAAATACAGTGGAAGTCATAAGTAATTTTTTTTTAATTCATCACATTTAAGAAAGTTAAAAAGGTAAAGTTAATGTTAATTATACATTTTGCTTAATGCAGTATCTGGTGTATCAACATGTAATTATTATTAAGAAGTTATTAATGTTTTGCATTCTGTTTTTTTGTATTGCACATTGGAAATCTAGGGTGTGACACCACTTAGAAACACTTCAAAAACACTTACAGGATGTTTAGTTAAGACTAGCTGCATTTCAGGTGCTTAGTAGCCTGGCTACCACCTGTTTTATTGGATAGCACAGCTCTAGGTTAAGATGTCAGTTATTATAGGATAAATTGTAGGCTATTTTAATGAATACTTTTTGACATATGATGTACAATGAGTCCCTGACATCACCAGTTAGTTAGATCAGCTGCTGGTTAGAATTTGAATAGAATACTCATCAAAAATCTATTACTAATAATAGGTTAACATAGCAGTCTCTTAGAATAGAATATGAAATAATCTAAAAACAAATCTGAGTTGTTTTACTTAAATACCTTAAAAGGGATCTTGGAATTGTAACTTTTCCCCCCAAGGATTTCAGTCTTAATATGTTTGATTAAAAAGATCAACAAAATGTTGAGCATCATGAAGAGAAACGAAGTGGACAGTATTATCCTTTTTCATATAAAGCTTTGGTGCCTCTGTTACTGGAAAACTATGCAGTTGAGTGGTTTCCAAAACTATGAAAATAAGTGGTGAGGATACAGAGAAGAGCATTAAAAATCATCAGAGACCAGGAGGTATTGCTGTTTGACAAACCAGAAAGGTGAAAAGAATATAATTAAAATATGTAAAATCCTGTGACAAGATAACATGACCTGAATAGTCTTTTAAAATCACTTTTATTATATAAATTTTGAAACCTAAACAGAAGTAGAGCTAGAATAATGTACTCCTCATGGATCCATCATGCAGCCTCAACACTTACCAGTGTTTTGAATTTCTTTTTTCATCTATCCTTCCTGCCCCTCCCTCCTTTTTTAATTTGCTGGGGTATTTTAAATCAAATCCTACCTGTTATTTCACTCAATTATTTCAGTATGCATGTCTACTGATAAGCTTTTCTTTCAACATAACAACTATGCTATTACACCTAACAAAATTAAGTGATTCTTAATATCATTACATACTAGTCTATATTTGAATTTCCTTAATTGTCTCATAATTATCTATTACAGCAGTGGCTTGTTCAAATTAGAAGTATAACTAGATTCACATTTTTCATTTGAGTATGTGTCTTATTTTTCAATAGCTGTCACCACTACATGTTTCCAAAGTTAAAAACTTATGTATTTTAATTATCAGTTGCTATGTAACAATTTATCCCAAAACAGATGCTTAAAACTACAAACATTTATTATCTCATGCAGTTTGAAAGAGTCAGGGATCTAGGAGCAGCTTAGGTAGGTGGTTTGTCTCTGAGTCTCTCGTGAGGTTGTCCTCGGAAGCTTAATCTGAGCTAGAGGATCCTCTTCTAAGGTGACTCTCTCACATAGTTGTTGTCAGGAGGCTTCGGTTCCTCACATGGACCTCTCCTAGGCTGCTTAGGTGACCTCATGCCACGGCAGCTCCCAGAAGAGAGTGAATGAATGATCAAGAGAAAGTTAAGGTAGAAGGTGGCTGTCTTTTATGACCTGTCCTCAGAAATGTCGTGATTTCTGCAATATTCTATTGATACATACAGGTCAGCCCTATTGTGTGTGAGAAGGGGACTGCACAAGAGAGTGAATACTCAGGTGTTTATGGCTTACTCTTTGCTCTTTTTGTATTGTGAGGTTAATCTTATTTCTAAAAAATGTAAAGGATACAAGGAGCTCATGGACAGGAGTCCTATGCGAGTGCTCTAATGTGCAGGGTCTAGTCCCGGAGGCTGGCTACCACTCTGTGTGACAAAGTGCAGTCCCAGGAGGTTCACAGTGACACTCTACTTCATCCTCATCTCTTTCTTCCCTTAGATAGTAGTTTTTATGATGTTTAATCTGGTGATTCTTCCTGAAAATATAATTCACAAAACTTATATATATATATTTTACTCAAAACACAGCTTACTCTAAACTGTGTCTCTACCTTGCTTTTTCACTTAGTAATATATCCGATAGTTCTCTTCTTATGAGTGTGTGAAGTTATTCCTCATTTTTTACAACTAAACACAGACTTCTTAATTACATTTTTAGCATATTGTAACAGAGTCTGTTTTGGACTTGAATGAAGTAAGTAAAAGGAATACTTTGTGTGGAAATAGTAATAAACCTCTAAAACTTTTAACCCCAGAGGTGACATTTTCATAATGGGTTTATAGCAGCTTAGGGAAAAAATAGAATATGTGCTTGCTTTAAGAATAGTTATTATACCTGTCAGTTTTTATTGAGGAAAACAATTATGCTGTAAAATCACTGATGGCAAGAGCCTATTTTTTTTTTTAAAGATTTTATTTGACAGAGAGCACAAGCAGGGGGAGTGGCAGGCAGAGGGAGAGGGAGAAGCAGGCCTCCCGCTGAGCAGGGAGCCCGATGTGGGGCTTGATCCCAGGACCCTGGGAACATGACCTGAGCTGAAGGCAGTCGCTTAACCTGCTGAGCCACCCAGGCGCCCCGATGGCAGCAGCCTATTACATGGAGCCTTAATCTCCGCTTTTTTGATGATACCTAAGCTAATATTTATATTAAATGAGAAAATGTATACAGAACTTCTTCTAAACTAAAGCTCTAGAGTTTTGCCTACATTCCAGTGATGGTTCATATTCGCTGCATTGACCCCAGGTAAATTGCTTAATTTTTCTGTATCTGAAATAGGGATTGCTAATAAGGTTTACTCCCCCCCGCCATGTATTTTTTGCCTCTTTTTTTGTATTGTAGAATTAATTTTTCTAATTTCTCAGAATTAGAACCTATTATCATAATGCTGTACATATTTTTCTCTTTTGATTATATTTCTATACCAGATTCTGATTACTTCTGTTCTGAAATTTAGTTATGAAATACAATCTAGGATTAAGGTGGTATCTTCCAAGGTAGTTAACTCCTGTACTACTTTTTGTACTATCTGTAAGTCTTAAACCATTAGGAAAGCATTTAAGAAACTTTTGTCAGGTTTTTTTGTTGTTTTATTTGGGAAGAGGATTAATATAATGTTTAAAAATAGTTAAGTAGATTTTATTTCTATCATAAAATGCAGACGACTGCTTGCTAGGAAATAAGCTGGCTATAAATACAGGCATATCTCATTCAGTGCTGCAGTACATAGGGCTGAGTGGGGAGCCCAGTGGAGTGGGCTCTATCCCTTGATTTCAGGCTGTGAGTGCTAGCTGCCAGTTGTACCTCAGTTTGAGTGGTAGCACTAAGATAATGTGACTTTTCTTCACTTGTCCCTTTCTGCCAGAAATATGCTAATTACTCATAATCTTTTGATTAACAGCAGGTAGTTTGAATATTTTTGAAAGAATGAGCCAGTATATAATTAAAGATTTAAATATTAACTAGATATTAAAATGCACGTTTTACTGCTACTCTAGGTATTAGATCTAGCTGAATCTACCATTAGAACAAGAGTAGAGATGAGAAAGATGTGAACCAATAAATCCTCATTTAGAAATCACAAGTATTGGGGCGCCTGGGTGGCTCAGTCGTTAAGCGTCTGCCTTCAGCTCAGGTCATGATCCCAGGGTCCTGGGATCGAGCCCTGCATCGGGCTCCCTGCTCCGCGGGAAGCCTGCTTCTCCCTCTCCCACTCCCCCTGCTTGTGTTCCCTCTCTCGCTGTGTCTCTCTCTGTCAAATAAATAAAATCTTAAAAAAAAAAAAAAATCACAAGTATTAAGTGTGTCCAAAAGGTTTTTCTGTAGGAACTGTGATCTGACCCCAAACAGGACTCTCATTTCCCAGTATACATCCCCAATGTTAAACAGGTCTGCCATTTTCAAAAAAGTGTGCAGTGAGGGACCATTTAGGCTTTATCAGATTCCGCATGATGGGCGAGGATATTCATAAGATGGAAAAACAGACTGTTGTAAAATGCCACAGGTGTCTTTGAGGTCTGCCATGAAAGGTGTCGCATAGTTCCTTGTTACCAGAGAGTCCATTCAGATGGTAACAAAGGTTCAAACCTTTAGAATAAATACAGTGCTTTGGGAGAGATTTAGGAGCTGTCGGTTGTATTTGTTCCTTTTCTCAGATTTTTATTTCTTGATTTTTGACTCGGTTGATTTTTACTGAGCATTAGCAGTACCTATCTGTTGGCAGTTGGGTTCGAAAGCATTTGTTTTCTAGAATTTATGAAGTGACCGCACTAGTGGTGTTTGCTGCAGCTGAAAGTTCTCTGCCACTAATCCACAGCAGAGCAGCTACATTTGTTCAGTTGTTCATGCTTCTCTATTTCGCAGCACTTAAAGGGGAACAAACACATTCTTGTGTCTTGTTACTAAGTGTCCTTACATGTTCGGGTGGGGAGAGAATTAAATGTGCTTTGAAAGTATTTCTCTCTGCCAAATTAAACCTGCCTCTTTTCCTTGTCTTTTTTAGGTCAGATGTACCAGCAGTACCCGCAGCAGGCCGGCTATGGTGCTCAGCAGCCGCCCCAGCCGCCCCAGCCACCCCAGCAGTACGGTATCCAGTATTCAGGTGAGCGCGTGTCCAGAGGGAGGTGACTCTGATTGTGAGCTGTTCCTGTACTCATTAAACTTGAAGCCTTTCCTCTTAACTCCTTGGTTTGTAATACTTACATTGTCATAGGAGGTGTTAAGTATTTATTTGTGGGAGGAAATAACATTTATTTTTAAATATTTTGCATGAATATTTTATTATAAATCAACATTTCGGTCAGCAGTCATAGATGATTTTGTAATAACTTGTTGTTTGAAAACATTTTTAACTCAAGCTATCTCGTACTGATAAGATCTCCTTATCTCTCAGGTGATTTAGAACAGCAAAAATGCTTTTCGCCCATTATATGTCACATATAATTCTAGTGTACTGTAAAAATATTAACATTTTCCTCTTACATGAAAAGGCAATCTTAATAAGAACCAAATTAAGCTACTTAGGTTTTTAAATCTCCCAGAGTATGTAGGAATACCAAAAACAGGCCATAAAAATAGACTTGTGTCAAATGTAATCTAGGCAGCTAAGAATGTTGAATATAGTTGTTTTAAATAGGCATTCTGGGTATTTTCTTTTACCTTCTGTCCACTGAAGATTATCCATATTTAAATATGAAATCTCTCTAGTGTAGCTTTGACCATGATGATTATAAATCACGTAATTTTACATTTGTTATATCAGAGAGTTTACGTTTAACTTAATGTTTCACAGCCAAAGATTTAAGTATCAAAAGTTCATGTAATTAAAAATAATTTATCTAAGTTGAATCTTGCCAGAATTTTATTTTACGGAGTTTTATAGTTCAACTGGAGCAGGAATTAGCAAACTATAGCCACGGGCCAAATGTGGCACGTCACCAGTTTTTGTGAATTAAGTTTTATTGGAACACATCTATACCTGTTCATTCTTATGCTGCCTGTCGCTCTGTCGTGGCAGAGCTGAGTAGTTGCAGCAGAGACTGGCCCACAAAACCTAGAATATTTACTCTCAGGCTGGTCACAGAAAAAAGTAGGTTGTGACTCCTGCACTAGACCATAAAAGTCTATCTTTAATTAGAGTTTTGACATACTTTAACTCATATAGCAATTTTTATTTGGATTATATTTGCTATAGAGTGATTTAGCTGATAGCTGCTAATTTTTAATTATGTAAAGTAAATGGGATGAGTTTAAGCTTGGATTATGATATTAGGATTATTTTAGGTTTGCAGTCCTTTAAAGTCAAGGTGTTATAAATTATATAATTTGTAGAAATAATATCAGATCTGAAAAGACCTAGTCATCATTCTAATCCAGGGGATTTCAACTCCCTCTGTGCTTCAGAACCACCCGGAGAGCTTTTTGTTTTTGAAAGTTACAGGTGCTTAGGCTCTACTCCCAGATATTTTGTTTGATTTGGTTAGGAGTGGGACTCAGGCTTTGATATTTTAAAAGCATTGCAGGTCATTCTAAAGTGCAGGCAGGGTTGGAAACCATTTGTCCTTGTCTCACCCACTCATTTTATAGATGAGGCAGTTAGGGTTCAAAGAGGTTGTGACACATGGAAGGACACACAGCCATTCAGTGGGGGAACTCAGAGCCAGTGTACTTGACTTTGCTGTTAATTATTTATATCATTCTGCATTCTCCAGCCTAGGCCAGTGGTAGCAGACTTATCTGCCATAAAAGGCTAGATAGTAAATATTTTAGACTTTGTGGATCATAATGATCCCTTGTCCTACACTACTCATTAATTTTTTAAAAAATCCCGTGATTTCCATTTCTTGAGATTTTTGTTGTTCTTCACCAAAGTGTTTCAACAGAGAGGGTAGGGCTATACACATAATAGAAGCATTGCCACGTTATGATCAAAGACTAATAGGTTGCTAATGAAATGGCATTAGGCCCATAGGAGTTATTCCCTCTGTTGAGAAATAATTAAGGATCTGGTTGTTTCCAGACTCAGTTAAAAATCCAGTCTAGATTTCAGCTGCCAGGATGAAAAGGCAGCAGTATTTTGCTCATAGTCTTAACTTGTATAGACATTTTCACTGTAAAAGCTGAGTCCTTCTGTTTCTCCAAAAACTTACAGTAAAAAAATTAAGCAAATAAATTTTATGTAGAAGATAGGAGAAGTTGTATGACATTCAAGATTTTATCATGAATTGACTTCAGTATTTGGATGCTACCATAAGTAAAATGCCTTAGATACTTGATTTACTTATTAAAAGTTAAGCTTGTTCTTAATGATTTTAGTCAGAGTCTTCACTCGAGTAAAATTTAGTTTTCAAATCATCATCTTTGTATTTCTGATCCCACTAGTCCTATTAACTTGAATTTGATTGGGAGATGTGGAGATAGTCAACTAAATACTCTGCTTGGAGACTGTAAGTGGTGGTGGTAACATTGGACCATTTTTGACACTGTTGGTTTGGCAGTTTCCCTCTGACCTTTTCCAGTTTTACTCATGGACTATGTCAAAAAGGTTTCTTTCATGAGTAAATTTTGAACCCAGGTTCAAGGTGAGTTCAGAATATACTCAAATTCATTCAATCCTTTTTTTTTTTGTTTTTTAAATGCAGGGTTGTACATATTTTAATTATTTTCTTATGTATCTGGTATTTAATGCTGACAGGATTCCAGTCATTGGAGAGGTTTCATTGCAAGTAGCTGCAGGTGTGTTTCATGGTAGAGATAAAAGTTTTCAGTGAAGCCGACTTGTTCTTTTAAAAAAATTGAAAAAAAAATTCTAGTTAATAATGAATGTAGATGTTGATATTGTGGGGCAATATCATATGCTTTTTATGTGTTATGCTGTTACTTCTAAGTCAGAATTCTGAGTTGTAAAGGCAAAAGATCAGATACCGAATCTAAAAGATTTTAAGGATTGTGAAAATGGGTACTTAAAGTTTATTCTTCAATGGCTTAGTTTTTATAGAAAGTGAGCCTTAAAGCATCTCATTAGCACAGTAAGATGTATTTGTAGCACCATTGCTTCATTTAAAAATATTGTCTCAATGTGTTTTTACTTGGTACAGTTGTTAAATAGGCCTCTCCTCCACACCAGGTTAATGACTAGCTTTACGTTAATTCCTGCATTTATCATTTGAGCATCTGTTCTGTACTAGGAATTATGCTACAACAGGTATTTGCTCTTAGGGATTATGTAGTATAGAAGCATTTGTAATGAAATATAGAGTGGTTTCAGTTTAGATTAGAGGGTTTAAAAGAACTGTTTAGAAAATACCTTTTTTTGATACTATTTGGTTTTGCTGTGATATTATAGGATGGACTATACTACTCTACTTGTTATATAAATACTTAGGAATAAGTTTAAATTTCTCATCTTTTTTGGTCCATAACAGTAAGACTAATTCTCTGGAAAGCCTTTCACCAAAAGAAAAATAAGATCTATATGTACTTTATTTTGCCTTTTCAGCAGGCTATAGTCAGCAGACTGGACCCCAACAACCTCAGCAGTTCCAGGGATATGGCCAGCAGCCAGCTTCCCAGGCACCGGCTCCTGCCTTTGCTGGCCAGCCTCAGCAGCTGCCTGCTCAACCACCACAGCAGTACCAGGCGAGCAGTTACCCTCCACAGACTTACACTACCCAAACTTCTCAGCCTACCAGTTATACTGTGGCCCCTGCCTCACAACCTGGAATGGCTCCAAGCCAACCCGGGGCCTATCAACCGAGACCAGGTTTTACTCCACCTCCTGGAAGTACTATGACTCCACCTCCTAGTGGGCCTAACCCCTATGCACGCACCCGCCCTCCCTTTGGTCAGGGCTATACCCAACCTGGACCTGGTTATCGATAAAGAGGCTCAGCTACACTGATGAATGTAGCTGATAGCGGTTTGCCTCCCAAAAGACTCCAGTACTACTATTTTAATTTGTATTGAAGTTCAGAAATTTAAAAAGCAGAGCATTTTTTATGATATCATTGTTGCTGTTAATTGAAAGTATAATTTGCTGGAACACAAAAAGATCAAAATGAAAGTTTTTTTCTTCCCTTGCTTAAAAGTGTAGCAGCTGCCTAGTTATTTTGGAACACTACTCTGATGTGCGTAAAGTGATTGACTTTCTAGCTTGCCTTGTCCGGAGGATATTAAAACGCTAGGTTGAAGTTTAGCCATCTTAACTTGGCTTTTTATTATTAACATGATGTACTAAAATATAGATCCCTTTGAGAAAACAACTAGGTATTATGTATAAAATGTAACATTGATAGGTTAATAAAGATAATTGAATCCATTAGTGGTCTTGTATGTGTTAACGACTAAATTACATGAGAAAAAAAATTCTTTTTGCTCTTTGGTCTCAAAATGAAGTATAGGCATTTTAACTTACAGTTTTCTGTTCCAAGAAACACGGTGCCATTTGATTTTTTGTCCTGACAACTTTGAAAGAAATGCATTTAATAATCAATCAATCATTGGTTTAAAACAATGAAACTTCTTTAAAATAGATTTCAGAGGAAGACAAATTAACATTACATATAAACAAACACAACAGATATGGGGGGTTGGGTAGATCCTGAATAACTTATAGAGATGAAT
Source organism: Halichoerus grypus (assembly GCF_964656455.1). Lineage (NCBI taxonomy): Eukaryota > Metazoa > Chordata > Mammalia > Carnivora > Phocidae > Halichoerus > Halichoerus grypus. Next base: position 47,755,734 of record NC_135712.1, read on the forward strand.
CATTCAGAAATGAAGAACTCAGTCTTAAAAAAACTACATCTCTTTATTGCAGAGTTTATACTTGAAAAATACAAAATGTAGCATCGATAAACTTGAAGCATGTTGAAGCAGAGGCAAGGTCCTTTCAGAAAGAGGGCAACAATGCACCATTCCCATGTCCCTCCGCAAATGAAGGACTTTTTTTAAAAATAAATGAGATTTTCATTACAGGTTGAGCTAGACAAAATTACGAAAACATTCTCTGATACATTCATTCCTAGAGGTCTAAAAACAGAGTACATAGCCTGTAAAGTGGTAGGGATGTCATGCATTACTTTTTTGCTCAGGCTTCACATTCAGTCTCTACGTACAGCTTCATTAGAATTCTATTAACAACAGTATGAAGACAAATCCCTGCTTAAAGGGATAGTTTGACAAAGTACATTCAGACATTGTAACATATTTATGGGTAGAGAAAGAACAAAATGTGTAGTTTGAAATTGAGTAGATCAGATATTCTATTCAGTTTGCAGCTAAAATCAAATTTAATGATTCAGTTTTCAGTAATTTGCAGAAATTTAAGGAAATGTATATCGGCATGAATGGTTAACTATTGAAATGCTTCAGAAAAGCTATTTAGCTATTGCTAAAAATTTGAAGTTTAAATAAACATGAATATTAGGACCTTTTTTCCCCCAGATACAAATGCTCAGATAATTTGATCTAATAAGTTAAACCAAGTTGAGATTTATGGAATTAACTCACCAGTAAGAAGAATACACTTTAATAAAAGTAAATATTTTTTTAAAAGTATATTAGTTTTTGATGTTAAATTTGTTATAAAAGTATCTCAAAACATCATTACAACAGAGTGATAAATAATATACAAATGATCTCTTAAAATACCATGGATAGGGAGCCAGCTTCCCTAAAAATGTTATCCTGTTAATGTCAATATCTTGTTTTCTTAAAATGATTTTGTAAAACCTGATAAATATTCTCAGCAACATTTCTAATAAACATCTACTATGGCTATTAAACTTTAATACATAGTAAACATAATAGCTTTAAATGAATGTGACAAATACTATAGTGTTTCCAATTATTTTTTTTGCCATGATAAACAGAAGGCACTTTTGATCCTGATTGCAGCATCTACCATTTTCCAGGAATTGTGGTCCCACATTCATACCACTGGACATAATTGATTTGGGTGTGACCACCTATTTCTCCAAATTGGACAGGTTCCTGACGAACTGCTCTGAAATAGCCTAAGAAGGAAAATAATTTTATTTTAATAGCTGCTGTATTTTTGCCCTCACCACTCACAGATTGAAGGGTGTCCTTAAATGGCTAAATGTTACTCTAGGTGAAGTGAAGTATTTTAGAAAATGGATAGCAACAGAGAGCCTGGTGTCTTCCCTGAGGTCGTAATGGCTGGCTAAACATGAGGGGCACCTGAAACTCCTCTGACCTGTGCTTTAACAAGGTGGGATGAGCCGGTTGGTAGTGTCTGAGAGACAAAGCCGAAGAGGGGCAGAGTCGGAGGGGTTTTGTGTTTCGAGTGTGATTGAGCACGTTTAGTATAGTCTCTGCACGGTACGGACTGGTCGTGGTCTATGAAGGTGCTATTTACTACAGTGTTAGGAAACAAAAGAAGGGTAGTTCTAAGAATGCTAAATTTCTAAAAATTAAATTTAGCTGAAATCTTCCTTCAAGGACTCTACACTAAATGATTAAAATTTTTGCTGCGAATGTAAAATGTTTTGGCAATATACACAATTTACAGTATGTTTTATATCCCATTCCTGAGAGGCAGCAGTTGCAACTTCCTGTTAATGGGTTCACAGATAAAAACACCAACCACAGTAAAAGAGGACTTAAATGCCATTGAACAGAATGTGTTGCTGAAAAGACGAGTCAAATAATGTAGAAACCTCTTAGTGACTGCTGAGTAATATGGAAATTAATTTACTCTCTCCTGCCCTGGCTAAGGATTAAATTTCAGTCTTTTAAGTCCTCATGGAGCAGCTTAATATGTCTTTAGCAAGTTACAGTGGTTATTCATTACCAGAATTGTTCAGTTTCAACTATATTTATGTGGCAAATAATAAGGGAATAAAAAAATGCCTGTGTGCTCTGTATAAGTGTGCTCTGTATAACTATAAGGTAATACAGGAGTGATTTAAGTTTGGGAAACACTACTCTTCTATAGCTGTTTTTGCAAATTGAAGTGTTCCTGAAGTAGAATGTCTTTATAGATGTCTGTGTGTAATTTCCCTTAGCTCTAAAATAGAGTCTTAAGGACTGGGAGGAAAGTTGAAACACTTCTATTAAGGTCTTAACATGAAAGTCTTTTTTTCTAGTCAGATAATTAGAGCAGTAATACTGCAGAATTATTTTTAAAGTGATTGTTTTCCTTAGCTTGAATTCTCTCTGTGTTAATTTGTGAAATCCTCTTGCTTAAGAGGAGGCTCAGAAAACATACCTTCTTTGGTGGGTAACTGGTCAGAACTGAGTTGCTGTCCTGTGCGTCCATCTAAAAACGAGTCCACAAACTGGCAGTGGTCTTCTCCATGGCCTCTCTGATCGCCTATGTTATAAAATTTTCCTAAGGAACGAGAAATTAAAAGGATCATGAAGTATTACTATTTTTGATAGAGGACAATTCTGAAATATTCAAAGGTATTCAGATAGAGTCTTTTCTGTTTTTGTACATCCCCCCCTTCACTGTAGCTCAAGCCACCAGTGTCTCCTGATTGAACTATGGAAGTCTTCGAGCTGCCACCACTGCTTTTATTCCTTCCTCTCTCTTACTCCTTCCCTCCCCCCGCTCCCAGAGATCAGTCATCTTTTTAAAATGCAGCTCAGATCATGTTACTCTGCATAAATCTCTCCTGCAGTCTCCTATGACAGTCAAAAGAAAACCCCCAATCTTTACCTGGTGTCAGAGCTCCTCATGATTCTACGCCTGCCTGCCTGACCTTCCGCTTACTAAGCCTCAGCCACACCAGTAGCACTGGCTGGGCTCGTGCCGGCGGGGGCCTTTGCCTTTCTCTCTCTACCTCTAGTGCTTCATCCCTGGATTTTTGCTGGGGTGGTTCCTTCTCCTAGTTTTCTTCTTAGCACAAACCTTCGCTGTTCAGAGAGGCCATTCTAACTAAAGAAGCTTCCACTCGGCCATTTTCTCACCCTTTCTAATTTTTCTTCAAAGTGCTACATGCAATTTTTATTTACATATTTGTGGTCTCTCTCTACTAAAATATAAGCTGCAAGAAAGCAGAATATGTTTTGTGTACCGCTTTGTCCTTAGCACCTAGAAAACCTCTGAACAAAGCAGCTGTTTGTTGAATGACTGACCAAATGTCTACCTTTCCATGTTGGGGCCAGCCTTGTTTAAAATTTTTACTGCATGAATGCAAAAGAGAAAATAACAGTGCCACAGAGCCTGGAGCAAGGAGTTATCACTCTTTTGGTCAGGTGTTTTGATCCTGTCTCTGGGAGACTTGAAATCTTAAGTATGCCCTATTCCTTCCATGATGATTGTTACATACACTTATTTTATTATCAGTAGGCTCTCTGTCCCTGGCGGCTGTGACAAAATTGAGCTTCAGTGGGGCAAGTGCCTTTACATTCAAGTTTTCCTTGATGATTGTTTCATACTGCATTTTCATTATTTACATTTCTAATAGCATGCCTCAAATCCCAGGCTAAGTATTTCAGTAACATCTTGCTCAGAAGGAAGAACTGTGTTTGTATCACACCTTAGTGTCTGGAGCTAGCCACAGAAAAGGCCATGTTACGGAACACTGTAAAGCATTCCCCGAAGGCTTGAAACAGAGCAGGTGGTGTTACTTACCTGTGAGGGAGTCACTCAGATAAATCTTGTATCGGAGAGAGTTGCACAGCTGCACCCCTACAAATTTTTTATACCACGTCCGTTTGACATACTGTTTGCCCTTACATTCTGAGTAAGAGTCTGAGTTAAAGGGTCTTTCAGTCCAGATGGCATCTCTCCCTGCTGCATAAGGAAAACACATGCTTTGAGTTTAGCATTCAACTTTGGGTATCGAAGAGCTGTCCTAAATGTTTTATAAAAAGCCGTTTGCAAAGTTCATTGTCAACCTGCTGATACCTGGTTTTCTCCAGTGCTAAATATTGAAGTCAAAGAAATGTATGAGTTTGAACATAAACTCCCACCTAAGTTCCTGTCAATAGTGAAATAAGCAGTATGTTTAGGTTTCAAATAACCTATGCAGGGCTAGATGTAGATGGCGTCCCCTTAGGAGCAAATTTAGTTTTTTGGGGGTTTTTTTTTTTGTTTTTGCTTTTGTTTTTTTTTTGTGGGTTTTTTTGGTAGCATAGTATACAATTTAAACAGATGCTTTAATGTGACTTGTCATTAAAAATGGACATGAGGATGTTATATCTTGACTTATTTAACACAAATTTTGAGCTGCCCTGGCATATGAATGAAAGCAAGTTTCAAAATACCCAACTTGTTCCGCAAACATTATAGGTTCCTCAATGTTAGGGAATGTTTTAGGTAAGCATTCCCACCTGGCTGATATTCTAAGACTAAATGGACTAAAATGAAATCATGACCAAAATTCTGCCATGCCTATTTAGTTGAATCAGTTTAGAAAAGCATGTAGTTGTGTTCATGCTGAGATAGGTACTTACCAGAAATTGGCTCGCTCACTCTTGGGTCCGCTAAGAGAAATAGCAAACGAGAGTCAGATGTTACGTTAGGTAAGTAAGCCCCAGGGTGCCAGTGGTGTAGGGAAGAAGGTGGACGCTTACAGTTCAGTCTGACTTGCAGAGTGGTACACTCTCGCTAAAGACTGAATTTGAAAGTGTATTTTGTTCTAGAATTCTTTTCCATTGAACAGTCTCTCCTGCCAGGTACTCAGCTTTATCTTTTGGGATCTTTGTTGCTCTTCAGGCTCTCACTCCATTTTAAGGCTTCCTCTTTCAGATTCAGACAGAAACTGTTGGTGGTAAAATCACCAGTATGCCATGAAGTGCATTTGGTGTAAAAATGACACAAATAATGCTGTGAGTACAGATGTCTCTTTTAAAGGAATTGGAGTGTACAAGGTCAGAAAATTCCACAGCTGCTCATCAAAAAAACTACCAAATGAATTCCCTTTCTGGATGTCCTAGGACTGTCTGATATTTTGATTCCAGGCATTGATTCTAAGCATACAGAGGAGCATTCATTCACTAGTTTTTTGAGTATACTGATACAGTTTTTATCTTTTAAACTGATACACCTTTTTTTCTGACATCAAAAGAAATGAGAAAAGATGTATGTAGTTTCCTTAAGGCTACCTTTACCAATTTGCTTTTTCAAAATTCAAGAAACGCTTTATTTATACACTTTATTTAGCTGGGTTTCCAAGAAGCTCCTTAGGCAAAACATTGTGGCCCTTTACATTACTGTTGATGTGATTACCTGATTCAGTACTGAATGCCACTGTGTTGCTGGGTGGGCCTTCTCCAAGTGGGTTTTTGGGTTTCACCTGGAATTCGTAGCTGTGTAGGAGAGAAATTTTTTTTAAAAAAATTGTAATATATTCTCCAGGGGTAGGAAACAACCTTCCTTTGTTATACTGAAATCCTTCCTAATTCTATTTTGAAATCATGAGGACAGGGAGTACACATATATTTGAGAAGCATCATGGGGAAATAAATAAACTCTTTACTTTCCAGACACCTTGTCTAATGTTTTGTATAAGGATTAAGTTAATAAAAAAGATTGGAGTTTTTAAAAAGACAGCCAACTAGCAGAAGCAACTAGGCAAGTTGGTAAGGAACATAGAGTAAAGAGGTATGTGGTGGACCCAGGCTAATTCCAGCAACAAGGAGTCTCTCTTTCCTTCAAATGTTTTAGCTACTTAGCTACTTAATGGAAAGGTTGCCTTTTATTTCTTACTATCCCAACCCTGGGTATGGCCTCAGACTTAGGCACTGTTTCTCCTTGTGGGGCTTGAACTACCTATGTCAGAATCACATGACAGAGGGGCATTTGGGAAAGTTTGTTTAACATGCAGATTTCTTGCTTCATCTTGGCTACTGAATCAATTTTTTGAGGGGGTCTAAGTAGGCATTTATAACAAGTTCCTGAGGTGAATCATATACCCACTGACATTTGAGAACTACTAGGCTAAGCTAGGGGAACAGATGCACATGAAAGTATTTCTTTGCAAGGACTTCCTGTTTCTGTCTCCTGGAATTCTGGTGTTCTGTCCATCACAGGAAGCCACATCTCCACAATAGGGAAATGGTAGTATCACCATGAAGAGCATGGGCACAAATACTGACTTTTCCTGTGTAAAGCAGATTCATATAGGCTAGGCCTTAACTCTTTACATTAAAAAAACACAAACCTAGATGCCTTGGCGTTCTAAGTATGTTTGAATCTAAGAATTATGCATTAACTTGCTATGCAGTATGACACATTTCATTCATAGGATACTTAAACAGAGCAAATCCTCTTAAGAAATTCAGGAAGTGGGGCACCTGGGTGGCTCAGTAATTAAGCGTCTGCCTTCGGCTCGGGTCATGGTCCCAGGGTCCTGGGATCGAGCCCTGCATTGGGCTCCCTGCTCAGCAGGAAGCCTGCTTCTCCCTCTCCCACCCTCCCTGCTTGTGTTCCCTCTCTCGCTGTGTCTCTCTCGTCAAATAAATAAATAAAATCTTAAAAAAAAAAAAAGAAATTCAGGCATTAAAGCTGTTTGCATTTGCCTGAAACTAAGAGTTCTTTTCAACAGCAGACTTAGCAGGAAAATAATTTTGAGTGTAAAATCAACTTGAGTCAGCTGATAGTATTTCGAGTCTCAAATTTGTACAAGGCCTTTGGGAGATAATTCCCATTTTTGAGAAGTTTGTAATTGAATAAGAATGCAGAACACATAAAAGATGGAAATACGTTTTATAAATGAGTGAAAAACAGAAGGAAGACAGCTCCATTTGGTACAGAGGATACTAAGTGGAGAAGTAACAACTTTCTGGAGCTCCAGGAAATCAGATTCTTGACTACTGAGGCCTTGCATTACAATACAGCTAGAATCTCTAAGATGACAGATTCTAGCATTACAACAAAGGCAACCACTGTTTGCTATATATGAGACACATTAATTGTACATATATAAAGTAATACAACACACACACACAAATGCTACAAGATCAGAATTACCCTATTTTTCGGTTAAGAACAATGAGACTCTTAATCATTGTACTATTACTGTCTGCTTTTGCAAACTGTGCCATGAGGATTAAAGCTTCCAGGGTTTTTAGTGAGACTACACATCAAAGCATTTTGTAAACTTAATCAACTGATATAAGGTGCCATTATCACTTGCAATAAGAATGCTGATATAAAACCATGTCACTCATTTAAATAAACTGCATGCACATAAGATGTTTGGGCATGGAACATTTTCTAAAGATTAAATTCTTGCTCAGAGGCCTGAGGACCTTAAAAAAACACACACACCATTATGGTGAATGGAAACTGGAAAAAAGAAATTACAAGCATCTGGACCTTGATTTAAGCGGGCAGTGCATTCCACATTCCAGGCCATTGCCAAAAACCCTGTGCTTGGGCCAAGTCTGATTGCTGGAATCATCTCTATGTCTTTTTATTTCACTGTTATTTAGACTTCAGCTCCACAGATGTTCATACGCTACTTTTTCTGTTTTCTTGCCAACACTTTATGATACTTGACAAGTTTTGAAGAAACCATTTAAAACTAAGTTTAATTAACAGGAGGGAAACTAAAAGGCCTATATTGTTGGGTGATCAAACCCTACACAAAGAAAATATTTGAAGTGGCAAAATCTTTCTCAGGTAACACATTCTATCACGAGATTTAGAACACTCAAGGTCTAAGAGTAATGTCTCAGAAAATACTGATTTCACATAGGGAATAAGCATAGGATGCTATTAAAAGTTTTCATAAAAGGGTGCCTGGGTGGCTCAGTTGGTTAAGTGACTGCCTTCGGCTCAGGTCATGATCCTGGAGTCCCAGGATCGAGTCCCGCATCGGGCTCCCTGCTCAGCAGGGAGTCTGCTTCTCCCTCTGACCCTCCCCCCTCTCATGCTCTCTCTCTATCTCATTCTCTCTCTCAAATAAATAAATAAAATCTTTAAAAAAAAAGTTTTCATAAAAGATGTTATTTTTGAACGTAGAATAAAACATTAAATAGAAGTTTTGGAAGATCAGGTTATACAAATACTAGGACAAATACTCAGATGAAAAATAAGCAAAAATAAGGAAATCTGATTGTTCTAGGGAATATAACACCTAAGTAGTAGATTCCAGAAGAGAGAGATGGGGAAAAGGGGCACAATTATCCTAGAAAGTAAGTAATTTCTCAGAGTTGAAAGACATGGGTTTCCAGATTTAAAAGGTCTATATCCTCAGCAAAAGTTAAAAAAAGAAGAAAGACTAACCAAAGCAGACAAGTTGAAAAATTTTAGAGCATTGGGATAAAGACAAGATCTTAAAAGTTTGAGAAGAAAATTGGTCCCATTCAAAGGATCCAGACTCAGAATAACATTTGACTTCTTAGCACTGGAAGTTAGAAAACAATGAACAGGGGCACCTGGGTGGCTCAGTCGGTTAAGCATCTGACTCTTGATTTCAGCTCAGGTCATAATCTCACGGTTGTGAGATTGAGCCCCACGTTAGGCTCTGCACTCAGTGTGGAGTCTGCTTGTCCGTCTCCCTCTGGTCCTGGGTTTCCCCTCTTATCTATCTCTAAAATAAATAAAATACTAAAAAAAAAAACAAAACAAAACAATCGAACAATACCTTTAAAAGTCTTCATTTTTTTCAAAAATCTGTGTCTGCCTAAACAACAGTATCAGTAAAACAAGGATATTTCTGGACATATAAGAACTCAAAAATATTATCTTCCATATAATAATCTATTCTAAAGATGTATTTCTCAAGGAATGCCACAAAGGAAGGGAGTAAAATTAGACAAAGGATATAGGCGATAGGGGCAAAAGGACGGTGAGGGATTCTAGGAGATACTGCCATAAACAAACACATGGAACAAAGAAATGTATTTTGCCTTTTTGAGAAACGGTCAGTCTAGAAATATGGATTTAATTAACAGAAGAAATAGTGAAAATAAATGAAAATGGAAGAGAGTTGACTAAGATGGTGAACTAGAAGGCTCCTGAGCACCTCTTCTCCCACAGGCAAATCATATATACAGCTGCACCTGGAGTAGTTCTCTCTGAAAGATCTAGAAACTAGCCAAGCAGCTCATACACATCGGGCAAATGAACGAATACCCACTTAGAAACGGGTAGGAAAGGCTGAGACACACTCTTGCCATAAACCCTGCTCCTGGCACAGTGTCCTATAATTGGGAGCAAATTCCCAACTCCTAGCTTCTCCATGAGGAGCAAAGGGTTTGGACCTCACATCTAGTACCCCAACTTTTAAGACTCCCACCTGAGGGAGGAGGCCCATAAACACCTAGTTCTAAAAGCCAATAGGGCTTCCATTCACAAGTCCCACAGGACTGTAGCCAAGAAGCAGTTCTTAATCAGCTAAACCCCCAGGGCTCAGCACAGAGGGAATAGGCAAAACTACCCATATACCAGTCTTCCCCGAAAGAGGTTTATTTGCATACTTTAAAAGCTGCTATCTGATGAACATAGGGGAAGGGAAGGAAAAATAAAATAAGAGAAAATAAGAGAAAAACAGAGCGGGGGGGGCAGGCCATAAGAGACCCTTAACTATAGGGAAACAAACTCAGGGTTGCTGGAGGGGAGGTGGGGGGGATGGGGTAATTGGGTGATGGACATTAGAAGGGCACTTGACATAATGAGCAGTGGGTGTAATATGCAGTTGATGAATCACTAAATTCTACTCCAGAAACTAAGAATACACTTTATGTTAACTAAATAGAACCTAAATTAAAAAAAATTTTTTAAAAACCTGCTATCTGAGGGTGAGGCTTCTAATTATAACGTATACGTACTGGCTGGCTGCAATCCTCACCAGAGACTGGGAAACTGGTGGACGCCTTTCTTGCCCTCCCTCCAGCCTGCTGCAACAGTAAAACTAAGTCACCAGTATCTCCCTGGAAGGAGTGTACAAATGTCTGGCACCCCAGCTTTTGGAGCTGCTGGTCAAGGGATGTCCCCTGTTGCCTGGCTCTGAGAACCAATGGGGCTTGCATTCTTGAGTCCCATAATCCTGTAGCACACAAAGCAGTTTTTAACAGGTACAGGAGCACTCCTACTGGCTATATCCTGGGCCTAGCACAGAGAGAGCAGGCAAAAATGCCCATCTTCCAGTGTCTCTCTGGAGGGGGGATTAAGTACACTTAACAGAGCTGCTCCCTGAGGGTCCAGTTTATATTAGCCTGCATCCAGATGCTGATTGCAATTCTCACCTTTGGGACACTGATGGGTTTTGGAGCACCCTCAGCTAAGGGGAGCCACTAACAACAAAGCAGGTGGCTGGGACAACCTCAGAGGTTTGAGGGACAACTAGGAACTTGGGCTGGCCTGATTCAAGAGATTCATTTCCTACACAAGACCATTCTATCAAGACTGGGAGAGGTGGCTGTTTTATCTAATGTGCAGAAATGAACAAAGAATCAAGGAAATTGAAGAAACAGAAGAATATGTTCCAAACAAAACAAGGAACATCTACAGAAACAGATCTCAATGAAATAGTGATTTACCTGTGAATTCAAAGTAATAGTCATAAAGATGCTTACCAAGGTCAAGAGACAAATGCATGAACACAGCAAGAATTTCAACAAAGAGAGACTATTTAAAAAATACCAAACAAAAATCACTTAGCTGAAGAATACAATAACTGAACTGAAAAATTCATTAGAGGAGTTCAACAGCAGACTAGGTGAAGTGGGCCAAAGGATCAGCAAACTTGAAGACAGGGCAGAGGAAGCCAAATCTAATCATCTAATCAGAGGAGCCAAAAGATAAAAGAATGAAAATTAGTGAAAATAGCTAAGAGACATATGGGACACCATCAAGTAGACCAAGATAGGCATTACATGGATCCCAGAAGGAGGAGAGAGAAAGGGGCAGAAAGTGCATGTAAAGAAATTTACTGGCTAAAAACTTCCTTAACCTGGGGGAAAGAAACAGACATCCAGATCCAGGAAGTCCAAGGAGTTCCATATAGGAGAATCTAAAGATATCCACACTGAGACACATTATAATTAAACTGTCAAAAGTCCAAGACAAAGAATCTAAAAGAAGCAAGAGAAAAGCACCTTGTTTCATACAAAGGAATTTCCATAATACTACCAGCAGATTTTTCCGCAGAAACATTCAGGCCAGAAGAGAGTGGACCTGATATATTCAACATGCTAAAGTTAAAACAAACAAACTACCCAGCAAAATTGTCCTTCAGAATTGAAGGAAAGAGTTTCTCAAACAAAAACTGGAATTCATCACCACTACACTGGCCTTACAACAAATGTTAGAGAGTTCTAGCTGAAACTAAAGGATACCAATTAGTCACAAGAAAACAAATAAAAGTATAAAACTCACTGGTAAAGATAAATGCATAGCTATATTCAGAATATTCTAATGTAATCATGGTGGGCAAATCACTTATAGCTCTAATGTGAAGCTTAAAATAGGAAAGTATTAAAAATAACTATGCTGCAACAATTTGTTAATGATAACAACAATGTAAAAAAAGTAAATTGTGATATCAGAAACAATGTGGAGGGGAGAGTGTAAAAATGTAGAGCTTTTGTATGTGTTTGAAGTTAAGTTGTTATTAGCTTAAAATAGACTCATAAATGGTCTAAGCCTCATGGTAACAAAAACAATAACCTATAGTAGATACACAGAAGATAAAGAGAAAGCAATCAAAGCAAACCTCTACAGAAAATCATCAAATCACAAGGGAAGAGAGCAAAAGAGGAAATAAAGAAGCAAAAGAATTACAAAACAACCAGAAAACAATGAACAAAATAGCCATACTAAGTCCAAACCTACCAAGAACGACTTTAAATGTCAATAGGCGAAATTCTCCAATCCAAGTACAAAGAGTGGCTTAATGGACAAAAAACAAGAACCAAGTAAATGCTGCTTATAAGAGACTCACTTCAGCTTTAAGGACACACATAGACTGAAAGTGAAGGGGTGGAGAAAGACATACCATTCAGATGGAAAGCAAAGGAAGCAGGGGTACCATCCAGACAGAAAATAATAATGAAACATTGGACTTAACACCTTGGACTGGAAAGATCTAACAGACATTTACAGAACATTCCATCTGAATACATATTCTCAAGCACACATGTAACATTCTTTGGGATGGATATATTTTAGGCCACAAAACAAGTCTTGAAAAACTAAAGAAAACAAATCATATCAAGCATTTTTTTTCTAACCCTTATGGTGAGAAACTAGAAATTACACGAAGAAAACTGGAAAATTCACAAATATGTGGAGTTTAAACAACATGCTCCTGAACAACCAATAGGTCCAAGAGGGAATCAAAAGAGTAATCAAAAATATCTTGAGACAAATGAAAATGGAAATATATCAAAACTTAAGAGATGCAGCAAAAGCAATATGAAAAGGGAAATACATAATGATAAATACATACATTAAGAAAAAAATATATCAAATAAACAACCTAACTTTACAGCTCAAAGAACTACAAAAAGAACAAACTAAGCCCAAAGTTGTTAGAAGAAAGGAAATAACAAAGATCAGAATAGAAATAAATGAAATAAGAGACCAGAAAAACAATAGAAAGATCAATGAAGCTAAGAGCTGGTTTTCCAAAAGATAAACAAAATTGACAAAACTGTAGAGTAGTTAAGAAAAAAGACTCAAATAAAATCAGAAATGAAAGAGGAGACATTACAACTGATCCCCCCCAAAATAAGAGACTACTATAACCAACTATACTCCAACAGATTGCGTAATGTAGAAAAAAATGGATACATTCCTAGAAACATACAACCTACCAAGACTGAATGATAAAGAAATAGATAATCCAAACAGAACATGATCAAGTGGGATTCAGTCCAGGGATACGAAGATGGTTCAACATCCACAAATCAATCAATGTGATATACCACCTCAACAAGATGAGGTATAATCTATGTGATCTCAATAGATGCAGAAAAGCATTAGATGAAATTCAACATACTTTCATGACAAAAACTCTCAACAAAGTGGTATGGAGGCAACATATCTACATAATAAAGGCCATAAATGACAAGCCCACAGCTAACATCATATTCAACAGTGAAATGCTGAAACCTTTCCCTCTCAATCAGGAAAAAGACAAGGATGCCCACTCTTGCCACTTTTCTTTGACATAATACTGGAAATCCTAGCCAGAACAATTAGGCAAAAAACCAAATACTGGCATTCAAATCAGAAAGGAAGAAGTACAACTATCTCTATTTGTGGATGACATGGTATTAAATATAGAAAACCCTAAAGACTCTACCAAAACACTGTTAGAATAAACAAATTTGGTCAAGTTGCAGGGTACAAAATCCGTATACAAAAATCAGTTGTGTTTTTATATACCAACAATGAACTTTCAGAAAGAGAAATTAAGAAAACAACCCCATTTATAATAGCATCAAAAAGCATAAAATACTTAGGAATACATTTATCCAAGGAGGTAAGAGATCTGCACACTGAAAACTATAAGAAATATGAAAGGAATTGAGGAAAACACACAAGGAAAGATGTTCCATGTTAATGGATTAGAAGAATTAATATTGTTAAAATTTCCCTACTTTCCAAAGAAATCTATAGATTCAATGCATTTTCTATCAAAATTTCAAAGGCATTTTTCACAAAAATACAACAATGAATCCTGTAATTTGTATGGAACCACAGAAGACCCACAATGGCCCAAGCAATCTTGAGAAAGAACAGAGCTGAAGGCATCATGATCCTGGATTTCCAGCTATATTACAAAGCTTTAGTAACCAAAAAAATAGTATGGTATTGGCATAAAAACAGATACATAAATCAATGGAACATAATAGCACAGAAAGAAACTCATCCATATATGGTGAATTTATGACAAAGGAGACAAGAATATACAATTGGGGGAAAGGACAGTCTCTTCAAATAAATGGTGTTAGGAAAACTGGACAGCCATGTGCAAGAGAAAGAAACTGGACCACTATCTTATACCATACACAAAATTAACTCAAAATGGATTAAATACTTGAATATAAGATCTGGAACCACAAAACTAATGGAAGAACACATAGGGGGTAATCTCCCTGACCTCAGACTTGGCAATAATTTTTTTGATTTGATACCAAAAATAAAGGCAACAGAAGCTAAAATAAGTAGGACTACATAAAACTAAAAGGCTTCTGCACAGCAAAGGAAACCATCAACACAAAGAAAAGACAACCTATAGAATGGGAGAAAATATTTGTAAAACATGTATGTGTTAAGGGGCTAATATAAAAATATATAGGGAACATATGCAACTCAATAGCAAAAAAGTACCTGAATTAAAAAATGGGCAACAGACTTAAATAGACATTTTTTCCAAAGAAGATACACAGATGGCCAACAGATACATGAAGGACATCACTAGTTGTCCAGCAGAGGCAAATCAAAAGCACAACAAGGTATTATCTCACACCTGTTAGGATATCTATTAACAAAAAGACAAGAGGTTAACAGATGCTGGTGAGGATGTGGAGTAATGGGAATGCTTGCATGGTATCCCTTATATGTTCAATCTCAAAAAAAGTCAAACTTGTACAAATAGAGTAGAAAAGTGGTTTCCAGGGCCTGGGGGAAATAGATCTTGGTCAAAGGGAACAAACTTTCAGTTATAAGATGAATAAGATCTGAGGATCCAATGTGTAATACGGTAACTATAGTTGATAACATTGCATTATATGATTGAAATGTGCTAAGAGTAGACTTTAAAAGTTCTCCCCCTCAACCCCCAAATAGGTAAATATACAAGGTGATGGTTCTGTTAATTAACCGATGGGGGGGGGAATCATTTCACAATGTGTATGTTTATCAAATCATCATGTTGTATATACTTTAAATATCTTAGGGTTTGGTCAATTATACCATAATAAAGCTGAAAAAAAAAATTGAAAATGGTTGCTTCTGGGAAGCAGAATTTCGGAAGAGGAATGAACAACTTTGTAGCATCTGACTTGTAAAGCCATATACATATACTTCAGATAAAAATGAAAATTAAATTCGGGGCAGCTGGCTGGCTCAGTTGATTAAGTGTCCGACTCTTGATTTGGGCTCAGGTCATGATTTCAGGGTTGTGAGGTCAGGCTCTGCACTAAGCATGGAGTCTGCTTAAGATTCTCTCTCTCTCCCTCTCTCTCTGCCCCCCCTCTCCCGTGCTCACTCTCTCTCTCTCAAAAAAAAAGGAAAATTAAATTTTAAAAAGCCATTTATAAAGACCCATGTCATCAAAACCAATATCTAAATGAGTATAGTCCAGATGATGACTGTAATCAAGCCTCTGGATCTCCAAGGACAAGCCAAGCGACTAACAGCACTGACAGGATGCCATGTCAGGTTCTGCCCCAGTGGGAACAGATCCAAACAAAACCAATCTTCCTGAGCCTCCCTCTCAGGAGGCAGCAAGGTGCTGTGGCTAAGGTCATGGGCTCTTGAGCCACAAAGACCTGGGGTCACAGCTCACTAATATGTGACTTTAAGGTAAGTTCCTTAAACTCTGTGAGCCTCAATTTTTTCATATATAAAAAAGAGGATAATGTTATTTAAGGGTATAAAAATACCTTTTGAGTTTTTTTGTGAGGAAGAAATGAGATAACACATATAAAAGCAAGGTGCCTGGTACATAGTGATTATAAATATTCTCTAGTATTAAACTTCTATCTCTAGAAAATTTTTTAAAAGGTGATTTTATTATTGGGGAACTTGACAAACATTGCCATAGAACTCTCAAGGCAGAACTCTACATACTTGCTTTTGGGGTTGTAAAGTTTATAATAAGGATATAGCCAGTGAGTTATTGGGAGGAACAAAAACTCAGCAGATGAATCTTTCTGCCTGCCATCAAAATAGCTTCATAGGTTAAGAAAAACAGTATCAAAAAGTTCTAAAATTTCAATAAAGCCTAGAAAGTACTAAAACATTATTCCGGAAGAGTGGGATAATAAAGGGTAGAGTTTGAGAACAACTGTGAAAATCAGCATAAGAATTAAATACCAATTCATAGAAAAGTGAAAAACCAGGGTTACAAACAGTAGGATCTACATGTAGTTCATGGTCAAAACTGTCAGAGTTGGGGACACTCCAACCTGTAGGATCAAATCTGAACTAACCTTCAGGTTTGGTTAGGGTGGAGACTTCTTTCTGTTATTTCCTGCCTTCCCTCCCTTTGTTTCTCTCTATAACCGTTTCCCTCTATTTTTGCCGATAATAGAGCTAAATTATAGTGTTCATTATTTGATGAATTTTTACTTATATACTCCCATTGATTTAAAAAGTTGGTTTTCACTCTAACAAAAGTCTCAAACTTCAAGCAACTTGCTTTTATATAGAAAGGCCACCCTGTAACTGCTTGTTGGTCTGAGTGGTTTGGTTAGCTAATTTTACCCTGATGTAGTCTTGAAATATTTGAGCCCTATTCAGGTAGGGCTTCAGTCAGGGGGAGAGAAACGGAAGAGTAGAATATGAAAAATGAGTAATGGCACTCCAAAAGGGAAAGAGAATTCCAATCAATCAGTTCTCCAGGCATTTCTGGATACCTGCCACATGTAGACCTTGTATTGACCTGGGAATACAGATAAGGAGCAAAAGGGCAGAGCTGCAGGGACACTTACTAGAGGATAAAATAAGTCCTGATCAGGGCCAGGGGGCAGAGGAGCAGGGCAACAACAGGTGTCCGGTATCATCAACCAGCTGCCCAGCAGGTCCTCAGGGACATTCTTGTATCTCCCATTTCTACGGGGACAAGAAATTCCAGATCTGGGCTGCACTCCAAGTCTATAGTGATGCTATGTGTTTCTGGCACCACCATCCCCCCCCCCCGCCCCCCGGCCCATACTAGGGAATTCTAAGTGAAAAGTAATGAAAAGGATATATTCATGTGAAAGAATAATTGCTCTTTTTATAGACTAGTGGAGTTCCATGCTCTTAGCTATACTTTCGCCAGAAGAAAAGTTGCAAAACTGAGCAATCCCCTAAATTTCTTTCTTCTTTAATGATGAAGCAATTGCCCTGCTACCCCACCTACAAGGAAACTCAATAAAGGGCCTAATGCTCTGGTAGCTCATTTCACTCCTTTCTACAAAGCCCATGAGAAAAGATGTTGAAAAGTTAATACAGAATCTGCAGAGACCAGACTTTCACAAAAACACTATGAATAAGGGAATAACGGCTATTCCACATGCCTGCTTTGTTCAGCCAGAATTATAGTTTATGAGAAGTTGCTGCCTCTATTCCAGTTTACTTTTAGTGCCAAGATTTTATTAAATCAAACAACATAAACAATAGTCCCAAACTGTCTGCTGTCAGCTATAGGAAACTTCAGGATGTTTTAGTTTTAGAGGAAGAACTGTTCTCCAGAAACCTGCCAGGCTACAGAGGACAGTAGAAATACTTGAATATGTTAAGTGAACTTGATTTATATCTTAATTACCAGACAGAATACATTTTCCATAGGAAATTGCTGGGCCCCATGTATATCTGGCACACACAATGGATTCTTCAGTTTTTTAGGCAAGTTAGGAGAGAAGGGCTCATGTGCAGGGATTATGGGGTTTTTGTTTGTTTGTTTGTTTTCCATATAGCAATTGTGTGTGTCCACCTACATTGTCCAGCCTGTCCATCAGGAAGAACCTAGCCTATCAATGGATTATCCAAATGTGTGCTAGAAACAATCTGTCTGAAAACAAATTGTAGACCACAGATACAGATTCAAAGAAAAATGCTTTATCAGGACAATGCTACTTGCTGTAAGACTTAACCCAGATTTGGGGTTTATTTTCAGTTCCAGTTTCCCACTGATTCTGTGATGTCTTTGGATATCATAAGACTGTATCATTTTAGAAATGGCAGAGACTTTGAGATCAATTAGTTACTCCAAACTTCCCATCCCCTTAAGCAGCGGTACAAGACTTATTGTTTGACATATACTTTATCAGTTCTTCTGCTCACAGAACTAAAAATCATCATAGTGGTCTTTGCACACAAAGTGGTTGGCTGCAGATAAGAGAGGCTCTTCTTAGTATTTTTCTTTTTCTTTCAGTTCAACAAGAGCCACACATTGAGGTTTCACGGGGGAAATAAATGGAAAATAAATATTGGGGAGTGGGCTAGTTGGGTACTGATTCAACATACCGATATTTTCTTTGTATTTTAGGGGTAGGGGTGAGAGAGGGGTCATGGAGAGAAAGAGATGGAGTTGTGGCATAGCAGTGTGCCTCTCGTTAGCTCGTCTTTCCTGCTTCATCTGACTAAAACAGTCATGACTCCACACCATGGCCCCTCTTCCCCGAGCAAAGATATGAATGACCCAAGCCCACCGTCGCTGCAAGCATTTGTTGGCAAGGCTGGGTAGTCCCTACTGTGTCACCTCTGGTACTGCGGCCAGGTGCCCCAGAGTGGCCATGGGGCTCCACTCTCTACAGACCGAAACAGCTCACACTGGTGTGTAGCCAAACTCTCCTGCAGCAACACAGCTGCCGGCTGGTCCTTCCCTGCCGGCGTTTTTTTGAGCTTCTGCAGAGGAGATAAAAACCTGGCAACGTCATAACAACAGGCAGGGAGAAGGTAACACAGTCCACTGTACTTTTGGTTGTAGGCTATTTGGAATTTTTAACCTACAAAGCTCTAGAGATCTATTTTTTCTGCATTGATTCTTTTGGGTTAAACGGTGTTGCCAAACTCTCCTCCCATTCCGGTGTGTAACAAATGGTCCGTAATTATCACCTTTTTTTAGATCTCATGTTTTTCAGTCCGAGAGGAATGATGGAAAATGCTACTAAAATAAATTATACACATGTGTCTCCTGAAATTGGAACACAGCTACAGTAATTCTTTCCGAAGTTATTATCTCCTAAGTTTTCAGAGAGGGAATTCCAGAACCTCACGGAGGGGTGGGTGGTGGTGGTGGTGGTGGTGGTGGATTTTAACAACTATAATTCAAAGTTTGCCTATTGGGAATACAATTTTCCCCAACCACTGAAATGTGACTGAAGTCATTCTTTATAGGTAATAAGAACCACCTTGTGGCTGCATCCTGTACATACCTCCTCTTTATTTTATAGTGTGCCTTTTATTAGAAATTAATGTTGGGGCAGAAAAGATATAATGGAAAGAAATCTTGCCTTAACAACATAAGATAGTATGGAAAAAGCTTGCATTAAAAAAAAAAAAGAAAGCCAACAAACCTATCTTTGGCACTTATAATTTTATTATTCTGACTGTAACCCTGTCAGTAGTAACTCGGAGGACTACTTATAATTCACCCAAGTCATACACGTGGCCTTAATTTGAAAGAACAATACTGTTTGTTGTTGCTTGTTCTTTTCTTGCCAATCTGTCCCGTTCAATTATATCCTTTACCATCAACGTCTAGTCTCAAGTATTCTGTGAGACTTCCTCTCCTCTTTTAAATTGCAAGACTTCAGTGTAGGTCCTACGTGATCTTTTATGCTGTCTTACCATGCTTTCCAGTTGTTTCATGGGTGTTATTTTTGTTTCCCCAGGTGCTCCTAGGCTTCAGTAATCTCAAATTAAATGAAATAATTCAACTTCACTTTATTCTTCCTTAATTCATTATTTTTATTAATAGGGGTTTCAACACCTAATATTTCAGCTGAAAACATTTTTTTTTTTTTTTTGCCTATTAAGTGAACAAATTAATCTCTAGCATACCTTTAAGAGATCAGAGAATGCATTCCCACTTACTGGGGACTGGGCTCTACTGAACTACTTGACCACCAGAAAGTCCCACAAACTGTAGACTAAACAATTTTCATTAGAGCACCTTTATATCCCTGTGTATTGTATCTGTCACCAATGAGGAAATGCTTTCAAACTGCTGATATACAACTTTTAAATCATCACCCATCAGAGACTATCAGCATAGTCCTGGTCAAATCATAGATATGAATATTAACAGTCCTTTTTTTCTTTTGTAACAGTCTTTATATCTGAATGGATTTCATTCAATTATACCAAACTCTAAAAATAACATAAAATAAGCCAAATAGAAACACTGAATGGCCCCAAATGTATGCCAACTTGCAAAACTTTGCATGGGATTCTGATTTCAGGGATTCCTAAATTTAATATTACTTTTTCCCAAAGACAAATCCAGAAAGAGCCTCCTTTGGGCTTTGCTCATCTTGAGATTTGGGTAGTTGTAGGGGTCCCTCCTTAGAAGGTCCATCAGGCCTTCATCAGGACAGGAGTGACAAGCAAGGCACATACCTTAGGGCAGGATAAAAGGGACAAGGCTATAAACTCCAGAAACAATTAGTGTAAGTCTTACAATTGAGGTAAACTCCAGAAACGATTAGCATAAGTCCTACGACAACTACGACCGGAAGCTAGACATGAACTCCATGACTAATTAGTCCTGTGATTCCAGAATGAAATGCAGCTTAGCCCAGAGGTACTTTTCTCTTATGCACCTATTTGGCCAATTAGGCAAGATGCCAAAATGGCACTCTTGCAAGACATTAACAAAAAGTTTTTGTTCGATTTATTCTACCAACCGTTACTCATTATAAGTGACTCTAGTATCAAAAGTGATTGTTGCAACTAAATCAAAGTCATAACAATACTAAAATGAAACTTGGAGCAAGTCATTCCCAGTTACCATCTTTCTGGGTCTCCTCGTCTATTGACCAAGTTCCCTGATCTAGCACAGAAGGCCCTCCACAGCCTCGCCTCCACCTCTTGCTTTCACTGTCTCTGTCCACTTTTCACCCCTTTCACTGGTGAAAGTAGCTGACTCTTAACTGCACACAACCATGCCATTTGGGACTCTGTGTGGACATAGACTATTCTCTCCGGTATTTCTTTCCCCTACTACAGTTACCCAGCTAGCTCCTTCCTATGCATTCTTCAAGCCTCAGCCCAGTTGTCACCTCCTCCAGGAAGTCTTCCCAACTTCCCCAGACTTTGTAAAGTGCCACCAAATCTGGGCTCCCCTTGCAACTTGTATATATTTTTACCAGAGCTCTCACCACTTTGTGTAGAATAATTGGTTACTAACTGCCTATTCCCCTACCTCAAGATCCTCAAGGGCAGGCACCACATTTATTCATGTTTGCAGTCACAACACCAACCACATTGTTGGCACTTAACAAATGTTAGCTGAATGGAAACACAGATCTTTTATAAGCAAATCAGGCTTAAAAACGTCACTGAAATCATTATTTTCTACTTCTGATCATGACTAAGAGGTGAACTCTGAGAAGATTTGAGGATCGCCTAATTCAGAAAAGGAACACAATGAACATTTAGAAATTAGATGCTTTTAAATATGCCTTTCAATGTATTAAATGGAATAAAAAGCAAGAAACTGTAAACCATCCACATTCTGTAAGCCCAAATCCACCTACTAAAAGGTCCAAATTAAATAACTTTTTCTTTTTTACTCTTTCCTTAAAATAATTATGTTAAAAATAGTCTCTCTCTCCCTGTTAATCTCACTAAGGAAATAGAACCAAGATCATCAAATGGGCTTTTACTGAAATACATGCTTATTTTGGCTAACTTAAATCCTTTAAAAAAATTAGCAGTTGTAAAATTTTCCATATTACAGCTCAAAATAGAGAACTTTAAAGAAAAAAATGCTTATGGAAAGTATATTTGCAGTATAGGACTACAGTTTATACATAGCAAACCTTCTAGAATGAACTAGATGCTTCCTTTTTTCCTGAAAACATTAAAAGAGGTTCTTTGCTATCAGAACTAAAATAGGCTCTTTTGAATGTCATATTCAATATCTGATTCAATTCAATCAACTGATGACAATGAAAGATGTAAGTAAAACTTATGAAAAAAAATTTCTAATGCTGGAGTTCCAGTCTTTGCCTCTGCTGATCTTTTTAAATACCAAGAAACTTCATCAAGTTATGAAATATTCGATCTGGAAAAACTCCTGATTGTGTCTCTCTGAAAATTGATCTCTGTTGCTTGGTGTATTATAACTTAAGATGTGAAGATGTTTTCATTTTAACTGAAAGCATAAACAGCTTATCAAACAGTGTTCTGGAGTTTGAGAAAAGAAATTGATTTTCCACAGAAAGTAATATTTAGTCCCCAAATGAATTTAGTACACTGGCTTTACTAAGGAAATGCTTGGCTGTATCCATTCGAGAATCTCCTTGAGCAATAAATTTGATGATTTAGCCACATAAAACAAAACAAAAAAAACCTTCTCTATTACATTTCTAGAAGTGTGTAAGGCCCTTATTTTTCTTGCAGTACAATGAGCTGATAAAACACTGGGTATTTTAGATTTAAAAAGAAATGACAAAACCACACAGTAACATAAACAACCTGGTACCAACGTGTAACAAGAGATGCCAAGAAAAGTTTTTTATTGTAGAGCATTGCTATTAGTACATATTTCTATTTTCAAAAATTGATTCTCATTTGTTTGTGATAAAAAGACCCCCAAGGCAAAGGACGGCTATGCCTGGGAATGGTCTGTAGTTATTTGAAGCCTTAACTATCACAAACTGTCATCTATTATCTGTTACATAGCTTGTATTTCCCTGCCCTCCTCTTGCCAGCATGCCAGCCAAATTCTTCTGTTTTCAAATTGAGTTTACATCATACACACTCCCGTTGTGTCTGGTCCACAGACCTTTCCTTCTCTAAATTTTGGTACTTAACATCAACATTTGGTATTAACGACCTTCTGTTGTTCATTGTTCTCCCCTAGAGTGCTAACTTACAAGACCACCTTCTCAACTCTTGTGTCCCCACCAATGACTTGCATATTTGCAAAATATGACCTAGAGGTATCCATTGCTATGCCCAGTAAGCCAAAGAATGAAGTGCAGACTACACGGTCCCTTAAGACAAAGACAGATGATGTCCTTTCATGCCCTTGGTAAGACTTTTGCACTCTGAGAATTCACCTGTAAGCGCACAGGTGGCTTACCTTGTATCTGGTTTTAGATTTTCTACTGTGGAGAAGGTTTGATTTGTAATTTGTACGGATTTGTTCTTCCCATTGAATGACCCATTTTCTCTGGATATAACTTCATATTCTGAAAAGCGAAAAAGCCAACAAATACTTGTCTTTACCTCTCGGCTGATTTAATTGTTCTTAAGGTTAACAGCATCATAAAGTCACTCTCATAAAAGTGAGCAGTTTAGATTGCAGTTCTTGAGGTGTACTGATCTTACACATTAGCAATTCCCAGATGGGGATGGTCAGTGGATGACCAAGGTCCCAAAGCATTTTGGGAGTTCCTCATTGACCACTTCTGCTTTCCCTTTACTGGAATACGGAAGGCCTGGTAACTGTGAAGACTGATGGTGCTCCTGTGGTAGCTTTGGACTGGTAACCAAAGATTCTGCTAGGCAAGTCAGACAGTCTGCTCTTGTTGGAATGCTCAGTATGGGGAAAGCACTGTATGAGAAGTGGTACTTGAGTAGAAGCCATGTTTCTTTCTCCATGGAGCTTTATTATATAGCTGGGGAAAAGGCCACTGCATTCATGGTGCTGCTACAAAAAAACTTTGGGTTTAAAATCATGCTGCAAATAACAGTTAACCAAATAGTGAATGACAGTTCATTATTTTGAACTATAGAATTATGGGATTTTTGTATCTACTGCTTATGTAAGTTACGAAAATTTTATACCTATTGCTTACATATGCCTTCTTGATAATTATCCTTTTTTAAAAAATTATGACCTTAAAGTTTGCATAGAGATCTCCATAAATTTCACTTAAAGGCATGTTTCTATGAACTTACAGTACTAATCAAGAGAAAGTCTTTCAGATTAAGAGCATAATTTATAAATTTGTCTGTTGGTTTTCCCTGCTGTCAGTTGGGGTTCAGTTTAATGTATGTCATAAGATCATGCAGAGGATTAAAAACTCAAAAAACGACAAACAACAACAAACCCCATTCAAAATACACAAGTGGTAGCCACCAGGGAAGTGGGAAGGCTGCAAAGGAGGTGGCAAGTTACTGGGGATTTCTGCTATTAGCACTGAGACCAAAAATGGGAGATGGCGACTGGAAATAAAACTGAAACTATGAAAGACTCAGGAAGACATAATCACCAATTTTAATTTGGGAAGGATTTTTAATAGTATATTTTAAAAATCAAAAAAGAGGATAGCTCTTTCTTAATAATTTTGTATGACTATCCTTCCAAAAATTCAAAATTAAACCAGAAGACAATGGCCATTGTACCTGGATACATTAGCACAGCTACCAAAGGACTAATGGCTTTTATTTAGTATTCCTTTCTCAGGCTCTTCTATTCCCAACCTATCTCTCAGTTGGCTTTCTGTTCTCACAGAGGGTAGAAAGGTAAGGAAGGGGAGGACCCTGAATTCAAATATATCCATTTTATATCTTTTCCTCAGCTGTGAAGCAATATTTACTAGAAAAAGATGGGCATAATCAAAATGTAAGTAAAATTGATTTTTTAAAAATGGAAACTGCTTGTTGGGTACAGGATTAGATGTGCTTCTGATATGAGGGACCCAAAACACTCATGTCTTTTCTATTAAAGGGCATGGGGGGGCTAGTTAGTCCCCTCTTAAAAAAAAAAAAGGACACTGTATGGCTCAATGAAAAAAGACAGACCAAGTCACTTGCCTCGATCTCAGTCTCAGTTTTCCCATCTGTAAAATGTCAATAATATCTCTTCATAGTGTTGCTTGTGGGGATTAAACTAGGAATATATGGAAGGTGCTTAATAGTATTTTGCATGTTTTTTTTCAACAGGTGGTACCTATTATTGCTGTTGCTTTTATTATCCCTGAGTTGTGTTTTGAAACTAGGGTCACAAAAATTTGAAAGATTCCAATTGGAAAGGTTCAAGTGCTGCTTAGTCACCCAAAGAAAAAATTATATCTCACTCCAGTTGACTATGCATGAAAGCAACCACTTTCAAAAAACATCTTTGGCTTAGGATACTTCTCATCGACTGTGTAATATTCTTTTTAATATTACCCCAGGCTCTTAGTACTAGAAACTCTTACTGCATATCTTCTCTAATTTTCTTTTGATTCAATTTTAAATGCTCATTTAATACTATTTTTATCCTAAATGACTCAAGTTTTCAAAATGGATGCAGAAGTTACCTTCATAAATAAAAAAAATTTAGAGAAACAAACTGAGGGTTCTGGAGGGGAGGGGGGTAGGGGGATGGGTTAGCCTGGTGATGGGTATTAAAGAGGGCAGGTATTGCATGGAGCACTGGGTGTTATACACAAGCAATGAATCATGGAACACTACATCAAAAACTAATGATGTAATGTATGGCGATTAGCATAACATAAAAAAAATTTAGAATTTCTCTCAGAATTCTAGCTTTTGAATGTATATTTTCGGGCTTTGTAAATACATCTTTCATTTGTAATGCTTTAAAGCAATCATAACTTTTTCATAAGTCCACCAACACCATAAAAATAGAATATTAATGTTTGGAATGAACATCTATAGACACATTCTGAGTATATTTTAGAAGGTAAAGACCGCCACTTAGTATGTGTCCATATTTCTTACCTTAAAATATGGAAAAAAATTAAAATATGAGATTTATAAATTCATTAACAGTAAAGATATAAGGAATCTATAAAGAACTAACACTGAATATTTGGTATTTTCCCCCCTCAGAGAGTATTATTGCTCTATTAAGAGAAAATTTACTTAACAAGACATAATCTATTTATTAGAAAGATTGGAAAATTAGAGTCTGGTCATGAAAACAGAGCACAGCACATGAATTGGGAGTTTTGGACTTTTTAATCCATGTAGATAATCAATGCTTAGAGATTGTTTTTTAGATATTGGGATGGTAGCACCTACTGGCATAGTCCCAAGTAAAGAAGCAGGACTAGGCAAATCCCCAAGGAGTATGGGCAATGGCTGGTTCTTTCTTAAAACAAAAGCAAGGTCTACATGATAAATGAAATTCACAAAATATGG
This sequence comes from Halichoerus grypus, assembly GCF_964656455.1. NCBI lineage: Eukaryota > Metazoa > Chordata > Mammalia > Carnivora > Phocidae > Halichoerus > Halichoerus grypus. The sequence goes on from NC_135712.1 coordinate 47,781,880, forward strand.
GTAAATAAAAAAAGGCCAGCTAAGCAAAAATAAGCTGTTTATAGCAGAAATTGCCCAGACCAAACAGTTTTGTCTGAGGAAAAATAATTGCTGTTTTCCTCTTTATTCACAGAAAATCTTTTTGTCAGATGCTGAGTCTCCCACTCCCCACTTCCCCTGTGTACTTCCCTCTTTCCATCCTGACAGCCTCTCAGTGGGCCCCTCTAGACCCTGTCTACCTGTCCCAGGCATAGCAGGACAAGGATAGCAGGGGCTTTGTGTAATCCCCCTATATGCTGTATTCCTCTAGCTGATTCAGCCTCTTAGTCATTTCTCCCTCCTCCCTCGTTTGAATAACCTGTTCACTATGAATAAATAAATTCCCATATAATAAATTCAAAGAATGACTCATTTCTTATTTTTCACAGTCATTTTTAGAGGGATTAGGTGAGTGATAGCAGAATTAAAATTTCCTGAGATGAGCAGAAAATTGACCAGGATTAGAATTCTAAAAAAATTTCTCCAAAAATAATTGAATACTTTTCAGCCTACTGGAAACTTCTAGGTCAATCTAGAAATTGGGTTGGTGAAATGAAACTGGTTTAAATATCATCAGTACTGCCAACTTCTCCTATGTTATCTGTAATTTTCTTGATAATGAAAAGATCAGATCTATCTTTGTACTGTGAAAAAGAGTTCTGAGAGGAGATGGAAGGGATGCAACCTAAAGTGATCTGTTAAATTAACAGGAAGCCCATCACTGGGACACAGATGAACTTTTCCCATCATATGACACTTTTGGCAATACAGCTCTGCTATCCCTGAGATATACCTCATAGGACATAGTTTGACCCAGGTACCACACTCACATATCAATGCTTCCCACCAGAGTATCAGTCCTCATGCCATGATCTTACCAGTGACGGTATCATTTAGTGGCTTATCCCAGTCCAGGATGACAAATGAGGGACACCCTTCCACAGTGACCACAGTGAGGTTGGTAGGTGGGTTCTGCGGTGGGCTGGTGGCATTCCCCTCGGTGGCATCCTCTTTGGGGAACCGTTTGACAGAATCCGTGATGGAGCAGGGTCTGTTGTCAGGTTTTTGGATATATCGCACATGAGGACCTAAGAGAGAAAGGACTCTGACATTTAGCCTTGTTTGAGTTTGTACAGAAGGTGGAGGTAAACTCAAATATATTTATCTGTATGAAGACATTTGGTCTCACATTATAAACAGATAGATGAAAGCAGTGATGTGGGTTGTTCAAACTTGTGAAAATCTAGAATTCCTGTCTCTGAGATACCTGATATGGATGTTGTAGCTGGTTTACTTTTCTAAATAGGTTTAACTTATGCTAATATCCAAAAGTAATTTGGTTCCCTAAGCATGTTTTAAACTGCATAATTTATGGGGCAGTGGAAAGAGTACTCAAGAGGGTGTTGCATTAGAAGTGGGGAATAATTAGCCCTATACTAAACACAGTTCTGGTCTCACCTAATAAATTTTAAAAGCCAGACTCAAAAGGGTCAAGTGGTTTCAAGTAAATTAACTACATCCAGGACAAAATTCAAGAATATTTTAGATTAAAAAAACATATCCAGCAACAAGGTGAAATTACAGGAAAATATTACCCATAATGAGGAGAAAATAAATCCTTTGAAATCAATTTAGAACTTGCATGGATGTTAGTCATCAGACAAGGACAATAAAACAATTATTATCACTATAATCCATGTAATAAAAAAATTAAGACATGAGAGATATAAAAAAGACCGAAATCAAATTTCTAGAGGTGAAAACTAAAATGTGTAAGATGAAAAACATACAGGATGATAGTAGTACAGAGATGATATTGCAGAAAAAGATTAGTGAACTTGAAGACATAGGAATAAAAACTACCCAAAATAAAAGTGGAGAGAAAAAAAGAATTAAAAATAATGAACAGAGCATCAGCGAGTTGTGGGACAATTTCAGGCAGTATAATATACATGTAATTTTAGTATCTGAGTAGAAAACAGGCAGAAAAAATATTTGAAGAAATAATGGTCAAAAATTTCCAAATTGGATAAAACCTCTAAACTCACAGATCCAAAAAATTTCAAAGAAACCTAAGCACAGCAAACATGAAGAAACTATACCAATATAATCGTTTTGCAAAACCAATGATAAAGAGAAAAGCTTTTAAAGGAGGCAGAAAAAACACATCATATATAGAACAATAGAGATAAGGATTATAGCAGATCTCTCATTGGAAAGAATGAGAGTGAGAAGGCATTGGAGCAACATCTTTAAATACTGGGAAAAAAAACCTTATCATCTAGAATTTTATAACTAGTGAAAATATCCTTTTTTAATAAAAGTGAAATACCTTTTAGACATACAAAGACAGACAGAATTCATAACCAGCAGACCCACACTACAAGAAAGATTAAAGGACATTCAGGAAGAAGGAAAATGATGCCAGATGGAAATATGAATCCACACAAAGGACAAAGAGCACTGGAAATGGTAAATATATACATAAATATGCACAATATTTTTATTTCTTTCTAAAAGATAATTTACTATTTAAACATAAAAAATTACAGTTTAGTGTGATGCATTAACATGTAAAAGTAAAATGTATAACAATGATAGGCCAGGAGGAGAGAAAAGTTGCTATACTAATATAAGGTTCTTGCACTATTTGTGAAGTTGTAGAAGCAAGAATATACAATAGGGAAGACAGTCTCTTCAATAAATAGTGTTGGGCAAACTAGACAGCTACATGCAAAAGAATGAAACTGGACCACTTGCTTACACCATACACACACAAAAAAACTCAAAGTGGATTAAAGATCTAAATGTAAGATCTGAAACCATAAAACTAGAAGAAAACATAGGCAGTAATTTCTTTGACATCAGCCTTAGCAACATTTTTCTAGACATGTTTCCTCAGGCAACTTAAACAAAAACAATCAGGACTACATCAAAGTAAAAAACTTTTGCACAGCAAAAGAAATTATCAACAAAATAAAAAGGCAACCTACTGAATGGGAGGAGATACTTGCAAATGATATATCTGATAAGGGTTTAATATCCAAAATATATAAAGAATTTATACATCATGACACCAAACCCCATAAATACTCCAATTAAAAAATGGACGCAAGACCTGAATAGACATTTTTCTAAAGGAAGATATTCAAATGGCCAACAGACACATGAAAAGATGCTCAACAACACTAATCATCAGGGAAATGCAAATCTAAACTACAATGAGATATCACCTTACACCTGTCAGAATAGCTAGAGTTAAAAAAAAAAACAAACAAGAAATAATAAGTGTTGGAGAGAATATAGAGAAAACCCTTTTGCCCTACTGGTGGGAATGTAAATTTGTGCAGCCACTGTGGAAAACAGTATGAAGTTTCCTCAAAAAATTAAAAACAGGAAACAGAAGTATGTATGATCCAGTAATTCCACTACTAGGTATTTACCCAACGAAGATGAAAGCACTAATTTGAAAAGATACATGCAACCCCATATTTATTGCATTATTTACAATAGCTAAGATATGGGGACAACCCCAGTGTCCATTGACAAATGAATGGATAAAGAAAAATGGTACATATATATAATGGAATATTCCTCAGCCATAAAAAAGAATGAGATCTTGCCATTTGCAACAACATAGATAGACCTAGAGGGTATTATGCTAAGTGAAATAAGTCAGACTGAGAAAGACAAGTACTGTATGATTTCACTTCTATGTAGAATCTAAAAAAAAAAAGAAAAAAACCCTCACAAATGAACAAACAAAAAGCAGAAACAAATCCATAAATACAGAAAACAAACTGATGGTTGCCAGAGGAGAGGAGGTGAGAGGATAGGCAAAATGGATGAAGGGGAGTGGGAGATAGAGGCCTCCAGTTATGGTATGAATACAACATGAGGATAAAAGGTCCATCATTGGGAATATAGTCAATGGTATTGTAATAATATTGTATGGTGACAGATGGTAACTACATTTGTAGTGAACATAGCATAATGTATAGAAAAGTTGAATCACTATGTTGGCACACCTGAAACTAATGTTACATTGTGTGTCAACTATACTTCAACTAAAAAAAAATCCAAAAGAAGGCTAGAAAAGAGGAAAAAGGGAACAAAGGATAGACGGGACAAATAGAAAACAAATAGCAAGATGAGATAGATTTAAACCTAACTATATCTGGTCATGTTAAATATAAGGTTCTAAACACCCAAAATAAAATGAAGAGATTATTAGATAGGATAACAAAGCAAGAACCAACTATATGATGCCAATGAGAAGCACACTTTAAATATACAGAGACTAATAGATTCAGACTAAAAGGATGAAAAGAAGAGATACATGGTAACATTTACCAAAAGAAAGCTTGAGTGTATATTTAATATTAACAAATTAGATTTCAGAGTAAATAGTATTACCATAAACAGAAAAGATAATTTTATAATGAAAAAGGATCAGTTTACCAGTTTATTAGAATCCTAAGCAGTTTAAGTCTATATCTAAATATGGACCTTTAATATAAATGTAGCAAAAACTGATAGAAATGTAAGTAGAAATAAATCCACAATTATAGTCAGAGATTTCAATTTCTTCTGTCTTTAATTGATAGAACAAATAGACAGAAAATCACTAAGGATATAAAAGAATTGCACAATACAACCAAACAATTGGATCTGACACCTATATAATACTTGCTATGTAAATTGTTTCCCAAAAATTCCTGTGTTGAAGCCCTAACTCCCAATGTGACTCTATTTGGAGTTAGAGTCTTTAGAAATGTAAATGAAATTAAATGAGGTCATATGGGTGAGATTCTAATCCATGGTGACTGGTGTCCTTTATAAGAGAAGACACCAAGGATGTGTGCACCCAGAGGAAAGGCCATATGAGGACATAGTGAGAAGTTGGCCCTCTGCAGTCAAGGAAAGAGGCCTCAAAAGAACTCAAATCTGACGATACCTTGATTTCAGACTTCTGGCTTCCAGAACTGTGAGAAAATAAATTTTTGTTGTGTAAACCACCACATTTGTGGCATTTTGTTATGGAAACCCTAGCAAACAAATACAACATTCCTCTTAAGAATAGCAGAATACACATTCTTTTCAAGTACACACAGAACATACACCAAGATAGACCATATTCTGGGCCATAAAAAAGTCTCAATAAGGGGCGCCTGGGTGGCTCAGTCATTAAGCATCTGCCTTCGGCTCAGGTCATGATCCCAGGGTCCTGGGATCGAGCCCTGCATTGGGCTCCCTGCTCAGCGGGAAAGCCTGTTTCTCCCTCTCCCACTCCCCCTGCTTGTGTTCCCTCTCTCGCGCTGTCTCTCTCTGTCAAATAAATAGGTAAAATCTTTAAAAAAAAAAAAAAGTCTCAATAAATTTAAAAGGATTTAAGTATCTGACAGAGCATGTGATAACAATGGAGTTACATTGGAAATCAGTAACAGAATAATCTCTAGAAAAATCTCAAAATATTTAGAAATTACATACTTCTAAATAATCAATGAGTTGAACAAATCAAAAGGGAAATTAAAAAGTATTCTGAATAGAGTAAAAATGAATATACAGCATAACAAAAAGTTTTGGATGCTGCCTAAATAATATCTAGGGGAAAATCTGTAGCAGTAAATGCCATATTCAAGAAGAGAGGAATCAAATCAGTGAAGACATATTTTACTTTCAGGAATTAGAAGAGTAAATTAAACCACATTAAGCAGAAGAAAAAAATGATAAAGATCAGAGTAAGTAGACAAAATCAATGAAACAAAAAGTTGACTTTTTCAGAAGTCAAAAAAATTAATAAACCTACAGCCAGACTGATTAGGCAAAAGAGAAAACTTACACATTATCAATAACAGGAATGAGAGAGGTGACATCACTACAGATTCTACAGATATTAAAATAATAAGAGAATATTAAGGACAACTTTATGTCAATAAATTTGACAACTTGGATGAAATGGACTAATAAATTGAAGACAAACATTACCAAAACTCACTAGGGAAGAAAAATACTCTTCTTCCCTACTAAACATTTAAGGAAGAAGCAATACCAATTCTAAACTCTGAAACTGAGGAGGAGAGTTCAGCATTATTCTGAGACTAAAACTTGACTTAGACGTTACAGAAAAAGAAAACTACAGACCAATATCCTTCACTGAATACAATTCTAAAACAGAATTTTACCAAATTAAACCCAACAACATATTAAAATGAGAATACATCGTGACCTAGTGGAGTTTGTCCCTGGAATGAAAAGTTGAAAATTCAAAAACAATTACTTCATTACATTAAGAAACTAGTAAAAACATTATCATCTTCATAAAGGCAGAAAAATCATTAAACATAATCTAGCACTCATTTCTGATAACAGTTACCACCAAAGCAGACATAGAAGGGAATTTTCTCAACCCAATAAAGGGCATCTATGAAAAACCTATGAGGTAACATCATACTTAATTACATTCAGGTGAGAGGATGAATGCTTCTTCCATAAAGTCAGGAATAAGAAAAGGATATCCATCCTCACTGTAACTATTCAGTATTTTACTGGACGGTCTTGCTAGTACAATAAGGCAAGAAAAAAGCCACCCAAGTTAGAAAGGAAGAAGTAAAACTTTACTCTCAGATGACATGATTCTATATGTAGAAAATCCAATGGATCTACATAAAAGGTACTGAGTTTTACACGGTTTCAGGATCTAAGAATTAATTTTTCTATATATTAGCAATGAATAATTAGAAATTGAAATAAAAATACTATTTTTATGGTTTTCTGTACACTGAAAACTAAAAACATTGGTGAGAAAAATTGAAGAGCCAAATAAATGGTAAAATACGCCACTGTTCATAGGTAGGAAGACTTAACTGTTGTATAGCTGTCAATTTTTCCCAATTGACCTATACATTCAATGCAATTCTAATAAAAATATAACCAGGCTATTTTTTAGACATTGATAAGCTGATTCTAAAATTCAGATGTAGATACAGAGGACCCAGAATCATCAATACAATACCAATACCACAATAACACAAACATGGTGGTATTGATGTAAAGGCAGATAAATAGATCAATAGAACAGACTAGAGGGCTAAAACAGTTCCCCAAATATATGGACAATTCATTTTTGACAAAGGTACAAATGAAATTCCATGGAAAGAATAGTTTTTTTCAACAAATGATGCTGGAACAATTTTATACACACAAGCAAGGAAACTGATTTGTTTCACACCTTGTATCATATACAAAATTTGACACAATATGGATCATAGACCTAAATGTAAAAGTAGAAAACGTCTAGAAGGAAACATCAGATAAACTTCTAGAAGGAAATGGAAGAGGTCTCTATGACCTCTGATTGGTCGATGATTTCTTAAATACAACACCAAAAATATAGTATATAAAAAAACCAAATTAATAAACTGAGATTTATTAAAATTAAAAAACAGAATCCACACACTGGGAGCAAATATTTGTAAAGCATGTATCTGAAAAAGGTCTTCTACCAAAAAATACAAAGAATCTCAGGTAGCCTGGTGGCTCAGTCAGTTAAGTGTCCTACTCTTGATTTGCACTCAGGTCATGATCTCAGGATCCTGGGATCAAGTGTTGGCAAAGATGTGGAGGAATTGGAACTCTCATTCACTGCTGACAGAAAGGTTAACAGCACAACTACTGTGAAAATCAGTTTGTAGTTTCTTAAAATGTTAAATATACACTCAAATGATCTAGTCACTGCTCTTGTAGGCATTCATCCAAAAGGAATGAAGGCATATGACTATACAAACACTTGTACATGAATGGTCATAACAGCTTTATTGGTAATGTAAAAAAATTAGAAAAAACCCAAATGTCATAAACAGGTTTAATAAATAATTATATATTCGTATAATAGGATACCAGTCAGCAATAAAAGAAATGAACTATTGATACCATGTTGCAACATGGATGAATCTTAAAATAATTATGCTGAATGAAAGAAACCAGACCAAAAAAAGTTGATACTGTATTTTTTCATGTACATAAAAATCCACAAAATGTATACATATTTATAGTAAAGCAGATCTGTGATTATCTAGGAACTAAAGATTTGGTGGGAGGAGTGAGATGGAGGAATTATAAAAGTACGTGATGACACTTTTGGAGGTGGTGCATGTATTTATTATCTTGATTGTGATGATGGGCTCATGGGTGTATACATATGTTAAGATTTATCAAATTCTACACTTCAGAAAAAAAATATTACAAAAAGGAAATACTGGGCTCTATATCATAGCTCTCTTACTGTGGTAGACTTGATACTGTTCAAAAATATTCTCTATATCCATGGAAGGAGTATACTTCCCCAATCTTTGATTTGAGGTGGGCTATGGGACTTTCTTTGGCCAATGGATATTGGCAGATACAAAACAAGGAGGAGCTTGAAATGCTGTTGTGTTTCTGAACTTCCCGCTCTTGACTTTGTATTGTAATTAAAATGGCTCCTCCTGAGTCACTGTTGGTCCTTCATCCTTAGCACCAGAATGAAAAAATGTGGAGCGTAGCTGAGCCCAAGCCAAAGGAGGCCCAGCTGTACCTGCTGTTGGAAGCAGAACCACCTAGTAAAGCACAACCTACTGACCCTCAGGTGACTTGGAAACACATGAGAAATAAATCCTTATTAGACTACGCTACTAAGATTTTGCAGTTATTACCAGCAAAAGCTAATGGATAGTTCAGTCTAAGACAGCCTTGTTAAAATTCAGATTTGGAGCCAATCATACCTACCTTTGAATCTGGGCTTCCCAAGAGGATCAGTTTCTCTCGTTGGACTTGAGCTAAAGTCAGTTATATTACCTGAGAATAGAAGATAATAAATGATTTTAGCAAAACATAAAAAAGCTTCTCAAGAAAATGAAAAGTATTAAAAACTATAAATATTTAATATGCCTCCTGGTCAACTGCTTGTGTATAATTATAATATGTGTCCACAATAAAAGGCCTTTAATTGTGTCCTGCTGCAGGTGTTCTGAGTATACCAAATAATGACTTAAAGATTAAAGTAGGCAATACTCATTAATAAATTAATATATGATTTATTTTTTAATTAGGTTCCACACCCAACATGGGGCTTGAACTCATGACCTTGAGATCAAGAGTGGCATGCTCTACTGACCGAGCCAGCCAGGCACCCCAAGATATGTATGATTAATAATGACATCTGATTTAGTGAGAAACATTGGGTAATCTAGATCTTTTCAGGAAGACTTCACTAAAAAACTTGGGTACCTTCTTCTCTGTCTCTGAAGGGAAGGACCATATTCTATCTCAAAGCTTTAAACATGAGTATAATTTCAAAGTTTCAAAGGACTGATATTACTCATAAAATTGAATAAAACAGATAATCCAGAACTGAGACTCTTTTCCCCTTAACTTGAAATCTTTTAGCACTTCATAGCTAAGCATCCAGTGTGAAGTGACTGACATACTAACCAAGATCTTCTCCTGAGGCAGGAGCTGTTGGTTGCTTTTCATCTGTTTCTGTTCTCTCTGAAGGGGCTTCAGTAGGCCTAAGTGTGGCCCTCAGGGGTGGAGAAGTTACTCGGACTGATGAAATGATTCCTGTAATGGAGAGCCAAAGCAGTCAGGCTTTATAGGGGCACTGGCAAGTTCCCCATTTATTTATTCCATAAATATTTATTCAGCACTTATACTATATGACAGGCCTGGAGAGAAAACAAAACCTGTGTCTTTGATCAAAATGGATGTGTGAGCCAAATATGTTGAAGCACTGTAGATATTGTGAAAGAACTGGATAAGCTCACAGAGAAAGTAAGCAGACAGAGTAGTAATGTCTATGGGGAAAGATGAAGGGTGGGTGAGGGGAGGGTAGGAATGTCTTCACAGAGGTTGTGCCTCTTCACAGAGGTTCTATATTGGGGCAGAGGTTGCAGGAAGAGACAAGCCAGGGAAGCATGAGACTACTTGTTGTGTGAGAGCCAAGAGTACTTTGGGGTACCTTGAGAGCTGACTGTGGAAGGACAGGAAAGGCCAGATCATGAAGGGCCTTCCATACCATAGATTTGGACATTGTTTTTAGGTGACAAGGACCCACTGAAAGATTTTCACTGGGAAAGTAATAAGATGAGATGAGAAGGGGATGAATGGTCAGGTTGCAAGTCTGGTGGCCAAGAAGGAAGTCAAGAGACAAAAGCAGCTATTGTAGGCAAAGGCAGAGCAGGTGAACTACATAGGGAGCAGTGGGATTAGATGGAAGGTGTTTTACAGGAAAGATATCAAGGAGATGGAATGGCTTGACGTGGAGAGTAACTAGCAGGCATGGATCATGGCTGAAGAAGAAGGAAAAAGATGCTTAATATAACATCTGTTCTGTTGACTTCTACAATATATATTCTTGCCCTGTTGCACAGGCTAGAGCTGCTCATGTTTTAGCCCTCAGTCTCTCCGCTAGTACAGTAATACTGGGGCCAGCATGAAGGCTGGTGAACAGGGGAGCTTTCAGTGAGATGTACAGGATTTCATTTCAGGAGATAATGGTAAAGAGACGACGGGATATCACATTTTCCATTACCCCCTATAGGTTGGCAACGTACAGTACCTCATCCAAAATAATGCACTTGTTGAAAGGCCTGAGTGAGCTTCTGTCTCACAACGTTTAAAAAGCAAACTGGCCTAGATACACAGGGGTGGTTTCCGGGACCACACGCACCCAGAATCAGGATAGAAGCCCAGTGTCCAGTGGGACTCACAGGGTCCAGTTTTGGGGGCCAACACAGGCACATGTCCCATGCACCAAGGACTTGTCTATCGCCTGAGCTAGCATGCCAAGAAGGGCTTGCGGCTGTCTGGGCAAATGAGCATCACAGAGCAAGAAGGTACAGGAGCGACATACCTGCGCTTCCTGGCTTGCCGGTGACATTATTTGGTGGTAAAGGTTTTCTTCGTGGGGGCACAGGTCTGGGTGGCAAGGGTGGGCGGCGAGTGCCTGGGATTGTGGCTACGAGATTATATTACAGATAAAGTTGTCATAAGGATTCACTCCGTAAACATGTCAGGTTTTAAAAAATGTAACATTTGATAAGTACCAAGTGGATGACAGAGGACAGATCCCATAGGAAAGTGTCTATGAGTAATATATTCTGATATTCCTCTAAATTAATGTTGGTAGTATACCCAGGAATAATGAAGTCCATTAACATATGGGAAAAATATCCTCTAATTATAGGTCTATCTGCCTTTTAAAACTGTACAGATATAGAGAATTTAACATCTTTAGTTTCTCATATAGGCACAACAGTTTTTCTGAGTTTCACTGTCTCCCATTGCCTTTGATTTTCAGACTACAATTTCTTAGGTCATTTTAGCTTTAAATTCTTAAAGGATATAATTTCTCCTTTAGTGGATGTTCCACCCCACCACCCAAATCTATTATATAATAATAACTGAATAAACGCTTTCAGAACTTCTCAAAAGATTACAACAAAGCAGCCTTGATGGCAGAAGCAATCAGCCTGTGCCTGTGGAGAGCAGGGTCAGTATGAACAGTTGTGCACTGCACAAGGGCCCTGGCAAGGGATATGTGAGTGGGAGCTGAAGTTTAACACGCACACTGCTCACCCAGTGTGAGCCCTGGTGCAAGCCTGCCCACCCAGAGGAAGGGCACATTTTACTAAAGAGTCTGCCTAAAGGGCAGAGGGAAGAGATACCTTTTAATACTATGCACAGATTATCTTTTCATACTTTGCACAAATGCTGGCAAGGCTAGAGGTGCCTAGAACAATCCACCTGAACCCAAATTTTAAGTCTTGTGTTCTAGGTTAAAAATTCACCTCTTTCTTTGCATAATATATGTTGGTTAAAAAAATCTTCAAGTAGAAGTGGCAACCTAGGAAAATGCCCTGTGACTTTAAGTACTTCTTGGGAGACTAGCGAGTGTGCACTTGTGCGCATGCAGGGGAGTGAGTGTGATAACAGAATATGGCTCTGTAGCCCAGGCATTAATACACTAGAGTAGGTTTCATAGCAACCTTTGAAATGGCATAGAATTCTTACTCAACGCAAACCTTTCCAAGTCACCAGCTTCATAATTTTGGCCTAGTATATAGAGCACAGTCTTAAATTAGGAACATAAATCCTATTGGGCTAAAGGATATTATAGTAAATCACACAAGAACAAAACTTGAACATGATGAAAACTAGAACCCACAGTGACTCTTCAGCATTTGTCCACTGTGACCTCTCAGAACATTATACAAAGTGATTCTTGAATTAGTACCCCATTAGAGGTTCTTGTTAATATTTAATGTGTGCACAGAGCACTATTTATTTCCCCAAAGATAATATTTTATTTTTAAATTATTTTGGGGGGGAGCTCGAGAGTGAGCATGCACAGGGTGGGGGAGGGGCAGAGGGAGAGAAAATCTTAAGCAGACTCCACACCTGACGCTCGACGCTGGGCTCCATCTCACCACCCTGAGATCATGACCTGAGCTGAAATCAAGAGTCGGATGCTTAACCAACTGAGCCACCCAGGCGCCCCAAAGATCATATTTTAGAATGTTTCTTTAGCAGCACCCATGTACTGTTGGCATGGTCCTCTGAGAGCTGTGAGGATGCTGTTTTTGCTACAGCATTTGACACTGCAGTAGCAGAGAAGAGCAAAGTAAGGGCATTAGTATCTTATTCCTTACCTGGTTTTTTGGTAGAGTGGGTAGAGTCCACTGACACATTTTTACCAGCACCTGATGGCTTTGGTGCTTGCTTGACCCCTGTGCACAGACATAATGAAAGGGAGTAAGTAGACAGCAAAAACGTGTTAGATGTTTTTTCACAGAAACTTGGTAATCAGTGATAATGTGCATTCAATGCGGAACAGTGGCACTGGTGTTTTTGTGCCCAGGCATTTTAATTGGCTTCTCCTGTCTGCATATAGAAAATATTCAAAGCCCTATATTCATTAGCTGTAATAGTTTTTCTGAAGAGTTAGTGTTTGATTATGGATCATGGTTTTGTCTGAGTTTTCCATGATGCCCGCACTGTACTGCCTTCCCGGTGGTACAGTCTCACCAGGCAGACTTCATCTTCAGTGACTGGCCATTTTTTGCCAATATTCATGAGTACATTCTGTGGTTTTAAAAAAAGTTTTCCTCCAACCCCTTCAATACCCCCCTAAAACCTCTTAAAATTCCAATGTGTTAGGATTTATCCTTGGTAAGTTGACTTTAAAAATATTCCTGGAGAAGCCTTGGCTATTATGTTGATTCAGCCACAAACTGGATCCGTACCTTTGAGACTTGTAAATTAGTCCTGGGCAGGCACAGAGCTCCAAATTGCTATTTGGAAGAAATTGATTTGAAAATTGTTTTGTATGATATTTTATCTCCTAAGTCTCTCAAATATAATCTGGTGGTTATTAGTCATTCACCGAAATACCCATGCTTGGAGTTTGAATATCTATCCTAAGGATGGGGGAACCAATTTAGGTTTTGTCTTATTTTTTGAATTGTTATGCTTTCACATTATAAAATAATCTTCCCTGATGTGGCTGACAGTCTTCGTTAAGAAAGAACAGAAACAGACATTATCCATACAAACAGACAAGAATCTATGGACTCTGGAAACGAACTGAGGGTTTCAGAGGGGAGGGGTTTGGGGGGATGGATTAGCCCGGTGATGGGTATTAAGGAGGGATGTATTGCAATGAGCAATGGGTGTTATATGCAAACAATTAATCATGCAACACTACATCAAAAACTAATGAAGTACTTTATGGTGACCAACATAAAAAAAAAAATCCATACTCTGAGGACCTGACTATAATTCACATACTTAAAAAAATAAGAATATTTAGTATACTAGTCTGTACATTAACAAGGACAACCAAAATCACAAGTTTATTCACTATGTTCTACACACTTGATCTTGTTTAATGTGCAGGCAGATACATTAAAATAATATTGATTAAAATACCGGAGAAGCTTTACTTGCCAAAAATCAGGTATTAGCACATTAAATGATGAAATTAAATTATTATAAATCAACATTTTAAACAACACAGTAACATTACAATTATTAATATTATAATTATGATTAATGCTATAATAATTATAATTAACATTAATTTATAAACCCCAGTATTGCAATCCCATACTCTCTGCTGCTTGGTTAAGAGAGAATATATAAAATCATGGAGAATGTTTGTATGGAGCCATGAATTAAATGTTGCTTATTTGTAGTAGGAAGAATATGTTTTTGGGGTCAATGACTATTTTGTGGCTAATCCCACAGGCATGGTGAAAACAAAGGGCTCATTAGTCTTCTTCCTGTGCTCACTCTCAGTGTAATGTGGTCAGAGAAAGGACTCATTTGGGTGTTTTGGTTGGAAAAGGACTCATTTGTTCATGGCACAGAGGAAGGGAAGGTACTTCCATTTGTGTCACTGGGATAATCTGGCATGGTAAGCCTGATTTACCACTACTCCTTGAGAGTAAAAAATGTATTGTGTATTCTAGAAGGCTCTAGAAGGCTAATAGACTGTGTGTGCCTTTAGTGATTCTTCTTCACAGCATTTTCCCAAATCTTTTTAACTGAAAAACAAAAACAAAGTATTTTGGTTCAAAGCACCTTCCATATTCATTGCCTTATTTGATCCATACAACCCTTCTGTGTGGGAGATACCATTCAGGTCCCACAGATGAAGAAACCCAAGGCAAGGGAAGAGTAAGCAACTCACAGCTAGGAAGTGTTGGGACTCAGACCGACATGCGCCCAGCTTAAAGCCTAGTTCTTAACCACTAAGTGACATAGCACAGTGTACTGTTTTCCTCTTGTCAGCTTCTTGCTTCTGCTATTCCTCACAAAGACGCTAAGTGACTTTAGCTTTAGAGTCCTACCTTCTGCCTTTTGGGTGGTTTGAGGCATCACCACTGTGTGTGGTCTAAATGGCCCTGCCTGGCAAGCATATGTCATCCAACCATGCCACTAATATGTGGGACTCAGAGAATAGCAGATCCTGACAGTGGACAAGTCCTCCAAGCCACAGGGGCTAGTCAATTGGAGATACAGGAGAAAGTCCAGAATTCTGCAAGCCTACTTTATGAGTAAGAGAAAAATCAGCAGAAACCAGCTCTTGTGTCACTTTCTTTATAGATAGAGACAAAAGCATCTTACTGTTATGATCCTTAAATGTAAGTACCCAAATCAATCAACAGCTAACCTGGACTTTCTTCAGCCTTCAGAAACAGATAAAAGTTGACAGGGTAGAAAAATGTTGGTAAGAACCCTGCCAAAGTCACCCATGGGACAGGGCATTGAACTGGGACGGGGGATGAACTCCGATTCTGGCCATGCCTATACCTTGCTGTGGTTTGCGTGTCAGCCAGGCAGCAATGTGAGCACCAGAGCCCAGACACCAGTAAACTTCTTTTGCTCTGAATCAGAGAGCAAGTGAAGGCCAGAGGTAGCAGAGAGGCAACGGGAAGGCAAAGGACAAAGCCAGGAAGAGAGATGCTATGGAGAAAGAATTCTCAGGAATTGGCACTTAATCAGCCTATCTGGCCCAGGCTGTGACCTGAATTCTTTTTCCCTCAGGCAGGATTAATCAACATATTTTTGAAAGGGCAGTGTTGGCTCTGGAAGCACCAAGTGGAGCTTTAGTATGAGCCTCCCAATTGCCATATGGGAGTTCTCCAAAAATCTCTGGATTTGCATAGTTTACCCCTTAGCAATTTATTGTCAAAAGTGAAGTAATGATTTGGGTATTTTTAACCATGGTAACAAAAATGTTGCAAACAAACACAGTAAACTGAAAATCCATTTCCAAATGTATTAGACACTATTCGCTGGGACCAAAAAGGGGTGGTATTTATGCATGATTGGTCTCTGTGTCTTTGTCTCCAAATCTTAACACCTTGCTACAAAGCCAGGAGTGATGAGCCAGCAGACTGGAAGGTTTAGCCACAGCCCAGAAAAACACATTCCTCATCTTGGAGGAGTCTGGTTTCTGGTTGTCAAGCACACACTGTGGGGGCAGTCAAGTGTGGATTCCTCATTAGGAGGCAGAGAGAGGAGTCTCAGGTTCAAGTATTTAACATATCTGCTAAACCACATGTGTCAAGTTGGTTTCCAGACCACATTTTGCCTGAAACATAATGCGCCTTCAATAAATGTTGGTTGGATGAAAGAGTACCTGTACAGCTCAGCAGCTTCCTTCTACAAGGAAAAAGTTGGAGACTGACCGTTGATGGAAGAATTTAGCCTACTCTGTGCTGGGCAGACAGTAAACATTTTCAGCTTTGTGGACCATACTCTCTCTGTCACAATTGTTCCACTCTACCATTCTATTATGAAAGCAGGCTATGTTTCAACAAAACTTTATTCATGAAAATAGGCCGTGAGCCAGATTTGGCCTGTGGGACTATAGCCTGTGTGATCTCCTGGTCTAGTGCATGCCTCTTGCCTCTCTGCAGTGTAGATCTCAAGTTGGCTGTAATTTTTAGAACACATCAGTGAAGCCTAAACACATCTCTGGAAAACCTCTAAAAGCAGAGTGCTGGAAAAATGACCTACGTACAACCTCAAACTTTGTAGGCTAATTTCAGACTTTGAAGTGGAGGCATATTTACAAATATAGCTAAGAAATGCATATAAAGCTGGGCAAATATCTGTAATGATGTTATGAAATAAGAAACCTGGCTCAAGATGGTTTAAAGATTCCTGAGGTTTATGAAATCATTGCAAGATTTTTATAGAGGCCTAAATAATCAAAGGTCCATTGTTGTGAGGCCTCAGAATCTCTTTTTGAGTCTTCCAAGGGCACAATCTTAAGTGGCCTAAAACCATGAAGAATATGTCCTATAAATCCTAAACACTTCTTTTATCAACTGATTTTTCTTTTTAATGTAAAATATCTGGGCTAAAAATTTTAGCAAGAAAAACTGCAGGAAAATGTCTGTGAGATGGATGAATAATAAAGATAAATATTCTGGGCAAGATGTCAAAGTTGATTAGGAATCAGGTGACACAAAAATTAAGTCTCATTAAGACTCAATAGAAGCGAGAAGTAAGTGTGGATGAGATAGGGGGACTGGGTCAGAGGAGAAAATAAACTTAATGTAAATACCTGCATTTCTGGTAAACAAGCCAGAACAAAACTATGAAGAATCAAAAGGTGGACTCACGTAAGTCAGTAATCTGGAGAGAATAGATTTTAAGATACTCTTTTTCTCACGAATTCTTAAAGACCTTATTCCCTAAGCAAATAGTCCAAGAGCTATTAAATTTTCCATTCATTATATCCTACATGTCATCTATGATTCCCAATTTTTATACCACTTACTTCCTTTTTTGCCTTATTGCATTGGCTGAATACCCCACTACTCTTTTCAGCGTAAGTGGTAAAAGTAGGAATGCTTGTGTTCTTGATGTGAAGAGAAAAACATTCAGACTGTCATTATTAAGTATGATGTTAGTTGCAGGTTTTTCACAGATATCCTTTATCAGAGTGAGGAAAATTCCTTCTATTCCTAGTTTTCTGAGAGTTTTCATCATGAATGGATTTTGAATTTTGTCTAATGGTTGTTTTTTGTATTTATTGAGGTGATGGTATGATTTTTCTCCTTTTCTCTGTTAATGTGGTGAATTATACAAATTTGTTTGAATGTTGAGCCAACCTTGCATTCCTGAAGCAAATATCATTTGGTTGTTATGTGATCTGTAGTAGACCCGGAGATACATCACCCTGACCCCCAGTCAAAGATCTCTCAGCTGAGGCTGATTCTGAAGGAGCTGAAAGAGGATGCTGTCTGCTGACTTCATTCCCCACAGATGGGCAGCATTCCCCAAAGGGGAATTTCAACAGACAATAGAATGGGTGCAATGCATTTTGGTTGGAGGATGGAAGTAGAGCAAGGGAGGCAGAAACTGAGCTCAGCTTTGTCTACCTGTGCTCACCAGCCCATTTCTACTAGCAACCAACTAATTAAAATGAGGCTCTGTTAAGAGGACGTTCTTCCACAGTTTAACTAGATGAGCTAATACTACAAAGTTGATTTCATCTACACAAAAGGGTAATAGATGTCAGTTTGTGTTACAAGGGGCTCTGGAAAGAAATGTTTATATTGCAGATAAACTTATAATAATGCTGTTTTCCTTCTGGAAGACAATTAGCATTTTCCTAGTGAGAATCAGTACTTGATTACACTGAAAGTTAATCACTTTCAAGTTTGATCATAGCTACCTGTTCTTTCATTTGCTTTGTTGACACAAATGCTTTCTTCTATTTTTACTTGGACAAACTCCAGGGAAGTGCTTTGACTATTAACAAGGTGGTTCTGTTTAGAGAGAGATTGTTTATGTCAATCCGAGAAACTATGCATTGCCTAATCCCACAGTTGGGAATAATAAAAAGAAGAGCTGAGCACAAATAAATATTGGAATGCTTTCTTGCTTTTCATGAGTCAGGGATTTATAGTAATTGCCTCATTAATTGGTTTGAAGGAAAGTGGATTCCTAGGACTTCACACACTGTAAAAACCTAGTAGAAAAAACATTTTAAAACAAATCTAAATGATTTTTAGACCAAATATCTTCAGGTATTATTCACATCTCACTCTCATTAGGGAACCATCATGGATTAAATATGCATTAACGAAATTCTAATTTCCATGCTCTTTTCATAAGCAAGCACATGATTTGTATTATTTAAAAAAATATTGCAGGGGTGCCTGGGTGGCTCAGTTGGTTAAGCGACTGCCTTCGGCTCAGGCCATGATCCTGGAGTCCCGGGATCGAGTCCCGCATCGGACCGCCTGCTCAGCGGGGGGCCTGCTTCTCCCTCTGACCCTCCCCACTCTCATGTGCTCTCTTTCTCTCATTCTCTCTCTCTCAAATAAATAAATCTTTAAAAAATAAAAAAATAAAAAAATAAAAAAATATTGCAGGGTGCCTGAGTGGCTCAGTTGGTTAAGTGTCCAACTCTTGGTTTTGGCTCAAGTCATGATCTCAGGGTCGTGAGATCGAGACCAAGTAAGTAAGTAAGTAAGTAAGTAAGTAAGTAAAGCAAGGAAATGATGCAATCCCATATTAGGGCATCTCATAACTACCATTTATCCACTTAGTGAGTGAGGTGTTTGAACTTTTATCAGATGATTGTCTTAGTTATCTGTATGACTCCTACTCCCACAGATCTGGCTGGATTAAGGCAATGTCATTTAATTCTTGAATTAAGCTGAATGATTTGGAAATGTTACTATGCCTGTAGCCAGTATGATCAACTGCTAGCTTCTCTTGTTAGAATATCATGTTCCACACTGCCAACAAATGCAGGTCTTATAAAAAAATTGTAATGGTACTCGTGAAATTACCAACTTAAAAACAAAGTGATTATAGTCTTGAAGACTGAGCCTATGTATGGAAAGTGTTTCTGAAATTAGAGAAAACAGCTATTTTGATATTTTCATTCAATAATGCATATTATACATTATATAGTTAATATATTTATAATATATTATAAATATATATAAAATATATATTTAATCAGGATATTTTCAAGAATCAAGACTATATATGATTTAGTGGACTGAATTTAGAAAAGAAAAATTCTTTTTCAGTGTTTTCAGAGACACTGCAAATTTTGATTTTGGAATGAGTTACAATTTCCAATTCTAGTTCTATTAAGAACTTCCAAAACTGGTAAAAAGAAATTGAAGTGTGAATTCAACAAACGTACAAATTTTGAATGAAAACATTTCGAGTTTGGAGAGGATCAAAAGGAAATAAATTTGTGATCATTACCTGTTCCCATTCCATTCTCTTTGGGAGTCCTACTGGGTTTGAGTCTACTAGGTCCTATAGTTGTCTTATTCAGAACTACAATAAAGTGGGAAATAAATAGGTTAGAAATGTTCTTGTTAAAACTTTCAACCAAGGCAAACAAAAGTTCCCAAAAAATTGGAAGTCATTTAACTAGGCAACAAAAAAATTATCGCTCATCAAAAACTATTGTTTAGAATATGGAAACCACAATTTTAGTTTAAAAATCATAGACTTGATTTTGGGAAGAGAGACCTGATTTTTTACTCTGAGGTAATCACTGGCTTGAAGAACTAACTGGCAAGGGAATTTATATGTCTAAATGGGAAATCCCTCACTTAATTTCTAAGCACTAGATACATTCCAAAACAGAACTGAAGAAAGATCAGGACTACCTATACACCCAATGAAAAACCAAAACTTGAAGTGTCTTTATATGCCAAGGTCTTAATTCATAACTCATAAGTTGGTGGGTCTTTTGCAGGGGTCTCCACATACAGGTGTTCCCTCTTAACCTGGTACAAGTCCATTGTTGAACATAGAGTATGATGAAATCATTTTAATTTCTCTCCTGCTCTATGAAGAGCCAGAGCATTACCAGCACTTTAAGAGGTAACCTGCCTTAGCCTCTGGAAGACTCTTCAAGAAAAAGCACGAAGTATATTGTGGTTGAGAGCGCAAGCTCTGGACCAGATTGCTTGCCTTCAAATTTACTTCCTAACTCTTCTCATGCCTTGGCTTCCTCAACTGTACCCTACAAGACACATGGCAAGCCCTCAGTCAGTGTTAGCCATTGTTTTTACAGTTTCTTTATTTTATAGAAACCTTTAATATAACCAGCCACACATTAAGCTCTCAACAGCTATCATGGTACAGAGGGCACATGGAGATACATTTGTTTATAAAAGATGTCTGTGCCTAATTACCTTTAGGTCTTGGAAAAATTACTGCAAAAAGCCCCCCAAAACAAAAAACAAAAAACACATGGACTCTCCATAAACCAAAGGATAAAAATAATTGTTTCTTTTCCCACATGCCTGAAGAGATGTACACAAAGAACATTAATTTATAATTCAGCTTCATTATTTAGAACTTCAAGAAGACTTAGAATTGCAGCAACAAAAGGACAGAAAATGTCAGTGTCTTTGGTCCAACTTGTGCTTTAGCATAGGAGCAATTTACATGAACCAAATCAACCTGTCCATTTTCATTAACAAGCTCCAGTGAGGGAGATCCTAGAACTTTTGGAGAATTCAATAAATGTAAAGTATTTTCCAATGCTTAATTATCATTTTTACTGTATATGACCTGTAAAATGTGTGTGTGTGTGTGTTTTATCATCTGGAGGAATCAAGGAAAAATGTTCTCCCAGAACAAGGGTCTTTTATACTAGAAGAGACCATCTCTTCTTCAATAACATTTGAGAGCTAGTAGTATCTGAACAGCTAACTCTAATGCTATTCCTATAATTGCCATGGAAAACTGAAGGAGTATGTGTGAGATTTACACACAAATGCTATTCTAAAAATACTTCTCTATTGATAAAGTTCCAAGGGAGTCTTTATATCTGGTCATCCTTAAAAACCTTAGTCACATCTTATCATTACCATGGATTCATCATTTCCTCTCCACTTATCCACAAGGATCTGAATTTCTGCACATCCTTTATTGCCATTTAGAGATATATATCCCTCCCTTGGTGTATGTTGCTGTTTCAACACATTTTATACCTTCTCAGGTGTGCTGATTATTTAGGTCACCGGAAAGAGAAACAACTTACTGGGTCTGATGTGTGCTTTGTCCGGTATTCGGGGCCTCACAGGAGGAGTATACAATCTGTGTGGTGCTGAAACAGAGGAAAGGCTTCGTATTTAATAACCAACATTCCATTAAATGGGATTTAGCATCCTAGGGACCAGCAACTCATACACATTGCATGGAAGTGGAAAGGATGTTCTGAAACCTGCAATTATGCATTACAGCATTGCTGCTGAAGGAAAATAAAACAAGCAAACACATTCATGACTGGAAATAAAGGCACACAGAGTGGGATAAGTCATTTGTAATGTATGTCAAGGATTAGTCTCCATTTAGTCCATCTTTCTCAAGGGCATTTATTTTACCCAACGGTTGCTTAACATGGTAAACATATAAGCCAACTAGCCATCCATCCATCCACATCTCTCAATTGGGAAGTCAGAGTGGAACATTATTTTGCCAAAGAAGACAGTAATCTCAAAGATTAAAAAAAAAGTATATATTTTTAGGTAGGTTGAAAGAGTGGGAACATGTGGTCTCTATCAAACTGTCCTAGCTCATGAACCCTGAAATGAATACTCACTTAGTCCTATCCATTAAAGCTTTAGGAATGGGAGACAATGACTTCTGTTGCCCTGCCTATCAAGAGAAGGAGAGCAAGGAGCAAGAACTGGGACAGGCCCTGGGAGCAACATACCACCTTGTCATTTCCTGCTCCTGTTACTCAGGGCCTGGCATGGTGAGGACTCCTAATGATGACTTGCTGAATAAATTTAAAAAATGAGCGACTATTGTAGGCAGGCAAATTTTTGAGAAACTGAGCTGAAATACTTTTGCTTCCTAAGATTTTAAAGTGTGTTTTCATCCTGGAATTCCTCCATCTTTCCCTTCCTTCTTCTCTGCGCCCCCCGCCCCCCAACATACTACACTCACTGCCTCCTTACCACTAACTCTCCTGGTAATGCTTTAGCTAAGACTGGAAAAAATTTTTCTTGCAAACTATGTAAGTAGATTACATCATTTTGATGATTTTGTTCACATCTTGAGTGGGTATTTATATAATCATAAATCAGCAATGCCTTGCCTACCAAGTTAAAAAAAAAATACACCTGTGAAACAGATTATACTGTAGCTCATTTATAAGCTTCCAATGTGAAGAGTGATGAGCAGAATTTTGCCATACTTCAGGCCAAAAACAGCAGATGCATACTGAAATTCTCTGTAGGTTTAGTGTGGACCTTTCAAAATGTAGCAGCTAGAGTGAACAGAGGTACTGATGTTATAAAAAATTAATTCTCATTATACCCTCAAATGGTGTAATGATGATTTGCAAATGTTTTTCTTCAAAATTCTCTTTGACAGTGGTAGGAGTCCCTGTGAATTGAATCTATATCAGTTTTTCATCTTAATTTCTTCAATGTTAGATTGTTTTAGCTTAAAGAAATACAAGGATCATGGTTATTAGTCTCCTTCTAGGACAAACATGAATTTTAAAACTTTAGACAGGAAAGGGATATAAAGCAGAACACAGAAAATAAATAACACAGAAATAATCAGGACTACACTCAGTATTTCAAAGCCTATTTCATAGGATCAGAATTTTTGCTTTATTTTTTCCCCACAATCTTTACTTAAATCTAGACAGAATTTTTCATACAAGCACTGGAGTATAACTTAAGTTCAGCCTGTGAATTACTCATATAGTTCATCACTGAATAACACGTGGCCTTGAGAAAACTGCTCTAGGGCTTTAATTTTAAACTGGAAGAAAAAAAAAGTGCTTTGTGAACATATGTCCACATAGTTTTTAATGACTAGTAATTTTAAAGGATGCTTTTGTACCTAGTTTTATAAAAATCTATTTAAGAGCATTAAAAAATACTGCATGAAGATAACATCAAAATGAAACAAACAGGATTATAGGAGAAACACCTTGAAGTTGTCATGTTCTGCCCAGCACAGGGAGAGGGTAAGGAAGATGTAACTTTCCCTGGGGTGGGGCAGTGATAAGGGAGAGGAAATAAGTAAAATAAACAGTGTCCCCATAGTACGTCTAGTCAAGTGGATTTCTATTACAGTGTGAGAAAGGCAAAGAAGAGTTTGACTATTTCAGGTTTTGGGTTATGGCGTGCTGCAGGGAACTTAGTAGACAACGGAACAAGGGTGTCCCAGAGAACAGGGGTTGGAGATTCTACTAGCAGGCTCTATGTCGGAGGTTTTAGGCACAAAATTTCTTTGGAGCACTTGGCTCCCATCGTGGAGGGTTTAGAGATCAAAAAGCCACACAGGTCATGGTCCATGCATGGGGAGAGTGTGAAGACCAAGAGGAGTCATTTCACCCCCTAGCACCTCTCTCAAATTGCTGTGTGCTGTCTTACGTCTCTGATGCCTGATGCTAAAAACACAACAAAACAGTTGACTGACTTCCTCTTCCACAGAGCTCAGGCACACATTTATGAGGGTTTGATGAGGGTGATCTAGGGACGCACAGCATGCCCTTGTGAAAGTGGACCCTCTTGGTAATGCAGGCCTATTGGGCTGGACCAGATGGCTAATGCTACTCCCACCCTTAAGATGGGTTCTTTCCTAGGGTGTTCTTTGTCGCCTCATACCAGTGAATCCCTGGTGAACTCACTCTAAAGATCCTTGGTCCAAGCCTAGAAAAGTATGAGTCCTAGGGCAGCACAGTTTAGGCTCAAGCTAATGAACCTCAGAACATAGAATACATTGAATAGATATATTAAGACATTTCATATAATGATATCAGATCCTGGATATACACCCCACCAACTATAAAATTCCTGTCTAGTAGAACCATGTTCTAAAAAGAATTTGATAAAAATTCCACATACACTAATAATGGTGACACAGTACTGACATTCCCATTAAAGTAAGAAAAAGCAAAGCAAGGAAAAAATAGGCCTCTAATCTTTTATTCTCAATTCTGAAATCTATAACGCTTTAAAAAGCTGAAATCCTTTCTTCATCTGGCAACACAACCTGAACTGAATAGTCTTTTTTATGTTGCTTATTATAAATGTTTATATGTTTTGCTGCAAAAACCATGTATTTCATTATGAGAATCAACTATCTTCTATTAAGACATTAATTGCTTCTATTAAGCAAGAACATAAAAAAATAAACATACAAAAATGAGGGTGTGTTATGGATGTAACATGATTGACCATCTGTTGTTAATGCTTGAAGCTGGTCATGAAGACATGGGAGGGCTGCCATTATATTAGGTTTCTTCTGTGTGGATTTATAAATAAATAAAAAGTTAATAAATAGAAAGGTAACAATGTAAGTAATAAACATTTAATACATAATAAAAAATTAAACAAAACAAGAAAAGATTGAGAAAATTTACAAGAACTATCCTATGCCATAAAGTGCTCTAGTCATGTTTGTTTAGAATATGTACTGCTCTTATTATAAAATACCTTAAAATTATATTTTTTAAATAATTTTTCTTATTATTTCAAATTTCTTACACCAGATTTTCTCTACAAATTATAACTGACAATAAGTAAAATAAGTGTGTCTTCCAACTCCTTAAAAAAAAGTTTACTTTTGTGTTTTAGACTTCCTACCATATGAAAGATGTAGAGATGAACAAAAGGGATCATTTAGAACAGAAAGAAAAAAAAAATCCACAAAAATCCCAGAAATCCACAACTGGTTATAAGCTAAGTAGGATAGAAAAATACAAAAAGGATAGACTACTGAGAACATGAGATAGAGCTTTGTGTAGGCAAGTTCATTTCCCAAGAAGTAGGAAGGAAGAAATAAAAGGACATCTTCCCCAAACCCTCCCTCGATGTTTAAATATTAAGTCATCTTTAAAAATTGATTCTTCTCCTTACCAGTTTCCTTCCTCAGGCTACAGTATCAATGTCCTTATGGAGTAGAGGAGATGGGACAGAGGGAGGCAGAGAGAGAGTGCGAGGGGGTGGGGCAGAGGGAGGAGAATGGGGAGGAGAAAAAAGCTAACACAGGTTCTTATTTATCAGATGTGGAAAATGAGGCAAATGGAGGTTAAACAAACTAAAAAAGCATGGTGAGAGGAGGCTTTCATTCTTAGTTCTCAGCATCACATGGTCAACCCGACATTTAAATGCAAAGTTCTAAATAAAGAAACGGTCTTCCCTACATTCGAGTGATGTACATATAAATATTCCTATTCGGCGGATGTCCTGCACCTACAAAACGAAGAAAACTAATTCACTGTGATGAAAACTGACATTCTGAAAAGAAAATTTCTTTCCTGATTAAAAATGAAAATAAATGGTTTACTGCGCAGAAGTGGGGAAGCAGCATTACCCTGAGTTGTCTTTGCCAATTCAGTTGTTAGTGGAATCTTAGTTGTGAAGAATCCTTGGGTGGATTGGTCTGTTTCTGCTGGGGAAAAACACAGTAAGATGGCTGGCTTTCAGTAATTATCATCATGAACATGTCAAAAAAACCTCACACTTTTTTTTTCCACCCCATGGGAAATTGCATTTATAAGTAAGCCTTGTCATCACAAAATTTCAAAGTTAAAGGTACATTTTAATAACTCATTTATTATATTTGCTATCTTCTTGCTCTATTATTTTAATGGTTATTATAAGGATTTCCAAAAGCTTTGAGTTCACGATTACTGTTTCATGATCCCGGACATGGCTGTTCTCAAACTGTGCCTCTTAACTGTTTTCATACATTACTGTCTTCATGCCTCCTCTCTATTCCATAAACTCCACAAGTTATTTATATGAGCTGGAAAAGAAATACATTGTATGAAAACAGGTGCCTTTACACCGTATGAGGATAAACATTCTTCTATTTATGTGATGTGAGAGTCAAAGTTTATTGACATAGACACATTTTTCCTGGCAAAATAAAAAAAAATAAGTGTGGCACTACTTCTACTCCCGTATTATCTCGAAGTCATCACAGCATCATATAAACATAGCAAATTATACTTTGCCACTTTACCACACCCTGTATCCAAGAAAATACTCGGGGCATAGAATATACTGTCACCTTTTTTTTCTGCCCTGCTTTATAATCTGGATTTTGCTCATAACAGACATACTTGTGACCATTGGCAGGCGATGGTTCTTGCTTCAATAAACAAAGGTACGTTAAAATAAATAGGGAGTAGAAGTCAGACAGTATATCTAGCAGTGGTTCTTGAAAAGTGCTCTTGACTTTGCTGTCATGGGTGATGTTCACTTTGTGGAGTACGGCTAGAATAGATGAATACTTGGAAATTAGGGTGTACTTGCTCAGTTTTAAATTTGTTCCTTTAAAAAGGATTTCATTTTGAAATGTGATCAGTAACTGCATCTCAGTAGACACACACAAAGGATAGATTTACTTGAAAAGAGATGAAAGGAGGAAAATAAGGCCACTGATTTAAACACAGCCATGTGAGATGCATTGTGGACAGGGCAGAGGAACCAAGGAATCAACAAACACGAGCTGGAAATTCTTGTTTTCTGATTCATTTTCAATCGAGGGTCAGGCAAACTGGGGTTTTCCATGCTGTGAATGTGTTGGTACTGAACTCCTGAAAGCATGGACCACTCATCCCCACCAACCTTCCTGATGCATCTAGCCATGCTCGTTTTTCCGGGCAAGTCATGTGCTCATCAGATTAGCCTGACCACCATTCTCTGAATTGCCTCTCTCCCATCTGTCTTTAACCTGAAAGAACCTTTCACATCTTTAACTTCAACTCTCACTCCAGCTTGAAAATTCGGGGTAAATATCACCTCCTCTGTAAAGCGTCCCCTGATGCACCCAGTAGTTGGCTTCTTTAACATGTTGCTCATTTCTCTATCACACTCGTTTGTACAACACTGAGGTGAATCCCAGGAGCTCAGGTGACTGAATATGTGGGTTCCAATCCAGCTTTGACATTAGCTGTGTGACTGGGCCCAATTTTTAAACCTCTTTATGCCTCAATTTTCTAATCTGTAAATGGGGCAATTGTTGTGTGGCTTAAATGAAAATATCACACATAGCACACTGTGGGGCACTGAGGAAGCACTACTATCACTGATCCTGTTTCTTCATATTAGATGCTGAGCTCTCCAGAGTCAGGACTCACCCTTAAAACAGTTTCTTTTCTGGAACTCCCATTGCTTAGCATTTCACTTAGCACCCATAAAATATTCAATGAATTAAAAATGAAATTTTTCTTCCCAATGGCAGTTTCAAATATGGAAAAAAAGCAACCAAAAAGTATAGCACTGATACACTTTGGGAATATTCTTCGTTTTAGAAAAGTTAAAATTTTGTCAAGATGTTTTAAAATATTCTCATTTCTATTGAAAACCAGCATAAATATTAGAAGGACAAATATACAGTTAATGTAAAAGAATCAAGTGAAATGGATGTCTTTTAATAACGGTAAAAAGAGACCCTCTATTGTTTGGAAACATCCCATAAACACAATGCACGCATAGCTACTTCAAGGGCAATCCCTAAAAGGTAGGTCCTCATTGGACTGAAATATGAAAACAAAATTTACCCGGAGTGGCTTGCAGTTCTTCTTCACTAGTAGTACTTGGTGAAATCATGGGTATGAAAGGGCTGCCTCGTGTCTCTAAAGGAGCTGCAAAAGAAAAGCACCAGCGTTGTCAATCTTCAGATGCAAAAGCCAGCACCAGGCCAGAATAATATGACACGAGATTCCTTCATTTGAAACAGAAAAAGGAAAACATTAGGTGGGTCATGAAGAAGAAAGTTAGATGTACACAGAACCTTCAGGAAAATGACTGTGGAATATAAGAATAATGGTTCTCAACTGTTTTTTTCCCCCACCAGGACAGATAAAAAATAACATTCAGGGCTTGACACTCTTCATGACCATCCCTGGTTAAGATGGGGTATGACTTACAAACAGTCCTGGTCTGTGAGCTGTAGCTCTGTCTCTCTTTCCCATCCACAAGGACACACAGGATTACAAAGTGAGTGAAAATATTCATTCTTGTAGCGGTCATCTGGAGTCTCCTCAAGTTTATTTTTAAAATTAAGCATTGGCAAAGTTTAGTATTTTGACCAATATTAATAATAATTGCTTGCCAGAACCTTTCACATAACTTGTCACATGCCAGTGTGTTGTAACACTACAGCTGAGAACCACTAAACATGCAGAAAATGTTAACTAGATGGGCATGAGCACGTGGAATTGTTCTGAACACGGAAGTAATGAGGTAGGTAATGAGTTGTCTTAAGTTGGTCTTCAGAGCAAAGCCTTTACAACAGTGAAGCCATCGCTTTTCTATTTTGGAAAGAGTAAGAGTAATGAGAATGAGATGATGAGGTGGACTGAGAAGAGATGATGTTTCAGTATGGTAAGTTGAGAAAGACCTGCAATTGGAAGGTAGCAAAGAAAACTATTAGAGTTGGTTGGTAGGGGAAAACCATTACCTATTGTTGTCTCTGGTGGATCAATTCTAAAGGTAACAGGTTGCAGAACTAGGCCAAAAGCAAATCAAGGAAATATATTTATAAAAATTACTACCTGGTGAAGTAAACATCATTTGTGTGTTTCTATTTGAACATTTAAACATTATCGAAGAATCATAATAAATATGAGAGAATTCTATATATTAGATGCCACTTAGGAAACTTAGTTTAGCTAAAACTTTAAAGATCTCATTCACTGTGACTTTGAGAAAAATTTTTGAGTAGGCATGCACGTTTTTGACTTACAGTACACCCACAGTTGGAATGTAGTTCTATTTACATTTTGAAAGAAGGTAAAAATGGTTGGCTCAGTTAATAAGCATGTCTTATAATTTTAGCATGATCTCCTTTTCGATGGAAACACTTCCATGGAAAACTAATTATATACTATTCCTTCATTCTAACCAGAGAAAAAAAATTCAAGCAGATTATAAGATTAAATCTTCACCAAAAGAAAATACACATTCTATATCTATAATTTTCTCCAAACTTCTTCCATACCACAATGATTAAAAAATGTATTTATCTCAAGAACATTTTTTGAAAAACACACTTCCTAACGGGGAAAATAAAACTATTTATTTACCAGGTTCGCTCTGAGAGACTTCAGGGTCTGGTTTAGGGGGAAGAAGCACATCTCTTGGAACTGAAAGAAAAAAGATTATAAAACACTGTACTCTAAATGCCACATCTGGCATGAAACCTAACCCACAGATAAAATATCCTGGAAAACATGAATAAAGCAAAGGTATTTTCACAATGGCTGAAGAGTAAAGCCAAGAAGATGACTGTTTTCTTCAAAATGAAAAAAGTCACTGTGTAAGGAAGGTTCTGTGGCAGTTAAACAAAACTGGTCACAGTTCTTTATGACGCCTCCCTTGAGGGGGGATAAAAGAGGAAATAACTAATGTCATTAAACACAAGTCAGTAGAGCATGCGACTCTTGATCTCAGGGTTGTGTCAAGCCCCATACTAGGTGTAGAGGTTACTTAAAAATAAAATCTTAAAAAAAAAAAGAAAAAGAAAAAGAAGGAAAACCAGAAAATCAGTTTTTGCCTGAGGTGGTTAGCTGCCAGTTGATATTCAGACTAAAATCCATTGAGAGCAATGAAAAATATGTTATCCTAGATAATGTAGGCATAAATGGCCTATAAATTAAGGGAGACCACAAGAAAGGCAAATTCTTGAATATCTAAGAGGAGAACAAAGTTTTAGTCTAAAAGGCACTCATAGTTATTCTGGGGAGAAAATGGAGCAAGAAGAATCTACCCATCATTAGAAGTCACCACATGTAAAGTTTATGAGAGTGCTTGTTACTAGTCAATGCTAGATAAATGCTACCATTTTGTCATTCTTAGTGATGTGGCTTCTGGTAGATTAGGTTTCAGGGCCTCCTGACATATAAGAGTATGACAACTAGGGACAAAAATGTCAGCTAAAAGAGACCTACTTATAGTCGGTCCCTGATACCCAGTACATTTTTAGAATTTACTTTGGCAAAATAAAACAGTAGGCTGTGAATCTGACACCTCATTTCTCACTGAGGAAAATACCAAGGTAATTCGCCTATTATTAGCACCAGATTTCTATGACAAAGTCTCCTTCCAGGAGCAAGGTAAAGTGCTTCTTTGGCTCAGTTTCCCCATAAAGAGGTCCTTCTCAGTCCTACTGTCTTGCTGAAAGGTTTTCCTACCACAATGAAGGTGTGGTAAGTACCAGAATCCCTTTGGTAGACACTGTAATTTTCTTGCATCTTAAATGATGCTGGGGAAAAAAATTAGGATTCAGGCTAGAGTTCTACCTCAGAAAAAGACAAGGAAAGCTTTTGCTTTTGACCAAGCATTACTTCCCCATTATTTAGAACTGACACTCTCTTTGTCCTGCTTTTGGAGATCAGATTTAACTTGCATATCACATGTGTTCTTAGTCTAGACCTCTAAGTCCTGATGAAGTTATAGTTGTGGAATTTGGTACAGAGAGTAGGATCTTGACTCAATTTGAACTTTTATGAGCTAAAAGATAACATCCACAGGAACTTGAACATTTGAATTTTTATAAGAAAAAAAAAACAACTTTGGGGCACTTGGGTGGCTCAGTTGTTAAGTGTCTGCCTTCAGCTCAGATCATGATCCCAGCATCCTGGGATGGAGCCCCACGTCGGGCTCCTGCTCCACGGGAGGCCTGCTTCTCCCTCTCCCCCTGCTTGTGTTCCCTCTCTCACCGTGTCTCTGTCAAATAAATAAATAAAACCTTAAAAAAAAACAAAACTTCAAAAAGATCAGTGGTCCACAAAAATTAGAAAAACTTAACCTAATAGTGAACATTTGCCCTCTGCTATGTAGTGTTTTTGGGGATTCCAAGGGTAAAATATGAGAAATTTCCAGTTGTAAATCAAACTAAATGTTTATCTGGAGGGTGAAAGACTTTGATTTGGCTGTGTGAAGATCATGGCCATACAAAGCGGCCTGTAGTTTCTAAATACCCTAAAAGGCTGCAGTTCTCAACTATACAGACAGGAGCTGGGATTAAGGAGAGGCAGAGAAAAAATGTGCTACCAATAAATCTGCCGTACTGTAAATACATTACTCGCTGCCTGCTTGCGTTTACTGTGGAATGTAGGCCAGGGTAATGTGGATTCCTGCTGCTGCAATTGGCACTTTTTAACCATGAAGTGATGATTTAATAAACTGTCACTGCAGACTTTCTAAAGCAGGTGAAATCAGTGGAAAGGAAAGAAACAGAAATATTCACAGGAAAGGGATATGAATCATTCTCTTACTTGGTCAAGAGCTGCTCCAAGAAATGAAACTTTTTTTCTTTTTCCCTGTGTGGCATTCCTCCATATATTAAACTGAATAAAAGCATGATTCCTAAAATCTAAATCGTCCATGTGGAGAGAAACTTTGTGTATTAATAATGACAATTTATATGAGAAGGCAGTTTTGATTTCCTTATAAGAATATTTTTATAATAAATATATGTAATTAATATATAATATTGGCATATTTTTAGACTCATTTATATTAGCCAACTTACCATTTATATTAACCAATTATATTACTGTCTTTTTGAATAAAGTACACCAATCCAAAGAAAAATTCAACCAAGACAATTATGAATGGAAATGTCTAATATGGACAAATGTAAATGAATGAACATGAATGTTTTGCTTGAGTAAATGAGAGAAATTAATCTGTTATTCTCTGATAAAGATGGGGGAATACGAAGTTTTCAATGAGGTTTACTCCCGCAATAAGCTACAAAGAGACTGATTATCTTGGAAAAGTAATACACATGGACTATACATAATTTTCATCTCTGAATTCCCTGTTCCTTTATTCTAACCTTGTACCTTTAGGTCCAGTCTAGGAGGAAGCATGTCTCCCACCTGTTTGGAGGCCACATTCCAAGGTTTACCTGTGCCATTGGGCCACCCTCTCTTCTAGAGTCTTTTACCTTCCATTATTTCTATTATCTTACATGTTTCTCCATTAGTCCATATTTCCATTTATCCATGATTTCCTTCCTCTTCACCTATAGAACAGTTCAAATGCTCCAACAGCCTAAAAATAATAATCATTTCCTCAATGTGGCTTCTCCTTCAAACCATCCTTCCCTTGCTCTCATTCCTATAATCAAAAAACATTATGTGCCTTTGCTTCTGGTCTCTCAATTGTATCTTCATCTGCTATGGTCTGGCTTCCTCTTCACTGACCTCCTGCAACAGTGGATCCGCAGTGCTTTATCCATAGCTCTCAAGTCCAAATGCTCCGAAAACTTAGCTTTTTTCTTTACCAA
Source organism: Halichoerus grypus (assembly GCF_964656455.1). NCBI lineage: Eukaryota > Metazoa > Chordata > Mammalia > Carnivora > Phocidae > Halichoerus > Halichoerus grypus. The sequence continues at coordinate 47,814,724 of NC_135712.1, forward strand.
TTAGGCAGCAAAACCTGACTAGACCTGACCTAAGTCTAATTACAATTTTTATTCATCTGGTATGGTACAACTATTCATACTGCAGTAAGAAGTATTAATATATTTGGTATATGCCCTGTTTTACCTTTCTAACATCTAGAAACTGCTGGATTTTGTAACATGGGCCCACAGGTTTCGGATATGGGTTTCTGGATCTGCACTGTCAGGTCCAGCAGCTCCTCTGATCCCTCTCTACTGGTCATTGTTGACCACACTTCCCTGCCTTACCTCCGGAGGCCCTCCTTCCTGGTTCTCTCTCATATTTTTGGCAGCAACTTTTTCTGGCTCATCTCCTATCCATTTCCTAAATGTAACTGTGTCCCCCAAGTTTTTGACCTCTAACCTCTTATTTTTCTCAGTCTATACTTTCTATTGGATGATTTCATTCACACACAAGATTTAATAACCTGCTAAATGTGGACAGGTGACTCCCAAGTCTATATCCCCTATTTTCGGTTTAGAAATCCTGAAATACATTTTGAACACCAGTTAGACATTCCCACTTGGAAGTCCTACTGGCCCTCCAAACCCAGTGTACACAAACACGGTGCTTATTACCACCCCCCTCACCCCTGTGTTCCCTGCCTTAGTGGCATTATCATCCACCACTTGCCCAAGCTAGAAACAATGGTGTCATCCTCCTCTCCATAGCAAGAGTCATTGCCTACATCCTAGTGATTCTATTTCCAAAGGCATTTCAGCATTCTTCCCTCATTTCCTAACTGCAAAAATGCTTACGTGTGCCTGCAAATTGGAATTTACCAAAGACAGTAGTCACAAAGAACATTCGTGAGGATTGCATAACTTGCCAAAATCTAGATTTTCTTTCTGGTTCACTTCCAATGACAGGTCTATCCAGATACCCACGGGCCAGAAGAGTCATCACAAAGCCAGGACAGCTCTTGGTTTAGAAATACATCTACTGGGGCGCCTGGGTGGCTCAGTCGTTAAGCGTCTGCCTTCGGCTCAGGTCATGATCCCAGGGTCCTGGGATCGAGCCCCGCATCGGGCTCCCTGCTCTGCGGGAAGCCTGCTTCTCCCTCTCCCCCTGCTATGTTCCCTCTCTCGCTGTGTGTCTCTTTCAAATAAATAAATAAAATCTTTAAAAAAAAAATTGAAATACATCTACAAAGAAAGCACAGCCCTGTTGAGCCAGGTATCAGGGCAAGTCCTTTGCTCTGAATTTGAAATCATTCCTCTGAGGCAGATCTGAAGAAAAGCCACTTCTGTGTTGGTTCTGGACATGGCATGTGGGCTCAATTTGTCTAGATTCCTCATTAAATGGTATAGAGAGAACTCAACAGAGTGGCTGGAAGATATTTTTTAAAAGCCTAAGTGGATGAGACCTGTGTTATATCTAGGAATCTACAGAATGGAAGGGTTGTGTGGCCAATCCCAGACTGACTTATTTGATATAGATCAAAAAATTCAAGTTAGTTACTTCTGATATCTCTCAGAATAAATTTTGAGATAAATCTTGTAACTCTGTCTTGATTTCAGCACTACATTTTACATTTTCAGATTTGGCAGAGCATCTACTTCTCTAGGACACCAGTACATATTAAACCTATGTGTAAGTTCCCCTCTGCTTTCTGAGATAGAACCTATAGGAGCTGGTAAACAAGATCTTGGGTTCATTAGGATGCAAACCTGTGCCTAGTTATGACCCGGAAACTGAACCCAAGAGAACCTAGTCTGTTTGAACACTCATGGGAAAATGGAAGATTATTCCCACAGGCACCACACCCCTGGGGCAACAGGGGAGCCCCTGAGGAATAAATGGTGGGACCAGCACCAGGTTTAGAGATTGAACTCTAATTGAACATGTGGAACTGGAGAGTCAATAGAATAAGCCCAGTGGAGGTGTCAGGGGGCAGTCTGGGCTGTTGTTCCCATGCTCAAACTTAAGGTTCAAGTTTCTGTGAAAAAATAAGGTGGAATTAAGGCGAATATTAGATATTTAAAAAGAAACTATTAGATATAGTTTAGTATTAGATATGGTTTAAGGAGATTAAGTCACCTTAGGACCAACAGTATTACTTTCTCTAACAAAAAGGAAAAGCACGCAAAATCACTCAAACCTACCATCGTTATCATTAATGACTCAATTTCTGTGACATTTTTTTCCTGCAGCTGAAAAATGAGAAACTGACCTTTTGCAAGTGAGATGATCAACTTTTTATTCTTGTCGGTGGCTACAATACTGGCTGTTGTGTTTAGTGGTACAAACTGACATTCCAGATTTCAGAGCTAAGGAGCTTCTCTCTGGCCTACTGCTACCTGCAGCAACCAGACTATCCCACAGCAGCAGTAATACACCCCCCCCCCCCCCCCCGCTTACAAATCTGGAAAACATTTAGAGCAAGTGAATTCAGGCTTGCTTCCAAAATGCCATCATTTCATGCTACAACTTAGAAATCCTTTGGTTCTGGGAATGTTCCATAGGCTTCTAGGAGCATCTAGAAACTTATAAGAATTGGACCATTAAAAAGAAATAAAAAATTATAGCATTTTCAGATACTCTAGTTAAAAATTAGCTTTGTTTGGTTTATTAGAGAACTGTTCCTCTTACAGTGGATTCTTAAGGTCACTTGAGCATCTAGAGCATTGGTGGCAAGATTCAGGAAATGTCTGGGTCCTTGTGGTTCCCATACCAATCACTCCCACAGACATAAAATTATTCGTCCCATAAATGGATGAAAGGCCTTCTCAGATGATAGGCAAGAGATAGATTTGTAGCTAAAGAAATCCTTTGTGTATGGGAAATTTCTTATTTCTCTACCTAAGCTGTTGCTCCATGAACTGTTAAAGTAGAAATTGACTGAGAAAAACCCTCAGTGCTAGGTAGTGTAAAATTACTGAACCAAAGATAATGGGTAAAGATCATTTCCTCTGTTTGCAAAACATTTTATCACTTTTGCGGAGAAAAAACCCCATGAAATTCTTTATTTTATCTTATTTTGGTGAACCATTTGAACATAATCTAGTTAGCATTAACAGGTTTATTTTTTTTTTTATAAGTCAGAATATATGAGAACTTTAGTTCTAAAGGAAAGGTCTACCCTTGGCATAATTCTCTACCTTTTGATTGAATCAATAGCTTACTATATGAGCAACTAGATAACCTATGGAACCTCAGAGATGATTATACCATGGATGATTCAACATGGTGTCGGAACATGAGTGAAATATTGCCCTTATATCTATCAGTTCTCAGGTGTCATTGCAGCAGAATGTGACAGGAGAATGCATTTGGCTTAAACATGAAATAAATCATTTACCAGGTGGAGTATATGATACTTCTGGACTTGGTGATGTTTTTGGCTTTGAAGTAACACGCTGGGACACCTTGTGGGCTGAAAGAGAGAACTCAGATCGTGAGTCATTGTTTCAGCATCTCCCAGTCCTGCTAAACACAGATGATATGACAAAGTGTAAGCCTGACCACTGATTTAAAAAGAAAAGCACTGAAATGGGAATTAGATAGAAAAATAAACTTTAAGCTCTGAACATTTATCAGAATTCCAGATGATTTTAGAAAAATGACGTCTGAGAAACCACAAAATATGACTAAGCGTAAGTGTATGATGGAGAATATTTTTTTTGGAATCTTCTTTTCAGAAGAGATAACTATTTTATTTTCTTTTTTTGAAGAGATAACAAATTAATGCAGAAGTGTTCGTCCTTTCTGGATGTTTGCTTGACTCCTCAAACCCAGCCTCATGTCTTTCTGTGAAGATGAATTTAGCAAAGTCAGAGTAGAAGGCAATGAAGCATGAATAAGACAAGCTTAAAGTCAGCTCAGGCAACAGCAGAAGGGGAAGCAGGAGGGACTGGAGCATGTAGGCTCACATTCTACACCCCCTGAAATTCTTAGGCCCCACCTAAATCTTTAAATGAGCATGTTCATAAACTAAATTGTCTTCCCACAACTGTTCCTTTGGAGTAATGAGTTGTTAATGTAACAGATACCAGAAAAAAAGGTCTAATTTTTTTATAGCTCATTTTACAATTTCAAAAGTGGTTTTGTAAGGAGTGTGCTCTTTGATTCTCACCATAATTGTGGAAGGAAGGAATTATGAGCTTCACTTTAATGGCCTGGGTTAGTGACTGTCTGCCTGAGGTTACATAGTAATTAAGTACTGGAGATTAGACTTGAACTGAATGCTGAGGTCTAGACATGGGCACTAGGTCCTAAACTTGGGCTTTCTAGATCCCAGCACTGAGGTCACATTTTAACTTGTTTCTTATTTTTTTAGGTGGAAATAATAAACCTGTCCTAACCCAAAGGGTGGTTCTGCGAATTAAATGTGCAATGTCAAAATGATGTGAAAACTATGTAACTGTAATAAAAATTTTTACCACTTCTAGAAGATTTTTACAAATTTGACATTGATTTTTACAAATTTTACAAATTTAACACCTGAGTATATTCTGATTCTCATGTTGTTTGCCCCCACATGAGCCAGAGGCACCCACAGTTTTGATAGTTATAAGATTTCTAGATATGAAATTAATTGGGTTGTTGACTATTACCTATGAGCACAGGAATCTAAAAATCAAGCCTTTATGCAATGACAAAATATTTTTGATGATTTGTCCCAAACTTTTTATTCCACTTTGCCCTTAAATGCCGAATACAGATTTAAATCTTGCTATCTAAGCTTAAATAGGAAGAAAGTTGGTATGCCCGATTATGGAATTTCATTCCGAGAAAAGTAGTGGATGGGCACACTGTGTTGCACTTGAAATTGTACACACTACTGTCAGGGATCCCCCTAAAGTCTAACAATAATTTGCATTTGGTATTGTATGTATGCATAGGACATTCTCTCACCCAGATGGTCTTTTGAAATTACAAGAGCTAGCCAAACAAATTTGAAATGTAGAATATACTATAATAATGGGAAATTAGAGTAATTAGAGTAAGATCCTGACGGATGATAAATATTTTTATAAGTACAGAATATATAGCTGAAAAAGAAAATGATGAATGTCTTTTTTGTTACCTCATATCTCCTTTACTTTTAAAAATTTTACTAACCAGGAATTTATTTATTTATTTTTATTTTTTATTATATTAATCACATTACATCACATTTTTATTATATTAATCACATTACAACACTACATTTTTGATGTAGTGTTCCATGATTCATTGTTTGCGTATAACACCCCGTGTTCCATTCAGTACGTGCCCTCTTTAATACCCATCACCAGGCTAACCCATCCCCTCAACCCCCTCCCCTCTAGAACCCTCAGTTTGTTTCTCAGAGTCCATAGTTTCTCATGGTTCATCTCCCCCTCCGACTTCCCCCCCTTCATTTTTCCCTTCCTGCTATCTTTTTTTTTTTTTTTTTTTTTAACATATAATGTATTATTTGTTTCAGAGGTACAGGTCTGTGATTCAACAGTCTTACACAATTCACAGCCAAAAATTTATATTCCCAATGTCTTAATTCTCACCACTTCTTACTTTTCATTTCTTATTTTCTAACATTCAACAAGTTTTCATGCTTTCTTACTTCTCTCGATTTCTCCTTTCTTTGCTACTTTTGTTTTATGCCTTATATTTAAATAAAAAGCTGAGAGATTTTATCTGTTGAGTTTCTAAAATCAGATTTTAATTTTCTATCAACTTAATATACTTGCTTTGCTTTTTTCATTCCTATTCTATTCATTAATCGTTACTTATTCTCTAATAATTGTTTTTCAAACTATTTCTTAAGGATGAATGTTTCAAGTGTATTTATTGTTATTTTAACTTTCTTATTCTTTCAGGGGATTTTTGCCTTGGTACCTTTATACACTAGGTATCACACCCATATTATTTTCATAGCAAAGCCTTAATAATTAAATAAAACACATTTAAAAATACATTAAAGCAGATTTAAAATCATTAGCTAGATGTGGAACATAGAATTGTCTTTTAAGGAATTTTCCTTTAAAGAAAAAAATGACAGGCAAAATTTCTCTCAGAATCAGATATTAAAGACTATGCCCAAATCTACAGTTTTTTCTTTCAGTAGGAATACTGAGATATGATTAAAGAACTAGTAGTAGGAATTCAGAACTACTACCTTGATCGAGCATAATTTTGATGCTCCTAACATTTTTCTTTCTCCAGACTGTAAGCGGTAGTAAAGGTTCCTTTTCTACCAAACTGGGGAGGTGTACCCTTATACTTTTTGGAAGCAGACCATGTATAAATGATATTTTTTAATTTATGTAGTAGGGCTAGCCTGTAAATTCCTTGACCATGGAAAGACACAATTTTGTCTCACATCCCCAGTGTCTGGCACATAGTCAGCATGCAATAAATATTTGTTGAGTGACTATCTGATGAAATGAATTAATTGCTTAAACATTGAGGGGTGATATAATTTGAAATTAGAGAAAAGAGATAGGAGATCAATGACAACAGACAAGGCATGACCAAGTACATGCTTGGCGTAGGCACCAATGCTAGAAATGTTTGGAAGAACTGAATGCATCATACTTATTAGCAAACGGACTGCAGAGGCTGCATGAGGGAGAGGAGTAAAAGTTAGATGTAAAATACTGAGAACCTGCCAGAGATGTAAATGAGAAATTGAAAGGAGGAAAAGATGATGAACTTTTTTTGGGACATGTCAAATTTATGATATCCCCCAACAGAGATCTTCCAAGGCAGTTGGAGAAATTGGACAAGATCTTGGTTGAGAAGTTAGGGTTCAATTTAATCATTCAAATAAAAGCCTCTTGAAAAGAATACAAAATAGTTTATAATGACTCTTGTTTGGTCCTTCCCAAAATTTTACAGCAAAACCACCAAAGCCATATTATATAATCATTGTTATAGGAGAGAATAGATATACATATAAAACAGATCTCCATGACATACTGTTAAATACAATCTACTGAAAGTTAAAAAAAAAAAAAAAAAGTGATTGGCAGGAGGAGGCACATTCAAGGACCATGGAAGGGACAGGTATTCTCAAGCTCAGAGAGGCAATGGGGGGAGGCAGTCTACTCTTTTAAGAAATTCCATTCTTCTCCAGCTCCCTCTTCAAGTAATGTAACCATAGGGAAGCTTTCTGGAATAAGCTATTCCAATAACATACTTCTTAATAAAGTTCAAAAATAAACATAAATATTTTTAAGGTTTCAAAGGAAGACTCGTTTTACAAGAGTTAAAAACCCAACTTGCTACAATTCAATAGAATAATTCCACTAATATCAAACTCTTCAGAATATAAAATATGTATTTACCTGGCTGTGTTTGTGGGATTCTTGGATGTGGAGACGTTTTTGGTTTGGGAGGAGCACGCGGTGTCTGCTTGGGAGCTAAAAGAAAGAATATAGGTTTGGAGGGTTTGGAGCTCTTGAGCGCTTCAAGAATCACAGTATCTAAGCTTCTAGGATCTCAAAGATGAAGACCTAAATACACAGCAATTGATGCAATTAAAGCTCCTAAAGAACCACAAAATATAGGAAGATAAATTTCTTATTATAATGGAAAACAAAACAAGAAAGTACATTAAATGATGTCTAAGATATTCAGCTGGCAAATGAAACTGTTGGAATTTCAGAAATATCTACTTCAAATACCTTTTAAATAGGTTAAAAATAAATTTCATAATAACAAGAATTCATCCTTATTACAAGTTTACACTATTTTACCAGAATATCCCAGTATAATATTTTAAGTGCAGAGGAATACAATTTCTTCTAAAAACAAAGTTAGCATGTTACATTCCAAATATACCTAGAAAATAAATGCATTTTAATAGCAGTGCTAATGGAAAAATCTTATTAAACAAAACACAGTTTTCATTGGTCATACTGGGGAAGAAAAACTGAACAGAAATTGAAAGGATATATTCCTGAGAAAGTTATTCCTTTCTTGGGCAATTCCTAAAGTAGTTCTAGGACATTCACTGTAAAAACCCAATTATATGTTTACCAAGAAAATTTGAAGTATATCCTGCTGGAGGAAAGGAATAATCAAACGTGATGTTGCACCTTGTAGAAACACCTCATTTGGACTGTCTCAAGTGTGTTTGGTATAAACAGCTTAGGAGAAACAAAATGGTTTTCAAGGTCACCAAGTTTCAGGCACGTTAAGGAAAGCTCGCTGAAAATAAGAGTTTTTAGATACTAGAAGTTTCTAAAGAGTCTGCATGCAGTGGTTTCAGTGGACTCTTCAGTGGAATTGCCTGTAGAGAAATGAACACCAAGATCTGCAGGAGATTGTACTGGTCTAGGAGCCTGAAGATTTAGAACTCCCTTTGCTAATCACTCAGTCTATAGCCTCATGTTCTCCATCAAAAGTAACAGGACTCTTAAGGGCCCTTCCAATCCTGAAATTCCGATTCTAGAGTTTCTTTCACTCTTGTAATTTTTTTCACTCTCAACTTCCTTGCTTGCTGAAGTTCCTGATAGGCTATTTTCTTCTCCCAGGGTATGAGGTAGGTATCACTAAGAGTACTTTCAATTAAACAGTTCCATCATATCCATTAATACTGCTATTTAAGAAACTTGGAAAAGTTAGAGATAACTGGCAGATTCAGTTAATGCAGTTAGTGTGAAATTTCAGTAAAAATAAACTGTAGAGTTTAATAGGCAAAATTTAATAAGATATTTTAGAGGATAATGTATAAAGTTAATATTCATATCTCCTTTGGAAATAGACCCATGTGAAATCAGTTTAATGATAATCAAAACACAAGTTTGGGTTTATTTTTGATAAACTATCAGTGTAAGAAAGCCTATAGATATTGAGAGGATTTTTTCCTTGTAAGAAGCAGCACATTTATTCATGTTGGTGATTTATTTTCCTGTATTTCAAATTCCACCATTAAGTAAGCCAACTAGCTGGTTTGACTCAGTTTCTCTTATTTACATGCAGAAAGGCCAAACTGCTGCAGGAAGAGGAGTAGAAAGAAGTAAAGGACCTGAGTAATGATAACGTGATTGGCCAGTTGTACCCTTTTATGTGTTTTGCACAGTGAAATCTGTTTCTGGAGGTTTCTGTTAATCTCAAACACAACTTAGATACCTTAAGATATTTTGTACATGACCACAGAACTTGTAAAAGTTCTAGTCAAAATGATAAAATATTTAAAATTAGGATATTTATATTTTAAAATGGAATATAAATGTTCTTCCCCAGAAACATTACTATGTCCTGTTTGAAACACTTGCAGAGTAGCTGAGAATGGTTTTTCAGCCAGAATATTCACAACGCTGTCATGTGAATGGCTATAGCTTATGGATAGAAGTGGGGCATCAGAAAAGTAGGATCGCCCAGCAAAGAATGTGAGCAGAGTGATTAACTTAGGCTTTCTGATGTCTATAGTGCCCATACTGTCTTTCCATTCTTATGAAGTCTGCAAACACTCACCTTCTACGTGAAATACAAAATAATATTTACCCGGCTCGGTCGAAGGCTCATCTGGGCTGGGTAGGATTATAGTTTGGGAAAGCAGAGGAGATGTCTCTATGGTAATTGAAGGAAAGTACCTGGGGTTACGATAGTGCTTCACAAATTTTGAGTACAGATAGATGACAGAAAGGATGGTTGCAATTAAAAAAAAAAGAAAGAAAGAAAATTACAGCTCTGCAGCAAAATAGCATTCCTACTTCTTCATAATGCATTTAGTTTAAAAAATGCTTAGATGCCAGATTCCAAAATACTTTCAAAGTAAGCAATATCCTTACTTTTTAAATCCTCACTTCAAACTAATACCTCCTCAACAATCCTAGAAAGATATATTTAGTAGTAGCCTTAAGGGGAAAACCAAAGTAATAAAAAATGTTAAAGCATGAGCCAGTGAAGAAACATTGGATTTCACTTAAAATTAGAGCAAAAAAAAAAAAAAATCAAACATGTAAATGAATGTGATGGAATCAGTGTTAATGGAAAATACGTTGCTAGAGCAGAAAGTAAAAATGGATCACCATACAAAAAGAAAATTGAAATATTCAACACAATACAAGCTGGCAGAATGTTCAATGTTAGGAAAAAGACGTTTTAGGTTTGACAGTTTCATTGACTTAAGTAGAGAAAGAGACCAACATCTAGATACAAAACAGAAGAGACTTTTTGGACAATGGTTACGAATAGAAGCACCTAGAAAGAAAATTAACTGCCATGACGAAGAATGATGTTGCAACATGAATTCACAATGAAAGAGAACCTGAGGTTCTCAGGTGACGGTGGCGATGAGGACAAAAGCTGCTGAGGTGGGTCATTACCTAGCGTGGTCTCGGGTGGTTCAGACACATTTGTAATAGATTCCACAACTGTATCAAAACAAAGGAGAACAATTTTAGAAAACTTTAAGATGCTAAGCTATAGTCAACCCTTTCCTTCTTGAATATCAACACACCTCATTCTCTTAGAAATTTGCATCATATTTTTACAGATAGGACAATGGATTTAGAGAAGAAGAGAGAGAATGAAGGGGGAAATCCTCTTCTGTCATACTAATTCTCCAAGTAATTTTAATGTTTTAACTGTCATTAACTGGCTGTCAAATGCTATTATGCCTCAATATTTTGATACCATAGAGAAGCCAAAATTTCTGTATTCAGAGATCAATTATCATTGTAGTTTGAAGACCCCAAGGATTTGGGAAGCTACTGCTCTTCAAATGAATTCCATTGTAGAACAAGTACTACAGCTTGAACTTTCACATTCCATGGACATAACAGATGTTAATTAAAAATTTGTTGAATGAATGAATCAAAGCATGAAAACTTTTACCACCTCCAGTCTTTGGTTCCTCTGGACTGAGTGGTGTTTTGGCAGAGGGGTACAGATAATCTGTTACAGTTGGTGCTATGGAATAAACAGGGAATGGCTGGTTAGTGGTGGACAGGGCATCACACACTGTCATAGGACACTGTATTTAATTTGAAAACAGAGGTTTGTTATCTTAAGTTGGTACATTCATGAGAATACATAACATTTAGGTAGATTAGGAAGATGACTGCAATTTTAGAGGGCAGAGATGAAGGTGGAAAATCAAGGCAGTGTTCAGCGTGGGCACGTGCACACACACCACAACCAGCAGTGTCTTCAGCAACTTCTACCTGGAGCAAAGCAGGTAATGTCACTTCCTTACATATTTTAAGGATTCTAGTAAGAAAAAGACAAAGAGTGAGTCCTTGAAAAGCAGAAGGATGAATCCTAAAAACAACAGAAACATGAAAACTAGGATGTGCATATTCATATTTAAAGAATGGTCAGAATATTAAAAAATTAAATCTCACATTCAGAGTGAAAAGGAGCTAAGGCAATTGTGAAACTTGCATAGCAATATACAGGCACCAGCACAACGTGCTGTATGTAACATGTGACTTTTAAAATTCACTGGATGAGCACAGACAAGATGTGAGGAGCTACGAAATGTCACAAAGCGTGAGGACATCCAAAGATGACTTCGGCAATGAGATGGAAATGCACATATATCTGACTGCTCACTGGGAAACATTTTTACCTAGAGCTTCCTTTGATGACTCAGTGCTTAATGTAACCGATTCCAGGACTTCAGAAACTAGCAAAGAACACAAAATGATACAATTGATCAAGGATGGTTTGTCGGCAGCATCAAATGAATGCATACAAATTAAGTATTTAGAAAAGTGTCTTATGGGGCACCTGGGTGGCTCAGTTGGTTAAGCAACTGCCTTCAGCTCTGGTCATGATCCTGGAGTCCCGGGATCAAGTCCCGCATTGGGCTCCCTGCTCAGCAGGGAGTCTGCTTCTCCCTCTGACCCTCTCATGCTCTATCTCATTCTTTCTCTCAAATAAATAAATAAAATTAAAAAAAATTGTCTTGCACCTATAGATGCTCAATGTTAGCTGTTAGGATAACAACAATATTATTAATGACACTAGGGAAGCTCCAATAACTGAACTGAAGTCACAATTTTCTAACTGTTGTAGGTAACTATTAACAATCAGACGTTTACTGTCATGAGCACCAAAATGTCATTTAGCTAATTACAAGATGCACAAAGGAGATGAAAAGAAATTATAATCCTATGCTAGAAAAAAAGTAAGATCTTGTGTTTCAAAATATATGTCAGGGTTAGCAACCACAATGCTAACTTAAAATATTTGTTTTCAATTTTGAAGGGCAATATTGTATAGGGTAGTTTTGTTATCTTTACTGAAGTGAGCACTTTCTCCTTCCTTGATGGTCACAACTGAACTAGCATTCTTTTCACATAGCAGAGCACAAATTTAACTTATTACTAAAGAGAACTACAAGTTTGTAGTGAAAAATAAGAATAAAATCAGTTCTTCTAAGTGGTTTTATTGACTAGTTAATCACATACTTGATTATTCTCTATGTGATACAGAGTAAACACAATGAAATGAAGTATGTTTATCAGTTCAATAGCAATTACTATGAATAAATTACCAAGTTAATACTAGTATGCAATCATGGAAAGAGCATGTATGGTATATAGAGTTATTAAATGTGTATTATTATTTGCTTTTTTTATATTTGGAAATCAACACTTGGAATAACTTGGAATATGTCCCTTGAAGCTCACATTGTACCCAGACAGATAAAACAGTCTAATTACCAGGTTGACTCTGTGTCATTTCTAGGCTTGGTGATGTCACTGGTTTCAAAATAAGAGTTTGCAGTTCAGTGGGAGCTGAAAGAAGAGCATCTAAGTTGTCAAAGTAATTACAGATATTTCACAGATTTTAGATAAAGGTAGCAATGAACTGAAATGCATAGATCTTCAAAATCACAGGGTTATGGAGAGCCATGCAGAGTATACATTATTTAAAGCAGCGAATGGCAAACTATGGTCCTCCCAATCCAGCCCTTTGCCTGACCTGTGAGCTAAGAATGGCTTTTGTATTTTTCTATGACGGAAAAAAAATTAAGAGTAATATTTTATGACATGTGAAAATGGTATAAAATCCAAGTAATGCTTTATTGGAACACAACCACACCCACAAACTAAGATGATTCAAGGCATATTTACATATCATTTACATATTGGTTTTGGTTGCCTTCAATTGAGATACTACATTAGAATCAAGTATTTGTGACAGAGACTGAATGGCCTACAAAGTATAAAATATTTACCATCTGACATCCTTACATAAAAAATCTGAAAAAAAAATAGGTTCTCACTGACTTTTATATCTGAATCTGAATTCCCACAGGGGTTTCTAAGAGCTTCCTACTGCTGATTTTATGAGTTTATCATTACCAAAATGTTTAGTACCATCTAGGAGTGCTTTGTTCTGTGTTCTAGTTTGAGTTTTCATTTTATTTTTGCTATTCCTACCCTTCCATCTACTAATGCAAAAAACTGAAGTTATTTCAAAGTCCAACTGTTATCTATCAGTCCACATAGATCTTTGACTTCTTTAAATATTTTCTCTCTATATTTTTAACCACTCAATAAGCTGCTTCTATATGAGCAAATTGCCTTATATCTGAAACAAAAACAAAAACCCCTTGAAAACAGGGTTTCCTCACAATTCTATCGTACTCTTTTCAAGAACTAAAATCTGTTCTTACTTTTGATCTCTACCTCTGTTCCTCACCTCACCCCACTCCACTCAACTGTTAATATGGTACTGGGAACACAGAAGGCAAGGAAATTTTTGTTTACTAAGCCAAAGAAGTACTGCTAATTTTTAAAAAGATAAATGGAATGGTAAGAGAATTGAATAAGATGCAACTTTTGTTGGAGACAATCCTTATGCAGGACACATGATGATTTTGGCTACCCTAGATCTCCCCCAACCATGAACCTTCTGGTCAATATGCAATTGTAAAGATGCTAACCACAATTTGTGCCTCCTCTCTCTTAGAGGGCATAGAGATGGGAAGTGAAAGTTAACAAGCTACATCATTGTCACTCCTGGGATCCAACTGCAATAAGCTAGAAGGACTCAAACTAGGAAATCATTGAGTTTCTTGGTTTCAACTGTGAAACTTTGGGAAGTTTAAAGTTTGGGAGGAGAATGGATTTTTTTCCCCCATGTTTTTGAAACTAAAGGAAGAAAATCTTGGGTTGCTATTGTGTTTATAGGTCTAGAAACCTCAAAAGCATTGTATATAGACCTGTTTTCTAAGACATATTAGATTTTCTTGAGTTTATTACCTAAGTTTGAAAATTTTTACTTTATGAATCTAATTTGCTTCTTATCACCACTAAGGGTGTTTTGAAAATGAAAATAAAAAAATTTATTAATTAAAGGAATAGGAATAGATATCAATACAATTAGATGCTCAGAAATTCCTACTTGGTAAAGATTAAGAACCAATACTAAACTGTGGTAGAAGATAAAGAATAACCAAATTCACCCATGGTGAGGAAATCCTGTTAACTTAGATGTACTAGGATTGGCACATCCAGGAAGCAATTTTTTTTGGATAATTTAAAGGGAAGAAATCATCTTTTAAATTAGGAAGAGAATAATGAGAATGTCTCAAAAATCTTATAGAAAATAAGTTGCTCAGAAAAATTTCATGGTATTTAATTATCATCATTTTATAGCTCTAAATACCAAATAGATGGGTTGTAATTTGGACTTCAGACACTTCCCTGCATCAGATAATGAAATTTTAAATGGGGTTTCATGGCAGATAGATTTCCTCACCTGGGTCCAGGGACATCTGTTAAAAACAAGAGGTAGCACTTCAATTAAGGATCTTGACTAAGATTCTTAATCTTAAGATGAAGATTAAGATGAAGTATGAAACAAAACAACAGCAGTCTAAGGAAGCAGGGGCAACTCTGGCCATGACAGCGATCGACTATCATATGAATAAAAAAGCATATGATGAGGTCACAAAAATCATTACCTAATGTTGTTTCTGGAGCCTCAGAACTATGAATAACAGGTTCAAAGCTTGTAGCAGGAACTAACCAAAAGCAACAACAACATGAACATGAGAAAGTTTAAACACATGTAGAAAATCTTAATTTTTCTTTCAAAACTTTAGTTTCAAATGACAATTTTTTTAAACTTTTGAATTGACAGGAAGCAGTTTCTTTTTGAGGAACTGGTCACACTAGTTAGGAACTATTCATTGTAGAAGGTAGTCACAACCTTTAAATTCTGCATGAGGTTTTTCTAGGTGTTTGATTTTCTGATTCTAACCAATATGAAAGCTTGCTTTGGAAATTCTGTTTAGGCAATAGATATATGAAAATATGTATGAAAGTAACTTGTTGCAGTTTTTGAAAGCTGAAAAAAATACCTATGCTTATGTAACCATGACCACAATAAATAGACCGTGTGTTTAAATGCAGATATAGCAATAAATAGCTATGAGTAACTATGCCAATCTTGCTTTAAACACATCTTTAAAGAGACCAAAAATTTCACTCAAAAATTACTTGCTAACCATACCTCATGCTTTGACTTTTAGAGAACATGAAGACTGTTGCTTCCCATCAGAAGCATTTCCCTGAGACCCCACTGGGATGGACTGCTAGGGTTCACCCCTCAAACCATGGAATAACATATTTACCCTGTTTGGTCTGAGGTGCCTCAGGGCTTGATGTGGTTTTAGGTCTGGGACGTGGACGACGGGTTCGTTGTACTGTTTTAGGAGCTGAAGGATGAAACTTCAGATTACTCCAGTGAAGGTGGTTTTGGAAATAAGGCTCTAGATTTTCTAAAATGCATCATATTGCCTTGAAGTTTAAGGCATATGTATCTCAAGATTGAAATATTTTCTCCTATTTTGTTAACTATTTTTTTAATCACCGAAGATTCTTGAGAGATAAAACTCACACATAAAGTTAAGTCAAGGAGTGAGCAAACTCATAAATCTCTAGCTTTAAAAGAAGGTAATTACGGACTCTACTGTAGGTAGCAGGGTTATAGGTTCACACCAAGAAATAGAACTTTTCCAAAGAATCTATGATACCATGCGAATTGTTACCATTTGTTTGGTCAAGAGAAGATACAGACATTACCGACTTTAAAACTCAGCTTTAAATTTGAGCTCTGTTTAGACAAAAATACATGAAACAGGTTCAAGATTACATGGTTGACAGATATTCCTAGGTCCATGCATAACTTTTAAAAACAATAGATAACTTCTTTTAAGAGTTTTCAGTGCCCTTGGGGCGCCTGGGTGGCTCAGTCATTAAGCGTCTGCCTTTGGGTCAGGTCATGATCCCAGGGTCCTGGGATCCAGCCCCAAATCAGGCTCCCTCCTTGGAGGGAAGCCTGCTTCTCCCTCCCCCACTCTCCCTGCTTGTGTTCCCTCTCTCGCTGTGTCTCTCTCTGTCAAATAAATAAATTAAATCTTAAAAAAAAAAAGAATTTTCAATGCCCTTAAGAAGAAAAAAAAATGAAGTTGAAGGACAGCAGATTACAAAACAGTTTTATAAAGCTGGTGACGAAGTGATTATGATTATGATAGAATGGGTTGATGATGAGCAGGAAAAAACTGTTGAGGAATGCAGAATATCATTACCTAATGCTGTTTCTGGAGCCTTGGTTCTAAGAGTGATGGGTTCAAGGGCTGTAGGAAGAACTGGTAAAAAATAATAAAATAAACCAAAGAGATTTTAAAAATTCACTTGAAGACTAACCGCAAAAGTCAATTTTTAAGCTTCAGGACTGACAGAAAAGAAACACTTAACTCTGAAGATTTGACCATACTCTGGCAAAGTACCCATTAATCTCATAAAATAGATACAGCATTGTACTCTGTGAAACATCACTGTGATCCATAAGAAGTTCTCCTAGATGTTTGAATATCTGATTATTGCTAATATGCAAAACTTTGCTAGACTAACTTTTTTACACATTTTTATATATTTATACTTTTCTAACTCTACTGGAAAAAGCATTTGTCATTCTACTTCTGTACAAGTTGAGACAAATGCTTATTAAATAATCATAGGTATAATAATGAGCTTATTTATTTGAAAGCATGAGGATCAATACATAAAGCAGTGTGCTCATCAATGTTTCAGAGTAGTCTTTGACTCAAGAAAAGTTAAGAAACACTGTTAAATTCTCTTAGCAAAGAAGAAAGAATCATCCTACTCTATCATGAAAGCCTATCATTTAAACTTTCAAGACTTAGGCACATTTAAAATTTTGACAATTAACTAAAAACATCATTTTTTGAAACAATAGATCCATCAGTATAATCACACAGATCCTAATGCAATAAAAAATGATTCAAGAACATGGTATTTCTGCAATCAATGAAGGGTAAGCAGTGCAAATAAGGGATGGAAATTCATGTTTGAAACAAAGCTTAAAGTAGTCAGTGCTGTTTTGGCACATACACATGATCACATGAAACAACAATGAACAAGTTACATGGCAGTTTGATGCCTTGAAATTAGCATATTCACAGTTTTCTTAAGTTTAACAGATGATATAGAGCTTAGTGTAATTGCAAGATGAAGACTGCAATGGAAGACAACAGAGGGTGTTAAAATGGTTTTAAGATGCAGCAGGACCTGTGGCCACAATGGTATGACAATGAGCAGAAAAAGCACTATTTGAAGGACACATATTCTCATTACCCACGATTTCTGGAGCTTTAGTTCTAAGAGGGCCAGGTTCAAGATCTGTAGTAGGAACTAATGAAAAGCAATGAAATAAACACTTGTGAAAAGTCAGCAAATTAAATCTAACCAGTATAACATTGCTTCAATAAATGTATAGCAACTAAATTTTTTTCTGAAATTAAATACTTAAAGATTTGGCCACCCTATAACCAGGTAAACATTCTTTTAGGAAATAGTCAGTGATAGCCTACATAGTCTGCTAAGCATCTCAAAGTCAACACAATATTCTCTTAGGTGTTTAAGTACCCAATTCCAACTATTGCCCTAGGAAACTTGTTTAAACATTTTACCAGATATATACTAATAAAAGTGTTCTCGCAATTGTTGCCTTTTCTGTGGAAGCTTTAAGAAGATAGGATATCTAAATAAGATGGATACAGTAAATGGCTTTTATGTTTGAAAGGAGGCATAGAAAAGAACAAAGCAAAACTAACCACGTTCATCTTGTTGAGAACTCATAAGTAGAAATAGGCTGAGAACTCACATGATGCAAAGGCATTCAACTAATTAGGATAAGCAACAACCACTCAGTGTGTGGTGCCCAGTAGAGCAGCTCTCTGCTCTAAACACAAAAATGTGGTACCCTCTACATGTGGAAGATGTTGCAGGAAAGACCACTAATGCTTCTAGGTTCAGATCCAAACTTCTGAGTCATACCTTCAAGAACTTTCTTCAACTGCTCTTATGGACCCTTCCAAACTCACTACTATCATTACCACTTAAAAGCAGTACTTCCCTTGTTCCAGGAGGCCTGTGCCCTCAGGCTGGCCTCAATACCTGCTTTCTTTTTGCCTCTCTTCAATTCTAAGATTTCCCGCTTTCTTCCTAACTCCTTATTCCTGCCCTTCACAAACTTCTCTCTAAGTGCATAGATGTTTATAACACCTGCAAAAAATAATCTTGATTGGCATGACACATTGCCTTGGTTCAATCTTTGAATGTTTCCTACTGGGGCAGGTTTTGACTTTGACTATAGTACAGACTGAGAAGTAAAAACAAGCTACCTACATCTGTGATAACCTCACAGCTGTTGATGTAGCTCTGGGGGGAAATGAAAGGCACTTAATGTTTCTTAAAATAAAGATAATTGGTTCTATTTAAGACATTTTGTCTTCTAGAGAAGTATGGAATGAAATAAGCAAGAGTAATAAAATACATATTAAAATAAACGATCTTCATGCACAAAGCATGAGGAATCCATTTGCCATAGATGTCTCCCCAAACAATGTTTTCCTTTGCTAAGTCAATGGTGGGATCAGTGTAGATCATCTTGTGCCTTCACCAATACTGGGCTCACATGGGCTATCACTCCTCCCACCGGCATCAATCCCAGAATCCCAAGAGCTGGTAAGATTCACTCCTTTAACCAGAAACCCACAATTACCCAGTTTTGTTTGAGGTGCTTCAGAAGTTGGTGTAGTTTTATGTTTGGGATGTGGACGACGGGTCCGTTTTGATGTTTTAGGAGCTGAAGAAAGAAAACCTTTGGTTACTACAGAGTCCATAGTTTAGAAGCTAAGGGTAGCATGACACATGACTCCAGATTTTCTAGTTACTACATTAGTAAATTTGTCTTATCAACCTTTTAATTTGAAACTTTCACCCTTAATATAATAATATATATTCTTTTATAAATGCAAGTTCATTGAGAATGAGTCATACAGCATTAAGTTATTAATTCAAGAAGTGAAATAGTGTTCATAGTTCTCTTCTATTGAACAAAAGGGGTAAGTCCCACCGCGGAAATATTATGGGGCAGCCATAGTCAGATACAAACTCTGACAGCTTACTAAGATAAGGCCATATAATTAATTAAAATATTTATCAAAGGACAGATATTAGAGAGTTAAAAAAAAAAAAAAGTAGAACTTTAGATGCACAAAGAAACTTCCTGATACCATAACAGTCAGTAGCGTCAAAGGAACTGCTTTTTAAACCCAGCTTTAACAAAACATGGTTAAAAAGCACATGAGATGACAGAACAATTCAGGTGGTTACTTGTACAACAGATGACCTGAGTTAGGTTTATGCATAACTCTCTTAAAAAGAAGGGATAACTTGTTTTAAGAGTCAGAGTCCTCAAAACTTTTAGGATGAAGAATTTCATGGAGTGACAACAGAGGATGATGTAGTCCTTATGAAGTAAAAGAACCTGTAGCTATGATGTTGATGGAATGAGTCTGACAATCAGAATGGAAGGTACTTACTGAGGAGCATGTGTTATTACCTTGTGTTGTTACCCATGTCTCAGTTCTGAACACAACAGGTTCAAGGTCTGCAGTAGGAACTGACCAAAAGTATTAAAAATAAACAAAATGATTGCTTAAAAATTTAAAAACCCTCAAAACATTTACTTCAAAATGAATCTTACTCATATACTTTCTAGAACTATGTAGCAACTTCTAAAAACTGTTCAACTAAAAAAGTAGACCACCGATTTCCTAAAATTTGGCCATACCTAAGTGAGGTAACTATTTCCTTATTCCTCCTTTGATGATCTGATTCTAACTAATGAGTCAAAGTGGGATGTGTGGATATTACTAACAACTTAACTTTGGAAAGAAAGGGAGGCTGCAGCATGATGAATTGAGCAGGTTATCCCTTCATTCTAAGCAAAGAAGGAACATGCCTTCACGTGCAACAAAGAGCTTACTGATGTCCACTTGATCAAACCTCAACTGCTCCATCAGATGCCTAAGAATCTCCATCATGAGAATCCATGGACCAATCAAGATTCAGAAAGATTTGACTATCACTGTCTAGTGAGACATCTTTTATACTAGTACTACAGTTAGACTTTCTCCTTTGGTTGGTCTCACTTATATCCACACTTTCTGATTTTATTCCTACCTCTCTTTCTACTTATCTGTGTACTACGGTGGTTTCAAGGCTCCACTGTTTCTTTATCTTTTCCAGATCTACATATTTATGTACCTAGCACATTTTGTTGATAGCACCCAGAAATCAATCTTGATCTTGTCTTTGCATACATGCTGTTTAATGCCATCTATCTTATCTATCTTTTGTTCTCAACTTTCTTGCAGGTTTGAGAACTAAAACATGTCTCCCACACCTAATTTATACCCCCAAAGGTGCTAATATGACCTGGGGATACTGAAGATACTATTTGTTAATTTGAACTGAATATGCCTAATTTTTCTAAAGAAGTTTTATTTTCAAGACATAAATGGAAATTAATAAAATGTACAGTGACAGAATAAGATTTCACTCAAGAAGCATGAGGCATTCAGTTGCCCCACAGATTTCCCCCTACTGTGTTCCTCTTGCCATCTCTATAGTGGGAACTGTTGTTTAACACAAGTTATATCTTTACTTTTATGGGGCCTATTCATTACTTGCAAACACTGGAATTACTCTTGAGACCCTGCTGGGTTAGGCTGCTGAAGCTCTAAACCAGGAACACTTGTTTACCTGGTTTGGACTCAGAAGCTTCAAGACTTGGTGTGGTTTTTGGTCTGGGACGTGGACGACGTGTCTGTTGTGATGTTTCAGAGGCTGAAGGAAGAAATTGTAGGGTTACTACACAACCACATTACTTCTGTTCTGGAAGCAATGAGAGGTGAAAATATGATTCTAGATTTTCTACAATTTGTTAGACATGTGCCTTTCTAGTTTGAGATTTTTGTCATGTATACTTCTTATATAATTTCTTTTATCATAGAAGATTCTTTGAAGAAAAAAATCCCTCTTTAATTCAAGAAATAAAGATTAGTAATTATAATCGAAGTGTCATAGAGTGGGTTGATTGGGCAACATAAAGGTTAAGAACCATTGCTAAATTTTAATGTATTATGAAGGATGGTCATATTAAATCTGAGATTTATAATTCAATTTTTTCATCTTTCCACACTTTCTATGTAACTACTAAAACAAGAACACATCATTACCTAAATAGAAATAAAACAAAACAGTATCACACAAATAGAAAAAAAAAAAAGATAGAAACATAAGTGTGAGATAAATGGATCCTCTTGGCCCCATGATAGCCATTATTTGGCTTATCTGCCTTTATAGATAAGAGGTAGAAACCCATGTTTCTACCTCTTGTATGTTTGAAGACGAGGTTTTTTTTTTTTTTTACCACCAAGATTGCTTAAATAAAACACAAAATAACGTGAAAAAATTTCAAATAGGTTACATGGCAAATAAATGTCCTGAAGTACGTTCATGTATGACTGGTTCTTAAAAATGGCAGATAAGTTTTAAGAGTTTTCATAATTTTAAGAATGTAAATGAATGTCCAAAAAGAATGACATTTGGTCACATAAAGCAAGATGAAACTCTAGGTTTGACAAAAGAAGAGTAAGTCTTGTTGAAAAGATAATATATTATTACCTAATGTTGTTCCTGGGGTCTCAGGTTCAAGAACTGTAGCAGGAACTGCCCCCAAAATACAGTAAATCAAAGAAATTTTAAAACACATGAAAAGTCAGAACATTCACATCTAAGCAAATCTACTTGTGTATCAATCCTTCTACAAAAACAAAGAAAAAAAAATTAACC
Organism: Halichoerus grypus; assembly: GCF_964656455.1. Taxonomy (NCBI): domain Eukaryota; kingdom Metazoa; phylum Chordata; class Mammalia; order Carnivora; family Phocidae; genus Halichoerus; species Halichoerus grypus. The sequence continues at coordinate 47,836,867 of NC_135712.1, forward strand.
TCCTAACTGAAGGAAAGAGTAGGTGATTATTCTTTGAAGATTTGGCCAAACTATAGTCATGGTCTTAGGCTTAGCCTTTGAACTATCTTGATTGTCTTAAAGAAGTCAACATGAAATTCTGCTAGGTTTTAGCTAATGGATTCTGATATAGAAAACTCTGCACTAGAAAATATTCTTATTCATTGACCTAACGTGCAGTTAGAAAAGAAATTGTCTTAAAAAATCTGATCAATCTGTATTTCTATGGAAGCTGAAAATGTGCACTTACTATGTTTAAGTAAACATGGATACAATAAACAGTTTATAAGTTTGAAACAGATATAAAAGTTAATCATTGAAGTGGACTATGTTGATCATTCTGAGAACTCATCCAAACCATGGCATGTAAGAGAGCAGAATAAAGATGGTCACTCAGTCTGTAATACTCAGGAGAGCCTCTGTCTGGCTGAAGCCCAGATAAAGCAGAAATCAAAGACAGTTGATGTCTCTGTATCAAATCTAAGCTCCTGAATTAGGTCCTCAAAATTCTCTTTCAGTTGGCTGTCTGGACTCTTCCAAATGCAGCATCATCAATAACCTTGTTTTGGCCATCTGGAAGTAGGACAGTCTGTTTTAGGCACACTGGACTGCCATTGTGGCTACCCCTCTACCACCTTACATGTCTAGCCCTTCTGCCTTCGTTCACTTTTCCCTCCATTCACTGAAATCCTGTAGTAGGCCCAACGTCCAAGTCTAGTCAACCTTGATCTTTTCCTATGCAAGGTCAATATTTAATGTACCATGCAAACATATACCCAACTCTACTGTTTTAGAAAGTCTCCCACTGCTGGCATATCACCCACAATTGTCAATATCGGTCCAGAAATATACAAGGGACTTATAATTTTTTGTTTACTTGAACTGAATATATTGGCTCTGCTAAGGAAGATGTATAATTAAAATTTGAATGGAAGTTGATAACAAGAAATATACTAAATGCATATCAGAGAAGACTCTCACATAGAGTAAGATATTCTGGTACCAAATACATTGCACCCAGCCACATTCTCTGACACCTGGGCAAAGCAGACATTACTGATCATGGCTCATGACCTCACACTTAGAGTCACTAACAGCTTGGCACTGTTTTGGGTTCCTACTGGGACAGACTACTTGGGCTCACCCTTAAACCAAGGAATCACACATTTACCGGATTTGGTCTGAGGTACTTGAAGGCTTGGTGTGGTTTTAGGTCTGGGATGTGGACGACGGGGTCTTTGTGATGTTTTAGTAGCTGAAGAAAGAAAAGCTTTGTGTTACTCTAGGTTTTAAGGCTCTGGATTCTGAGGAGAGGTTTTTCCAAGAGCTGTTAAGATTTTCAAAAGTTACAGGAAATTTTCTGTAATTTAATATTTTTAATCTTTTTATGCCAATGTGTCTTCTTTTTATCATTGTTGGTATTTTGCAGGCAAGCTCATGTATATAGTTCAGTTGTTCATTCAAGGCATAAAGATTAGCACTTGTAATTAAACATTCACAGAATTTCCTCATTGGGGAAAAAATGGGAAGGAGGGCTCAACTCTGGTGCAAGGGAGGGGAGGTTAGGGTCACACTGAGGACTTATAATTTAAAATTTTGGATTTAGGTAATTTCCTATTTGTCAAGTTAGTAATAAAACATGTCATTACTTAAAGCACCAACAAAGAAACAAACATATCATGCAAATAATTTTTTAAAAACTTAGCAACCTAGACGGGCAAAGGAGCGTAAGAATAGCTATTACTGTTGATCAGCCTAGATAAGAAACAGATCCCAATTTGTTTTAAATTTGACTTTAACACAGAACACTGTTCAACGAAGCACGAGATAACATGACAATGACAAACGTACCAAATGGCACCAATGTTTTGGATTATCTGCTCTCATAAAAACAATAGGAAACTTGTTTTTAAGAGGCTTCAGGATTCTTCAGATGAAGTGACTGAATGGCAACAGGGGATGATGGTGGCTGTCTCATGAAGGAGGAAAAGCCAGGAAATGGAGACTGAATGGAATGTACAATGAGCAGCAAAAGCATTTGGGAATTGCACAGAATCATTACCTAATATTGTCCCAGATGTCTCAGTTCTAAGAGTAACAGGTTCAAGGTCTGTAACAGGAACTGAAGTAATAAAATAAGCAAAAGAGGTTTTTAAAAAATGTATAAGGAGGGGCACCTGGGTGGCTCAGTCAGTTAAGCGGCTGCCTTCGGCTCAGGTCATGATCCCAGGGTCCTGGGATTGAGCCCCACGTCGGGCTCCTTGCTCAGCCAGGAGCCTGCTTCTCCCCTGCCTGCCATTCCCCCTGCTTGTGCTTGCTTTCTATCTCTCTGTGTCAAATAAATAAAATCTTAAAAAAAAAAAAATTAAAAAATGTATAAGGAGCTATGAAATTCACTTCAAAATGTATTTTGCCAGTGTGACATTTCATCTAGAATTATTACTTTATTTCTAGATGAAGTGGACTGTAGAGTGAACTCTGTCTCCCCCAAATTCCTCTGTTGAAGCCTTAACTCCCAAATGTGACTGTATTTGGAGATAGGAGCTTTGAAGAAGCAATTAAGATTAGATGGGGTTTTAAGAGTAGGTCCCTAATCCAGCATGACTGATGACCTTATTAGAGAGACACACAAGGGATGCTCACACACAGAGGAAAGGCCATGTAAGGACACAGCAAAATGAGGCCATCTACAAGCCAAGGAGAAAGGCCTCAGGAGACATTAAAACTGCTAATACCATCATCTTAAATTTCCAGCCTCCAGAGCTGTGAGAAATCGATTTCTATTGTTTGAGTCACCCAGTCTATGTTGTTACGGCAGCCTTAGCAAGCTAGTACAAAGGGAAATCAATTGTTTTGTCCAGACTTTGCTAAACTACAGTTCAGGACTTCTTCATCTCACGAGACAGTCATTACTTGTAGTCTCTGTTTAGCACCACAAGAGGGAAACCGTTCTACTAGTTAGTACTTGATTATTTGCATCTAACATGGTAGACTCTAGGACATTTTTAGGCTTTTACCTAAATACATTCCTAAGCATCTTGAAAAGCATGTAAAAGACTAACTTGCATTTTAGTGGGTGCTGAATAAAGAAGACATCTACTATGTTTATCAAATTATGGTTGCAGAAAGAGTTCCTACAGATCCAAGCAGCCATCACACAAATAACCAAAAATGGCTATGATGATCTTGCTGAGAACTCAGCTTTGGAAAGATCTTGTGACTTGTGTCCAAAGAAAGGTATTCAAGAGGACTAGGTCAGGGGCACCACTCAGTCTTTGGCATCCAGTAAAGCAGCCGTCCACTCTCGGTACAGGGGAAACTTCATCCAGTGTGGAAAGAAAAGTTTTCTCATGCTCGTGAGAACAACATCAGACTCCTGAATGGAACATTCAAGCCATCCTTCAATTTCTTGTGGTTTTATCCAAATGCCGAATCACCAACAAGAGGTTTTGACTGACTCTTCAAAGAAGAAGAACCTCTGCCCCTCTAGTTCCCGCTACATATATATATATATATATATATATATATATATATATATATATATCCTATTTTTTTTTGTCTTTGTTCACTCTCACCTGTCCACTTGTACAAATTCTGATGTGACATCAAGACTTAAACTCCTTTCCTGATCTACTGAGGTCCAAAATGACGCTTCACTTCTTTAAGACCTTATATGATGAGTCTAACACTTAATGTTGAAATACACCCCAAAATCTTCAATTTGCAAAAACACCCTGCCTTATTTTCCTTCTGTAGTCTTTTCATGCAGGAAAAGGTTCTGTGTTCAGCTAGCCTGAAGATGAAGTAAAACGTGTTTCCTACTACCCTGAGCTAGAGGAAACATTATGTATCTTCCAAACATGTACTACTCGCCAACCCTGAAGGGGGAAGGACTCTTCATGATTCCCTCACTAGAGGGTATGTGGGTTTACATTTTCAGCCAGTAACAGGCTCTCAGGCTCCTGAAACCAAGGACTGAGGTTTCATCTGGTGTAGTCCCAGGTTCATCTGGACTTGGGGTGGTTTTAAGTTTGGTTTGTGAATGAAGTGTCCATTGGGATGTTTTTGGAAGTAGAAAAAGATAAAGTTTATGGTTCTGCAAATTATGAGGTTAAAAAAAATTCTTTGTTTTCTACAGCTTGACAGATTTTTCTTGAGTTTCATAAAATTTATGTTTCTAGTGTGAAAAATTTGCCCCTACTGTGCTACTGTATCTTCTTCTGTTATTGATACTTTGGGGGGCAAAATTGACATAAAAATGAGGTTATTAATTCAGAGAGTCAAGATTGGTATTTTTTATCATTTTTTAAAAGATTTTATTTTTTAAAGTAATCTCTACACTCAATGTGGGGCTCAAACCTGTGACCCCAAGATCAAGACACACACTCCACTGACTGAGCTAGGCAGGCACCCCTTTATCATATTCTCCTAGGGTCCCCCCACTGCATTAAAAAGGTTAAGAATCATTTCTAAACTATGGTGGAGAGTAAGGGGTAGTCAGATTTACCCTAAGGATGGGACTTACTATTTAAACTTACTATCCTTGACTACATTATCTGTTAGACAATTTACTAAAAACATGTTACTCAAAAGTTAACAAAAAAACAGGTAGATAAAAAAGATATATGTACAAAGGATATATTAAGAAACTTCCCTGTCACAGCTTGGTTAGCATAGATCAGGATCGGGTGCTCACATGAATATATGAAATTTGCCTTAACAGAGAATTCAGATTAAGCTGAAAATAGAAGGTGGCATGAAAAAAATTTAAAGTAAGTTACAGGGTGGGAAGATATCCCAAACTAGATTCAGGCATGAATTTCTTAAGAACAAGAAGTAATTTGTTTTATGCATGTTCAACTCAAAAGATAAAGAATGTAAGTGAATGGCAATGAGTGGAATGGATTTGACAATGAGCAGGAAAAGCTCTTGCTGAAGGTTAGAAAGTGGCATTACCAAATGCAGTCCCTGGAGCCCCTTTCATAGGAGTGACTGGTTCAAGGACTATAGCAGAAACTGACACCCCCAAAAATAAAAAAATAAAAAAAATAAATGTTAAACATTTATACAATCTCAGAACTGCAAAAATAATTGCACCTAAGTAATAATTTGAATTGTCTAGAGTACAAAGCAAAATCTATTAACTTTCTGAGTTGAGGGATATGGAGTCTCTCTGCACTTGGGTACCAATTTATCACTTAGTAGGGGTTATCTTTGTAGTAGACAATTGTCCCTGTGAAGTGCCCGTGAAGTGTCTCACTCTTTCATGATCCTAGTGTCAGTGTACAAAATACCTAGTGTACCAAAATAGACCATACCAATCTTGCTGAAAACTCATCTTTGGAAAGAGACAACGAACTTTGCCTAATAGGATTAGGCTTTAGGATTAGGCTTAGGCTCTTAAGAGAGCAGGATAAGGGACAGGCTCTCAGTCTGAGCTTTAGCAGGGTAAGCAGGGAAAGCATGACCATATACAGATACTGATGATTCTCACATGAAATTCAAACTCCTAAGTCCAACATTCAAAATACCTTTTCAACTGGTCCTTTGGGCCCATTTAGCTGCAGCAGCCTCAATGAAATGTTCTGATCAACACTTAGAAACCTGACAGCCTTAACTGCTCAGAGAAGCCTCTCTCTCCTCATTGGCCCTCCACACATGTCCTTCTTTTCTGTACTTCTCCATCCTTCTTCTCCCCAGCCATCCAAATCTACAGTGATTTCAACACTCAATCCTTCCCTGATTATTGTTTCTTTAAATCAAGGGTTGACAAATGATGGCCCATAGGCCAAATCTCACCCATGGCTTATTTTCATATAGCCCATGAGAGCTAAGGGTGACTTTTTCCATTTTTTAAGTGGTTGTAAAATAAAAAGGAAAAAAGGAAAAATATGCAAAATATGCTCACAAAGCCCCAAATATTGACTATCTAGCCCTTTATAGAAAATGTTTGCCAACTTCTGCCCTAGACCTTCATTATGCCTTAACTTTGTAGTTAACAAGAAATCATCTCTACCTCTTAAACCAATAATTCATTATATGTTAATTAATTGAATTCAAATAAAAAAAATGGAAAAAAATGAAGTACTAACAATAGTGCCTGGCACATAACAACAATTTCTTATTTACCCAAACATACATTCATTCTGTAGCTATTTCATTCTACCACATACGTTTCAATATTTAAAGGATGAATAGAATTGAATGAGAAATCAAACATTTAGAGAGAAGATTCTAATTCACAAGAGTAAGAAACTCAGCTACCACCTAAAGCCCTCCAACCACGTTCTCATTGGCTACTCTAGAGTAGAAAAAGCTGCTAACCCTGACTTGCTCCCTCACTTTCTCTGGACCCCACGGGATGGGCTTAACCAGGATTTACACATTTACCCAGTTCAGTCTGAAGGGCTTCAGGACTCCCTGTGGTTTTCAGGTTTGGGACGTGGATGATGAGTTTGCTGAGGTGCTTTGGGAGCTGAAGGAAGAAAACCTCAGGTTAACAGAGTGTTCTTAGGGCTAGAAGCTGTGAATAGGAGTATACTAGTTCTAATTTCTGAAGCGTCAGAAAATTTTTCCTTTGAGCTTAAAATATTTGCTTCCATTTCAATAACTGCCTCTTTATGTCATTTACACTACGCTGGAAGACAAAAGTCACACAGAAACATGAGTTTTATATCAAGGGTATTTTCATAAGGATCTCTAAATGAAAAAAAGTTCCAAAACTTTACTGAGTTATGGCGGTGGTGGAGAAGGTGTAGGGTAAATTTAAACTAATGATGGCACTTTAAATTCATTAGCATTGAGCATATTTTCTATTTCACCCTTTACTGAAAGAAGACCACATCATTACCTGAAATGGCAAAACAAAACCAATATCATGCACAAAATAAAAATGTAGGAATTTAGATCTGCTCAAGAATTATGTCACACTGTAACAGCTGTGACAATACTCAGCTTAGATCAAGGATAGATATCTTCACCCCCAACCCCCATATGTTTGAAACTCAGAAACAAAAATAGGTTACATGAGATGCCATAAATTCACACGCATTATGTTGCAGACGCATATTCTAGACTAAGTTCATATTTGGCTCTTTTAAAAACAAATGAGTGATTTTCATACTCTCCAATATATTAAGAGTAACTGAATGACAATAGAGGATGACATGCGAGTCCTGTGAAGCAGAAGCAGCTATGGTTATGAAGGTGATGAAATGGGTTTCAAATGAGCAGGGAAAGCAGATGCTGATGGACATAATGTGTCATTACCTAGTGTGGTCTCTGGAGCCTCCGTTCTAAGTATGACTGGTTCAAAGATTGTGGTAGGAACTGATCAAAATCAATGAGAGAAACCAGAGAGATTTTTATGAATGCATGAAATGTCAGAAAATCCATTTTACCAGTAAAAATAATGCTTCTATGCCTTCTAAGGTGGAAAGAGCAGGGAAAAGATGGCTTACACTATGTTTAATACCAAGGAGCAGGAACTAAGGGAGTGGGACGAAGCAGGGGTGGGGAGAAGGGGGTCACCCTAAGGTCTGTTTACCGCACATACTACAGATAGCCAAAAGGAAGCTGATACTACACTCGCTGAGAGACTAAGTCCTTAGCAAAAAGAGTGGCATTTGATATAAAAAGGTAAGGAAGAACCTCTGTTTTTGATACTATATTAGACTAGGTATCCTCGGAATTTAGGGTCCCAACTGGGGTAGACTGCTTGAATTCCTTAAACTGGAAACCACATATTTACCCAGTTTGGTCTGAGGTACTTCTGGATGGGATGTGGTTTTAGCTTTGGGGCGTGGACGACGAGGTCTCTTTGTTGTTGTAGCTGAAGGAAGAAAATTTAGGATTAATATAGTGTTGATGGCTCCATAAACTCTAAATAAGATGATATCACATAGCTAAGCTTTCTAAAATTTGTCAGTTTGAGTGGCGAAAGCTTTGCTACTTTGGTTTGATATTTTCTCCTTTAGTATATTAATAGGTTTCCTTTTAAAATTAAGAGTTCGCCAAAGATTAAAAATTATAATACAATTATGCTTAAGAAATGAAGATGGGGAACTGTCAGTTCTTTGAAAGTGTCCTTAATCCAAAACTGGTTACAAATTGCTCCTAAAATATGATGATGTGAGAGAAGTTCAAACCACCCTAGGGTATTCACTTCTAATTATAATTTAAAATGACTAGGCTTGGGCAAATTTTCCACTTGGTAATTTACTAGAATAAGCATAAAAAATTTGCTGAAACATCCACGAAGTGAAAAAAAGTTAGGGAGAACTTCAAATATAGAAGGTAAGATGGCCTAAAGAAAATTCATGGTATAATCAGTATTGTATTGGTGGCCTGAGGGGATATATGGAGAATCACATTCGGACCTTAGCTCTAACAAACAGTATTGTTTAAACAGAGACTCAGATTGACATGATGCAGTCTGAAGCTGGGATGTGGGGCAGATAATGGTCTTTATCAAGTCCATACACATTTCTGTTAGAAAGAAAGCCTTTTATACTGTAAGCTGAATACTGTAATAGGATGATGACAAATTATGACATCATCATCTATATAGCAGCACAGAGAACTTTGACAATGAATAAGAAAAAGCACTTCTAAAGGACATAAATGATCATTACCTAAATATGTCCCAGGACTAATAGGTTCAGAGTCTGTAGCAAGCAATGATCAAAAGTAATAGAAAAAAGAAATGTTAAACACATGAGAAAAGTCATCAAACTCTCTTGAAAATGAACTTCACCTGGTGGCACAGGTTCTACAACTAAAAAGCAAAAATTTTAAAGTTCTGAGGTGAGGGTACAAAGATATTTGTTCTTATGAAACGGTTATATCCTTAGTATCTCCACATGGCTCCAAGTTTTGTTTTTATATTATCTGATAACACAACAACAATAAAAAAAATGCTGCTTAGAAAGATCTTTAGGCATCTGTCTAGTAACATTAAGAATTAAAAATTATGAGAAAAGAATGTGAAAGTATAATTTACTGGAAAACAACGTCATGATAGATGAAATAGTTGATATTTTTAAGCAGATACCGTAATGAATAACCAAAACAGATTTTTTGTTATTGTTTGTTGTTGAGAGTCCACTTTGGAAGAAGACCAAGACTTCTGTCCAAACAAAGTCATATAACAGAACAAGATACAGAGGATCATTCGGTCTGCAAAACTTGTCAGTGCATTTCTCTGTTATCAGGACAGAAAAGCCTGACCCCAGGAGGATAAGAGAGTATGCTGTAGCTAATTGGCTTAAATCCTATCATTGAAATTAGGCATTCAAGGTCCTCTTCATGGACCCATCTCAAAGGGGTATCACTGACCAAAATTTCTCAGCATAAGCTAGGTGAACATTGTCTTTCCCCTTTCTCCCAATCAGGTTGCCCTTCTAATTCCTATCCTTCTGCTCTCACCCACACATACAGTACCTCCCTGCCTCTGTTTATGCTATTCCTGCCTATCCCCGCAACCGATCTACAAGCTCTATAAATTTCGAGGTCCACATTACACTTACCGGCTTGTGAATCTTTTACTTCTCTAAGAATTAACTATGTGCCTGACAGTTGGTCAAACTCAATAAATATGTTGCTTCTGCCCATATTCTTTTATGTCTATTTATGAACAGTGTCTACATAAGAAATTTCTTTCCTCAACCAAGTGAAGTCATTTGTTATTTCTAAACTATTTTTCACAGATGCTAATGTAGCACTTAATAAAATGTGTGACTAAGTGAACTAAATATGCTAGTTAGATCCTTAACTAGGTAAGTTTTTGATCAACCAGAATCAAAGAGAAAAATATGATTTTTCAGAGAAAGTAAATAAAATACAAAGGTGCCAAGAAGATACCAAGCAGCACAAGGAAATCACAGTTGTTTAAATAGAGCTCCTGTTACTTAGGCTTTCACACTGAAGGGTCCCAAGAGCTATTAGGTGGCAAGTTAAACTGCCACACAAGAATCACATCCACAGGGTTCCACAGGTACCAGGAACCACATATTTACCTAGTTTGCTCTGAGATGCAGCTGGGCTCGGTGTGGTTTTATGTTTGGGACGTGGACGGCGTGTTCTTGGTCGTTGTGATGTTTTTGGAGCTGAAGAAAGGAAACTGGTTAATGTTGTCTTATAACTCCAGAAACTCAAGAAGGATGACACATGGGTCTAGGTTTTCTAAAATTTTGCTAGATTTTTTTAAGCCTTAATAAATTTATCTCTTTGGTTTTGGAATTTTATCATCTACATGCAAGAAATTATGGGGGGGGGTTCACTGACCATTCTTTTGAGAAAGAGTATATAACATTATTCTAATAATCCAAAAAGCTTATTATTATTGGTGTCAGATTTTCAAAAGGGATCCTGACCCCAGAAACACAGCACGTCCATATCAGAGAGGGACCAAGGCTCACCTGCTTTTGGGAGATCGTACTTAGAAATTATTTACCTTAGACATACATCCCATTAAACATTAGAATAAGCACATTTCATTTCTTAAAATCATTGGTAGACAATAAAAATGCCCTATCTTAACACAACCTTCTGTCCATGTCCATAGAATTAAAATTGATGATTTAGAGTAGCCACTCCTAATTGTATTTGAAATTTAGCTTTGCCATAGCACACTGAGCAGAATCACAGGCTCTGTAAAGCACCAATAAAGCTGGATAATATGGAAGATAGATGCTCTATACTAGCTGCATACAGGCTTAACCAAGTAACTAACCGAGTAACTTCTTTTAAACATCCTCAATATTCAAAATGAAGAACAGAGTTGAGTGACAAGAGAGGGCGATGAGAAAATCTTAGAAAAAGAAAACCCCTTGACCAAGTTAGCAACAAGACTAGACAATGGGCAGAAAATGCACTTGCTTAAAGACATAAAAAGTCATTACCCAACATTGTCATGGGACTCTCAGTTCTCAGAGTTACAGGTTCAAGGTCTGTGTCAGGAACTGACCAAAAGCACTAAACAATAGAGATTTAAGAAATATACAAAAAGAAGGAAAATTATCTTGAAAATGAATACCCTGTAATGTTTAAAAAGCCTTTCTGAACACTGTAAAAGTAGTATTTGGTCTCTAATAACTGGCTGTACTCTGGTATCCATTTATCTCATAAAATAGACATACCTTTTGTATTTTGCATCCGTATGAGGCCAATGAAAAGCTTTTATCTGTATTTAATTATCTGATTCCAACTACATTGGAAACTTGGTTCCAAAAACATCTCAGTTGTCTAATATGTATTTTAAATTACTCTGAAAAACTGCAAAAGCTTCTGTTAGTATTTGGAAGGCTTTCACCACCATTGTTATTTGTTTTGAGGAACTGCGGTAGTGAAGAGAATCTTTAAAAATGTTCTCAATTAGCCTGTTTATTGGAGATGTGTGACAGTTATGCAAAAGATAAACTTGTGCCTTTTCTCCATAATAAATGGGGTACTCTTTCTTACTATTTCTCCTTTTTTATTCATTTCAAATGAATAATTTGGAGATAATTGTTCAAGTGGGCAATAGAGATGATTAAGAAAAAAGTCTGAAGAGTAATAATTCAACTTTTTGTCTATATAAACAGGATTCTTATAATTCTATAATATTCTGAAATGACTGAATTTTGCATAGATATGAAATTAATTGTGATGTGTAACTCCTTGGATTTAAACTGGCATCTCTATTTTTCATCAAGTCCAGAAGACTAAATGTAACATTTAACATCTTATCAGTGTTTTCATGATACTGATGTGAGCATTTGTATGGAGACTGCCTTTCGCTGACTAACATGTCACAGCAGTTGGTTTAAGCCACATGTGACATCTTACAGGGAATTAATGGAAAACATGGCCTACAGAAGAGATGGAGAAAGCAAGCACAACAGGATGTAACAATATCCAAAACTGATTGCCTTCAAACAAAAAAGGGGATCCCTGTTTTGCTTGGAAATCAGTGTCACAAGATGAATTTGTCAGCAGAAATGTCTTGGTTCATTTGAATAGTACAGAATCAAAGAGGAAAGGACTTTTGCGAGAAAGGGACAATTAGGTATTGCCTCAAGCCCCAACCAGCTTTTTAACTGCTCCTCTCCCATAACCATAAACTATAGACACATAAAAGCAGAAATCTCAAAGATTTCCTGGATTGCAGGATGGATGTGCTCTCAGCCCCTGCAACTCTTGACAGCGTCAGTTGCTGCAAGGAATCTGAATCCTCTGAAGGTGATCAAAGGAAGAATGACATTCAGGGGTTATAAACTGAGCAGCAGAAGTAAGAATGTCTTTTGATGTTGAAAAGTTCCCTGTTGAAAATAATGAATGAAAAAGATGATGAATGACCATCATATACATAAGAGAATACAGTTGATGACAGAGATGAGAGGGGCGAGCTCAGAGAAACATCAACCAAGAAGGAAGACATCATTACCTATGGTTGGGGAGGGAGCTTCCATCTCAAATGTAACAGGCTCAAAGACTGCATCATAAAAAATAAACAGATACAAGTAAGAAAAATAAAGAGGTCTAAACTTTCAGGTGCTCACTGATGCTTAATTCATAGGATACAGAACTTGGTTTATTCTAAGTTGATATAAATTGCCTTCTTCATAAGCTTATTATGAGAGATACTCTTACTAAATCAGAATTTTGTACTAACTGGAACCTTAGGAGAAAATTTCAATTGCAAAACAGTTGAGTTTTTAGAACTGTTATATAAATATCTTTTTATTTCATAGGAAATCACTTAGGTAATATTGCTGTTTAAAATGTTATTAAGGTATTTTAGAGAAAGTCAATCTCTGAGTATGTGCCTATAAAGCATGAACACAGTGTCAGCCTTCCCAGTCTTACCTAGTGGTGAACGCTAAAATCCCTTTCAAATATGTTCCAGGTACAGAAAAATCAGGTTTCTATTCATTACATACCCAAATTCAGAAAACAAAGTCTAAAAATGTTAAGAAAGTGGAACCTGTCAGACTATCAGATATGAAATTCACTAACTTCCTACCCATTGGTTTGTTCATTTAACAATTGATGTAGTTACTTTGAAAAGATAATGAACAAAATCATATTTTGGTTTCTATGCTTCATACAGTATGGCAAATTGTAAACATTTTCAACAACAATTTCCCAAAGAAAAAGCTTCTTAAACTAAAGCACTGGAAATCATGTTTACCGGGTTTAGTTGGTGGCATAACTGGTTGTGCTGGGGTTTGGGGTTTAGGAAGTAATTTCTTTGGTGGTTTTGAATCTGAAGGAAAAAAGGTCCTATAATTAGTGTCATAGTAGAGCTGTGAATGTCAAGATTAGTGTTACTTACACACCATTTTCCTAGTTATAGATCAAGGCAGTGAAAGTAGTGATTACCAGGCTGGATTTGAGGTGCATCTGGTCTATGTGTGGTTTTAGGTCTTTTGGATGGTTTTGACGCTAAAGAGAAAGGTATTAAAAATTAGCATAATGATCATAGCCATAATTGTCATAATTAAAGACACATATGCTTGAGCAAAGATCCTACATTAATTCACTGGATATACAACAAAATTAATTCCTGGGGTATGGGAAGGATGGGAAATGTGTCCATTTCTCCTGCTTTTTCAGAAAGGAAAAATCTTTAGGAAATGCTCAAAATGTGCCTTTGAGCAAAGTAATAGAACGATAATAAGACTTTTTTCTATAAAAGTAATTTTAGAGATGACAAGTACAATAGTTTTATAATTCTAAGGTTTTTCAGCATAAAAAATATTAAGTAGAAATTTGAAACTTGCTTAGTAGGAGACCTGGAAAATAATCCATAAACACTTTAAATTATACAGAAGGTGACGTGGCTACAGATTTCTGGAATTTTCCAAAGTAAAGCAGATTTATTGTGAATGCTGAGAAATTATAATGAAATAGTAATAGTCAAATAGCATTAGTACCTAAAACAATAAAACAAGTTTGGGACTTCTAATGTTCTCAAGTTACAAAGACCACACTATTTTCATATTGGACCCTAGAACAAGAACGGTGTTTATGCCTCTAGTTATCAAAATATACTCAAAAACATTCTCCAAAGAAACAGAAAGCTGAAGAAGCCATTATTTCATGCAGCTTTTTAAGAGGGAAAAGATCTTACAAGTTGAATGAGTAAAGCAATGAAATGATAATCATGGCACTGGAATAAAATTTCGCCCTTTGTCAAGTCCAGGATGAGCACAGAAGTCCCTGTCTGAGAAAGAGTAGAAGGTTTTCTCAACAGAAGGACATGGAAGGAGAAAGGGTTTGTGGGGAACCAAGAAGTTGCTTCTAAGACCACAGACCTTCCTTAAAGGAGCACACAGGTAGGATTCTTCTAGAAGTCTCCTATCTTCAGGCTCTTCAGACCCAGATAGGAAACGTGAGGAAAAGCATGGAATGAAATTGTGATGGAGTGGTGGAACTGCAGTCATGCCTGGGTGGAGAGTAGGAAAAGCAAAAGTGACATTCCGTGAAAGCAACTGGAGGAGAGTAGAATTACCGACTGTGGGCACCGAGAGCTCCAGAGGTACCGTAGCAGGTTCCAGAGCTAGGAAGCAAAAAGCAAGAATACTAATTATATCAAGCAGCAGCATCTTGAGGAAGGAAACATTACTCCTCATTCTTAAGCCCTATGTTTTCTGAATGTGATTTTCCCTTCTACTTTTCCCATTTACCCCTCTTCCTCTTGCTTTCCCACACCCCATTTGCCATAAACCCGCATCCTATGTGAGACTTGTAGGGTGCCCTACTTTAATAATCCACTTGGTGGGCAGCCTACTGCTGTGTGTACCTAATAGTTACAAGTAAAAAATAACAATGTATCATAAACATAGGAAGGATATATGCTTAAATCTAAAAATCAACTATACTGGTTCTTAAAGCCCAGCTATTTAGGTAGTAGGAAGCTACCGTATCAAAAACTACCATATTCCATTTTCTATGCTAACTGGAACCCTGAACATCACATTTACCAGGTTTGGACTTGGGCACATCTGGACTAGGTGTGGTTTTAGGGCGGGGGCGACGACCTGGTCGTTTGGTCTTTGGTGGAGCTGAAGAAAGAAAATTAGCTAGTTAATGCAAGAGCAGTAGCTCTACAAACGGACAACAATACTGCATATACCGTAGAAGCGCATTTAAGTCCTTTGGCTTATTGTGGGTATATACCCTTCTGTTTTGCAACTTCCTATCCTCATTTACCCAGTTAAATGAGGTCTTTAACATACCTCTTCTTACATATATATACATATTCTTCCATTTTGAGATGGAAAGCTCAAAACTTTGTAGGCCTTAGAGAAGACAGTCTCCTGAAAGTTTTGATGGTGCATGTTTAACAGGAACATGAGAAAGGCACCTTTAAGGAGCCACTAGGGATACAAATTAAAATTTATTTGGCCTGAGGTTCAAAAGGAGAAGTTTTTCATTTAGCATTAAAAAGTTTACAAGTTAACACAGTATGTATAAAAAGGCTTTGAATTCAGAAATTTCAGGCAAGACAACTTTTTAAAAATGAGATACAGGGTATAAAACTAAAGAATTTAAATTTTTTTTCTCTGCAAGTAAGAACAAAGAACACACGCACACAAATGGGTATCAGTGGATGATTCCATTGATGTGAGCCTGGTCCTAAGATACCAGCAGACAGGAAAAGAGGAAACACAGCTCACTCAATAACTGCATTACCTAATGTTGAAGGTTTGGTTTCCAGAGTTCCAGGTCCTAAGAGTGCATGAAAACCATCAGGAAAGAATCAAAATCAAAGGAAAAATGATAAAACCTATTTAGATATGAAAAATCCTTGATTTCTCATTACAAAGTTGAGCGATTATTGGTGAAACTTTTACCCATGTGAGATAGTCCTTTTTTATTTAAATAGATTCCTGTGTTTTTAGACGAAATGAACAAAAATGTAGTCTTGTCAGTTAAGTTTGGAAGGAGAAATGGAAAAAAACAAACAAACAAAGGCATGATTCTCATTTGGAAGACATGAATGCAATAAAGTGACCAAAAGTTTGTGTTATGAAGGAAAATACAGGTAATTGGCTGAGATGGCACCAGCAGAACACATTTTTTGCTCTCTTGAAGAAAAAGAAGTTATAAATATTGGGGTTAGGTTTTCTATTTCTCTTAATGAATTGTCTAGTGACACATCAGGATGTTTAGATCTGGAAAGATCCTACTACTTTTCAAGAAAATCTGTGAATGTTAGGGTTTCAAAAGTAAGATAAACACCTCTGAATGTGAAAACACAAAAATGTCTACAAAAAGAAGTAAGCCAAGGTCCTCCCCTGGAAACAGCTAGGTTAAAACAAGCTCAGGACACAGTACTCAAATACAAGAAGATGACACAGAATGCGTCCAATCAAAATCAGTATGGTTTTCAGAGCCTCTGCTTAGTTAAGCACAAGCAAAGAGTGTATCTTCTGACCAAAATGGCTGAAATAAACACCTGAAGGACAATTAAGAAATTTTTAAAAAGCCCAAGCTAAGGACAAAATTGAACATAAAGGGTACTAAAGGAAGAGGCTTCTTTTTCACTCATCAAAGGAAATTTGATTCATTGCCTAGAGTTGACTGTGATGGTGGTAGAGTCCGAGGTTCTGGGGCTGCAATAAAACAGTTATTATCAAAGGCCATGCTGAAGATCACCATTTAAGACAGAAATTAAATGTCCTTTACTCTAAAAGCTGTTCTTTCACTGGTGAACAATCAGATTCTATGGCTTATTACACTAACGATCAATCAACCCACATCCTTTCCACAAACCACAATAAAACTAAGAAATGAGAATTCAGTTTTTTGTTGATTTTAGCTATTTTCTCCCCTACCCAATATTCTGAAGTTTCCTCCTAGTGCCTGAGGAGATACTGCTCTAAGGGGAGCTCCGGGTAGCCTCTCCAAGGTTGGCCAGAGTGTCCCATCTCCTGCCATTTTGTTTTCATGTAGGATGGTCAGGTTCATCCAAGGAAGTAGGAAGAGGCAACAGAAACATCAGACCTATAACCAGGCCTGAGATCTGTTAGTTTTGGATGATTTTCAACCTGGCTGGATCTGATACTCTTTCACAATTAAAAAAAAAAAAAAGGAATTGAACATATGGTTTAAAAAGGTAAAAAGGGCCTCAAGTGTTCCTATGTTGTTCCTCATATTAACTAGCATTTATTGCTGGTGAACAAATTGGTTTACATATGAAATTTAGTCCATTCTGGTTAGCAAATCAAAGTCAAAAAGTAATCTCAGATTTCATCAAACACTGAACAAATAAAATAACAATATTATTTAAATATTCTGAAAGATAACGATTCTTCCAATGTTTTTCAAATTGGCAGTAATTAAATGATACTTCATGCTGAATATAGTTTGGTTACAATATCTGTTTGTGCTTTTAAAATGATCATCTAATAGATTTCCTATTCTACAGAACAAAAAGAATTCTTCTCTTTCAAGAAGAACATAAAAAAGGAACTCAATTTTTGAAACAGAAGAAAAAGTGAAGATTCTTCGCCGTTTTTTTCTTACAGAAGAAATTAATTAACATAGCATCCACCAACAAGCTTAAAAGAACTTAAATCATTTTGTCACTTATATTTTTTATACTACATTTACCAGGATGATGTTTCTGGACTAGGGGCTGTGGGAAGATTTGGGGAAGTAAGTAGAGACTCTTTAGTATCTAAAAAATAGAAAATATACCAACAAATATTGCAGGTAGAGAATTTTCATTTATTCTGAAAGCAATGTATAATAGGTACAAGGTGTTACTGAAAGGTGGCATTAGCATGTCTGTGGCCAAAAATAGATTTTTTTTTTATTTCTCAAGAACTTATCCAGAAATAGATTAAAATAGATAAATGGCAAAGCCGAAGTGATATATCAGATCGAAGTACACACGGCAAGGCAAAAATCGTGTGTGTGTGTGTGTGTGTGTGTGCATGTGTAAGAGAAAAAGAGAAAAAGAGAGAGGGTGGGAGGAGCCTGGGTGTCTCAGATTCTACAGGAGATAGGGTAAATAAATAGTGTCAATACATTAAATATAATAACTATCAGAAAAGTCCAATTCTTTTTGAAATTTTGAGGCTGTAATTCATGTCTTAATTTCTACCAAGTTGCCTTCTAAAACTGTGAAAAAGTAAGATTTGCTACTTGTAGCATCTTTTAGAATTTCCAGAGATTAAAGAATGTGGTCTTATGAATTTTCTAAAGAAAAATCTGCATTTTTGAGTTCCTGACTGAAACAGAGACCAAATAGGTATGGAGCCCCTCAATTAAGCCTCCAATTCACCTGTACAGAGAAATACTAAAGTCAGGGTTTATTAAAAGCAAATACATCTTCTGACAAGATTTCCTCTATTTTATAATTTTAAGGTATTGCAGATAAAGGAATAAAAATGTTAAGCAGCAAGCAAATAACTACACCACTCACCTCAGCACAAAAGAAAAATACTCCTGGCTCACGATTTGTGACTAGCAATGAGAAAAATTTACAATTCTATCCACTGTGTCAGAGAACTGTGTAAAAAAAAACCACCTATAATTGGAGGTCTCTCTCTTTCTTTTTTCCTAGTCTGTTAAAAGCCTGAAGAGCCGAATGTCTCCACCATCTTAAAGGTGAACTATGAAGGAAGCAATTCTCATTGGAGGCAGACAAGTTGGGACATGGTAGATGGTGGGATTTTCAAGAAAGCGGTGGATTATGCTTATAAAACAAGCCAAACCCAATGTGGGTTTTTACTTGTTAGTTTAACCACAAAGGAAAACCAGAGGAAAAGCAATCTGCATGGAAAGTGAGATGGAAAAATAACAGCATGTGAGGAGAGGGTGGGGAAAAACAATGAATCACTCAAATAAAAAAAGCTTTTGGTGGTTTCTTTGCTCTCCTGAACCTTGGCTAGCAACAGCAATCTTCCGCAGAGCTATAATGGTGGCCTGTCCTAAAGTAAAAATAAATACATTTTAAAGAGCTAGAACCCAAGCACTGGTTTGCGGAGATCAGTTACTCTGTGTTGTCTCAGACCACCAGAGGTCAACTTAAGTGGATGCAAATTTAGGTGCAGATTCTGAAGTCATAATACTTCATGTGAGGGGGAAAAGCGTGGCTATTCTTAGGTGATCAAAAGGTAGAAATCAGAGGAATATAAACTCATTAGCTTTCAAATAATTTGCCACATGGTAAAAGGAAATGTCAAATTAAGAAGTCTCTTTGCTCAAACAGCTGAGAATGATAAGAACACATCCTCTCCCCTTATTTGTATGAATGAATTTCTTCCAAACATTTCTTTAGAAACCAATGAAATTACTAATGTAACTAATCATGTTTAAACTGTTAGGAATATCTGAAGGCTTTTTTTTTTTTTTTTTTTTTTTGCTCTTTTCAAATTTTATCTTGTAATAACAGAAATACTTAGATTGGAGAGACATTTATTTAAATTTGGTGGTCTAAACACATGGTAATATGTCTCAATCTGCTTGGTAATAGCCCTCTCTTTAAAGTACAGCATAAGTATAATAGTTATGACCTTATTCCAAAGCCCTCTAAGCATGATTTTTAAATAAACATACATTAAACCCTTCTCTCATACAGCTGTTGAAGTTCTTTGATTTAAACTGTTAAGGCTCTTGAGTTTCATTAGCTATGCTTCTTTCTCCAAATAACCCCTCTGAGTAAGAATACTTCATTCCATTTCTCTGACTTGGAGACCTCACCCATGGTCACAGAGTCAACTACACTCCCTTTGCCTAATCCCCAATTTCCTCCAGTCTGACACCTACACCTGGAAATCTCACTGCCTCTTTAAAAGGAGTGTTGAGATTTCTTTTTCTGAGCAGTTACATTTTTCTTCCTTACCCATTTCACTGCAAAAAAATAAATCATACCCATTTAAGTAGAAAATCTTTTGTTTTAATGATCCAACTTTGTAAACACCCATTAATGAAAAATCCATAGAATGTGATAGTGAGAAAAACCCTGGAGATAATGGTTTAAAATTTGGATGAAAATGATTTGTATTGACAGAGTTCCTGTATATAAGGGGATACTTAGAAGTCAAGATTTAAACTGCTGTATAGATTCTGAATAGATAGAAAAAAATGAAAATTTTGTCATTCAATATGTCCTGCCATCTATATGCAGGGGACTGTCTCTGTTATTAATTACGGAAATGAAATAACGTCTCCCTGCAAAAGAGCCTTCTTTTCTTCAGCAAAACATTATTATCTCCTGAGAAGTAAACAAAAGTCAGTGTTCAGAAATCAGCCTCATCTCAGAAAGAAGTCATGGAGCATTAGGAGAATCTAACTTTTTCTAATCTTGCAGCTGGAGAACTGAAGCCCTAAAACAAAGGCAAAATTCTTAGGGGATGGAAACACTTCTCCCCTTTCATGCTGAAAGGCTATTGTTCAGTGTGATCAGAATTCCAGTCCACTTTGGTACTGGAAACTATTTCTTGGTCCTAGACAATGGAGTCCTCAATCACTCCCATCCCTCTATTTCTATATTTTCTGTGATGGTCATGAACAGAAAGATCCACCCAACAGCTCAGAACAACACTGTGATGATATCAGAGCGGCTGGTTATAATGAGATCATTTCAATGCATTTTTGCACTTTCCATGGAAAAATTGTATCAAATAACAAAATACAAATCAGAAGTCATTGCTCCAAAGAGTGGCATGAAACAATTTTTCAACCCTGCTTTTGGAATTAAAAAAAAAAAAGTTCAGGGTAATTACCAGGTTTGGTGGGTGTCCCTTCTGGGGTGAGAGGAATTTTAGGTTTCAAAGAAATAAATTGTGTTTTACTGGGAGCTGGAAAAGTAAAGAAAATAATCAACAAATCAATATTTAAGCATTTCAGTGTCTAAAACCACAAAAGGAAAACCTATACTTTAAATGGAATGAACCCATCATGTTGGAAGGTTTTTGGAAATATTCCATTTGAAGGACTATTTCACAGACCAGCATTTAATGGAAAAACAGTCATAAATTTTCATCTGGTTTGGAAAAAAACATTTCAAGAGTATATTTGAACTAACAGAAACAGCATTGCTATAGCCACAGTAACTACACAAAGAAAATTATTCTATTCCATTATTTTAAAAAAAAATCAATATAATCATCTTGCACCCCTACTTCACATTTCTCAGCCACATCCAAGTCTTTAGGCATGTTTTAAAATGAATAATCACTGATAGGTAAAATGCCATGGTCTGCAGTATAAAGAAATTCTACTAACATCATAATAGAATACTGTTCCTCCAAAGGAAGTCTGAGGTTGAACTTGAGGGCCTCCCTCAAGAAAAAAAAAAAAAAAAAATGAAGGACTGTGTTTAAGACTCTGCTTCACATACAATGGTGGATGGAAGAGGAGGCGGCCACGGTGGTTTGCCAGTGTTTCAAGGCACAGGATGATAGCTGGATGCGGAGTTCACATGTACTGACTGCGGGGCCAACTACTGAAAACCATGAAAGCCACCAAGCTGCTATACTTTATGAGATTCTCAATATTGTTAAAATGAATCAATTAGAATAGAGACTGAGACATTACACAAAAGCTAAAGCACTGGATTTTCATGGTCAAATGAAGTAACGCATCTACCAAGGACATATCATTACCCAGTGTTGTCCATGTAGGTTCAGGGCTTTTAGGAATTTTAGGTGTAATTGTTCCAGGACTTGTGGTTCTTTCTGGTGATGGAAAGGAAAAAAAAAATTAAGATATCCTAGAGACAATAAAAAGATATCGTGCCAAGAAGAACTAAATGACCCCTTCGAAATCCTGCTATATTTAGCTGTCAGGGTTTACAAATGCAGTGAGTACAGGTTTTGGGAAATAATTTATAAGTTCAGTCATAGTAGTAAAGGCTATAAAAAACTATTTATCCTACCATGGAATAAGCAAAACTTGATTTGTTGAGCACCATTCTGAGTGTATTATTTGACAATGAAAAATATTACGTCCAGAGAAGCTAGCTGTGCCCTTCAAATTCTGTGCCATAAGGTATGTTTATGTTGTTCCCTCTGCCTTCTAATTCGTCTGAACCCTACACATATTTTGAGACTTACATCCTCAACTCTTTCTTTTTTCTGAGCTTCCATACAAGTATTATGGTCTCATAAGAAGATTGTATAGTTTTATGTTGATCTCATTCTTTATGCCATAAGATCTTTCTAAGATTATAAGCAACTGGACAGAGGGAGTCATGGTCTCTCCTGTTAGCCTCTGTCCCTGTTCAAGCTGAAAACAGAGCAGGCACCCAAAACGAGAACTGTCAACCTAATAAACACCTACATACACACGCATACCAAGGAAATGAATTTCACTATAGATCTTACTCTCTAGCACTGTGACATTAGGACCTGTTTCTGGGTTTATACCAAAATTCACATGCAAGAACATCACTGACATAATTTTCAATAAAGTCTTCTTGAAAAATTGACTTCTGTTATTTTGAATTATTCATCTTCAGTTATTTTCAAATTTTGTAAAGAAAATTTGACCTATAGAATCATATAATCTCTTTTTATGATAAGGAGATGGACATTCTCTATTTGGAATTAAATACCCTGAGAGGTTAAAGAGGCAGTTATTTACCAGGTTTGGTTCTTGGTGGTTTGGGCCTGACGCGTCGTTTAGGTGTAGAAGGGACAGATGTAGTTTGCTGGGCAGCTGAAAGAAGATTTAATATAGCTTTGATAAGTAATATTTTTCAGGGGCCAATCAGGTTATAACTGTAAATTTGTAAACTTCTTGAATACAAGAACTACTTTTTATTTCTTTGTATCCCCAAAATGCCCAGCACTGTGCTTTATACACAGTAGGTGCTCAATAAATGTGTTGTTGGCCCAAAATGAATTAAGTGTCTATATAAAAACTGAAGGTACATTGTTGAGCTACAAGTACTGGGAAGTGGGCACTCTTAAGGGATTTAAGAACACAAGGTAGAATTAAGAACGCAAAAGATAATTTACTGAACAACAGGGGAGAAGCACAAATATTTGGGATTTGAGAATGGAAGTTCTAAACTACTTTAATTCTGTAGCTCATGACTAGCCTCTGCAGGAGTTAATGGACTTCATTATTCAAATAATTTTCTATTATAGAATATAGGCTGTGTTACTTCTCTTACCCATCTTTCCTCATTGCAGAACCTACTTGGTGCTCTTTATATTTAGACTACTTTGAGAAAAATACTCTGACCAGGTGGTATCTAATTGTGTTAAAGAGAAGGGAATATATCCCAAAATAATTATCATCTGTAATTCCATTGCAATTTTCTGGTAAGCAAAGTTGAAAGGATTACAGAAAGAAAATAATTCTTTAAATATATGGACACCAAGATTATGGAAATTCTTTGAGAATTATCCCAAGGCAAAGTTTGACAGATAACCCAGTTCTTGGAAGAATTTCATGGTAGAGAATGAAGGGAAATGTTTACTATTGAAAATATTCTGGAGGTCCAACAAAACTGGTTCTTTTCTTGTCACTTTCTCTGTTCTTTCAAAGTACACAACCATAAAAATGTCATTAGTTACCAGATGTTGTAGGTGGCATTTCAGGACTGGTAAAGATTTCCAGTTTTTGAGGGACAAATGGTGTTTCACTTGGAGCTGAAAACACAAACACCCCACCCACCAAGTAATTCCAGTTACAATGAGGTATTTTAGGAGTTTTAACATGCTTTTAGATGGTATTACAAAGCACATGCTACACGTACATGATTAAGGATGAAAAATGCATGTAGTCTTGAAAGCTGGTGGATGAAATCATGATTTAAAGAAGAGAAAAGGTCAGAATGACAACTGTTCAGTGGCTGACTCCAGGCAGTCTCAGTGCATGGAAGAGAGATGATACAGGCCACAAACACATGAATGAAATGAGATGATATGGATGATGAAGAGGTCCATGCAGTTTTCAAAGCTTTTCATTCCTTTAAAGATGGAAAAAATGATCATCTATTACAGTTCAAAAGAGAGAGGGAGAGAGAGAGAGAGAGAACGCCTAAAATGGAACATAAGTTGCCTGCATTACAGCAAAAAAAAAAAATACACATTCAGAAGTAAGAATAAAATAAATGATTAGATGTGATGGAATGAAATGGTCATTTGGAAGAATGGCATTCACATGGATTTTCTTTTGATGGAAAACAAAGTAGAATTTTTCTGTTAAAAACATTACCCAGTGTTGCCCTTGGCTGTTCAAGAGTTCTAGAAGTTTTAGGTGGGACAGAATCCAGAAATGGATCACTTGTTGCTGTTGGAATAAATGTCAACATTTATAAAAGCAGAAGGCCCCAAGGATAAAATACAAATTCATGAGTAATAAATTATGCCTCATATGGGGAAAAGTATCATGAACACTTGAAGGAGAGGGGACCAACATTTTTAAACTAGTGATTCATTAGGAGCTGAAGATGAACTCATTTTTCAAAACATACATACTTTAAACATTAAAAACCATGATAAAAACAATGTTGCATATATTTAACTTGTTTTCAACTGGTTTTTCTGGTTTCTCACTTTTGTTTCTTAACTACTAGCCAAACCCACTGTTAGCATTCTATTTCATTTTTTCCCCTTATTTTCCGCTGCTATTTAAAATTATTTGCCTTTATCACGGCACAAATAATGCTGAGATAAGGCTAAGTATACAAAAAATATCAGATATATATCTACGTCTAGCAGAGACCAGCCATATTTATTCTGAATCTCTCACAGTACCTAGTTTAGTAGGTGCTTAATAAATCCTTGCTAAAAGGAACTATTAGATTGAGTTAAACTCATTTGTAGAAGGATCAGTGAGTGAATGTCAAAGATTAGACCCAACTGGACCTCAACAGGCAAATGAATGACATGATTGCTCTCGGGCAGGATTTTTCACCTCAGCACCACTGCCATTTAGGGCTGGATCATTCCTTGTTGGGTGGGGGGAGAGGGGCTGTCCTGTATATTTGCAGGGGTTTGGCAGTATCCCTGGTCTCTACCCACTTGATGTCATTACCACCTTCCCCAGTTGTGACAATCGAAAACGTCTCTAGGCATTGCCAAACGCCTAGAGAAAAGTCATCCCCATTTGAGAACCACTGCTCTACAGAAAACTCTCTAAGAACCTAAAACTTCTTAGAATGCTATTGATAATAGAGCAATAGGCCATTACATGACTTTGGCTCAGTGGCAACCAAATCTATCTGCATCTCCCACATGTGGCAGAGATTATTACTGATGGATATAAAGAAATAACCGCTCAACAGAGAGAAATGGGTGGAATTCATCTCCCTGACACAGACAACCATTTCCCTCCCACAGAGCTCTAAAGGCTGTGCTTTCTCACTCTGCAAAGATCAAAGCGAGAAGTAGGTGCAGTGCTGTCAGAATTATCTGGCATCCAAAGAAAGCCTTGAGAAGCTGGATGTACCTGTGTGGGGTTCTGACATTTCAGGCTCGTCTGATGTCGCAGGGCTTGAGAAAACATCGTAAGTGGCTTTTAAAAAGAAAAGGTAAAACAAAAGAGAAGATGTTAATTTTGATTAATTTTAAAAGGTTTCATGACATAATTTCATGCTGGTTACAAGAGAACCTTGTGTAGGTGCTAGTGAGTGTTGGCTCTGGGCTACTGGTCTTGTCACTAACGTGTGAGCAATCACTAAGACTGGCCTCCAGTCTTTCTTCCCCTGAACTAAAGGCTTTTCTACAGTGAGCTGGACACTGGCCCCGAGGGTGATGTACATATAGTGCTACATATTTACAATGAAATGGTTCCAGCTCTAAATCAAAGAGCTTCGAAGAGTATAAACATATATGAGTCAGACGCAGTTTGAGGAGATATTTCCAAAGAAGGAAAGAGTGGTCACATTGAAGCTCTTTGCACGGAGTCTACTGCTTAGTCTTCCTACCTAGTAAAAGCTACCACCGTGGAATCTGATGTTTGGACCGCACTTCTCAGTTTGCACAGCACTTTCTCACCTATTGGCTTATTTAGCCCTATCAACATCCCTAAGAAAGAGGTGAGGTAGACATCATCCCCATTTTCCAGATAATGGGGTATTATCTCCGTTTTCTAGGCAACAAAGTTGAGATTCACAGCGGTGAAGACAGTTGCTGGTGGTCCCACACTGGGATTGTCAAGTTCAGCGTATTTTCCATCCCATTAACAGAGCCAGGAAGAGACGAGTTAAGACCAGTGCTCTCTTCTTGCACCACACCTCCTGCCTCTTTACCTAGAAGCAGGTTTCTTTCTATATTCCCTGTAGCCCTTTTACAGTCTAGGTGGATTTCAGGATCAATTTCATATACTACCTAAAATAAAGCAAGCAGGGCGATCTTAAAAATAACGGTTGATTTTAACACAGGGATACATTTCGTTTCCATGTAAGAGTTGAATCTGTAAACAAGAACAGCATCAAAATAAAAATGTTCTCTTTTCCGCACAAAGAGCGGTCACTATGGTAATGGGAGGTGTAGACAAGGCGTTAATTGTTATTAGGTAGATGTTACTTTCCGTACCCATTCAAAATGGCTGTACAGAAATAAACTAAAAAGGCAGGAATTCACAGGAAAATTTACTCAGCAGTTACTTGTAGTCCAGCGACACTGTCGTGATTTTGAGCCCATGCTAGGTGAAGGTGGAAGAAAGAGAATATCGCACCATGAGACACAGAGAGGCAGCTCATAGTGCACCACACACGAAAGAAGCAGGAAATAGACTTCAATTTGTGAAGGGGAATCTACTGTTTTGCAAAATCTTCAAAAACAGAAAGAACATCATGAGTCATGCAAATGTTCTAAGAGTAGATCCATTACATTGTGAATCAAAGTTTCCTTGAGCCTTGCTACAATTTTAAAGGATCAGATAAGAATGCTTAACCTTTTTTTTTTTTTTTTTAAGATTTTATTTATTTATTTGAGAGAGAGGGCATGAGCCGGGGGCGGGGGGGGAGGGGTGTTGCAGAGGGAGAGGGAGAAGCAGGCTCTCCAGGACCCCAGGATTGTGACCTCAGCCAAAGGCAGACGCTTAACCAACTGAGTCACCCAGGCGCCCCAATGATTGACCTTTTAAAGTACAAAAATGCTGACAGTTGTTGATCTGAGGCTTGTATTAAGCCAACTTCAAGTCATGGATCTAGCAGAGTCAGCTCTATCTGATTCTAAACAAGTTAAGAAAACTTTACCAACTTGTATTTAAACTTCTCATACCAGAAATTATGAAATGTTTGACTTTTATTTATATTGCTGTTTGCTTTTGAAAAATGCCACAACTGTCTCTTACCCTAAGTCCCACATTTCCCTTTTCTCTAGTAACGCTGAACCATCTTTCCTAGATTCTGTACTTTTTGTCCCAAGAGATATTTATTTACCCTCTTTCTACTTTTATTCTGGAGGTTCCAAGCCAGGCTGCCTTCTTCCCTCATGTTATTCCTAGAAGGCATCTACTGGAGAAAGAAGCCCTCCTTGCATCATCCAATGGCCATTGTGGCTCATGTCGGGAAGTCCCTGAATGTCGGGGACCTCTAACTTCCAAACATTTTCTCAAATATACTTAAGATTAGGGGTGCCTGGGGGCTCAGCCATTAAGCATCTACCTTTGGCTTGGGTCACGATCCCAGGGTCCTGGGATCGAGCCTGCATCGGGCTCCCTACTCGGTGGGAGGCCTTCTTCTCCCTCTCCCACTCCCCCTGCTTCTGTTCCCTCTCTCGTTGTCTCTCTGTCAAATACATAAATAAATCTTTAAAAAAAAAAAAGATTAAAATAACACATCTGCCAGGAGGCTTGGTCCCTGCTATTTCTGTTTCTGGAGTTTCTGAGAAGTGAGTTAAGAACAAGAGGGCTAACAACTCACAAACACCTCTTGTTAGCAGTTTTATGTTGTTTGGGCAGCTTTGAGAGACACCCCACCACCTCGCTTGGCTCATGGGTTAAACATGCTTTTTTGACTTTGAAGTAATAGATGTTGGAAGAGAAAAGAGTGTCAAAAATGGACTTCTCTAAAAATCAACAGCTCTTGATTTCTTTACAAAATTCCAGAGTATTTCTATACCAGAGTAAAATGTGTGAAATGGTTAGACATCCCTGGCTTTTTCAAAGGCTACTCCAGCTCTGAAAGTGATAGCTAAGAGTTTAGAGCAAACCCTTCTATTTGTAGACACTCTACATGCTATGATGCATTATTGTTTAGAGGCAAACATCTATCACCAATGTTTACTTCAGTGGATGAAATGCTCCCATGTGACGTTAAACACATTCTCTAATCTTGCATTCACAGATCATAAATGGGACCAAAAGTTGCAGAACCAATCTAATGCAAGTAAAATAGGTAGTTCAATTCAAAGGTTAGAAAAAGCAATTATTAACTGTCTTTCAAAAAACAGTAACGACTAATAACCAAATTTTACTTTTGTATTTTTCAGAGAAAGTATTAGTATGAAATAAGGCATACTACCATTTGCTCATTTGCTCATAACTTCCTAAAACCACACTGTTAGATTATGTGTTGTTGGCTGTATATTTTTAGTTTGTAAAAACTGATTAGATGCAAATTCCATCATAAAAATGCTCTGGTCTTGCTCTGGAAACATATGATGGCACACAGATAAGGCATTTCCAATTACCAAGAATTTATCAATTTATTTTATTCAAATTCCATGAATATTGGTAACCATGTGAAAGACTTTCCTTTTTAAACAAATTCTTAGATGAACGATCTCATTAGGACAGAAATTGCATCAGTCATGCTCATTAAGCACCCCAAGGTTTATTTTACCCCAGAGTCTGGTACATGATAGAAACACGATAAAATTAATAAAAATAATTATTTTATTAATTAATAGAATTAATAGAGTTGATCTGCAAGATGGCCATTATAGTGAACAAATAACAGTGGTTTTGACAGCTGGGTAGTTTATGCTCTTAGGACAAATGAAAATAAATGAATAGGCCCCTTTAATTATCTTACGATACACATATGTATGCACACAGATCTCTTCCTCTACTACACAATTAATCACCTGCCACATGCTTATGTGGCCATCCCCTGCCATGGAAATAAAATCCTAAAAATGTATATGAAGGAGCAACGGGAAAATACCACAGGACTATCAATAAATAGGTAGACGAGAAAAGCATTTATGAACACCACACACAGAGTTCTCAGTACCACTGAAATAAATAAATAATGCTTTCCTCAGTTCGTGGAAAAATAAAATACCTCTCTGGTTGGCCTTGAAATTTGTGAAAACAGTGCCTACAAGAAAATGCTCCTAAAGCAAAACCAAAGGCTGAGGCTGTAAATCTCAAAGTGAATCTGTAAACCATCTGCTGCCTTCGAATCCTATTTTCCGACTCTCAAAGCATCAACACCACAACTCATCCCTACTTCTCCTCTCTAGGGCTTCATCCAGTTGGGTGGGCCAGATCCGCACTCATCAACACCTCACAAGGAGGCAGTAAGATCCAGATGCAGATAGAGTTCAATCTCTTTTCAACCACTCCGAGCAAACCACCTGTGGCCACAACTTTCCAACTAGTATACCATTCCTCGGGTGTCCTGGTCATTCAGCTTTCAGCTCTTTAAATGATGTAGAGAGCTTATGTGCATATTGTAATTTACCGAAGTTCTACAAAGTACTGAAAATAATTAGTGGATTCCCAAAGTGGATTCGAATGAAGAGACTGAGGCGGACCGTTCTCAGTTCGGACTCCCTTGTCAAGGGCAAGCCTCTAAAGAGAACTGTTTATTGTTCAAGGGGAAGGAATTATGTCAGAAGAAGGAGTCATCTTAGTAATAAGTCACAGTACATTTGGAGGGAAAAATCAGTTATTCTGGACACACTGGGGAAAGAACAAGCAGGAGAGTTTTCTAAGGATGAAAGTAAACATGTTGAATCATCGTGGGTTATAAAAAGAAACCATTTTCTTTGTTTGAATTGGGCTTTAAATCTTTCCTGGGACTAAGTGATGGTCTTTTTAAGGGGATGATCAAGGAAGTTAAGGAGGCTTAACACTGATGACATTATGAAGCCAGAAACAAAATGCTGATTTCCATCCCCCCCCCATGATATAAAGGGACTTAGAAATCATGCATGTGCCCCAGCTGTGGGATGATATAGACACAGCATTTATGCTGCTTCTCCCTCCTCTGATGCCCATGGAAAAACACAGCCCATTGGTCATGCATCATTTTACTCCCTGAGCCTAGAAAGGGTCTCAGAGTTTATAGAATGATTAAGGCTGCCACTCTAACTCCAAAGTGTGGCTGTGTGATACATTCGTGCCATGGGGTAAATAGGACATCAGACCATTCCATGGGGAGCAGAGTCTCTTTAAATAACAATGCACATACCCTTTCCATTCTTCTTAAAAAAATGTTTAAACAAGTCAAATGAAGACCCAAGAATCATTTGAAATGCTTATATATATGTGAGCTTAGTCTTTTTATTTTCTCTCTTCCTTCTTCCTTCCTTTCTTTTTAGTAATTTGTTGTTATACTATATATTATAAATAATATATTATTTCCATTTTATAGGTGGGGAAACTGAGGCTCTAACAGGTTAAATCACTTGTCTACATCCCATAACTGCTAAATAGTTGAGTTGGTTATTAGCCCAGCTTTGTCTCACTCTATAGTTCACAGATTAGTGATCACATTTGCAATAAGATTGAACTTCAGAAACCGGCCAGCCTTTCTCACAGACCACTTAATGTTTCTTAAAAATCTAGAAGGCACCTGGCCCTAATAACATTTAATTAACTGTTGGGAAGCTGTTCAACAAAAAATTTCAAAGCAAGCCGTAGGATATTGTTTCACTCTTGGAGTAGTTTGTTAGAGAGACGCTTAGGAAAGAAATGAATGAGGATCTAGTTTTTGCTCCTCTGCCCATTCAGGGGCAAGCAACTTACTTATCTCCTTAAAAGAAAATGATAGCTCTCTTTACTTCCAGGGACTTCTGGAGGATCAATATGATGGTATATATACAACCCTTTGAATCTCTTAATAGAAAAAAAATACAAATTTGTCCAAATACAAAACTGTATTATTCCAGTAAAGAGGTAATCCAACCAGTACATGTATATGCATGCAAATGCAGAATTCTTTGTGGGGAGTGGAAGGTACTGAGAGCTCTTCTAGAACTCACTCTATAGTAACACAGAAATCAGTCAACTGGCTACTTACCAATAGAACTTAAGACCAATTCTATTGAAAGATCAGAAAAATATACTTTTCTGAACGACTGTTACAAGCACTTAAGTATTTCTAAAATGTGGGCAACTTTCTTTTAATATAGAACTTATTTTAAGAAGTATATATTCCATGGGGTCTTTGTCTGGTTTTGGGATCAAGGTAATGGTGGCCTCATAAAATGAGTTTTGAAGTTTTCCTTCCATTTCTATTTTTTGGAATAGTTTCAGAAGAATAGGTATTAGTTCTTCTTTAAATGTTTGGTAGAATTCCCCTGGGAAGCCTTCTGGCCCTGGGCTTTTGTTTGTTGGGAGATTTTTGATTACTGCTTCAGTTTCCTTAGTGGTTATAGGTCTGTTCAGGTTTTCTATTTCTTCCTGGTTCAGTTTTGGTAGTTGATACATCTCTAGGAATGCATCCATTTCTTCCAGATTATCTAATTTGCTGGCATATAGTTGCTCATAATATGTTCTTATAATTGTATTTCTTTAGTGTTCCTTGTGATCTCTCCTCTTTCATTCATGATTTTATTTATTTGGGTCATTTCTCTTTTCTTTTTGATAAGTCTGGCCAGGGGTTTATCAATCTTGTTAATTCTTTCAAAGAACCAGCTCCTAGTTTCATTGATATGTTCTACTATTCTTTTGGTTTCTATTTCATCTGATCTTTATTATTTCTCTTCTCCTGCTGGGTTTAGGCTTTATTTGCTGTTCTTTCAGACAAAGACCCCATCAAAAAGGAGAATTACAGACCAATATCCTTGATGAACATGGATGCAAAAATTCTCACCAAAATACTAGCCAATAAGATCCAACAGTACACTAAAAGGATTATTCACCACGACCAAGTGGGATTTATCTCTGGGCTGCAAGGTTGGTTCAACATTCGCGAATCAATCAATGTGATACAATACATTAATAAAAGAAAGAACAAGAACCATATGATCCTCTCATTGATGTAGAAAAAGCATTTGACAAAGTACAGCATCCTTTCTTGATCAAAACTCTTCAGAGTATAGGGATAGAGGGTACATACCTCAATACCATAAAAGCCATCTATGAAAAACCCACAGTGAATATCATTCTCAATGGGGAAAAACTGAGAGATTTCCCCCTAAGGTCAGGAACACGGCAGGGATGTCCACTATCACCATTGCTATTCAACATAGTATTAGAAGTCCTAGCCACAGCAATCAGACCACAAAAAGAAATAAAAGGAATCTGAATCGGCAAAGAAGAAGTCAAACTCTTACTCTTTGCAGATGATACAATACCTTATGTGGAAAACCCAAAAGACTCTACCCCAAAACTGCTAGAACTCATACAGGAATTCAGTAAATTGGCAGGATATAAAATCAATGCACAGAAATCAGTGGCATTCCTATACACCAACAACAAGACAGAAGAAAGAGAAATTAAGGGGTCGATCCCACTTACAACTGCACCCAAAACCATAAGATACCTAGGAATAAATCTAACCAAAGAGGCAAAGGATCTGTACTCAGAAAACTATAAAATACTCATGAAAGAAATTGAGGAAGACACAAAGAAATGGAGAAACGGTCCATGCTCATGGATTGGAAGAACAAATATTGTGAAGATGTCAATGCTACCTAGATCAATCTACACATTTAATGCAATCCCTATCAAAATATCATCCACTTTTTTCAAAGAAATGGAACAAATAATCCTAAAATTTGTATGGAAACAGAAAAGACCCTGAATAGCCAGAGGAATATTGAAAAAGGAAAGCAAAGCTGGTGGCATCACAATTCCGGACTTCAAGCTCTATTACAAAGCTGTCATCATCAAGACAGTATGGTACTGGCACAAAAACAGACACATAGATCAATGGAACAGAATAGAGAGCCCGGAAATGGACCCTCAACTCTATGGTCAACTAATCTTCGACAAAGCAGGAAAGAATGTCCAATGGAAAAAAGACAGTCTCTTCAACAAATGGTGTTGGGAAAATTGGACAGCCACATGCAGAAGAAGGAAACTGGACCATTTCCTTACACCACACACAAAAATAGACTCAAAATGGTTGAAAGACCTCAATGTGAGACAGGAGTCCAACAAAATCCTAAAGGAGAACACAGGCAGCAACCTCTTCAACCTCAGTCGCAGCAACTTCTTCCTAGAAACATTGCCAAAGGCAAGGGAAGCAAGGCCAAAAATGAACTATGGGGACTTCATCAAGATAAAAAGATTTTGCACAGCAAAAGAAACAGTCAACAAAAGACAACCTACAAAATGGGAGAAGATATTTGCAAATGACATATCAGATAAAGGGCTAGTATCCAAAATGTATAAAGAACTTATCAAACTCAACACCCAAACAACAAATGATCCAATCAAGAAATGGGCAGAAGACATGAACAGACATTTTTCGAAAGAAGACATCCAAATGGCCAACAGACACATGAAAAAGCACTCAACATCACTTGGCATCAGGGAAATCCAAATCAAATCCTCAATGAGATACCACCTCACACCAGTCAGAATCACTAAAATTAACAAGTCGGGAAACGACAGATGTTGGTGGGGATGCGGAGAAAGGGGAACCCTCCTACACTGTTGGTGGGAATGCAAGCTGGTGCAGCCACTCTGGAAAACAGTATGGAGGTTCCTCAGAAAGTTGAAAATAGAGCTACCATATTTCCCAGCAATTGCACTACTGGGTATTTACCCCAAAGATACAAATGTAGGGATCCAAAGGGATATATGCACCCCTATGTTTATAGCAGCAATGTCCACAATAGCCAAACTATGGAAAGAGCCAAGGTGTCCAGTGACAGATGAATGGGTAAAGAAGATGTGGTTATATATATACAATGGAATATTATTCAGCCATCAAAAGGAATGAAATCTTGCCATTTGCAATGACATGGATGGAACTGGAGGGTATTATGCTGAGTGAAATAAGTCAGAGAAAGACATGTATCATATGATCTCACAGATATGAGGAATTTTTAATCTCAGGAAACAAACTGAAGGTTGCTGGAGTGGTGGGGGTGGGAGGGATGGGGTGGCTGGGTGATAGACATTGGGGAGGGTATGTGCTATGGTGAGCACTGTGAATTGTGTAAGACTGTTGAATCACAGACCTGTACCTCTGAAACAAATAATACATTATATGTTAAAAAAAAAAAAGAAAGAAAGAAAAGAAGATAGCAGGAAGGGAAAAATGAAGGGGGGGAAATCGGAGGGGGAGACAAACCATGAGAGACTATGGACTCTGAGAAAGAAACTGAGGGTTCTAGAGGGGAGGGGGGTGGGGGGATGGGTTAGCCTGGTGATGGGTATTAAAGAGGGCATGTACTGAATGGAGCACTGGGTGTTATACGCAAACAATGAATCATGGAACGCTACATCAAAAACTAATGATGTAATGTATGATGATTAACATAACATGATAAAATAAAATAAAATAAAAGAAGAAGAAGAAGTATATATTCCAGGGGCACTTGGGTGGCTCAGTTGGTTAAGTGTCCGACTCTTCATTTTGGCTCAGGTCATGATCTCAGGGTTGTGGGATCCACGTTTAGCATGAAATCTGCTTATCCCTCTTCTTCTGCTCCTCCCCCCACTTATGCTCAATCTCTCTCTCTCTCTCAAATAAACAAAATCTTTAAAAAAAATCTTTAAAGTAGTATATATTCTGGTATATAATTATAGAGCAGATTTTTATGATCTCCTTTCTAAACTTTAAGAAAAATTTGATTTGCTAAGGGAATAAAAAAATCAATCAATCCTACTTAAACATACTTTAGAGAAGGCTTAATACAAAATACAATATCAAATAATGAGATCACAAAATGCAGCACTAATGAAAGATTAGGGCAAGTAGGCTAAAAGTGGGGAAGAGTATGTTTGATGGCTACACTTCTCAGATTTTCTGGGATATTCCAAATTCCAAATACCTTGTCCCACTCTTTCATCAACTGTTGAGATGACCTAGGGATTTCAATAATCAGCATGCAAGTTAGAATTTCCACACAGCTTTTTATATCCAAAAGTAACATAGACATCTTTTTGAGAGCATGAATTCTGGTGATTTGATACAAAATATGAAGTAAATGTGGAAAACACAAATCCAGCAGTGCCGAAGCAAAATGAGTTTTACAAGAGGTGTTGATAAATCACACTTAATGGTTGACAAAGAGAAAAGCAGTCCCTGGCATCCAGGAGCTGGCCTGGCACCCACAGCTAGGTTGTGGTGTTCTCCTGCTGAGCATTAACAATTTGAAAGAACACCAACATCAGACAAGACCACTTAGTGACCAAGATGGATCAAGCCAAAACAATACCGTCTGTAATTGTGTGGAACACAAATGCATGAACACAAAAATTACTGTCCCCACATTCTGGCTAATATGAATTTACCAATCACAACTTTGCTTCACTCTGTTCTTCTTCACTTCTAGTTAAGAATTACGATATTCAGTAATAGAATTACTCCTACTTTCTGGGAGCAGCCATTCCAGAGCAAAGCATCATTTCCTTGGACCCTCCCCACAATCACCTAAAACAAGGCCATGTCCCACAATAAGTCCTTACCAGCACCCTCTTACCAGTTTCTCATGCTCTGCATTCTCTGTTGTTGCAATGAGTAAATACTAACTTTGTTCAAAAACAGGTGTGGTTCTAGTGGTCTTTGGCTGAAGGGAATTGATACAGTAAGTCTAGATACACTGTATCCCAACAGAGAAAACAAAATGTGTTCATTTTGTTCATTCATACCAGCTAAAATATATCATTTCTTCAAAGGATACAACAACTAAAAATGGGACCAACAGTTTTATGGACCAGCATTCCAGTACTATCTCTACCTCTCTCTCTTCTTAATTTCTAAAAACAGTTGCATTAGGAAACCATGGTAAGTGGAAAGTAAAATAATCATATACACTGAAACTAGGAAATAGAAACTTAGTACACATATAAATTCACACAAAATCAATCACAAGAAACAGGAAAGGCTGAAATGAATGAAAGGATGGCATGACTATATCAATTTATCAAACCACAGTATATAGGATAAGTTTTAATTTGAAATTTAACAAGTAAGAAGAGGCCACAGAACACTTATGTAAGAGATAGAAGCATTGTGTGTATTAGTAGTAACAAGAGATACTTAATCACCCACTTTGAGAAACTAATCTTATATTGACTTGATGCCTCTCATCCTATAATTGACCACATTTGATGATTCTTACCTACACCATGTGAACTATTATAGACTAGATAAAGTAGTGCTTCTCAAACTTTACTGTTCATAGCAATTACCTGGAGATCTTGTTTAAAAAGCAGATCCTGATTCAATAGTTTTGGAGTAGAGCCCAAGATTCTGCCTTTTTAACAAGTTCCCCAGGGATACCAATGCTTCTGGTCTAAGGGATCATACTTAGTAGCAGAAGTATAAAATTTAAATGTTGTGAGGGAAGGCTAGGAAGTTTCTAGGGCCAATGTTCATGCCTGAAATCATTGCCTCCTGAACTGTTACAGCCCATGACAAGCCCCAACACTTCATCCCGAGGGGGTTGGCAGTCAGTAGTTGCGAGTTCTCTGGAAGCCTAAGTCTGCTCTGGCAGTAGTGAGGTAACTGAATAATGCAAGTGCTTCCTGCTGTATGAGCCACTATTCATACTCCATCAGAGCAAGACCAGAATATTCCTTTTTTGGAATTGGAGGCAAAAGGAACCTTCCCTTTATTAAGATCTTTAATCCCCGCCATCTTTGTCTCTTTGTAACCCTACAATCCTCACTTCCCAACATATTCTCATTCCCCAAAGCTTGGTTCAACTCAGGCATTCACATTTCATAAATGGTTTCCTTGAGGTTTTGGTCAGTTCACTCTTGAATAATCATAGACATCAAAAAACTACAGGCTGCTCAAGGGAAACCTAGCTGACCCTATGCCCCCAAGGTTAATAACCCAAAAGCTAAGAGATGAAAGGGACCTAAGAGTTCATCTAGTTTAGCTTGGTTTGAGAGCTGTCACCCTCACGAATGATATGGGAGTCAGGCCAGGCACGGCACAGTGCAGCAGATAAGCCGTCACACAGGTCCACAGACTAGTTGTTGCCCCGTAATCATGGCACAGCTGTGCCTGTGGGATGGCTCAGTATGAAACTCTACCCCGAACCCAGATTTTAAATTCAGGTGACCTGGAATGCTGAAGATATTTTTGCACCCACATTAAGTAATTGCATTTGGGTTTCAGGGTCAGTGACTAGGGGAATGAAGCCTTAGAAAGACCCAATTTGAGACTTCTCTGGATTGGTTGACAACCATAGCCAACTTTCAAGTGTTTTCCCACTTGAGAGGAGAGACTCTAATAGACATGCTTACTTCATGTGGTGCCATCCTTTTATCTTTTGCTGAGATCTGAGCCCATCACATGTAACAGAGAAAGAATAATTTGACTAAAATCTGAAGGCACATTCTTACTCTTTCTCAAACCAGTCCTCTGCTGGAATCCTTTCTGGGGAATACCACCAAATGTCAGTGTTCTTAACTTCATTACATGAACTTCCAACCACATTACATACTACATAATTTTTACTCAAAACATCACAACTAGAAGGTTCACAAAAATTAAAATGCAAACAAGTAAAACAAAAGTCATAGAAGTAATCACCCGAAGTGGTTTCTGAGGTTTTCTTATAATTCTCACATGCTGATCATTCTTTTTAGTTGTCTGCTAGACAGCAAAGAAAAGATGTACAAAAGAGGACTTTTTAAGTAAGGAAATATGTTTAAGGGGAAGTTGTCTCCCTCATCAGTTTTAGTGGTGGAACATGGAATTCTCGGGAGAAAAAAAGCCAATTGCCACAGTTTACAAAAGAACAAACTAAGACCCAGGACAGTAGAGAAAAAGAGCTCAAATATATTGTTAATGGGAAAGCCAGAACTAGAATCAAGGTCCATTATTAATGCCAGGACCTGTGGTCTTTCCTCCATATCACAATATGCTTACAGATTTTAGGATTTAGCAACAACTTGCACATGGTGAGCTCTCAAATGTTCACTGAATATTTTTGTTGGAAAAAAAGCAAGTATCTATCTACAAGGGAGACATTAAGCTGATATTGCTAAGTCAGACCCATGATATGTTATTTTTGTTGCTGTTCTCAATGTCATAAAAGAGGTCTCTAGAAAATCCATGAACCAATTCACAGTTTATCTTCTAGCCACACTTCCAATTATCTATCCAGACATTAAA
Organism: Halichoerus grypus; assembly: GCF_964656455.1. NCBI lineage: Eukaryota > Metazoa > Chordata > Mammalia > Carnivora > Phocidae > Halichoerus > Halichoerus grypus. Next base: position 47,875,274 of record NC_135712.1, read on the forward strand.
ACACAGATTTTTAAAACAAATACAAAACGATTTTGCTTTTGCATTGAGAAAAACATGATACTCCCCTAAGTATCAAGAATGGATTATAGCTTTACCATTTACTACAAGTATTTTGATAATCAACTAGGGAAACTATAAAAATAAAAACAAGTTATTCAATACTGTTGGTCCAATCTATTTTTAAAAAAGAATGAAATTACCAGTTTGAGGTGGGAGAAGTTTGGAATCTTCAGATGTTTTACTTGTAGGCACAATCCATGGCTTTTCACTTGAAGCTACAGCAAAAAGAAATGGAATTCATTGAAGGTTTTTGTTTTGTTTTGTTTTGTTTTCTGCTTTGTTTTGTTTTTTGGAGAAGAGAAAGGGACAGAAATAGGTTGCTGGTATGGTTAAGTGACTACCAGAAGCTTGCAATAAAAAAGCACACGCTAATCCAATCCAAAGTCATTTTATATCAAGAAATCAATATGCATCTATCCAGAGAGCATTTGATTAGTGATCAGAAAGAGACCAGATTTTGGGGGTGCCTGGGTGGTGAAGTCGGTTAAGTGCCCAACTCTTGGTTTCAGCTCAGGCCTGATTTCTTTTAAAAAAAGAGAAACCAGAGTTCAGTGTCATACTTTCAACATATTTCAGGATAAACCCCGAACCTGTATAAAATCAACATACTTATGATTATTACATAAGTATAAAAATCAAATAGCTTTTTTCTGTTTGTTTTTAAATCAACCCCTTGTTTGGCTGAGTTAACGGAATTCATCAGTTCATTGAGGTTTGCTAAGATAGGATCCAGTAAGCGTTTCCTACAGAATTAAGCCATCACCACCCCTATCTTAACGCCAGCTTTAAGGTGTTACTATTACCCAGAGTGCCCTCAGGCTTCTCAAAGGGAAAGGGTGTGTTTGCCTGAGGAAATTCTGGAAGCCTTTTTGGAGCTGCAATGAAACACATAACAAATGTTATAACCTGAGGTACGAGTAACAGAAAAGATTTTTCAAAATCTCAAGCTTGCAAAAACAAAAAACAAACACAAAAAGGCAAATTGCTTATGTCAAGTAAGGTATTGTTAGTAGTATTTCTTACTCTTGTCGTTTTGATGCTGGATACTATAATAAACTTCTTTTTCTATTTTTTATAATCAAGCTACTAAATTTGAAGAATTTGGATTGTTCTTTTCACCCTTATACTTTCCTAATTTCTTTAGTCATGTGTATGTGTGCCCTTACATATATTTCCTTTGAACTCAAATCAAGCACCAAACACATCTGAACTAAAAAGTGTCCATCTAATGGAAAATAGACTTTCAGTAATTACACAGCATTATATTTAAGCTCCCACTCCAACAATTTTTGATATTGCACTCAAATTCTAATAAACAGTCTGCCAAAATAACATAAACATATCTTCTCCATCTGGAGAAACAACTGAGTAACAAGATATTTAGGAAAAGTATAGAAAATAGTTTATTCAGTGACACAATGATTTTGAATAAAAAGAATCAAATATAATATCAAAATACAATCACCAAAAAGAAAAACCCCCAAAAGATTTGTCATAAAGACTCTTTAGGATTCTAAATTATAAAATATTTAATAACAGTTAAGGGCTTAGTGTTGGGGAGCTTATTGTTCTATAAACCATGTGTCCCTTCTTTCCTATGAGGAGATAAATTTGAATGAATTAGCCTAAGGATTTCTTTTAGCATGCATAAAATTTCCAAGGTAATAACACGCTGTAATGTTTAATAATTTTTACCTAGAGTGCTCAGTGGCAATTCAAACCTAGGTATTAGAATAGTTTGCAGGGTTTCCGGGGTCCTTTCGTTGAGAACTAAAATAAAGAAGAATTCGGTCAGCAACTCCCCGAGGCAGGATTTGACACTATGGCTCACACTTAATCATGGGAAGCATGCTCATAACACAGTGTGCACAGGGCAGCTGATGCCTTCATGGAAATAGCTGGCTCCCCCGGGGAAAGCTTCACATAGCTGTTAAAATGGGAAGGTATAGTTTCAAAGTGCATGATGTGGCATGGAGGATCAACATCACGAGTACAAAACAACACGCATACTGCTTTTTTTTTTCAGCAGAAGACAACAAAGCAAGACTCTTTTGGGCCAAGAAGCAGTTAACTTGCACGACATGAAATTCTTATTAAAAAGCAGGACACTTTGGGGGATTCTCCTCAAGTTTAGTGCACATAAGACTAGGGAAGCCTACTGCAATAAACAGAAAGCACAAACACAGTCCAGATTTCCAGGTTTCCCCCACCCCTCCAAGATTTGTGGCTTAAAAGGCTGGCATTCTGAGTTTTTTCTATACATCCCAAGAGATTGGTAAAAGCTGTGTGTAGTCAGCATCTAGCATCCCGAGCTGCCTAGAATATCAGTCACCAGGATCAAGGCCTGTTGTTAACTCTGTAATGGAATTGGTCCAAGAAATAGGAAAGTTAACGACTGCTAGTAAAGGGGGGAAATAAAAGGTAGGGGGGAACTAAGGCATTGGGGTTACTTTTTGTTTCTGTGAGCATTGGGAGTTATTTAAGAAAAAAAAATTCTTAGAATTACCCAGTGTTTTTTCTGAAAATTCTAATGCGCTAGACACAGTGGGTTTCGTGGTCCTTGGCACTGACTCAGCAGTCACTGGAAGGTAAAAAAAGACAACTTTACCAATTCAGGTAAAAATAATGAAGCAACCAAAGATCATAAGGTGTTTCTGTTGCCCTTTAGAATTAGGAACTGACACTTAAATGGACCAATTCTTTTCAAGTTAACTCAGGACTCCCTGGGTTGCCACAGATGCCTGAGCCGACACTTCTTCCAACCCTTCCTCAATGAGCTTGGTCCACTTTCCATGTGTTCCAAAAAGCGCAGTGAGCTGACCTTGGTGAAAGCACTTATTAATCATAATTTTTTCCTTGCCTGCCTTTTTCTTTCTTATTATTTCCAGGGCTCAGCACAATGTCTGAGGTATAGTAAGCAAGCATATGACAAATATTAAATGAACTAATAAATGGGCAAATAAAACAGTGACCCAAGGCAAAAAGGTTTATTTAGAATGATTACATAAAAGATTTCTCTCTTCCAAACTGCAGTCAACATACAAAGCTTGGAACTGGATTGTAATTATGGTAAGGACTCAAATGCTCAGCCGTGAGACACAAACACAACACTGAATAATAAGGCATGGTGTTTGCCTAAGTGTTTCTGTATAGGAAAATTCTGAAGAAGCTTTGGCAGAGAACGAAGAGATCTGTAGACTCTCCCGTCAGATGCTGTGCCAAGAGAGGAAAGTATAAATGGGAAAAATGGGTAGGATCTTTGGGGCAGAAAATAACTTGGAGTCTACTGGATCGTGCCTATGCTTTTCTTGTATTGACAAATTATACTGAAATTAGAAAAATTACCTAGGAATTTTATTTGAATAGAGTATTCCAGTATCTTAGATAGTTTGTTCCTTTGTCCCAACACCCATGAAGGTGGGGGATGGAAGGTCCATCTCCCACGTAGATAGGAGCCTATATGTCTTACTCTGTCAGAAATATTCCTACTTGGATAGGTTTCTTGAAATCAAGTTATTTTATTTTCCTGCCAATCTTTAGCTCTTCTGGACCGGCTATGAATCCAAGAGTTTAGTGCAAGGTAAATATCACTGATATTTCAATCTGTGGAAATTTTGTGGATTACAAAATTCACTTTAGATTGGAGATATTTTGCTAAATGCAGATTTGGGGAAGTTCTTGCCAGATGTTTGTTTTACTGGGTTCCGGATGAGGTGGTACTGCTCTGGCAAAAACTCTGTGGTTCATAGAGTAATATGTTCCTGGTGGGCAGGACTTAGGCAGTTCATTTAGACAAGAAGTCCTGAATGTTTGCTAGTAAAGGCTAATAAACTATGGGGAAAATGTATCCCGCATTTATTCTTTAAAGGATTTTCAACAAACTATTATATATTTCTTTGTACTAGGATTATTAATCTTCCATAGAACAATTAATTCTAATTGTTCTAAATGATTCTAGGGAACTTTCATAGTTATCAAGCTGTGGATTTGGGAGGGAATATGGCATTTTGCTAAAATGACCACTTGTGAAAGAAATGAAAAGTGAGCTCATATCTTCATATAAAAGGAAAGCACATAAACCATAGTATTATATTTTAGTATAAAAATATCTCAGAATGTTGAGGTGACAACTTTCACTTAGCGTGAAAAATACAGCTTCCATATTACACATCAGGTCATATGATTCCATAGTTCCTTCTGCATTAGCTGTTTTTCCGAATGTTAAATTAGTGATCTACAATCTCTTATTGTTTGTGTTTATGATGAAAATTAATCTCCTAGTGGCCCTTCACTGAAAACAAGTACAAACTCATCAATCATTTACCATTTCAAAAAATATTTATTCTCTCGAAGTTAACGACATATGGATCTCATTACCTGTTACGGGCTGTGCTAGGATTTTTTCTACCTCTGGTGTTTTAGATTCAGCAGGTAATGCCAACGTTTCATTCTTAGCTAAAAAGTCAGAGAACAAACAATTCACCTCACTTCTTCATAACACAGTGCCCAAATATAATTCATTCAAACATCATCAAGTAACAGATTATTTCAAGAAATCTACATTGCTCTTAATTCTTCCCACCAGGCAGTCAACAAATTTATTGTGCATTTCCACCAGGGATTCTTCAGAATTCCATCCCATGAACCCTAGGTAATTCTTTAAGATTTAAATTGGCATTGGAATGAAGAAAAAAGTCACAACTCAATACTTGGATAACTCTCAAATCATTCTCACTCATAAATACGAGTTTCTGGAAAGCACAGGTTGTATTGCAAATATTCCCTAGAATTTTGTATTCAAGTACTCCTAATTAAAAATAACAACAATGCATAGAGATTTTCCATTATTATACACAGTAAAAAAAACAAAACCAATAGGTTAGGACAGTGAACCTTTAGAAAAACAAATAACTCACATAGGAAACTAAGATATTTAAAAATATTTGTGGCCAAAAACTAGCAACAGCTATTCATTTGAGCCACACATTAACACTGATCTTTTCTTTTGGTCTCTATGTGAATTCGGCATAGTGAATGAAATCGATTTTTTTCCATATCTTTTAACCTCTTCAGAAAACTACTTAGGAAACTTTCTTCTAAAATTTAGGTATTCTTTTCAAAGAAAGTACATTCCTATACCAGAAATCCCCAATGATTAAGATATTTCCCATTTCAAAAATGCACTCAGGATGAACTTGATTCAGCTATTTAGCTACTTGTAATATTTTGAAAGTCTAGGGGCATGAAAGAATTCATTCATCTTTAAGATACCCTGATCATGTCAACTTGAAATGATTATAATCAGATGGGATTTTTTTAGAGTCCTAGAACTATACGGGACTTCTTGGGTTTCTCAACTAGGGACATTTTGGGCTGGATAATTTTTTTTTGTTAGGTCGGAGGTCGGGGGGGTCTTTCCTGTGTACTACAGAACATTTAGCAGGATTTCTGGTCTTTATCCACAGGATTCCATTAGCACTTCCACAACTGTGACAACCAGAAATGTCTCCAGATACTGCCGCATATCCCCCGGGGGATAAAGCTGCCCTCTGCTGAGATTAGATCAATATCTAATCAATTCTGTCAAAGTTCTTAAAGGATGAACATCTTTTAACTTCCTTCTGTAGTTCACATCACTGTTGTAAAGACCATTTTCTTATCAGTTAACATGGGCTACAAAATATTTATTTACTTCTGAAGGACGTAAAGACAACTATAAAGTCGTCCCTTTCACAATGATAATAGAAGCAAATCAGTTTTCAGTCTGCATTATGGAAGTCTACAATAGATTCTTCCATAGAGCTAATTATTTTCGAGAGTGTTTTAAGATGCTAGACACGGGTGTCAGAAGTGCTACCGTGCTTGCCATATCTAACGGTCAAGTGCGTGTTTTGGATTCATGTGTACATGATGTTGCACAGCATTTTTACACAACAGAAATGTTAAATACCATTGTTCAAATTAATTAAGCAGGGCATAAAGAGAAGGGACTCTCTGAAATAACTACACAGCAGTCCAGTAGAAATTTATGGTAACTTCCATTCTTAAAATTTCTAAATTTAATCAACATTTTTCTGTTGCAGTCACAGCTTTTGTTTAGAACCACTGTGATTGTTAGCATAGGAAAAAACATTTAGATTACAGATTTTTATGAACTCTGGTCTTATTTTCAAGTGTACCATGGGAAGCTTTTTTTTTTTTTTTTTTAAAGTGTGAGATTATAAAGTTTTTCTTTAGTGCTCTTTTCTTTTTCAGAGTCCTCTTCTCCCTCAAGACACTGTTGCTAATCCTCTTCATCCTGTGTAATAGCCTACATTCTCAGTGGTTTCTTTGGCTGACTAGGACTATTTATTTATTTTAACATACAGATCCTATACTTTCAAACAATGCTCTGAATTACTCTGAATTACTCTGCTTTAGCTCCTTATATTAAAAACATGCCCTCAGCTGGCAATCACATTAACCTAAAATTAGGCTGTTAATGGGGGAGGCGGGGAAGGTAAACCACCTTCCCAAGAGACATTTGTATTCTTTACACATCACTAATTCCTTACAAAGGCATACTGTATTTCTAAATATGGCATTTCAGATGTCAGAAAAAATAGTAGACAGGGAAGATAATTTGCATCAAGAGCACCTTTATGTCTCTTACCAACCCACGAGCACTCACCTACACTATCTATGGACAACTGCAGTCTTGGCAAGAGCAGAGTAAAATGCCACCAGAATATGACCTAAAACCCAGGAAATTCCCTTTCCTTTTGGATTCTTCTGTACCTTTTTTCAACACAGTTGTTTCCTTTCATTTTTGGCAGGCTAAGTCTTGGCTTTGGCCAACCCTCTGTATGCCCCAGGGAGGGGTGTGTGTAATACTAGCTTTCTTGTTTATTTCTCTCATTATTCACACCATGTGTTCTTAGAACAAAAGCTATTAATTTCTTGATGTCCCATGATGGGCCCCACTGGAATGAGGATATTATTTTTAGGATTCGCCCCCTCAAAAAAATAGTACTTTTCTGAATTGCAGTGTTAAATAATTTCAGGAAAGTTTATTTCTCCCTTGCTAGTATAAAGAACTATTAAAGCAGTATCTCTTTCCATTCAAAACAGTAAACTTAAAATGTGATTTTTAAATACAGTCTGCCATGGTGGTATATTTGATGGATTTGCTGGGCATTTTCAAAGATACTAGCTATCAAGCTCTTCAATGCATAAGAAATTTGTCATGTGTTGAATTTAAGATGGTGTTTCCACAGAAAAACAAGTCAAAAAAGATACTTACTGTTTGCATACAATTTTTCTTTATTGAAATCACACTCAATCCTGAAAGCTTTTAGTGAATCATATCAGAAAGATAAAAGCAAAAAACAAAACAAATGCACTGTTTTATTCTCTAAAGAAAACAAAGATTGAATGGGTATTAAGATAGTGTGGAGAACTTTGCAAAAACCAAAAAGTTTAGGAAATATCACTCAAGACTAAAGAACAAAACATGCTTCAGTTCAAAACTGACAGTAGTGGTCTGGGGAAAACTGCTCATTTTCAACCTCCTTCACAAATTCTGTATTTTGTAGTTTTGCTGGATGGATTAGGGATCACATCAGTAAGAGAATGGCCAGTTCCTTTTATTTCCCTCCTTCCAAATAAGGTTTTCCCAAGGGCAGGGTGAGGCACATAGGCTCTGGGCAGAGAAGGGGTGAGCACAAGAAAAGGGAGCACTGGATTCCAAACATAGGTTCGGTGAGGAAAGTTAATTTGGAAGGTTCCTGGATCTTAGCACAGCATTTAGATGTTGCAGGGTTTAGTCACAGTTTTATAGCTAAAAAAGAGGTGATCGAGTCTGATGTACAAATTAAAGAAATGATGTCTACAGTCACTTGTCTACATTCTCGGAGGTAACTCACTCTGGGAATAAGAGGTATGAATATTTCATAATAAAAATGGAAGGATGCACAAAATCACAAAGACTGGCAAATATTTGCACATCTTAATAAAATGATGTGTAAGTTCTGAGAATTTTTCTACAATTGGTGGGACTGTTAAGTCTATCCATTAAGTGCTCTTCTACTTGCTTAAGGTTTTGTTCCTCCTTCTTCCGGTAAATTCTCAAATTAACAGTTAAAGAGAACTTAAGAGTTCACATTTTGAAACTGTTCCAATCTGATTGCCAAGGAGCTAGTCACAAGTGTACTCCTTAATCCCTATCACCCATGTAACCCATCCCCTCCCCCCCATCTGATAACCATCAAACAAGCAAACAGGTCAGGAGAAATTAAGTCTGATGTCCCGGTGTGGGCAGGTCCTGTGCCTGTGTAACTCACCAGCACAGTACCAGCGACTTGCAGTCATGCCAGAGAGTAACACTTGGTAATTACGTGTTGACTGAATGTTGCCACACAGGGGCCCAGGGGTCCATTTCTGCACCCACACAAGGTGGACATTCATTTATATACGTGTGAAAGTTCTTTGCTATTGCCTAATGCGGAGAAAACATTCTGCATTTTTTAGTTTTGTTCAATTTCTACCACATCATGCCATCTCCTTCCATATTTATCAATAGCTCAAGACTATCTCCAGAGACTGTGGAGGGGTGGTTCTCAAAGTATGGTGCCCAGGCAAGTGGCTTCAGTATCTCCTGGGTGCTAGTTAAAAAGGCAAATTCTCAGGTCCCTCACCTCATCTATTGAATCAGGAGCTCTGCGGGTGGGTCAAACAGTCTGGGCTCACAAGCCCACCAGGCCTCTCGTGCTCCATCAAGCTGGAGATGCTGTGCTAGACAGAGGGTCCTGACTAATTTGATACTCAAATGCGGCAACTAATTTACCCCAGTGAGCACTGCAATTTTTCCCTGGGCTCCTTTTAAAGGGTTTTGTTGGGATTGTCTCCCCATAAATTGTTATGTTTTTAAAACACTGAAATTATATCAAGTTCTTTCTACAAGTAGGAGGCAGTATCAATCTCAAGTAAATAATAATTCTAACACACCTGACCTCTACATCAGCTCTCATTGAAAACATCTCATGGCCCCTCGACAGTATAACAATTTTCTAACAATCACTCTATTTGAAAATTTTACCTAAATAAATGTATGTATCTTGGATAATTTGATAAATGTTCACTTTTTAAAATAAATATATTTTATATAATATATAATAACTATTTACCTATAGAATGTAATTTATATAAATACTTCCAACTCTCCAATCTCTCTGCCCCTCACTGTTTTCCAATTTTTTTTTATCATGGCAAAATATACATAACATAAAATGTATGATCTTAATTAACCTTTTTAAGTATACATTTCAGTAATATTAAATACATTCATAATGTTGTGCAACCATTGCCACCATCCATCTCCAAAACTCTCATCTTATAAAAGTGAAATTATATCATTAAACCCTAACTCCCCATTTCCCTCCTCCCTCCAGTCCCTAGCAACCACCATTATACTTTCTGTGTATAAATTTGACTGCTTCAGGTACCTCACGTAAGTGGAATCATACAGTATTTGCCTTTTTGTGACTGGCTTATTTCACTTAGCTAATGTCCTCAAGGTTCATCCATCTTGTAGCATGTTTCAGAATTTCCTTCCTTCTCAAGCCTGAATAATATCCTATTGCACATATAGCCACATTTTGCTTACCCCTTCATTTCACTTTTACTTTTTAATTTTTTTTTAAGTTTTTACTTAAATTCTGGTTAACATACAGTATCATATTAGTTTCAGGTGCACAATATAGTGATTCAACACTCCACACATCACCCGGTGCTAGTCACCCGGTGCTAGTCACAACAGGTGTACTCCTTAATCCCTATCACCCATGTAACCCATCCCCCCCCCATCTCTGGTAACCATCAGTTTGTTCTCTATAGTTAAGAGTCTGTTTCTTGGTTTACCTCTCTTTCTCTCTCTCTTTTTCCCCCTTTGCTCATGTGTGCTGTTTCTTAAATTCCACATATGAGTGAAATCATATTATCTTTCTTAGTTCACTTAGCTCCATCCACGTTGTTGCAAATGGCAAGATTTCATTCTTTTTTATAGCCAAGGAATATTTCATTGTGTATGGCTATCACATCTTTATCCATTCATCAGTTGATGGACACTTGGGCTGTTTCCATAATTTGGTTATTGTAGATAATGCTGCTATCAACACTGGGGTGCCTACCCATTCATTTGTTGATGGACACATGAGTTGCTTCCATGCTTTAGCTATTGTGAATAATGCTAGTGTGAACATAGATGTCCAAATATCTCTTTGATAACTTTTTTCCAGTTCTTTTGGTTATATACACAGAAGTGGAATTGCTGGATCATGTCATAGTTCTATGCTTGAGTTTCTGAGGAATGGTCATACTGTTTGCCCCAGCAGGTGTACCATTTTCATTCCCATCAACAATGCACATGCCTGTCCCTTACTTTTTACGTTGAGATGCCCAAACAGCTGATTTGCTAGATTCCTTGGGTATCCTAGGATTATCAGTGCTAGTACTCAGTCACCACAAAGTTCAAATATGGAACATTGCTGCTTACCTAACTGTGTCTTGATTGCATCCGAAATCTCAAGCATTATGGATGTAGGAAGTTTCACAGTGGTTTCATTAAGGCCTGGAATAATAAGATGGACTGCAAAGAAATAGAATAGGGTAAGAGAAAGAAAATGCATCATGACATAAAGTTCAGAGCATCAGGTAATAGAAACTATGAAATTCTGCACTTATTTGGCTTCATCAATTTTAACTCAAACCTAAAGTTTTGGCAAAAAAATATGATCATACTTTAAACAGATTTTTTTTTTTAATGTTCAGAACTGAACTACAAAATCCTCTGGCTTTTAATCCATAGAACCAAAATAGTAAAATGGCTGTTTAACATATACATTGAACAAAATACCACTATTATTAATAATTTTTAAAAGAGCAGTTCGATACAACAAGGACTCCCTCCTAACTGCACCAATGCTATGGGGCAAGTAGGATGGGTGCCATTGTTCCTACTAGGCGTGGGCTAGAGTTGTTTCTCTAACATACACTCCTAGAGGTAATACCTCTTGGCTCCTAGCCTAGCATGGACACAAGCCAGAATGCTCAGTACTGAAAGGAAATGAACCAACATCAATTTAATAGACCTGCTAACAGTGTAAAATTCCATGAGGGCCCTATTATCAAAAAATAGCCTGACGTGCTTACTGTAAGTATAGATACTAAGATCCACTCACCTAATATTGTTCCTCCAAAGGGAGTCTTATCCGGGGATTTAGTTGAAGCCCTGTGAGTAACATTCTGAATCACTGTTGAAATACAAAAGGGAACAGTGTGTTGGAAGAGAATAGGAAGCAGCAAATAGCTGTAATGTGAAGACATCTGCACTAGGGAAGCCCTAATATAACTTTTTAATTAATATAAAAAGTAACTCTTTGGGCTGGTACACAGCCAAGGAAAGGACTGGGAAGCACAGCTCACCTTCACAGTTACACCTTTAAGTAATGAAAGGTTATTACTCTATCATAAAGTGTTCCATTCAAATGAGCTGAAAATTTCCTTCCTAATCTCCATTCCCTGCAGCCTTCCCAAGTTAAAGAAATAGCGCGAAGTGAGGCAATTACTACAGTAAATTTTAAAAAGTGAAAATGTATATTCTCAAAGCAAAGAATCTGGATTATTCCAATACTGACACTGTTTTGAGAATACACTTGAGGCACTATGTTTTCTTAAAATGAATAATTACTTTAAGTGTCTAATCTCTTCTACCAAGAACTTTCTCAAAATAATGGAGTCATTTTAATAATTTAAAAAACAAAGTCAAAACAAAAACAACTGGATACTGAAATAAGACATTATAATTCTTGAAAACTGTATGTCTTTACCTAAAAGGAACACTAAATCATAGTTTTTATTTCACTAATCCAAAAATCCTATTAATGATTTTCTTCATGTATGCCAACTTAATCCTGAACAAAGCCACACATATTCATATGACTTTTTAAAATTTAATACTTATTGTAGTTGCTTTGTACCAAAAGTTTTACTTTGGTAAAACACAACCAGGGTGACTTGCCAAGACTTGGCCTATTGGTACATGAGCCAAAATAATCTATTAACTTCTAATATGCTAGACCATACTGATTTCTTCACACTTTTGCTTTAAAACAATCAGAAAAATTGAGAAAAAAAGCGCTGTTTAATTATCTAAGTGAAAAGTGTATGAAAAATAATTCTAAACTGTTAACTGTACTGGAATTAAAATAAAAAAAAATAGTTCTAAACATACATCCAGAGCAGACTTGTACAAATTACCTTGTTTGATGATGGTTATTGGGATTAGCTTCCTTGGGACATATGCTGGCTGAAAAGAGAAGAGAGTCAGCTTTTTAGTTAGTTTTAACTTAAAAAAAAGAAAAAGAAAAAGAAAAGCAAAGAACTGGAAGTAGCCCTGTGTTATTACAGTTGCTGGAAAGACCTTTAGTGCATATATCTACCTCTATTTTATTGGACTCATTTGGTTTTCCCCATAAATGTCCAAAGGCTTGAAAGAAGCAGTTTCTGCAGAACTCCCATTATTTTAGTTAACCTTGAAACTGCAATGAAAGGAACTAAATCATGTGGATTGACTACTAGTTGATTTATCACTTCATTTGAGATGTGACCCAACCAAATTCTGTCTTTACATTTCCTCTCAAGAAGATGCTAAGCTACATATTATCTTTTAAAACTGATCAGCATCCATGGTTTGAGTATACCCAGCTGCAGCTACAGATAACCTGATCAGATAACAGATCTGCGGCCACAGATAACCCGACGACCATGAACTCCTGAGACCAAGCATCTCCTTGGCCAAGAAGGCAGAGCTGGGACTCAGATCCAGACATTTCTACCTCCAAATCCTATACTCTAAACCATTCTGCACATATTTATGCACAAAGGACCTCAAACCAGAAAGGCATCCTAGGGCACTATGCATTCTCCCTTCTCCCAAATTGCCTCAGACATCCCACAGGAAGTTTTGATGTCATGGAGTGGCTTGAACTAGGGACAGGTTTAGTGTTAACTTTAAAGTGGAGTCATGACTGGACAGAACTGTGAGCCAAGGACTCAAGGGAGAGCCAAGGGAGAGACATAGGAACAAAATAAGGGAAGCAAATACATAAGGAAGGATTAGACTGCGTTAAAGAGGGGAGCATGACATTGATTTGTTGATGCTTGATTTAACCTGTATCCATGATAAAGGGACCTCATGCACCAGATCTGTTAATAATCCAGGATGTGCTGGGTGAGATACTTACCACATGGGTGTTTATAGTTGTGAGCAACAGAGACTTGTTAACATGCTCCCATTTTAGTGAATAATGTGCCCATAATAAAGAAGGGCCACAATACCAAGCTTACTGTTGGCTGTTTGTCTTCTTGTATTAAGGTCCTTATGTTTAAAAAACCACAAAAAATAGAAGTTTACTATTATCAGGTTTTTAAAACTATTTATAGCTATGGACTCAGTGCTATAGACTGAATTCGTATGTCCCCCCAAAATTTATATGTTAAAACTTAACTTCCAAGTGTGATGGTATTTATAGGTTGGGCTTTTGAGAAATGATTAAGTCCTGAGGGGTCCACCCTCTGAAGGAGATTAGTGCTCTTATAAAAGAGGCCCCAGAGAGATCCCTCCACCTTTCCACCCCGTGAGGACACAGCAAGAAGATGGCTGTCTGTGAACCAGGAAGCAGGCTCTCACCCGGACACCAAATCTGCCAGCACCTTGATCTTGGGCTCCCCAGGCTCCAGAACTGTGACAAATAAATGTTTGTTGTCTAAGCCACCCAGTCTATGGTATTTTGTTCTAGCGGCCCTAATGGACTAACACACCCAGTAATTTCCTCCATAACAATCTAGCCCAATCTAATCGAATCCTAAACTAAGGAATTAATCAAAGCTAAACACCCTTATATATAAATTATTACCACTATGCAAAACAACTACATCATCCAAAAGCAGAGCTTTTATTAAATAAACTGTTTCAAATTTTTGACATCTATTTAACAAAGTGGAAAATATGCATAATATAAATACAAAGATTACAATTATATGCACACTATAACCTAATTTTATAACAAGTATGTATACACAAATTATCAGAAAGAAATAGATCATAGGTTTTTTTTAACAGTGATTATTTCTTATAAACGGATTAATTTTTTAGACTTTTCTCTATTTCCCGATTCCTTACAAGCATGAATCACATTTTAATTAGGAAAAGCTTTTTTGATCAAGTCTGTTCAGTTACTACACATGCTTGTGTACTGCATAGCTTATATGCTATTGGTAAATAGGAGAATACATAAGTATAATTTATACCCAATTTTTCCCAGGCAAAGGGGGAGGGAATAGTAGAAATAGTATAACCTTCAGTGGGAGAGAAAAAAAAATTCTCAGCTTTGATGTCACCCTGGCAGCAGGATCTCTTTCAGCTTTATCATAAGAAAATTCAATAGGAGCCCTTGTACACAGGATGCTTTCCCAGAAAGGCTCTGCCTCAGGTGTCTACCTTCCTCCTACCTGTCCCACTCTAGCCAAAGAGTCGCCAGCACATGGCCTTTATCATTTGAGAATTTTAAATACCAGCTGTGCCAACCTCCAGCCACATGGGAGCCACATTATCTTTCCAGGTACTAGTAACCATTTTTGTTAGAGCTGTTGCTACAGTTCCAAAGACTTTTGAATGGCTTGTTCTCTATCCCTAGGAGTCCTGCCATTTAGTGCACATTTTGCAGAATGGGAAGTTTTTCAGACACATCACAATTTAGCAGAAACACCTGCATGTTGCTGTGTTGATTGCTTTGGAATTTCATTATTTTAATTTTTAGTTCCTTTACTGTGATGATTTGTTTTAAACAATTTTTGACAAGGACAAATGGATAATAGTCCACTCTTCACATGAACGGCACGAAGTTTCTCTTTGAACTCTAACTTGAGTATCTAACAATGTTCTATTAAGATGATGACAAGACTATATGTACAGTATGTGCTGCCAAAAAACAAGGAAATAATTTAGCTGCAGAATCCAATTCTTTCTAGACCTATAATTACACTCTTGCCTAATCTGCAATCCAAAGATGCGTCAAGACTGGACTCCTGAGCAAGGAGCTGCCTCTCTGTAAGTAGGGTTTTTAGGAGCAACAGGAAAATACTCTTGACTAAAATGTCTATGCTGAAGGCTCTAAATTGCCGATAAGAAGTTGACACTGTGAATCCTTTCCCTATGTCTTCTTATAAAAGTGTAGGGAAATGTCTGTTACTGGGATCCATTGAGAAATGAAATACTGTGATAATTTCCAAGTTAATAGTGTTTAACCAATTGCAACCCAATTTTAATCAAACTGTTCCACGTACGGTGTTTTTTAAAAAGGTACCAGTAACCCTTCCTCGTCGTCCCAGTTTTGCTCTTAGGCCATGTCCCTGCCGGCTCTCTTTTCTGTGGAGCTTTTGCTCACTCCCATTCCTGTTGCAAGCTTTCACCACCACTTCCTTCCACAACTCTCGTCCTCCCTTCATTTAGTAACTATTTTCTGTGTGTTTACTGTATGCCAGGAAGAAAGCGTTATTTCCCTCCTGCCCCAGAAGAAATGTGGTATTTTATTTTCCCGACTTTTAAGATATCCTGTTCCTTAAGAACCTAGGTTGTACTATATCCTGAGCTGGGGGACTAGTTAAGGGAATTCACTTCTACCATTTTTCCAGGCACGTTGTGGCTGAGTATCCAGTGGGGAGATTCTACGGGGAGAGGATGCTGATGTGGTAAACAGCAATGAACTGATGACCAATTCAGCTGATTTTAGTCCTGGTTAGGGAAAGCCTATGCTTATCTAGAAATAACCCGAACAGTAGTAACCATAGAGGATGAGGGACTTTCTATTCACTCTGCATTATATTTACTTCCTGATATTATTTTGAAAATCAGCTTTAATATATGTAGTGTTAACACTACTCTTTGTAGGCTCTTCCTTACAGGCTTGTCTATTTGGTATTTTTGTGGTGTCAGAATATTCACTATAGATTTAACTTTATTTTTAGGTCCTGAGATAAAAAAAGCTGTCCATTTGGGGAGTGGCAAGGGTTGCTCAAAATCAGACTTCAGTGGTTCAAGAGCCAAACCACATGAGAAGAACTTGGGCCTGTTACACTGTGGTTTTAATTCATTTTTAAGATGTTCTAATGAAAGTTACAAAACATATTGATTTAATCCAGTGTCCTACTTGCAAAAGTCTTCATATTTCTGGTTGTTTAGGGAGGAGTGAGACATACACCTTTGATAATAGTATTTTTCAAGTTTCTGCTTAAAACAACAATTGCTAAGAACAGAAGGATACCTGATATATTCATTGTACACAATCTTAAGGTATGGGTGGGGACCACATGGCATTGTTCCCTATTCACCTCACTCATCTGGTAACTGTTAACACTTTAAAAATTGGCACCACTTCTCTTTTTGCCAATAAGAGACATACTTTTAAAAAGATGGGTGGATCTCTGATGGAAAAAAAAAAAATGGAAGGGTGAAAACAGATGTCATATATTAGGGGAACGCTTATTCTAAGGAGATTGGAATTAAATAAACTTATATTTTAAAATCTCTGTTAAATACTATGTACTTCAAAAATTGATTGTTTAGGGGCACCTGGGTGGCTCAGTCAGTTAAGTGTCTGCCTTCGGCTCAGGTCATGATCCCAGGGTCCTGGGATTCAGCCCCACACCGGGCTCCCCGCTTCGCAGGGAGCCTGCTTCTCCCTCTCCCTCTGCTGCTCCCCCTGCTTGTGCGTTCCTCTCTCTCTCTCAAATAAATAAATAAACACAATCATTAAAAAATGATTGTTTAGCTAGTGAACTAGTAAGATAATTAAGTTTTTTAAAAAAATAGACATAATGTATTAAAATTACGTCCTTTCAAATGTATTAAAATTAGGTCCTTTCAGCCATTGTTCTTGATTGAATCATTTTATATATATATATAAAAGGGAATTCACTTCTACCATTTTTATTATATCATATATATAAAATAAAACCTAATAGTAAACATTAGGTTTCGCCTCCATAAAAAGAGTGTTCTAGATTCTCAACAAGAATGAAAGAGCAAAATTATGATAAATGTGTTTTTTCTTTCACAAGATCATGGATCTCAAGTAACGCAATTTATATAGAAAGAATCACCATTTTGTTTATGCACCTTTTCCCTATTTTTCTGGAGGTATAGGCAGGTAGGGGTGATACTGAAACTATTTAACAAGTGGTAGAACAAAGGCACCAACCAATCAGAAGAGACCTCTGCTATACATTGCACACCCGGGCTTGCCAGCCCAACACGTCCTTAGATACATGAATTATGTATATAATGTAACCAGATGCTTAAGATGGGGCTTCTTTAACATCCGCTAAGTTTTTGCTGCATATAAGTTTTAGGTGTAAGCATGTACAGGTGAATGAAAGCATTTCTCAATGTATCTTTTGCTTAAAACTCTAAAAGTAAATTTATTTCATATCTCTTAAAATACTGCCTTCTCAAAGCAGTCTCAGAGATGTCTGTCTGAATATTTGGATTGATACTGACTTTATTTGGATGAGAATATACCTCTAAAATATTTTCAGAATCAATTCTAAGTGGCCATGTCAGATGCTCAAAGGCTATCCCAAGTGGATCCTTTTCAACTTTCCTGTGTTCCAGAGCTACCCAAGAGCACAGATGGCTTTCCAGAAGGTGACAATGAAGAAAGTCTCACAGAGAAGCCTTAAAATAGCTTTTCAGTTAATTTGGGTTTTCCTTTGGAAATAGCCAAGAGTTTCAAACCACAGCTCATCACAGCTGGCTGGAGTTGGGGGTACTCCACCTCACAGCTTGAAGTGATAAAGTATCTGGCTCTGGGTCACAGATGCAGGAAGTTTCTTCCTGGGCCTTCTCATCATGGCTATTTATGATATGAAAAAGAAATTAAATTCCTTGGGAGTAAACATCAACAATCCTTCCCAATTTTGCTGAGTAACTCTCACTAGATGAAATATTCTGCCACAAGACATTATTGGGATATGATTGCTGATAAAAAGGAATGAAAGAAATGACATCATTGAGTCACATGTAAGACACAGCAGGACAGCCAAGAGGGTGAGAGATAAGATATAGCTCCTAGGTAACCATTCACAACATGAGTGGGGATTGTTCTAGAAGAGAAACAAAGAGCAACTCTATTCCCTGTGATTGGATTTAAGAGAGACAAAGCCAGAGGGACCTTAATAAGGAATGGCACAACTCAATACTTAGTACTAGGCCAAATGATTGTTTGCAAAAAAAAAAAAAAAAAAATGCAGAACCGAGTCAGTACATAACCTTACTACCTGCAATATAGTGAAATAAAACTCATATAAAGTTTAATTATCACAAAATCAAACCACTTATAAAACTAAAAGCAAAATAGGGAAATATTTGCTCCCTGGATAGGGAAGGGCTTTCTAAAATATAATGCAACTGAAAATATGACAATGGAAAAGACAAATAATTTGATTAAACAAATTTTAAGACTTGCCTATTTCAAAAATTCCCATAAACAAAATTGGTAACAAATGTGAGAATAAATGTTCCTCGATGATATCACAAAGAGTTGATATTCTTTAATCTACAGTCTTTAAACTATTTAATAAAACCCATGAGATTCCCAAGAACTAAATTTTAGAACTAAACTCTTCAATAAAACCCATAAGACTCCTAATAAAGAACTAAATTTAAGAACTAAAACTAAAGGTCATTAAATGGAAAAGACAAATGGCTAATAAACAAGTGAAGAAAGTACTGCTATTTTAGAAATCAGAGAAATAGAGATTTAAAAAACCATTTTACACGATTACATTAGCTGAAAATTTAGTGATGGAAATATAGAATGTTGATAATCAGGATAATAATAATGTTGATAATAGCAAGGTAACTCTGATACATTGATAGCAAGATTGTGAAGTGGCACAACCTTTCTAGAAAGAAATTTGATCATATATATTAGGAAGTTTTCAGAATGCTGATGCCTCCTTTACCCGCTCAGGACATAATGGTCTTCACTTTATAATTGGGTATATGATCTAAGATGCAAATATCTCTGTGGTTGTTATAACAATGGGTTGCATTTATAACAAGTAGTACATAACTGGGATGGTGCTTCCTGAGAAGAGATTTTGACAAGTGGAGGGAAAGAGAGAACAAGGGACTGAGTTTCTGTAGTGAGAGAGAAGCGGGGAGAGGTCTAGATGGGGGGATTGTCAGGCACGTAAGATGTGCAGATATTTACTGCACGAGAGGCTAGGCACAGTAAAAAAACCAAGCCAGTTGCTTCGTTGTTTTGGAAAAGGTTGGCTTTTTTAAGTAGGACGTGAGAGAATAGAGGGAAGAGGACCGAGGACAGAAATGAATAATACCAATGAAAACAGAGCATGTCCAAACTCACTCTGGAAACATGTTATTCTAAAAAACAATCCACTGCACAGAAGATAATAAGCATAACCTCAAAACACCTGGAATATGGAAATACTTGAGTAACTCCATTGATTATCAGTACTTTAGAGCTCTAAACTTAGCAAATGCCTAAAGCATTAAGTACTTTACACAAAGCCCCAGAGCCAGTTAATCCCATTTCAACACTTCCTAACAGACTGATTTCCTTATAAAAACAAAACAAAACAACAACAACAAAAACATAATGCAGACAAAATTGCTAAAAAACATTCCTGAGAATAACCTGGTACCTACCACTGTGTGGACTTGGTCATAGGTGCTCTGGATTTTCCCATTTACTTTTTTACCTGACAGAAACAAGGAGAAAATAACATTATTTTCATTCTTTGTGTTCCTAAATTAATTCTTCCTACTCATTATGAAGAACTGTAACTCCTGTTCTAACTCTGACATTGTTAATCATCTTATTTGTTTGCTATCATTTAAAACACTGATTCCAATGAAGTTTGAATGAAGGGATCACAGGAAGAGAGCCCAGGGCCCCCTGAAGTCTTTTTATGTTCACTTTTACTGGCCCGGCTTTCAATTCCAAACACCTGCACACATTACTGCTGTTTTCACTCAGTTGTGCTCATAGATCTGAGATTGATTTAAAATACTACAATGGCCAAAGAACTGTTATCAATGGAGGCATCAAACATCAGCGTATCATTTTTTTTTGTTTAAAAAACCATGCATTAATATAAAGGGTTCTGAAATACCAATACTCAAAATCTGTTCACCTTTGTATTTTTTTTTTTAGTACTAGAGGATGGGAATTAACTCATCTCATATTTAAGAATAAAATAATTAAAAATTCGGTACTTAGGAAAAAAAGTAAGAATTACAGAAAGCTCACTGAAGCAGTTCCAGGTACTTACTGCCAACAACAGTCTTGTGATTGAAAATCTTACTCCAAATTCCACCTTCTCCATTGTCTTTCACTCCAAATTCATAAACTGTGTTGGGTTTTAGATTTTCCACAATTGTCTCAGTGGCCGGACAGAGTTGAAAAACCCATTTCTTTTCCTTATCCTTTTCTCTATAGCGAATCGTATAGTATCTGTTGAATAACCAAAATACGACGCTTGAAATTCACAGGGAGGTTCAGAAGGCTATTTTGAGTTTCTTAATACACCACAGACTCCCATCTACTTCAAAGACTGTGTTTAATACTGGCTTCTGTTATTTTTTTTAGAAATTGTAGAGAACGTGAAAAAAATAGCTCAGTGTGTACTTATTTTAAGTTCTAATCCTGAGTTGGAGCGCATGCAGCAGCGCACTGACAGACTGACAGAATTCAGACCTCTCAGTTCTATTATTCGCTACTTTGCAAAAGGAAAGTTGGAAAATGCTGGATGTTCATTTTTTTCCAGTTATGCATAGAGCAGAGCATGATATAATTTTGTAAGTGCGTCCTATTGTAGTTTTATAGCTGGATGGGTGTAAGCCTGGAACTGCATGGGTTTATGCCACAGAATGTCCA
Source organism: Halichoerus grypus (assembly GCF_964656455.1). NCBI lineage: Eukaryota > Metazoa > Chordata > Mammalia > Carnivora > Phocidae > Halichoerus > Halichoerus grypus. The sequence continues at coordinate 47,896,333 of NC_135712.1, forward strand.
CAAACATAGTATTGTTCAATTTTGTAAAAGGGGGACCTGAAACTCTAAGTTGTATCGAGGACTGCATTCTAAGGGTAACATTTTCTTATCATTATAAAAATAGAATCAAGACCAAAGCCAAGCTAAGGGTACAATGAAAAAAAATGAAACAATGCAAATTTAAGATCATGGTTACGTATATGCCTAGGGCTTGGTAATATTCAGCCATATATATGGTAAAGTAATGATAATCCTCACCCCTTTTTTTGCGCTTGTATCAGATGCAAGGTTTTATATATATTATCTCATTTAATTGTCCTAAAGTCACTTTAAGTGGTAGAAGTTACTAATCCCATTTTATAAATGTGAAAACAAGAGAATCAGAAAGATCACTTAATTTGCCCATTGTTACCCACCTAGTGACTTTAACCAGTGGCAGAACCAGAATACAAAGACTCCTCTTGACAATGCTCTAAACAGCCTCACTAGGTGGGACAGCAGATCAGGACAGGGGATTTCATTAGTACTGTACATGGTAACAAGAATGAATGAGCTAGAGCTACGTGTATCAGTATGAACAGATTTTACAAGCAAAATATTGAATGAAAACAGCAAATTACAAGATAATACATATAGTCTCATAAGATTTACATAAATACTGAAACGCTCACAAAAAAACTACGTTACCATATATTATTGCTGGCGGTGTAAAGGGACAACAAATACTGTAAGGATCTAATATTTGTGTTGGAGCTTTAGTTCCCAGTGAGATAAATGAGATTAGAGGTGGGGCCAACAGGTAAATTTCATCTGCTTTTTATTTGTAAATAAACATTTTCAGTAAATAAAATAATACCTGTCGGGTATGATGATGGACACATAGGTATTTGTTGTATTATTTTCAGTTCTTCTATTTTAAATTTTCTCTAAAAAATTTAGTACCTCTCTCCCACTCCCCACCCTAGCATAATTTAATGGGCTAAGATTCAGGCTGGTTGCTTTTATTTAAAGCCTTATAACATCACTCATATACTCATGCTAAAAACGTTTACTGCCATCTCTAAGTGCCAGGCACAAGCTGTTGATGCTACACAAACACAATTACCCAGAATCTCTGGAAACAAGGGCCAGGACTGGCTGCAAAATTTATGAGGCTCATTCCAAAACGAAAACATGGGACCCCTTATTAAAAAATGGTTAAGAATTTCAAGACAAAGACAGTAGAGCATTAAATCAAGCATGGGCCCTTTGAAGTAGGGGACCCTGTGCAAATGCACACATTGAATGCCTGTGAAGTCAGCGGCGGAGGGTGGGGGGGTACTGTTTAACAAATACAGACCGGGGATGATTTTCTATGTTTCTGTATATTTGTATCCTGAATGTATTTGTATATTCAGACTATTTTCCTACTAGTTACAAGCTACTGATATGCTTCCTTCTTTCTAGTAAAACTACTGTCGGGGCTCCAGTCTCCTATTTCAAAGGAGCAAAAGCCAGAATGAGTGAAGGAGGCTGTTCAGCCAAAATACTAACTGCTACTGGGAACGAACAGTATAGAATAGTGATCCTCTGTGTCCTGTGAGTTGAAACATCAACAGAAATCTATGAAACATTTATTGACAAGTATGCTGCATGGAATTTTTATTGTTTTTTCCTTGCCTTGGATACCACGCAATGTCAGAGAAGCGCAGAGAAGCTAAAATCAGACCAGATGGGCTACCACAATTATGCAGCTCTACTTTGGATACATGTCTCAATTCCTCATATGATGGGGGGGGCGGTGGTTGGCGCGCTGCTAACATAATGACCAAAGGCCAGATTCCAGGGTTACACATAAGCTTGATTTTATATCATCTTTCTAGGAATGAAATGGTATAAAAATGCTCTACGAACTTACCCACATGTTAAAAAAAAAAATCCATTTTGCAATTTTTTTTTATCTTGATCACAAAGCATTTGAAATACTCTCTCTGATACAAGTTTGTCAGGAAAAATAAACGTACAGGCAGCTAACTTTTCTGCTTCAGAGAGGTTATCCTTGTCAACAGTGGCTTAATTGATAACTGTATAATATAGGCAAGTTCTAAGTGTTAAAAGAGTCAATAAGACTATTTGGTGTAAAGTAGTAAGTCACATTTCCTTGATTTTAAAGCTAGATTTAGGTCTTATGATAATAAGCAAAGCTGAAACCTAGCACACAGAAGGTTTTCCATAAATATTTGTGGAATGAATAAGACAGATACTTGGGTGCTCATGGGGTCATTCTAAAATTAGAATATAATTACTCTAAATGGACAATAACTCCATCACCAAAAAACACTGATCTAAGCAATCAAGTTTACAATGATCTTTTTCAATGTGTCATTGTGTAAGGTTTCACTTACCAAACTCAACATTCCTATAGAATCAATGCAAACTGAAGGAAAATACAATAAATGTCTACATTGAACATTTGCAGAAGGCTTAAGATTTTACAGTGTGTTTCAGTTTACTCATACAATAAACTCTGAAGACAGAATAAGAATTATCATAGAAGAAAATGAGAGACTATAAGTGTCTAGGTTCTGATAATCAGTGACAGAGCCAGGCAAATGGCTGTTTTCTGACTCCTAAGCTAATACCTTCAGCATTGCACTGGACTGTCTTTCTACTATGGTGCTTGGCAAAAGGAGATGAAAAAAGACAGGTAAAATGACCTAGAAGGGAAGAGGACAATTCTAATTCCTTTTAACATTACGTAAGGTTTATTATTTCATTGTATATTTACCATAACATGGAGTCACAGACTTCCCATTATTGTCAGAGGATACTCAGGATCAAACATTGATTGCACCCTTTTCTGTGGATGATTAAATTTGGACACAAGTGCAACAAGTCTAGTAAAGATACAGGTAGCAGTCAGTGAAGGTCATCAGATCAGACCCCTGGAAAGCCTGCCTCTAGCAAGCCTGCCTCTTGGACTTTAAGAACAAGAACATCTCGTGTCCTAAGTGGTAAGGAACTATTGAAGGTAGTGTTTGGTTCAAATACCATTATCTCTGCTTACATATCCCTAATAGTATGAACACTGACAATAATGGTTATTGTAGCTTAAACAAAATCCTTAGCTCCTCAAAATGTGGAGAAGGCAGGTAGAGGCTTGGCTTGGATATTTGTCAGCTGCAAACTAGTAGCCTGCTTTCATGGGAGTCTTTGCCCACTTATTCATCACTTTTCTCCCTCAAAAGAGAACGGGGGTGGACTAGCCAATCTTTGAGATCCTTTCTGTTCCTAAAAGATGACTGTAGCTGCATATTAGACATTTTATTCCAATAAAACACAGAGGCAGAACACAGGATAGAAACCCCATAAACAAAATTTATGAAATAACTGGCAATAAATTACCAAGAGCAGAAATTGAGTAATATCAAGATAAATTTAGTCCTTTCACAAACCAGCCTGGCTTGATGCATGTGGTTGGCTATCATTTGGACTTTCTATGCTTTTTTTGGCAATGTTTTTGTTTCTATGTAATTAGCTACCATTATATTTCCTAAAACATCTATTCCACACATGTTTTGATCTCTTCATATCAAAGGACACTTCCTGACACCCCCTCTGTCAGTATTTTTCTTCTTGCCTTGTGGAGACTGGTGACTGCTGATAGAAATTCTGTCCTCACTCCATTCTTCTCAAAGTGTCTCTCCCTATCATGCCCTCCCTGCCCCCCCCCCGCCCCGATTCCAGGGTTCTCCCTTCTGCCAACACATAAGCATCTAGGTAATTTTATACCATTTCCTTATTCCATTCACTCACTCTCTGAGTTGAATAACTGTTTAAATATTTTTCATTCTAACAAAAATAAAATGAATATTCCCTTTTTATCCCTGCTATCTTTTAACACAGAATTTCTTTTTTTTAAAGGTTTATTTGAGAAAGAGCACTCGTGAGCATGCACAAGCAAGGAAGAGGGGCAGAGGCAGAGGGAGAAGCAGATTCCCAGCTGAGCAGGGAACCCAATATGGGGCTTAAGTCCAGGACCCTGGGATCATGACCTAAGCTGAAGGCAGATGCTCAACCCACTGAGCCACCCAGGTGGCGCCAACACAAAATTTCTTCAAAGTAATCTACCTTATCCCACTTTCTCATGACTCATGAGGCCTAAATCTCTTTGTAATCTGGTGTCTGGTCTGTTAATAAAACCTTTTGATCAAATCTAATGATTTAATCCTCTGTGAATTTCCTAACTACCTTAAAATCTACTCATATTCTTCTCCAAATCTACTCCTATTCCTGTTGACTTCGGGTACCTTCTCCCCTCACGTCCAATCAGTTCTCAAGCCCAATTAGGTTTCCTGCATGATTCCTCTTTTACTTGTCTCTTCTCTATTTCTAAGCACTCATGGGACCAGTTTAGGTCTTTATTATCTTTGGACTCTTAAAATAATTTTCAAGCTGGTCAAAAATTTCCAAAATCTCTCTTCTTTATCACCTACTGGTGGCTGGCTTAAAATCAACAGAAGGAATAAGTTTCTATTGATTTTAGTGCTATCTAAAATGGAATAGCTTGCCTGAAATGGAAGTTATAAAGTAAGGCAAATAATATCAAAATTAACAAGAATAGCAAACACAGTTCCATTTATTGAGTGTTGTGTGCCAGACACTGTGTTAACGATTTTATATGTATCATCTCATTAAATTCTGACAACTCTATGAGATATTACTATTATTAACCCATTTTACAGATTAAAAAAAAACCCCAAGGCTTAAACCATTTAAGTAACTGTCTAAGGCCACTCAGCTAATAATAGAACAGGATTTTGAACTTAGGTCAATCTGACCAGAATTTTACCCTCCATATCTATGCTGTTACCATTGCTGGAAATACTCATTGTGGACTCTGAATGGGAGATGTTGCAGAAGAGGTTCAAGAGCTAGATGGCCTGACCAGATTTTTTTTTTTTGAAGATTATTTATTTGAGGTGGGGGAGGGGCAGAGGAAGAGAGGAGAGAGAATCTTAAGCAGACACTGTGCTGAGCATGAGCCCCACACAGGGCTCGATCCCATCACCCTGAGATCATGACCTGAGCCAAAATAAAGAGTTGGTCGCTTAACCGACTGCCACCCAGGGGCCCCTGACCAGATGATTTTTAAGGCTTGCTCTGAACATTCCACCTACTTATTCATTTGTACCTTTGTTGAGACCTACTATTATAAAGCATGATGCTAGGATCCACATGCACTGGAAGAGGAGCAGGGCATCGTGAAAACTTCACAAATGAGCTCACAGTAGAGTGAGGGGAGGAGGTAGGTGTACAAATGGATAGAACTAAAGAAGTCAGGGTGAAAAGCACAGGGTCCTGAGGGTGGCTAGGTACAGCACTAGGTGGCCTGAACTTTTGAAATGGACAGACCACATTTTAAATCCCATCTTAGAGGTGTGATTTAAAGCAGGACATCCTACGTAGGTCCAGGAAAACAAAGTAGTCCAGATTTAAAGCTCATGGCAGGAGCAGGACTCATATATTCTTAGAGATAGACTGCAGGAGAGATTCTACAATTTCTTTTACCAGGCAGTGGGGAGCTGGTGGAGATTCTTCAGCTGGTGAATAAAGTTGAGCAGTGATGAAGAAGGCTAGACTTATCAGCACTGGAAGAATTCGGGAGAAATTGGAAGGAGGAATCTCAATTAATGCACTATAATCCAGATAGGAGAGAACAAAGAAATGAATCATGGAAGAAACGAAATGAAGAGAAAAAAATAGATCAAAGTGATATTTCTACAGAAGAATTGATGAGACTGGATTCCTTGTGCGATATGGGTGCTAAGAAGAGTGTAAATACAAATCCAAACTGAATTTCTAAACTTAAAGAAAATTAAAGTAATAGAAAGGAGTTCTTTTGGTAGTATAGAAAATATGAATTTAATTGGAGTCTGAGGTACTAACCACATTATGTGGCCCCTGTAATGGAGAGAATTCCATCAACTAAAAATCTTGGGTCTTAGAAACTTGGAAATGAGTCAAGGTCAGATGTCAGCACTGGAAGCCATTTACATCCTTGTCACTCCCACTGCTCTCAGGACAGCAGCAATATCAGCACTTCCTGTTACCTTTTAGAAATGCAGAATCTCATGCTCCTCAGGCCTTTGGAGTCAGAATCTGCATTGTAAGAAGGTCTTCTATGTGATTTGTGTGCACAAAGTTTGAGAAGCACTGTTCTACTTGGAAGTGATAGTTAAAGACAGCACAGATGAGATAAGGGGGAAACAAAGACGAGAGATCCAAGGATAAAACTCTATTCCATTTGGGGAGGTAGGATAACAAATTAACACAAGAGAGGAGGAAAAGGCTAAGAGGAAAACCTAAATAGAAATGTCAGAAAGGGGCGCCTGGTTGGCTCAGTCGGTTAAGCATCTGACTCTTGATTTCAGCTCAGGTCTTAATCTCAGGGTCATGAGTTCAAGCCCTGCACTGGGCTCCACACTGGGCGTGGAGCCTGCTTAAACATATGTATAATGTCAAAAAAGGAAGATGGCCACCAATTCCACAGAGAGGTTAGAAAGTGTAAGAACGGAGAAAACTCTTCTGGATTTAGCAATTAATTGATCATTGGTGACCACAAAGAGATATTTCAGTGGAGTGTTAGAAAGGGAAGGGAAGCCACTGAAAAGGAATAAAGACTGGGGGCGGGGGCGGGTATGGAAACTGGGAATAAGAGAGCAGACCACTCTGAGAAGTTCTGGAATTAAGAGATTGAAAAATCCCTTGGAAGAGAGAACAGGATTGAAAGAAGATGTTTTGGGATGGGGAAATCACAAACATACTGGCAAGCAGGAGGCAGGGCCCCAAGGGCAGTGAGGGCACCAGTGTGAGAGTGCAAGCTTACAGAGCGTGGGCAGGACGGGATGGTGAGCACTGTCTGAAGTCAGAAATGGGTTCCTTGGAAAGAGGAGAAGAAAGAGAAATCTGAGGTGAAGAAAGAGTGAGCTGATGATGGATAATCTAAATTTCCTTGGCATTGCAGAAGCCAGGATGGATTGGGGTAGGAAAGGAGCCAGGGAAAGTAGCCTGGATGTGATCCCCAGGAACCACGGTAAGGTGACAAGTGTCTGAATGAGAATCATTGGCATGGACATGGAGAGATAGAAGACATTGATGTACTTGCCCAAGGCAGAACTCAGAGCACCTGGGGGCTCATTAGCTATAGGAGAGGACAAATAAAAAAATGAATAAATGAATCAAGTTTCAAGTAGGAACGAACAGAAGAATTAAGGTACTTTGGAAAGTACTAAGAAATGGAGCTGATTATCAAGAAGAAATGTAGGTGTTTGATTTTGTCACCTTAAGTTTGAAGTAATGGTGAGACATCAATGTGAAAACGCTGGCATTTTACTCTTTATTCACTGAGTATAAATATTTACTGAAGGCCTACTATGTGCCAGATGCTGACCCAGGGACTGGGAAGATAAAGCTGGTTAAGATGCACATGGTCCCTGTCCTCACAGAGCTTAAAGTTTACATGGAAAGACGAATGGGTAACAAGGCAATGAGTTCAATCAAGTGAAAATGCACAGACATCAAAAATATTCACTTCTTAAAAACAAGCGGGGAACAAATAGAAAGGCAAGGGCCTGCTCTGGACTGGCCGAAAAGGCCTCGTTCTACATTAACTGTAAATAAGTACAAATGAAAGTGTTAGAAAATGTGAAAATGATTTCTAAACAAATCATAAAGCTTTAATAAGTTGGCAAAGGAGTGAGAACTAAAGCAATCTTGAACACTTTAACAAGCTGGAAACATGGGAAGGAAAAAGTAAGCTATTAATGAGGAAATAAATTTTGGTTAAAAACATGTTTTACTCTTCATTTGAGCCAATTTGGAAAGCTTTCTTTGGACCTTAGATATATTGAGCACAAATGTGTACATTCTTCCATTCAAAGCCTATTAAGAATAAAAACTGTAAATTAAGCACATCTACTTTCCAATGTGGATTCAGAAAAGGATTTAAGAACATGGATGCCCACATGGACCCTGTGCAAACAGGCATAGAGCCACGTGTCATGACGGATAAAGTGATACTCCATTAATACTCCAAACTTAAAAGAAAGCATAGCGGTTTTCTCCCTGGCAACTTACTACACAGGACTTGGATACAGAAAGTCCAAAATCAAAGTATGAAGAAAAAAAATTCCCAATAAATTATTTGCTTTTCATAGGATAAATGGGGCTGTACGAATCAATGAGAACTGATTTTTTTTTTTTAAACCAGAGGCTTTACCCAGGGCGCCAATACCGACTCTGATGGATGACAATGACCCCAGTAGGGGTTCCTGTAGCAAGCCAACGGCATTCAGATTCCAATGGTTTTTTTAAAAAGGTACTCCTGAAGGAAAAATTCAGCGTATTAATCTTCCAGTTTTCAAGAAGTGATCATTCCCTATAGCTACTACTCCTTATTCTAACCTACTGGCTTAGCTGAAATTCTAAAACAAAACAAAACAAACAAACAAACAAAAAAACCCACCATCATGTAGGGGTAGATTTCTCCAAGTCTGCTTCTAATTACATTGATTTAGAATCCTGGTGGATTTATTTGGGTGTTTATAACATGCACAGTAGTTGCAGAGCTTTTAAACAAGGACTACTATTTTTTCTCAGATTCCACCAAGACTTTAAATGTCAACTCTTTATTAACTAGGAAGAAAGGAGGCATGTGTAAATGAAATCCACAAGTACTCAAAGTGCTTTTTTTTCAGGCATCACCACTGAATTCTTCCCTTTTACTTATGTCTTAAGAGTCCCCTATTTCTGTCAAGGGTACCTTGCTTGTCCCACTCATTCAGAATTGAAAGTTTCCAAGCATCTCGATATGCTATTATTGAATCTTTTAAAAAACTTCATTCTAAGTAGAATTATTGATTTTGACTAGTGTGATTTGATGGGCATGACTCCACCTATTTGATGAGAAGAGCAAAGCCAGAGTGTGTGAGCAAGGGGGTGAGGAAAAGGTACATGCATTGTTTGAGTAGCTTGGGTCTTCTAATCAATTGCCTTGTTAATATCCTAGCTTTACCAGATCATCTGCTCCTCTCCTTATGCTATAAAACTATGGCAACATCCATCAATTAAAATTAGCATCAGATAAATGATTTCAAGAAGGGGTAGGACCAAGTGAAATTGAAGGAAAAGTTTGAGGACAGGGGAAGAAATCATATCCAAAGCTTTTTCTATGAATTTGCACGTCACCAAACTTCATGAATTTATCAAGCAAGGTAAATAACTATTAAAATCAGCTGCATTTTGCTGCAAGAGCACCAAATTTCCTTTCTTCTTTCCCACCCCCCTTTGGTCTTTTTAAATTAGAGACCAAAGAAAATGAAAAGGAATAAGAAAGCAATCCATAAATGTTATTTTTCTCAGCACTGGCATCCTGGACCAACCCTGTAAAGCTGGAATTATCACAAGAAAACATGTTCTTTTAAGAGTCCATTTTCCAAACAAAATAAGTTATGGACTTAGTGGTGGATGATAAAGGAACATTTCAGACTCTTTGAAACTTCTCAAGCTTATTTATTTATTTTTTTTAAAGATTTTATTTATTTATTTGAGAGAGAGAGAATGAGAGAGAGCACATGAGAGGGGGGAGGGTCAGAGGGAGAAGCAGACTCCCTGCCGAGCAGGGAGCCCGATGTGGGACTCGATCCAGGGACTCCAGGATCATGACCTGAGCCGAAGGCAGTCGCTTAACCAACTGAGCCACCCAGGCGCCCCTCAAGCTTATTTAAAAAAAAAATTGGTTTTGGCAATATCTTCTACATGGCTTTTTCCAATAATTTCTTCCTTCAGAACTATGAACATGTGAAGGAAAATCTATTATTGTTCTTAGTCTAGATTTCCTAATCAAAGTCATATGAAAGGTACTCTTGAGAACTTATAAACATTTTTAAAGGTCCTTCTTTCTAATTCAATTTAGACAAATAAAAATAAAACACCACACAAGAGAGATCAAGCCAAAAAATGTATGAAAAAGTGCTCAGTATTGTTAGTACAAGAGGAGTGCGTATTAAAACTCTAACAAGATGCTGCTACACTAGAACAGAGAAAATGCAAAATGTTCACAGCATGAAATGCTGGTGAGGATGTGGAACAATCTGAACTCTCATATTGCCTGTGGGAGTATAAATGGAAAAGTCAGGCAGAAAAAAAAATTAAATATACATTTTCCCCATGACCCAGCAATTCCACTCCTAGGTATTTATTTAAGAAAAATTAAAAGATATGTCTACAAAGTCTCATAAAAAAACATTTATAAAGTCTAAATTCATAATAATCCAAAACAAACATAATTAGGTATCCACCAACAAGAGAGTAGATAATAAATGCTGGAATATTCACATAATGGAATACTACTCAAGAATTAAAAAAAGGAATGAACTATTAATACCTGCAATGTTATCAATGAAACCCAAAAACATGCTGAATGCAAACAAATGGACACAAAAAACCAACATAGTGTATGATTCCATTTATGTGTAATTATAGATTAGGCAACCTAATCTACAGGGATAGAAATCACATCAGTGGTTGCTTCTTGAGGAAAGTTCTGTCTGAGGGATGACAGTGTTTTATTTCCCGATGGAGCATACGATACTGATCAAGCTGTGCATTGTACTGGATTTAAATTATACCTCAACAACATATTTTTTATTTAGAAAAGAAATCAAACTTTTACAATTTAAAAATCACTTTGAGTCTTTTTAAAATTAAAAAAAAATTAATGAAATGCCTTGGTTGAAGCTTGAAAGTTTGGAATGCTCATCAGATGCAAAGTTCTGAATTTTAAAGATAATGCAGTAAATGTTTATGATAAATAACCATTTTATTTCCCAGCTTCAGCATGTTGTACACTGCCCAGCATATAGACCATGCCGAATATATGTGCTGGGTGGATGAATGGCCTTCATTTAAAAATATACTTAGATTTTCTTATTTTGTCCTGCTCAGGAAGATAGGAGCTCCATCTCCAAACCTGTGCTTTTCCTCTGTCTACATCTCGCCCTGTGAGTTACTCTCCAGTTCTCTAAACCAGTGATTCTCAAATGTAAGTCGGCATCAGAATCTTCCAGAGGGCTTGTTAAACCACAGATTACTGGGCCCCACCTTCAGAGCTTCTCATTCAGTAGATCTGGAGGGGGCCTTGAGAAATGAACCCAACTGATTTTGATGCTGCTTAGTTTGGGGCCACCCTTTGAGAACTACTGCTTCTAACACTTCTTCAACTGTCAAACCAAAGGTCAGCATTTCCAACTTTTAATCATCTTTTCTAATTGTCTTGTGCCTCATCCCCTGAGCTTTTATTACTCTTCTCACTGATACTCCCCACTTGCTATTTGGCTCATTCTCCCTTGTACTTTATTCTTCGGGAAAAAAAAAAATGCTTGCATGTGTTTTCTATTCAGGTAGATGATAACTCTCTCAAGGGTGGGGACCCTCACTTAGTATCTTCCTTCCTCTCACACCCAGAACAAGGTGTATAGCTAATGGGTGACCCATATGTGCTGGTGCCCCTGATATTTATATATTCTTCCAAAGCATGTACAGATACTACTAAAAGCAAGAGCGAATTTTCAGGAAAAAAAAAAAAAAATCCTTTGTTAGGATGAATTACCTGTCATTGGGACAGTGACTTGGTAATGTCCAGTCATGGTGTGGGTTAATGAGGAAACCCCAGGATAGGAATACGGAGCTTGGTGTCAGAGTGCCAACCACCAGCTGGAGAGGTTTGCGAGAGCGTGCTTTACCTATGGAGGTAACGTGCAGGTTAATTCTGGTAACACAGTATATTTTTATGATTGGGGTAGAATGCATAAAAATGACTTAGGATGATGATAAAGAGCATGAAAGCATCAAGTTCCTTTTCCTCTCATGGAGTGCACAAATATTACCAATTTTTTGCCCATGAATTTAAGCATAAACCAAACAAAATATCATTTTGAGATTTATGTGTGTATGTATATGCATATATATACAAATGCATATATGGGTAATGTATGCATATAAACTATATGCAATCATACTTAGGTTTTATTTTCTTATGGGTTACGGATGAATATGAAAGTCGTGGCTATTACCAGTGAAATAAATAATGCAAATGCTTTGCTCACTTCATTTCTTTTACAGATACAATAAAAGTGTGCTGGTTTTCCCCCTTCTCCCAAGACTATGAATTAGTGTGAAAGAACATCAAAGACGAGAAAACAAAGCTTAATGTCTGGCTTGTAAGTTATATTCCTTTTTAAAACCAGTTTAGAAGTATAAAATCCCTGTCATACAATTACAATAAGCCTTTTTTTACAGTGAGTGTCTAAATGGAAAATGTATACACATTCTTTTTTACTCATTCTTAATACTGCTGGAAGAGTAGGGATGACATAGGAAGCGCAGTTGTTCTGATGGGAAGAATTGGATTTGGGCAATGCCAAGTGATGGTGATAAACCATTTTAGATTCTTTCCCAGTATATGGGAGAAAGGTATTTGCATTTTCAAAAATATTTGGAACTTCAGGAATAGGGTCAGTGAAAAAGAGCAATGAAGATCCTTTGCCATGGAACCCAACATTGGCTCATTAAAAAATCTGTAGATAACATAAAAATGCAATAAGATATCTAATAAAACTATGCAGAACATAAAGCATTCTTTTTATTTCCATTGTGTTTCCTCTTTCATTTCATGAGACCATGCCTGTTGTATTTGCTATAGGAAGAACTTGTGTTATTTTGATCTAATGCAGTAGGAACTAATAGGTAGGAAGGTACCTCTTGTATGAGCTTAGTGAAAGTTATCTGAACCACATGCCCTTTAAAATTGTGCCATCCTTGCTGCTTCTGGTAGATTTAAGTTCTGTGAGTTGTTATTCTGGTGAAAAACCTTCTCAGCCCAGAATATATGTAAGCCTAGTGGTGGCCAACTGTTTCATGGTGACATAGCTGAATTTTTAAAAAGTTATATGCAGGGCGCCTGGGTGGCTCAGTCATTAAGTGTCTGCCTTCGGCTCAAGTCATGATCCCGGGGTCCTGGGATCGAGTCCCACATCGGGCTCCCTGCTCGGCAGGAAGCCTGCTTCTCCCTCTCCACTCCCCCTGCTTGTGTTCCTGCTCTAGCTATCTCTCTCTCTGTCAAATAAATAAATAAAAAATCTTAAAAAAAAAAAAAGTTATATGCAAACAATGACTCATGGAACACTACATCAAAAACTAATGATGTAATGGATGGTGATTAACATAACATAATAAAAAAAGATATTTGAAATAATTGTCAAGGATAGCTGTTTATTTGTTTGCAAACACGCTTTTATCCTTCTCCATAAAATTTTCCACCTCTTGTGATTCCAAGAACCCAAGTCTGACTCCCAAAGGGAGTAGATTAGAACCTGGTGAGGGTAAGGGGTTTATGTAGTTTGAAAAAGGCCTGAAGGGATTCTGATATCCAGTTTTCCACCCCTGAGTTGGTTTTCACTAATGTAATACAACTATCTCATTCTACAAATGAAAAATAAGGCCCAGAGAAGAGTTTCAAGGGTATCCAAGGTCACACCAAGAGCAAGGTCAAGACTCAAATTTCCATCTTCTGAATTGTTATCTAGGTTTCTTTTCTTTTTTCTTTACTACATCATTGGCATAGCTCACACTGTATGAAGATTATGCCCTTTAGAGACAAAAAGATACATTTTCCTTTCTCCAAGGGAACCTAAGGTCTACATGACCATAAAATAATTATTTCAATAAGTTTGGATCTTAATATAAAAATGATTAAAATTTATGTGGCAGATGCAAATATAAAATGAATCCAAGTTAATGCCTCAGTCATTGTATCATTCTCAAATGCAGATTACAAAAACATTACATTTGTTGCCTGAGAGGAAAGGTGGGGTATTATATCCTGAGCAAGATGAAACAATTTCCTGAGCTGGTCATCACAAAGGGAAAAATGATTTCAAGACCAGTGTCATAGAAGTTCCCAAATGAAGTTATAAAGTGTAACTAAGGTGTGAGCACTCTTTTGACGTCCCTTACACATTTTTGTGTGTTTATATTAAGAAATAGTTTGAACATGAAGCCAGAATCCCATGGATCCATACTAATACCTCGTGACTTTATTAAATATTTTGAAATAGAGTCTTGAAATGATGACTATCATTATAAATTATAAGGAGTCACTGGAATTTCCCTCATGCTTTGGGAGAATGTAGGAGGCCAGGAAAAAGAATTTGTATTTTTCAAAATGCTTGACTGTTTACTGCTGTTCTAAAAAGAAGTGAAAACCAACAGAAGGAGGGGAGGGCACTGTGGCAACAAATTTCTGGTAGCAGGCTTGGCTGATGCATCCAGAAGATACAAAGTACACAACTGCAAAGGGCCTGTTTGCTCAGGGTATTTGAAGACCTGTATGCTCCCCCAACCCATTTCATGCCGCTAGAAACATAGAACAAACAAAAGACATCCTTTTTGCTTGACAGCTAGTGTACTATACAAGATGAACATGATTAGGAAATATTAAGAACAGTTTGCCTTAGTAAATGAAAAAGAAAAGCAAAACATTTTTATCAGTAATCGACAGTCAGGGAGATGTGGTATCAGACAATAAAGGCATATTCCCAGCTTTCTTAGGTTCTGACAGCAAAGGCCTGCCTATTTGATCTGAGAAGGAATTTTAGTAGTGAAATTGGGACAATGTAAGATTTTAAGCTTTCTTTAATCACGTAGAACATGTTTCTACTCATTTATTCATAGGTTATTTACTTTCCTGTTTCCAGTCTCCCTCTCCCTGGGAGTCTTGGCGTTGTGCCGCTGTTCTAGGAAAGCAGTCCTTGCTCTCATGTCGGACTAAATAGAAGAGGGTCCGAAGGGAGAGGACGAGTAAAGTAGAACCCACGTTCCAACCCACTGACCATGCATATAAAGGAGTGATGCTTTTGAATGTGAACAGTCTCCTTCAACAAAGGTTAGACATTAGATTTTTGCTCTTAGAATCTCGAAAGCACCAGAGCGGGCCTGAGTTGACACACTGCAAAGTAGATTCAGGCTAACAGGAGCTAAGTCTAAGCAAGCACTTGCTATGGGCCAGGCCCTGGCCTACAAGGCCACACACGCATGCACTCATTTAACCTTCACGACGACCCTGGTATGCAGGAGAAAGGAGGCACCGAGAAGTTCAGTAATTTGCCTAAATTCCTCAGGTTTGTAGGTAGTGGTGCTGGGATAAGATCCCAAGCAGCCTCTACAGCCAGACTGTAATACTTGCAAGCAGGGTTATCCGCTGACATGGGCCCTGCTGTGTTACGTATTCTCATCCACATTCCTAAGGCATCCCCAAGGCACTTGGTCTCCATGGGCAGAAATGAAGAGGCATGGTTTAAAGTTAATAAAATCTGAAAAATGAACAAAATATACCTGAGCATGACTTCTTTCGACTTGGAGGAGGAGCAGGCCGCACAACAATCAGATATTTAGGCTCCGCATCTGGAAACGATAACATTATTTATCAGTAAAATTCTCTAAGAGGGAGCAACATTTGCGACAGCAAACCCATGTCCTGACTCAATGTTCCCCAGGCCTTAGTCACGGTAACCACAGCACCAGTGGATGAGAGGACCCAGGAATGTGGAAAGCTAATACTTCCTGAGACAGTTCAGTCTATTAAGTTTTTAAAATGAAAATTAAATCCAGATTTTCAAAACCAAATGGACAGAAGGCAGGAAGAGAAATCTTGAACCTTGCTAGACATAGATTTTGTGCCACATTTTCATCAATCCTTCCCTCTGCAAAGAGATTTTTTAAAAATCCAATCATATCCATTTTGTTATCCTACTCTTCACAGGAGTCAGCCTGATGCTTCAGAATCAGAGAAGGAAAATCATACTTGCATAAGACACATGAGACACAACAGGATCTCACCTGCTGTAGGATCTGAAACTGCTCACTTCTGTAGTAATATGAATATTCATAATGTTCTCTTTGTTTTTATCCTATTTGCATAATTTCTCAGCCTGTTATTATATTCAACCAATCGTTTTTGTGAGCAATGTTTAAACAAAGTCACAGTTTCAGGTTGGTATACTTTTCATCTAATACGCCAATGGAAAATAAATTAAAAGAGAATCTCTTAAAAATATTTAGGCTTTGGGGCACCTGGGTGGCTCAGTCAGTTAAGCATCTGCCTTTGGTTCAGGTCATGATCTCAGGGTCCTGGGATCGAGCCCCACGTCAGGCTCCCTGCTCAGCAGGGAGTCTACTTCTCTCTCTCCCTCTGCCTCTCCAGTCCCCGTGTTCGCTCTTTTGCTCACTCTCTCTCAAATAAATAAATAAAATCTTAAAAAGACTATTAGGCTTTAGGGGCGCCTCAGTGGTGCCATTGGTTAAGCATCCAACTCCTGGTTTTGGCTCAAGTCGTGATCTCAGGGTCGTGAGATCGAGCCCTGCAGCTCTGCGCTCAGGGTGGAGTCGGCTTGAGATTCTCTCTCCCTCTCCCTGCCCCTCCTGCTTATGTGCTCTGTCTCTGTAAAACTAAATAAGTAAAATCTTTAAAAAAAAATTTAGGTTTAAAATAAAATGATGTTTAAACAATCAGTATGCACTAAATCAGGAGCTAATAATTTATCAAATCCTCTTTTTTTGAACTGATGTTTCCAAGATGGCTGATGCCCTTAAAATCTGGAAAGCACCAGAGCAGGCTTGAGTTATGTATATTAATTTAAATATACATAAATAAGCCAAATATACATTGGGCATACTAAATAGCATTTCATAAGCACTTCTGCTGAACTGATTGATGACTATCATCTACAATAGTTCTTCAGTAACTTTGGATCATGAAATTCATTCTACACCCGATTTCATTTGGATGCTGCAGTCAACAAGAGTTCACTCCTGCTCACTCAGAACTCACATCTTTGTTTTGTTTTCATTCTGGGTTTAAATGTCTCCCCTCTGTGAGTTTGGAACAGAAGCCTTCTCTACCCAAGGCTTTACAGAACTGACCTCATTCTCAGCTAGAGACAACCTGGCAATTCAGCCAGTTTTAATGACTTGAGCGTTTGTCTTTTTCTGGACACCCCACACAGCCTTATTTGCTATAACCTGCTACAGTAATTACACTACACAAAGGAAACCAGGTAACCTCTCAAACCGACCTTAGAGCTTTGCCTGCTTACTGATGATTGCCTCATGACCACAACACAGATAAGGGAACATTCATTATGTTTCCGAGTCTTGTGTTTGAAGGCATATCTTGCTTAGTGGAGCTTATACAAGGAATGCTTAACCTAAATCTAAGGTCCCTAGTAGGAATATAATACATTTCCTGATTTTATTTGGGATATAAAACAATGTAAATATTAAGAAAGTATCACATATTCAGTAGTTTCTATGTGTAGGGTACTTATTAAGCACTCTACATGTGTGGCTTCATTACTGCTCACGGCAATCCTACTTGATACATACTATTATCACCACAGTTTGTAGAGGAGGTCACCAAGGTAGGGTGAGCTTCAATGGGCAGGCAACATGGCCTGTCACACAGGGCCCCATGCTCAGAAGGGTCTCATGCTTGGTTTAATGCCCTGCTGTCACCATCTTGAAATTCTTAATAGTTTTCTCTTTGCATCTGGGTTTCCTAAGGGCAGTATGAAGGGCTGATAAAGTCTGTGTGTGAGCAGAGGAGACGGGAACAATAGGCAGGCCTGCAGTTTCTTCCACTCCCATACAGTGGTTGAGATGCCCTCTCAGCATAGAGTTCGGAGGGACCCAGGACACAAGGGGGTTTAGCAAGACTCTAAGGTCAAACAATGCAAGCAGACTGCATCTCTGGCTGAGGAAGAGGGCCTGGTGCGGATCTGTGAGGACACACTGTTCAAGCAAACCAAAACTTGCTCCCATGCAGATTGCAACACAAATGACCAAGCAATCCTATAGTATCCTCTCTTACTCATGTTAGTTCTCCATATTTGCCAACCACTTATGCTGAAAAGGACCACCTAGAAGGAAAGAGGAAGCTTGGAGCAACCCCCAGTTCCCATGCTTCTCCCTTCTTCCTCACTCGTAAGGAAGCCAGAGGCAGAGTTATAGAATGTCCATGTGTCAAGAAGTGAAGGAAAAAGAGGAGTTAGTTTTGTGCATTTCCACTCTTCTATCAAGAATGAAATACACGTGCATGTCTCACCGACAAAGTACGAATTGTGTGATCTGTGCTTCTGCTTAGGAGTTGAAGGCCCATATTTGCATTTAAAACTAGCATTGCACAATGTAAAGATAAATGGCAAAATTCATGTTAATAATTTAAAATTTTAATTTACTTAATCACATTAAATAACAAAATAACACCATCACAAATTGAGAAACTGTGGAAGAAAGGAAATATTTTAGTATCTTTAATAGACAATCTTCTCCTGCTTTTTGAAACAAGGTCCTTGCATTTATTTTTAACTTGGCTGTGCAAATTATATGCTATCTTGAATTTACTTCTAGAAAACAAAGCTAAATCTCTATTTTTCTTAAATTACTCTCACTGTGGCAGAGTCTCTTAGACCCAGTTTTTTATTTCCTTCCTTGATGCACATTAATTCAATTTTGCCGTGGTTTAAAAAAAAAAAAAGGCCTGAAATACTAGAAAAACAACATACGCAGAAGCCAAAGATAGTGCCATGATCCAAGACATATGGTTATATGAGCAATTTAAAAGTAATTTTTGTTATGATCAGTCATTTTGCATAAAGCCTCGGCTGTGACAGCCAATTACAAATTGGAACAGATGTCGGGAACTGGGTACAGATAGGTGGCCTCTCACTACTGATTAGACACTTCCAACATCATGTATTTCAGCAGTGCTTGTGCTCCATTTGGAACACAAACATGGGAAAATAAAACAACTAAAAAAACAAAATTTCTATTTCAGTTCTGTACTCTGAAATTGTTTGCGGATTTGTAGCAGCCTGGAAATATATACACTGTAGCTTGATCAGCAATTCTGATAACTACATGCCAAAACACACTACTTCATTTAGAAAATGTATATAATTAAAATGTCAATTTAAGCAAATTTGTGGGGAATGCAGTTACTTTAACTAACTCTCCATTCCTAATCATTAAGCCTATACCGTGTTGTAGGCTAAATACATTTCATTTGCTTAATATTTCAAATGCCCTGAGGTGAAGGATCGGGACAGCTTATTGTTTAAGGAAATCTATTATTGAAATCCTTTATAAAGTACTAGATTTTTCGGTAGTGCAAATAATTCTTCCATAATCGCTCTGTTTGATAAATCCCCATTCTCACATTTTTATTAGAGGACCTCCACCTTGCAAGCCACACAAAGTAATAGGTTCATTTCTGCCGTGCAAGTTCCCACAAAATAAACATCTAATAAGCCAGGATGATCCTACAGGAAATCATATAAGGGGCTTGAACAAAAATAATGATTTACCCCTACCATCTTTTTAACAATTTGGTTTCATATCAAACTAAGTTTCTAGACATAAAAGCATGAACTTTAGATCCTGGAATCAAATCCTGCTTGCTAGTTGCTCCTATAAGGTGAGGGCTTAATGTATGCGCAACTGTTTTCTCACCTACAAAATGGGGTGAAAAATCACAGTACCTAGCTGCACAGGGGTCTTAGTGATGATTAACCTGTAACAGTGCCTAGCACACAGAAATGCTAATTTATGGTAGTTGTTAGGGTAACAATAAAGATGAGGATTTCTTGAAAGCAGAAATTTGGGTCTTAAGATGCCCTGAGGACTTATAAAAAGGAAGGAAAAATGTTTAAAGCTTTTTTTTAAAAGCAATCACCACAGGCTCCAAAATGCAAAAATTTCACAAAAATAAAATTACACACCATACAAAGATCATCTGTCCTGACCAGACTCTAAGTAGGCTCTTACGAGCTCTTTTTCAACAAGGCCCTGACTTTGGGCTTCTTTTGTGTTCATCTCTCTGTCATCCAGTTTTATCAAGTGTTTTTGCTAAAATGTTTTAACCAGAATCCCCTATCCTCCATGCCTGATCGCCTACCTGATCACAAGGGAGGATCCTCATCTTCCACCATCTCCTGATCACCCTGGACTGCCTTTAGCAAGAATCCTGTCTGGTTAGTTTAGCCAGGTTCCCCCACCCCTTACCCTCATGTTTCTTCTTAGTCATTTTCCATCCATGCATTCCCACCTCCTTGGCTATAAATTCCCACTTTTCCTTGTTGTATTCAGAGTGAAGTTCAATCTCTCTCCCACACTGCAAGATCCCACTGTAGTGGTCCCTACGCCTATTGCAATAGTCCCCACCCTTAAATAAAGTCTTCCCAACCATCTTTAACAAATGCCACTGAATACATTTTCCTTCACAATACTCACATCAATGCAAAAAATCCTAGAAAATTTATTGGTATGCAGAATCTGGCAGCATATAATACAATAATATATTATGGCCAAATGTAGTTTATTCCAGAAATGTATCATAAAAAGAAAAAAAAATAAGCCTATTTCAACGGGTACTAAAAGTCATTTGACTAAATTCAACACTAATTCTTAAGTGATAAATGAGGAGTCAATGGAGTCTTTCCTTAATGTGATAAAATAGATCTTAAGACATCTTACCCAACTTTCTGTAACGTATAGCACCCTACACATACATTCCTGTTGACTAGCTCTTCCTGGCTTGTAATAACATTCAACCCTCATTTTTCTTTCCCTTTTATTAATTTATTTTTAAAAATGTTACCCTAGGATTCTATTTTGTAACCTGCTTCAGCTTTTCTGTTGAGTATCTGAGACCACAGATTAGGAAAACAAACAAGAGTAATATAACCAACTATAGCAGGTGTTCTTTTGGGGACTAAAATGAGGTGGTGGGTTTGAAGCATTACTGGAATATTTACACACAAGACCAGCTTACCAGAATTGCAAGTTAGAACAAACTTGCTCACAAAGACCCAGATTTAAGTTTCTATGTCCATTTCCCTTTTTGAGGTACCTCCTTGCTTTACTGAGTATGGCTGTCCTCTGCAAGCCTATTTTTACTTGTTCTCGGGGAGGATCACAAAAGCAGCCATTTGCAAGTCACTGTGAGTGAATTCATGTTAACACAGTGCCCCTGCTCATGTCTCATTCTAGTTCAGTGACATAAAGCAAAGCATATATCCTCTACTAAATACATACAGACCAATGTGCAGGCTTTACTCTGGCAGGAGAGGGGCCAGGCACTGAAGGGTTAACATGACAGGGCTCTAAGGGTCTGGGTCAGGGAAAACGAACATCGTCTCAGACATCCTTCAAGGTTCAGAGAAGGGATTCAAGATGAAAATGAATGTAGAGGTGACTCTGAGTCTGTTAAAGACAGTCCATAAGCATCCTTTGTCAGTAACTAGATTTCTGTGGTTAAAAAAAAAAAAAAAAAAAAAAAAAAGGTCAAATAGGTAGAATTATCCCTCCTGTTATTTGGACATCTGAAAAGAACAGTGATGCTTAATCTTTGGTTCACCCCCAGAGAGGGGGAGAGATGGCTGCCTCTGGGTCTCCCCTGTGGAAGAGGCTGAAATCTCTTGCTCTCTGGAGGTAACTGGAGCTATAGAAAGGCTTCTGGGATGTACAACGTGGGCCCTAGAAACCCAGCAAGGAGAACATTGGGCACTGAGCTAGAGCCCTGTTCACACAAGGGGCTTCCTCTGAGCAGCTGTGCTGTCCTCGCTGGGATTTTGGCCAGTAGGCACCTGATCAGAGAGGGCAGAGGAACAGAAAACCAGGGTCTTGGGGCAGGCAGGGGGAAGGGCTGTGAATGGAATGGAGCCCCGGGCTCTTCCACTATGTGCAGAAGTTGGATGGGCTTCCAAATGAACTCCACCAGCTCTTCGGGGTTTGCAAGACTGGGGAGAAAAGAGAGTCCTTAAGAGAATAAATCTGATTTCCTCCTAATGTAGCAGGTGAGAGTTTACTAGTTTTAATTTGATTTGGAGACATAAAAGCAATATAGTCTTATCTGAATCCCAAATGATAATCAAACAATATTGAGAATAAAACTGTTTTAGGAGAAATGATATATTAAAAATTCAGAGTACCCTATTTCAATGGCTCTAAGACATACCATTACCCAGCTTTTAAGATTTCTCAAATGCATCCTACGATCGTTGGTATCTTACATCGTTCAGGGGCAGTTGTGACCTTGCTGTCATTACCAGAGACCTTTCTTGGGAAGGTCAAGAAAATGACAGTTTCAAAATTGGCTGAAGAGGGTCAGTGATCTTGGAAGAAAACCCAGTAGAGAAGGGTTTCAAAGCTGCTGCGTCACTAGCATTCTTGCTGGCCCAGTAAGTGGTGTAGTGTGGGAAAACAAGGCTATTGAGAATCAGAGTCAAAGGTGGAAGAGAAGGTTCAGGCTCTCAAGGTGAAGAATATTTAGCAGTTGCTGAACTTTTTTTTTCTTTGGTTGTTTATTCTACTTTTAAATTTTTTTTAAGTAATATTTTCCTTGCTCAAGCTCCCAGCCCCAGTCTAACCATGAGAAAAACATCAGATAAAACTGAATTGAAGGACATTCTACAAAATATCTAACCAGTACCTTTCACCAAAAATAAGGAAAGTCGAGAAAACGGACACTGTCCACCAGAGCCAAAGGAGACATGATAAAATATAACGTAGTATCCTGCATGGAATCCAGGACGAGAAAAAGGATCTTAAGTAAAAACTAAGGAAATCAAATAAAGTACAGTTTAACTTCAGTTAATAACATATCAATATTGGTTCATTAGTTGTGACAAATGTACAATATTAACATAATATGTTAAGAATAGAAGTTGAATGTAAAGTATATAGAAATTGTCTATACAATATGAGCAACTTTTCTGTAAACCTAAAGCTATTCTAACAGAGTTTACTAAAAAAAAAAGCGTATCTCTTTACAAAAAATAGATAATATTTTCATATTATGTATCATTATGTATCAACGAGGCCAAGGAAGTTGTTTCAATAAATATAAAATAAAAGCACTAGGGTATGCAAAAGCAGTGTTATTAATCAACAGTTTTATTGTTTTTTAGTTTTATATGAAAGAGTGGTGTGATTTACAGTTAAAGATGTTTTAGAATTTGATAAAATAAGGTAACCATTTTTATGAGATGTCAATGTAGCACATCATAAGACTACTAATAAATTAAGAATAAAATTACCGACAAAACCTAAAACAAAAGAAAACTATGGCCAGGGAAGTATCCATGCATAAATATTATCAACCCTCCTTTGCATCCGCAAGTGTCCACATGCCACACCTGGCTATAATCTGTCCTGAATGGGCACACTCCAAATTAAGTACTCCCTTTAGCTTTTAGCATTTGGCAGACAGCTCCTGTGCCTTATTTCATCAACACTAACACTGAGTCATGTCTGTTTGAAAAATCCCCTTGAAAAGCCTCCTTGTGTTTGAAGCCCAGGCAGAGAGTTCCACTTACCCCTCAGTCAGTTCTGAAAAAAAGAATCTCCAGGAATGTGGCCAGTGGAGGGGATATGCAAACAGAGCTCCAGCCAGGGCCCTGGGCTCTGCAGTCCTACCTTAGCTGTCTTTGCCTAAACCTGCAGACACTGTCCCTGGCGGGCTGGTCATGAAGGGGAGCCTCACCGAGAAAGAGAGGTGTACAACCTGGCAGGGAGTTGGAATATAAGAAGACAGTAAATGCTAATTGTCTACTCATTTCTTGAAAGGCCACTCATCATTACTTCTAAATTTCAGTGGGATAACCAACCGTACTCCCGACCTGCTCCACCCATTCTCACCTTCCAGTGATAAAATGATAATAATAATAACACATGGATACCACTCCACCGAATCCGTTTCGGCAATGAGGTGTAAAGGATTCATATTTGAACTGCAGTCCACATCCATTCTGAAGCCAAGTTATTAGAAAAGGAGAAGCTCAAGTATGGTTAATGCATCCCTCCAGAGGGTAGTATCAACAAAAAAAAAACTTCACCACAAAATACCATCAAGGGACCCTAAAGTAATGACATATTAAAAAATTAGAAAAGCAGCAATTGATAGACTCTACCAACTCAGGAACATCACTGATACCCTTTCAGAAAGTTCGGTGTCCCTTCCGGAAAAACACTGATGGGGCATTTTTCTAGAAAATTGGGGAAAGAGCAATGTCTGCTTAGGTACGTGCAAACTCATGGTTTTGCAAAGCTTCATGGCAGCCAGAAGTCCAAATAGAAGACAGAGTAGTTAAAAGTCATGTCAGGAGTGCACGAAATTTACTAATTTAACTACGAATATAAAAGTTTATGATCCCAGGGTCCTGGGATCGAGTCCCACATCAGGCTCCCTGCTCGGCAGGAAGCCTGCTTCTCCCTCTCCCACTCCCCCTGCTTGTGTTCCTGCTCTCACTATCTCTCTCTCTGTCAAATAAATAAATAAAATCTTTAAAAAAAACAAAAATTTAGTAATTTTTAATGAATCAGTGAGATTAGTAACACTTTGCCCTTAGTTGCACATAAAAATGAAAGTCTATAGAATTATGAATCATCACAAATTACTAAAAGCCCTCTTTTAGGGTGTTTCTAAGCCCCTGTGGATGATGTAGTAGGCTGAGCATGACACTGAATCTGGCCCAGACTCAGTCCATGTTTTGTTCATTTCTGTACTTTTAAACATGGAAACAGTAATTACACAACAAATGTTTTCTGAAAGAATAATGAGTATGTTCCCCCATGCCTTTATAGACTGGGGTGAGAGTAAAGATGGAGGAACGGAGGCTTTTCAAGAAGAAAGGAAAACATGATTAGAAGTTTGGGATATAGCAAAAGCAAATCATCTTTTTTTTTTAAAGCTAGTAAACCGTAATCACTGAATTACTCTTTGATAAACCTATCTGTAGAACTATTTTCTTTGAAGTTTTTGCTTATAATTAATATGTGGTTTGTATGTAAGAATTATCCTTCTTTCACCTGAAAAATTTAAAGCAAATTTTAAAGCAAATCCTGCACTGTTCAGTAATTATTTCCATTACAAAATCAGTTGAATACTGAACCAATCCCCACTTTGACAGGACGTTCTGCTATGCCCCTGGGTCTCAGAGGTCTGGCTACCCTCAGGCTCTACCCCCCAAACAGGCTAGGACAACGGTAAGGGCCAAATGGCACCACAGCACAACTGCTAATGCAAAAAGGACTAGGAACAGCCTCCACCGGCGGGATTCTAGAATGTTCAGTCAAAGATTCGTTCTGAAGGGAGCTGACAGCTTCCATTGGGGTGTTTGCTCCAGGAGCTGTCGTTCAGACTTGTTTGATGGCAGAAAGGAGAAGCAGCCCCTTATGAGAGTAGTGCTCAGAGCATGGTGGGAAAAGAGAATGAAGCTGTGGTTGGAAGGGAGGATGTAGGGAAGGAAGGGGTGGACTTGAAAGAGGCCTTTTCCTAAACACAATAATGTGTACTCCCAGACACTCCGCTACAGTCCTGCACTCCTCACAGCTTACTGAAACAGTCTTGTAGGAAAAATGCATCTCTTCCAGAATAACATTTCAAAGGCACATTCCATGGAAGAAGACATTGCTGGAAACGTTTTCTGAGAGTTTTAATTACAGTGAGGATCAGGCAGGCGATGTGTGGAAAACACACACGTCAGTCAGTGCCAGCTACATTCTCTGCAGGCCCAGTTAATGCAAATAATAATAATCAGAAGATGAAACCCCTATTTTTATAAGCTAGGGGTAAAGTGACATTAAGGACAAAGTATAAAACATTTTCCTTCTTCCACAGTCTCTGTCTCAACTTGTCACAGTATGTATTGTCTATTTAATGTTGCACCTGCGGGTGAGTGCAGACTCTCCCTTCTCCAGAAGCTTGACTGCATGGAACCCTCTCCCATCAGGGTCAGCAGCAGGATTGAAGCCCATTACTCCTGACCTCACCCCCCAGAGCTGAAAAGTCAATCTCCCCTTCCCACAGGCCTGCCACCCCAACCCACGGATGCCACAGGATTGCAATCTCTGAACTGAGACAGACTGTGTATCTGAACAGGGGTAGGAGAGGGGCTTGCACCTGCCGAAGAGCCCCATGAATGCACAAGGCAGTGCCAGCTCATGCAAGGACTGCTGCAGCCACGTCCTGCCGGACGTCACCAAGGGGGTGTGCACGCCAAAACCTCCCTGCATTCACCCCCAAGTCTCTCCTGAAGGCAAAGGGCAGCAGTAGTCCCTGAGTCTGGGTGGGGAGGAAGGCCTAGCAGCAGGAGCAGGAGGGGACCAGGCTTCGAACCAAACCAGAGGAGGGGCTGGGAGATGGGCACACAGGAGCCCAGGCACCAAGCCCTCGGTACATACACCTCTGGCTCATCTGACCTCACAAAGAAAGCACAACAGCAAAGCATTCAACTTCTAATGCAGGGCCCTTCTGAGTGCACTGGTCACATGCCCACAAAGTCAGCCCTGACCTGCCCCCAACTATCCCCACATACTGACCCCAACTGTGATGTACCAGGTCGCTCTTAATTTCCCGTGGTCCTGGCATCCAGTCTGGAGCATCTCATTCAGCCACTATCCCAAGATAACCCTGCCTTACTTTCCAGCTCTGACAAATTATCTCCCAGACACTGGAAACAAATACTTAATAAACTATTTCTCTTACCCACTTGCCCCCACAGCCAGTCCACATCCTTTTCTAGTTTAGCAGACCTGTTAGACATTAAAATTGTTGACTTTATTGCCTGTGGTTTTTTCCCTTGCCTGTGTTTTGTATGTGCACCCCACAGAGAAATTCAGTGTGGGGTGTTGTCTGCGAATCGGTCTAAGGTTTGGCAAGGGCTTGCTTTTGAAGGGGAGACTGTAGTGCGCACATTTTCCAGTGAGTTTATCACTCCGTTATTATCTCTACAGGAAGTACTATGAAAAAATCAGGACTTCGTTTGGATAGTTTTCATTTAAATAATAAAAGCTAGGTCACATTAGCTATCAGGTAGAAAGCCAAAGCCTTCAAATCAAGCAGGGTTGTTTCTTTCTTCTTAAACGCTTTAGTCGACATCACATCACCACGTAGGGGGACGGGTCAAGAATAATCCCCACAAGAGGGGTTTTCACATAGGGTTCAAAGGACACAATACTCACGTGCCATGGGGAAAGTGTGACGGCATGGTGGTCAAATAAGGGCACAGGCTCTGGAGCCAGGCTGCCACTTAGAGATTTCTCAGCTCCTCTGGGATTTACTGTCTTCATTGGGAAGATGAGGATTTTAATAACTTGTGCTTCCCACGGTAGCTGTGAGGATGTAACCTCTGTGAAGCCCTTGGCCCCGCACATTATAGGTGCTCAACAACATTAAATCATCAGTAGACAGGTTGGTGAGAAAGCCTACTCTGGCATTTGATGAGCAACCTCTCTGCGCCCAGCCTTCTGAATGGAATTCACAGAGCCAAACCTGTAGTGAACCTCTTCTTGATTTTCTTCCTCTTTTCTCATTGAGGAGTGTCCCCAGTTGCAGGAGAAAAGGCGAGGCTACCAGCTTGGAATCAGATGGTGAAAGACTTGGGGTCCATGCTAAGAATTCAAGGCTTTCTCTCAAGTATATATTAAGCATATAATTTTTAACTGAACTGGGACACTTGAGAGAAAGGAGAGGAGTATTAATTGTGTCAGAACAACAGGTGTAAGCTAAAGCTGTGCCTAATAAATAGGGTAGGGCCAATGCATTAACCCAGTTGGATACTTTCTTTTTTTTTTTCTCCCAGAGATTACCACTCTGGACAAATAGAGAGGTTTTATTTTGTTGACTGGAAGACTCTCCAGCAAACCTCCAATCAAACTCTGGGTAGCCAGCTCCTATACCCAGAGATCTATTGACGCTGATTGTGGAGTACGTGAGGGAAGGTAAGACTCAGCTCTGGCCCCGAGGACTTCACTATGTAGCTGGTCAGAGAGGACACAAATGAAGACAAAACAAAACAAACAAAAACAGGGAACAATCCAAAACAACATAACCAAACGCTGGCCTGCACGACATAACACTTCAAGTATGATCCTTAAGTGCCAGGCATTAAATGCCCAGGGAAAGGAAAACTTGTAAGGAAATAAGTGGGCCATTAGGAGACTGGGATTTGATTGTATTCCTTAATTGTGAGATGTATTCCTAAAAGTAAAGGAAATTTTGAAGTCTACATATGATCTTGTATATCTATTCCCACATAATCCTCCAATTAATCCTTCTACTAGCAGCTGTCTTTCCTTTTAAGGTATTTTAACAGCAAGCCTCTGGCAACAAATCTGGAATAGAGTATACTTTTGTTTTGGTCCATGACCAAAGGGCCATAAACTATGTTGGGGAACCCCTTTCAATATAATTAGGAATGAATTTTTTTAAAGTTAGATTTTGGTCTCAGTGAGCTGTGCAATACATATGAAAAAAAATTGTCATGTTTTATATTGAAAGATTATAAATTTATTTTATTTCCAAGAGAAGATAAACTTTGAAACAGTTTATCTATTGTTTGGTGAGGTCAGGAAGACCATGAAAACATTATAGTTGAATCCAAGAGAAAAATAGAACTTTGAAAAGATGTTATCTGTATCAGAACATGGTGAGATGGTCATCTATTATGAAACCAGGCCTTTCTGGTGTCAACTCATGGCAGATTATTTAAATAATGGCATAATCATTTATTAAGAAATTGATACCTGCTAGGCCAATTTCTTTAAAAATCTCTTTTGAAGCTTACTTAAGCTCTGCTAAATTTTGCACCTCGGAAGAAAATCAAGTGATTGTGAGATTCCTATTTTTTTAATGAAAATTTTGGATTAATCTTGAAGATTCAAAGCCAAATGCTCCCCAAATGGGAAAACGATTTCCAGAGAAGGAATTAAGAGGTCATTCTGAAAACAATTCTAAACAAAAGAGGAAAATCCATCTTAAATGTGACCTACCACTGCTTCTGACTTCCTGGGTCTCTCTCCCTTGCCTCTCTGCCATTCGTTCCTTTATTCACTGTGACAACACTGGAGGTAAAAACGGAAACCCTCTAGGGTGTCCTTAACTCCTAGGGGTTTTCTATCTGGATAGAGCATAGGAGAACACAAGACCCACAAAAATAAAAACAAATAGCCATTTATTAAGAATGATGGTAAAAGAAAATACTCAGCCTTTAGGATATACATAGAGAGGGACATAATTGTTGACTGCCTTGGCCAGAAGTGGCCAAGTGGGGAGCAGAGGAGGTAGGGCTTAACAGACAGGGAGCTCATAACAAATAGAGATGGTGATGGTGGTGGAACAGGTGGGGGAAAACAAGTTTTAAGGACACAGTAGGTGCTTTACGTATTTTAACTCATTTAACTTATTTAACTTAATTCATTAGGTAGCCGATGGCTCCTTCCAGAACATATGGCCTTTTTTCCCTATTTGTTTGGAAAGACATTATAGAAGCAACATATCAGGGGCTTATGAACTGTCTATTGTAGAAGAACAGATAAAGTGCCCAAAGTTTTAGAGACAGTAGAGTGTTTCAGAGCTCAGTTTCTAGAGCCAGACTTCCTGGGTTCAAACCTTGGACCTGCCACTTACTAGCTGAGTAAGGAACTTCAGAAAGTTTACTTAAAACTCTTGGAGATCCATTTCCTTACGTGTAAAAGTGAATAAGACTACTCTGGCATAATTAGCATCCCCGATGTACATTTGGGGACTGCCTTGTATTCATTGCTTGCTGCTATCTTGCTGTCTCCCCTCACACCCTCTTGTTAAAGATCATTAATCCTTGAGTATTCGGTCAACGGAGAGAGGGACTGAGCTGGTTGCCATGGCGGCCACTTCATCTTTTCCTGCCTTTAGTTTATCCTGCTCCTCTTTCACGACTTGTCAAGCTAATTAATTCCCTCTATAATTCTTCAATTATTTCCAACGTCCACTTCCAGCTATTTTTTTTCGGTGAATCCACCACCACCTTCCTTGGGACACTTACAATAAAAATTCATTTCTTTTTGTCATTAAGGTGATATATTTACTCTTCAGTGTAATAAATGGCAATCTCCATTACCTTACATTTCATCCCACTTCCATAAAAATGAGTAGAGCAGGCTTAGACATTTTTATGAAAAAGCTACTGAAGAAAACCATTGAAATTCAAAAGTTTGCAATGCTGAAAGAAAAAAATTATGCATTTCCTCTTGCTTTCTATACAAATGTAAAAACTAAGGGTAAAACGTGTATGGGGTAGAACAATTGTAAAATTTGTGTGGAACCACAGAAGACCCCAAATAGCTAAAACAATCTTGAGAAAGAAGAACAAAGCTAGAGGTATCATGCACACTTATTTCAAACTACATTACAAAGCTATAGTAAGCCAAACAGTATGGTATTGGCATAAACACACATATAAATCAGTGGAACAGCATCACAACCCCAAAATAAACTCACACATACACAGTCAATTAATTTATGACAAAGGAGTGAAGAATACATAATGGAGAAGGGATAACCTCTTCAATAAGTGGTGTGGAGAAAACTGGAGAACCACATGCAAAAAAGAATGAAATTTGACCACTATCTCACAAAAATTAACTCAAATGGATTAAAGACTTGAACATAAGCCCTGAAACCATAAAACTCCTAGAAGTAAATATAGGCAGTAAGCTCTATGACCTTTGTCTTGGCAATGATTTTTTGGATTTGATGCCCAAAGCAAAGGCAACAAAAACAAAAGTAAACAAATGGACTACCTCAAACTAAAAACAAAGGAAACCATCAACAAAATGAAAGGGCAACCTACTAAATGGGAGAAAATATTGGTAAGTCATGTATCTGATAAGAGGTTAATAACCAAAATATATAAAAAGCTCCTAATGCAGCAGCAAAAACAGACAAGCCAATTAAAAATGGCAGAGGACATCAACGGGTATTTTTCAAAAAAAGATAAACAGAAGGCCAACGGACACATGATTAGATGCTCAGCATCACCAATCAGGAGGCAAATGCAAATCCAAACTATAATGAGAGATTACCTCACACCAGTCAGAATGGCTAGCATCAAAAAAGCGAGAAGTAACAAGTATTGGTGAGGATATGGAGAAAAAGGAACCCTCGTGCACCACTGGTGAGAATGTAAATTGGTGCAGTCACTGTGGAAAATAGGATGGAGGTTCCTCAAAACATTAAAAATAGAACTACCATATGATCCAGCAATTCCACTTCTGGGTATTCATCTGAAGAAAATGAAAACACTAACTCAAAAAGATCTATGCATCCCCACACTCACTGCAGCATTCTTTACAGCATCTAAAACATGGCAACAGTCTAAGTGTCCATCAGTGGATGGATACACACACACTCTCTCGTAAGAATATTTTCCAGCCATAAAAAAGAATGAAATTTTGCCATTTCCAACAATGTGGATGGACCTTGAAGGCATTATGTGAAGTGAAGTAAGTCACACAGAAAAAACAAACACTGTATGATCTCATTTATAAGTTTAGATATATCTCAAACGAAAACAAAACCAAGTTCATAGATATAGAGAACAGATTGGTGGTGGCTGGGGGCACAAAGGGAGACCAAGTGAGTGAAAGGGGTCAAAAGGTACAACAAACTTCCAGTTATAAAATAAACAAGTCATGGGAATACAATGTACAGCATGGTGACTATAGTTAATAATAATGTACTGCATATTTGAAAGTTGTTGATTGAGATCTTAAAAATCTTCATCACAAGAAAAAAAATTTTTGTAAGTATATATGGTGACAGATGTTAACTAGACTTCTTGTGATAATTGCTCAGTATATACAATACCAAATCATTATGTTTTACACCTGAACCTAATTTGTCAATTATATCTAAATTTAAAAAAAAACACAATCTTGTAGGGGATATTCGTAATCTACGGGAATATAAATTGCATTTTAGACATACAATATATATTGTTCTGGATCATTATAAATAACTTTATTCAAATTTTTAGAATCGATTTTCCCCATGGTATAAAAGTGAGAAATTTCAGATTAAGAAACTGATGATTAAATTTTGACCCAAACTTGCTGAGATAAAATTACCATCAGTTTAGTAACTGAAACAGTGTCATGCTTTTATTTTTATCTATGTTTAATAGAATAGGTCAAAATTCTTACCATGCTCTTGTTAGAAATTGCTTCACTAGATTAAGACAGTGGAAAAGTGAAATTTAGTGATGAAAAATCCTTTCAGCTCTATCTTTTCAGGATTCATCTCATTCTCCTTTAGAGGCCACAGCTATGGAATTCTATGAGTCACGTGAAGACTCAATTCCCCAAAGGACACAAAACAGGAAATTCCCCTTAATGATTAAAAGATGATCATGACTATGGGAGAGAAGTGTGTGTATTGAGGGTACTGTGTCATAGTCTTAAAATTTTGCCGCTTCTTTAGTTTCTTTATGTTGGGAATTGTCCCTTCTAAGGAAACATTTATTAGGTACGATAAAGAGATGAGTTTGGTAACATCTTTTTAGTTACTGACAGCTTTGTTAAAACATTATACCTCTACAATTTTCCTGCCTGCCCCCTGCCCCCAAATAAAACAAAACAGAAAACAAAACCACAGGACCCGCACTTAGACCAAGGTTTTCAACCTAGCACTAAATCTTAGAGCAAACCAGAACTTTAGTGGTGATTGAGCCCCATTTGTTATTAGCAATTGAGACAAAACTCAGAAAGGTTAGATAAATTATCCAAGACCACTCAGCATGTTATAAAAGCAACTGACAAAATTTATAAAACCTACTACTCTGTACTAGGGTTTAATTAGATTTTATTCATAATCTTCACAACCCTCCTGAAAGATTATTCTGTATTTTACATGAAAGAAATGAAGCAGAGAAGTTACATGACTTACCCAAAAATTTCTGCCATTAGTTGTATTGAATTTGAACCCAGGTCTGTCTGGCTCAAAAGTACATACATACTCTTTCCCCACATCATGCTGCTTCTCTGGGTAGAGGTGAATCTGTCCTAGAACGAACATGTTAGCATTCTGGGCCAGGCTCCTTCCAGTGCAGGCCATCTACAGAGCAGTTAGTACTGTGTCCTCCTGCTAGCAAGCTCAGAAATCACTCTAAGGAACCAGCAGCAAGATGGTGACTCAGGAGAGTGGCCGAGAGACCCCTGGCTTCGGGCGAGGAGCTCGCCCTATTAGAGCAGTGACTGTGAGAGTTAGCAGTTGTGAGAACAAGACAAGAAATTTGCCCTCTTAAATCCCGTTGAGTCCTAACACCTGGTTGGAAGACTAATTCTTTAGTCAGATTTTGTGGTAGTGATAACTATAGGATTTATTTTCAATTCAAGCTTTTCTTGCAGTAAGAATACTGAAATAACTCCTTAACTTGCACTACATAATTGATGGAATAAAACTCTTTCCTGCCCATGTGATACTGATTAAAGTCTTTTTAGATGTCAAGTGAACATCATAAAGTGTGAGTCTATAAAGATTCAAAGTCAGAAAATTCTCATGTTTTACTTTATTGGACATTTGCAAAATTACCAACAGCTCAATTTAAAAGTAACAAAGCAATGGCTGGATGTGCAAACCAGAAATGAGGACATTCATGGTATGGGTTTAAAAAAAGGATATAGGAATCTAGATCTACTAAATATGAATCATGTTTTATCACATCATTGCAAGACTCTCATGGCCATTAATAATTATTCATAGTCACCTGGGATAATAGTACTTTTTCTACTGCTCCAATTAATCTAAAATTTTAGAAGATATTGCTGAAATAAATTTTTTGCAGAAGTTCTATATGAATCATATTTTCCAAAATAGCAAGAGGGAATATTTTTTTCAGTTTTATATGTAAGACCAGTATGTAACTTTTGAAAATGCCTCTTTCAATAGATAGACCAATATTAAAATAAATACAGAAATACAAGTAATTACTCAGGAAGAAAGTTTTAGTCCACCAGTCACTAAATGCTAACTTGAATATTTCTGAATGATCAACAGCTTCTCATTTCAATGGTGGAAATCTTTTAAACATATCATACAGGTGAAATGTGTCACAATGTGGCACTTAATATTGTTTAGAAAATGAAAATAAGTTTGTCTGGGTCTAGCTTAGTGCAACTGAACAACTACTATCTTATTACAGAAGAAAGTAAGAGGAGAGGCTTTAAGTGATGATTTTTTTCAAAAAGGAATAATTCTTTGCTATTGTAGAGTAGCTTGCACTCAAGGGATTTCAACTCATCACTTGATAATCATGAATTGACAAATGCACCCACAGCACATCTGTGAAAAATAGACATTATTGCTATTTTACAGATGAGCAGAATTGAGACTTGAGATCATACTGGTAAACTGGTGGGAGAGAGAATTGAGACACAAATTTCAAGTGTATAGTTTGTGACACTCAGTATAATGGTTCCTCAAAGATAGCTCAAATCCTAATCCCCAGAACCTATAAATATGTTTGGTACTATGACAAAGGAGAATTAAAGTTACAAATATAAATACGGTCGCTAATCAGCTGATCTTAAAATAGGGAGAGCATCCTGGATTATCCAGCTGGGCTCAATATAGTCACGAGGATCTTTTGAAGTAGAAGGGGGAGGCAGAAGATGAATTCAGAACGATGTGGAATGAGAAACACTTGACTCACTCTTGTTGGCTTGAATGTGGAAGGGGAATGTGGCAGCCTCTAGAAGCTGCAAAAAGCAAGGAAACAGATTTTTCCCTCAGAGCCTCCGGGAGAGTATGTAACCCTGCCCACACCTTGATGTTCGCCCAGAGAGAGCCGGTTGGGCCTCTGACATACAGAACTGTAAGATAATAAATCTGTGATGTTTTAAGCCACCAAATTCATGGTAATTTGTTATAGCAACAATCAAAAATTAATAGCTGCTTAATCAATTAAGAGCAATTAATATAAAGCAGTCATTAAGAAAGACTATGAATAATAAACTAAAGCAACCAAAGAATAATTTAACTTGGAAATGCAAGTCCATTTTGAAGTAAAAAAAAGTAGAAACACACAGATTCTTTGGCATAAAGAAGGATGGAAAAGGAAAGATGTGAGAGGATTTTTTTTTTTTTCTCTTCCACTGGACTACTAGAAGAGAAAGGAAATTATAAAAAGAACACATTTATCTAAAGGATGAGGTAAGAGTTTTTAAAAGTCTACTTGGAATAGCCTTCCAGGAGAAGTTTTGGAATCTCTGTCCCTAGAGATAACTTTAAGATACACAGTGATGTATTTTATCTACGCTGGATGGCTTAGCTATATACTTGCCTGATGACAAGGGCCTAGACGAGACAATCTCTCCTGGCCTCCTCCGGCCAAAATATTCTACACAGACTTGAGTCCATTCAGTTCAGCGCCACAATTACTTACTGCCTATTTACTCAATGTAAATCATTTTGCTATGAATAACCAAAGAATAGCATAAACCCTGACTTCAAGACATTCAGTTTAATAGTGAACCAAGGTAAACAGCCAACACTATGCAGGCTAGGCAGTGAGAAGAATCATAAGGGTTGGGTACATGAAATATTGATTAAACCTCATTAGATATGTAAAAATCAATGCACTCTTATTGATCATAAAACAATATTATAGGTCACCACTGGAGACTATCAGAGCACCAATTTATTACAATGAGAATTTATCCCAACCTTCCTAAAATTCTATATAAGGAAAATTAAAAAAAATAAACTCTTTATTGTAGAATTTCAGCTAAAAAAGGCAGAATCATAGAATTAGATTATATCTAGACTGTGTCTAGAATGTATCTAGAATATAAAAATTACCATTTTAGAAGCCCTGTATAAAATAATGGATCTGAGAAATAATCAGCAATGGATCTGGGCAATAATCAGCAATAGATGCGAAAGCTATTAAGTGATAATTTGATGGTGAATTTTATCATGGAGGGATCTGACTGAGATCACCTAAACACACCAAACAGTCTTAACATCACTGAGCATGACATTAGCCATTTATGTGTCTCTTTTCGTGAGTTGTTAGGAAATAATAGTGCCATCTATATTCTTTCACCCAATAAGCTGTATCCAAATTTAGCACAGCTTCCAAATCGACGTATTTTTTTATGGGTAATACAGGACGGAGAGGAACCAGTTAAAAATTACAGAATGGAAGCAACCAGTCAAATGCAGAATGTGGACCAGGATGTATGAGCCAAGTATTCCAGCAAATCAGTGACATTTAAGAAGGGAGGAAAGAGAGAATTGTTATAGGACAAAAGAGACTTGAGACATAACAACCAAATGTAACATGGATACCTTGTTCGGATCCTGATGCAAAAAAGAAACAACTCGAAAAAGGCATTTTTAAGATCAGCAGAGAAATTTAAATATGGACTAGGTATCAAATGATATGGTAAGATTATTATTATAACGAGATAAAGGCATGGCATTACTCAAAATATTTCTCATCTGTTAGAGATGCATACTGAAGTGTTCACAGACTTAAAAACACAGTATCCAGTTATGCTTTAAAATCCTGTAATAAAAAATTATGTGTATGAAGAATACATGGAACAGGATCAGCAAAACAGTGATCTGTTTTCAAGTTGCATGATGAAACATGAGGGTCATTGTAATATTTTCTCTCCTTAGATGTTTGAACTTTCCATAATAAAAAAATTTAAAGGATGACAACAACAGTAAGTAAATAAAAGTATGCTGGGTCCATCTGATTATCCCTCATCACTGAGCTACTGAAACCTTGGTATATTTATACCAGAATTTTTCTTTCCTTTTTTGCACACATTTTTCACTAGCAATCTGACTTCTTGCCCTTTAAGATTGAACACTTTTCACCTCTGATGGAAAGGAAGTTTACAATTGACCAAATTCTCAATCGAAATAACCAAGGGGAAAAACTATCATAAATAAAATATTACCTCTGATGCTCAATAAATAAAGGAGCAGTGGACCTGCCTCTGTTTGTGTATGGGGTGAGTATATAGCTTCCAGGCACTTTTTGTAGTAAAGAGTGAATGTGGTGGGGGAATATTTGCAAAATTTCAAATTCTTTGGTTTACATGGTTAGGGTTGGTGTTGTAACATTGGTCAAAAGTGCGTAATTCTCAAATTTTTTTTGGCAACAAACTGTAATGTGTTTGTTTTAAAACAATTATCTTAGGTAAAATCTAGTCTAGATGTTTAATTAATAATGTTACTCTCCTGTCTCATTTTAGAGTACAACAGACTTCTCTATGAGGAGCAAGGGGCTGCAGGACAAAATATATTTCTCTTCAAATGTTCCCTGCTTATATGCATGAATGCTGGATCTGATCTACGATAGTGCAAGTGACAGGGTTAAACATGGCAACTTCATGGAAAGGCTCTTCAGCAATAATCCTAGCAGTGCAGCAAAATACAAATCTCATCTGAGACATCAGAAAGCCTTTGAAGGCATTCATAATAGATGATCCCCTTTTCAAAAATATTATCCTTTTAAAAAAAAGGTTTTATTTTTGCAAATAATTTTTCTGAACAAGGCTTAAAGATGCCTACATCCTCAAATTACATTGTTAATGGGATTAAAACCATTTCCAAAGAAATGTAAAATTTTATCATACCTGCAAAAGCTTTTAATTTTTTAATCTTTTTAAATTTTAAAAAATGTAATATATTTTATTTTCTTTTTTAAAGGTAGCTTCTCATGAAGTTGTTATTTTCCACCAGAAGAATGTAAAGACAGAACAAGGATGGGCACCTGGGTGGTTCAGTCAGTTAAGTCTGCCTTCGGCTCAGGTCATGATCCCAGGGTGCTGGGATCGAGCCCTGCATCGGACTCCCTGCTTGGCAGGAAGCCTGCTTCTCCCTTTCCTACTC
The DNA here is from genome assembly GCF_964656455.1 of Halichoerus grypus. Lineage (NCBI taxonomy): Eukaryota > Metazoa > Chordata > Mammalia > Carnivora > Phocidae > Halichoerus > Halichoerus grypus. Next base: position 47,934,134 of record NC_135712.1, read on the forward strand.
CCCCTGCTTGTATTCCCTCTCTCGCTGTCTCTCTCTCTCTGTCAAATAAATAAATAACATCTTAAAAAAAAAAAAAATGGAGAAAAAGTAATCCAAATAAACAGGCTATGTTACAGAGATCTAAACCAGGCACTTTAACTTACTTTTCCTTTGGCAATTTAAGTTCTCTGGTCAAGGATTGTAAGGATAACAGCAATGAAGGTGATTATCTCTGTGGTACACGCGAGTTTGCATTCTGTATTGTTTCCACACAAAGCACTGCGCTATCTAGGTTACAACAATTATGTAAATGATTTGTAACTTTGGCATTTGGTTTGGCTGAGATGTAGAAGAAAGTGTGCTTGCCTTCAAGATTTATAGTTCACGCGGTACCCATTACCTGTTACCTCTCTTCTTCCCACGCCTGAAACCCAAACATCTTACCGACCACAGCCTCCGTGAATTTCCCTTCCGCTGGAAGAGGGAAGTACTGGTTTGGTGACAAGTTGCTGCCATATCCCAGGAGAAAACCTTCTAGTTTTACATTTGGATTTGGACGTAGGAACTTCAAGAGGATGGAGTCGCTTGTGGTATTGATGTGGACTTTCAGGCTTGGCCTTTTACCTAAAGATGGGAACACAAAATACAGGGCTGTTATTTTACCACTTCAGCATCCCAGGGCAAATTCGGGGCAAAGGTTAGTTGCTAGAGGCATTGTTATTAGAAAGCATGCTATCTACTTAGCTACTCAATATTCCAACACATACACCCAAACTGCTAAAGCACGGGTAATTTTGAGATCCAAAAACCCAAACTAAATAACACAGAAAGCAGTACAGAACACAAAGTAAAATCTTAGGGCTTAATATTTGGTAATTTATTATTGAGTAGGTAGATGGGATTTAAGGCTATTTTGGTTATCCAATAGTCAAAACCTTCATTGGATATATACTGTCTGGGAATGTTCAAAGGATCTGAAATTTCTTATTAGTAAACTTAATTACTGCACTTTGAAAACCCCAGCCTCATCAATGCTGCCCTCCAGCTATATCCCCAAAAGACAGAAATTGATATGTAGAGTTGGAAACAAAGGGACACGGGTTGGGGGGGTCAGCTTAGGGAGAATAGGGAGTTCTGAGAGAGTTGATAAATGGAGGAGAAAGATCTTTAGGTCTATTTGGGGCCCGCAGGGTCAATGAGACAACTACATGGAGATGACCCACAGGAGGCTGAATAATCAAATGTGATACTCAGGGCTAGAACACAGATCCATCTGGACATCATCAGTTTCTAAATAATCATTGGATGAACTTTCCCAGAGAGATTGTGCAGAATGAGGAGAGAAAACTTAAATTTTCAAGGCTTTTTTTTTTTTTTTTTAACTATGTAGGCCACAGGGGCAGATTATCACCCTAACCAGAAGTCTTGACCAAGCAGTGAGTAAACAACATTGTCTTTTGTCTTTGGGACCAGAAGGAGCGGAGTTCAAATGCCAGCTCTGTAACTTAATTATCAGTGGGGCCTCTGGCTACTCACTGAACGTACTTGACCCTGAATTTCTTGATTTGTAAATTATGAATACTGGATAACAATGTCCACTTTGATGGGTCGTTTACAAAGATTAATGCAAATGGCACTGTCTAAAAGCTGGCGCATAGTAATTGCTCAATAATTGGTTACTTAATGAAGGCCATCCATAACCTTTTAGCCACAAGACAGAAATCCAAAACGGCTTTGTAAGATTTTTTGTGAATTCATATTAAACTAATTTGGCAACAAAACCCAATCTGAACCATATGAGGCCACTAAGTATTTCTCAAATCTCACTGAATAGTCTGTGTAATTATTCACATGTTTAATTGTAGGAATATTAACATGTTTAATTAAGGGGTGCTAGCCAAGCCTCCACTGAGGAGGTCTAGACAACCTAGCACATTTCTAAAATCCAAAGATTTTCTGAATTCTAAAACATGTCTGGCCCCAAGAGTTTTAGATACGAGATTGTAGATCTCAATTATTTTCTTTCTTTATTCTACAGAGATTTAATATTTTTAGAATATTTTACCCATTGGAAAGATGGCATTTATTAATTTAGTAATCCACATTTGATTTCTCATGATTCAAAGATTTATATTGCATTAATACCAGTCAGTACCTCTGAACAGCATGGCTTCCCCAAGTCATCACAATAAATTTATACTATTCCAGTCAAAATCAGCCTGGCCTGCCTTAATATAGCTACATAAAAGGATTCCAATCCCTTTGAAAAAGTACAGATAGCCCCTTCTTGGATACCAAGTTGTGGGAACCACTGTCTTACCTCAGCTGCCAGTACTACTATTTCCAGATATGTACATAGTTCTTTATACTTCCAAGAATTTGATGAAATTTCCATAAACTTCTAGATTCTCAAATTGCTATTCCTACATTTCTGGCAAAATTGAAATCCAGAGATATTAGGTGGTTTATCCAAGTCCAGGGAAGATTCATCTAGTCTAGCTCACCTAGTGCAATTCTCTCCTATCACAAACAATGAAATTGAGGGCAGCCAGTTCTCTCTGTCACTCTGCAAGTTAAGTGCAAGGTCAAAACTGGATCTCAGTTCACACCAAGCTGAACTTCTTGCTCTGTTTTTATTTATTTTTCAAAAAAAATTTTTAAAGATTTTATTTATATCTGATAGAGAAAGAGCGTGCACGTGCACACAAGCATGGGGAGCGGCAGGCGGAGGGAGAGTGAGAAGCAGGTTCCCTGCTAAGCAAGGAGCCCAACGTGGGGCTCCATCCCAGGACCCCGGGATCATGACCTGAGCTGAAGGCAGATGCTTAACCAACTGAGCCACCCAGGCGCCCTCCTGCTCTGTTTTTATTGAGAACGTCATCATTAGCTAATAGAGTAAGGAGTGGCCAACCCCCCAGACCATAATGCTCAAATTGATGCTAACTGCTAATGTTTTGTCCCAATTTCATTAGCTCTTGATGAGGGGATTTATACTTCAGCTATAACATAGATTTTGTCCAAGCCAATTTTTCCCTTCTTAGTTAGGTGCCTAGATTAACCCTAGAGTCATTCCACTACCTTCGAATGTTATTAGGTCCCAGAGTAAATTAAAACACAGCTGGCCTGTTTCCAACCCCTTGTTGGGAAGCAGAGAATAAGGAATCTTGGTGTACTTAGGCTGCACTCATGTTTAACTAAGAGCCAAGAGTCACAGCATCATCACATTAGACCTTTGCTCATAGATTTTGGCCTGATGTACCACATTACTCTTCCACTTGGAAAGTGGAAAGGATCGTGGCACCAAGTGAGGAAAAGGAAGGCTGTAAACAGAATTACTGACCAACAAAAGTGGAAGTGTTCTCATTTCCTCCACATGGGAATTTTCATGACTCCAGTCTTTTTCCCTTTCGCTCATGATTTATGTCAGCAAATACATCAAGATCATGTAACTTTTTGAATGAATTGGCATCTAGCTGACCTACTTTCTCCAAAATTCTAATTCATACTACTTTCTGGAGCTAAACTTTTAAAAGTCTTGAAAAAGACAGAAAGATGCACACAGACAAATCATACCTCAAAGCAGCATCACAAACTTAATATTTTAAGACTATCATCCCAATTGCTTATTTGAAGCTCGAAATTCAAGTCCCTTCATTATCCTGGCACGCATTACTTCTTCCTTTATTACTTCTCAACATGTCTTATTTCTTTTTGGCCAGTATAATCTTCTCACATTCTGCAGTGCACTTTCACCTATGCTCACATTGTCACCCAGTATGGATTCCCTCTATCTTATGTTTGTCTTCTCTACACCCCTTCACCCACTCAATCACTACACCATTGGTCTTTTCAGTGCTCAGCAAAAAGGTTAAGCAATTTTTGCCCTTTCAATCTGATTAAGTTTGTTAAGCATTCCTTCAAATGAATGTTTGGGCTAGTATTCAATTTTACACTCCTGGACAATTCTCCTGATATTTTAGGGTATATCTCCATGCATCCTATAATAATTTTTAATCTTTGATAAGTTATTCTTCATCCTGAGTAATTCTAGTTTAATGGTTTGGAACACTAGTCATGTGATGACAGTTCTCTTTCAATGTTAGCATGAAAACCTCTGGTGAATGCCATAAGGTAGAGTTAATAGAAAAATAATATAGCATGATATGAGCTTAACTAGGAAAACATTTATAAGCAAAATGGCAGATATGTTGCCCAGAAAAGCCCAGGAGTACAGAGTAATAAAAGTACTAGAAAAACATTTTATTGTGTCTTGTGAGAAATAAAGCCTAGGCCAATCAAGAGTGAGACAAAATAAAAAATGTGAACGTTCCAGGAAAACACCACCATTATGGCTGAGAAAAAGATTGCACATTGGTAAAGTAGAACTTTGGATCTAGGACAGTTGTTTCTAATCCTCTTTTTGCAACATCCTAGGGTGTCTCTAAATAGTTCAAAAGGGTGCTGTGAAATACTAAAAGAAAAAAAAGCCTTTCAAAATCAAATTAGAATTAATCCTCTTTTAATTTTTAAAAGTAAATACATGTCTTGTAGCATTAAATCACATGTCTGTGTTTCAATAAAACTATATAGTTGACCCTTGAACAATATGGGGGTTGGGGCATTGACCCACCATACAGACAAAAGTCTGCATATAACTTTTGACTCCCCAAAACTTAACTACTTATAGCCTACTACTGACTGGAAGCTTTACTGATAACACAAACAGTCAATTAACACGTATTTTGTCTGTGATATGTATTCTATATTTGTATTCTTACAATAAAGTTAGCTAGAGAAAAGAAAATGTTAAGAAAATCATAAGGAAGCGGGGCGCCTGGGTGGCTCAGTCGTTAAGCGTCTGCCTTCGGCTTAGGTCATGATCCCAGGGTCCTGGGATCGAGCCCCGCATCAGGCTCCCTGCTCGACGGGAAGCCTGCTTCTCCCTCTCCTACTCCCCCTGCTTCTGTTCCCTCTCTCACTGTGTCTCTCTCTGTCAAATAAATAAATAAAATCTTTAAAAAAAAAAAAAATCATAAGGAAGAGAAAATACATTTACAGTACTGTATGTATCAAAAAAAAAATCTGTGTATAAGTGGACCAGTGCAGTTTAAACCCATATTGCTCGAGGGTCAACTGTACTTGTAAAAATTGGCAGTTGGCTGGATTTGTCCACCAGGTCATAGTTTACCAACTCTTGGTCAACACCATTAGTCTTCAGGGAAATGCAAGTTAAAATCACAGTAAGATACCACATACCCAAGAATGGATAAAATTAAAAGACTGTCAATAACAAGTATTAGGCAGGGTTTGAAATAATTGGAGCCCTCATACACTTTTAATGTAAATGTTAAGTGGTGTGACCATTTGTGAAAACTGTTGGACAGCTACCAAATAAACTATCAGTTTCATTCCTAGGTATTTTTTGAGAAAACATGGAAAATAATGCCATGCTAAGACTTGTATGCAGATACTCAAAACAGCACCAAACTGGAAATAGCCCAAATGTCCATCAATAGTTAAAGGGATAAACACATTACAGCTAACCCATACAATAAGGTAGGACTCAGCAACAAAACAAGACAAATTACTTATGTAATTCAACATGGTTGAATCTCTTGTCTGGCATGAGATCATGCCACTTAGCATGGGCAGGACCTTCCTCATCACTGAGTAGTATGCCTTTCTCAGAGATGAAAGGCTTTCCTCTGATGGAAGGTCATTCAATCCTCTTGCCATTACAGCAACTGGTGAGATTAGTTTTAATAGTACCTAATATTATTATTCACATTCAACAAATGATACATATATAAAATCAGCAAGTCCTTTTTAGGCATTATTATCTTCCCAGAACTGACAGTTCAAAGTTTCAAATGTATTCTTTATTCCTCTTACACAATAGATTGCAGGTGGAAAATATTCCGATGCCTTTATGGTCACATCTTCAGTTTATATATTAAGCAGGGCAGTTACTGTCTGACAACGCATTCAAAAGCTTCCAAAAACCATGTTTGATGGCATAAATTATATTTAATTGAACTGTGATGTTAAGTTATACAAACCATAATTTTAACATAGGACTTGGCAATAATTTAACATATGCTTTAATTCTTAGAGAGCCAAAAAGAGATCATATAACAGCAAAGGACTCCCTGTCCTGGTACCATGATCCAAGGAAATGTGTTAGAAGGGGAAAAATAATCATATGGAGATTCATTAATTTTCCTGTGGCAGCCACAGTATGAAGGGAGTGGCCAAAGCCAATTATACAAGAATCTTCAGTTCTTTCTGATCCTTAAATAGAAATGTGTTGTCTGTACTCTATAGCATGGCTTTTCTTATCAAAAACAGCAACAAACTGAAAGCCAGTGATATGAGTGGAAACTTTCCATAGCAGAAAGAGCATGGGAGTTTTAGTTAAATATTTTAAGGAGAATAAAGATTAAATGTTTCCATCAATTAAAAACAATTAGACATTATAAAAACTACTTCCACCAGTGCTGTAACAGCAAGATGCTTGTACAACATTCCATTAGAAGAGAGTCTGTGCAAAGTGGTTATGAAGATAAAGAAAGGCATGGCCCATTCTGCAGTGACATGATGGCATGCCAGACAATTGCTTTGTCGTGGTGGTGTATATACAGAATTATAATTAAAAGCACTCACAAAGTAATTCCTAGAAAAATCCTTTTAAAATTCCAATTTATTATATTCCATCAATTATCAATCCCATATATCTCATGGTATCCAGGCTCTCTGGCTCCCAGAATGGAATTCCTTCTCAAAATCCACAGATTCTCTGTCACTCTCTTCCCAACTCTTTGGGAATGAAGTTCTACCAAGGCCCAATGGAGAATTAATGACAGCTTACAAAGAGTTAGTATGCAGTAAACATGTAGTAGCTCTACCACATGTCTTCCAGAAACAGGGATGCCACTGACAGTTGTTTGAATTGGGCACTGCAAAACTCTAAATGGCATCATTCAAACCATCTTTTGTTTATGGCCCTATACATTAACCACACTCACAAAGACCATGCAGAAATAGTTGCTACTTATGAAAATGGGTGATTTGATAAGGGTAACTAACTTGAAATTCTCTAAACTCTTCCCATAGGCCTCAGGCTGCTCCTGCCTACCCTTCTTACTTCATGCCTTGGATTTCTATCTTCCCTGCCTTCTGATTCTGCTGACACTGGTAATAAGGGATATGGGTGGCAGGATGCCTATGTAAAGAAGATAGGAGCTCAGTCACAAATATTTTGGACATTGTGCTTTCCTAATGTACAAATGAAATTGCTTCACTCAATGTACACAATTCAGGTGATGAATCAGAAATCTAAATAAGAACAACAGATTAAAAGAGATTTGGGGCATTCAGGAAATGGTGAATTAATAGCACCCAGTTTTAGAGATGAACAGAAGGCATCCCTACTTGTGTTTTATTAACTCAAATCTAAAAACATAAGGGGAAAATCCTGATGAAAATAGGTTAGATTATATATAAAATGAGACTTTTATAAATCTACAGAAAAAAAATGTCATTTTTTTAAAAGTGCAGAAGAAGTTGGGTAAAAGTCCCATAAGCCACATGAACAGCTGCCAGAGTGGGAATGGGGGCCCTTAAAGAAACTCTGACCTTGACTTTACACATACACGATCAACGTGAGCAGGAAGCTCAACCTACAGCGTTTTGTGCTCTTTGCTCTAGGGCAAGCAGAACAACATGTTCTCTTTGCAATGCCTCGTGGGGAGTTTGCACCGGAAGACATGTCCCTGCATGCAACGCGTGCTTTCGGTGGTCAGGAAATAAAAAGTCCCGGTTCACCTGAAGAGCTCCCTTTATAAAGCCACACCCAGACAATTGCCATTGAGCCATAACTCCCAGGTGTCTGCTAGTTACCTTTTTATTAGGATATTATGGTTACCAAATACCTGGAGAATGTTTGCCATTGAATTTAGAAAGAAATGACATTTTGCTAGAAATCTGAGAGGGAAAATGTTTTCTTCCTAACGGAGCACTTTATTTCTGTTTGCCCAGCTGTTTGTATAAGCGAGGTCCATTTCAGCTAAAACAACCACAGTTTCCACCTTGGTCAGAATTCCCAGTGCCCTGATTCCTCAGGCCAATACTTCACTGCCTGGTGACTTTGGATGACTGAATGAGACAGCCTGAACCTGCCAATGTTGACATTTCAGCACCACTCGGCAAGACTAATAGTTTTACCAAAGGAGCAATAATTTCATTACCTACCTTGTAACCCAACCAACAGCCAAGCAGGAAAATTACTTTTCATAGACTACCTTCTAAGTCAACAGCCTTTCATTCTTTGGGAAAAATCTCATCCTGAGACATACCTTCAATCTAATTCTCCTAAAATTACCCTTTAAAGACTGGAGCATGTTGAGGGTGGGGGGCAACCACATGCAACCAACCAATAACCACATATTTGCTATAAGGGAAGGGGGGCAGTGACACAATTAACTTCAAACAACAAAATCTAAATAAATTCTGCATTTGCCTTGGGAAATGTGTATAACCATTCATCTGCTTTTCACTTTATTCATTCACTACTAGATACTAGGCATTAGTGATACTAGTTCAAATATGATCTCTCACATCACAAAGATTAAGCAGTCTAGTAAATTAGGCAGATGGTTAAGTCAATGATTTCAGTACAGCATCATTCCTACAATTAGTACCATGTGGCTATAACCGAGGAACTCTAAATCTGATGGAAGACAGATAAAGGATGTACAAAGAAAGTGTCCCCTTAGCTTTGTTAAGCTAGTCACAAAAATTGTTTTTACTACATGAAAATATGCCAAATGCAAGTAGGGAAGTAGATCTCAAAGTCTACTTTGTAATACTTTTCCTATCACTTTAGATAATTGGTATATTCTTACTATTTTTAAATATATATAAAATAAAAAGAAATCATACAGGCTAAGAGACTTAACAAAACTCATTTCTCTTCTTTTTGTGCTTTTTCTGATTTTTTGTGAAAACACTGGAGTTGATCTGCTTACATTCTCTTGCTATGTAAAGTAAGGAGTGATGGTAACTGATGCTCCTGATGGAAGGTAGGAGGCTCCAGGCCAGGATTCTTCAAAGAATCACTCCCTCCCCCCTTAGAGTATCAGCATCACCTTGGGAACTTGGTAGAAGTACAATTTCTCAGACCCCACTCCCAGACCTCTTGAATCAGAAACTTTGGGATGGAGGCAGCAATCTGTATTTTAGCAAACTTGGGTAATTCCAATGCATACTCAGCTTTGAGAACCATTACTCTTTGAAAATTCAGTGCATCAAAAATAAAATTCATAGGCCCAATTTCTTTTGAAAGAGATTTACAGGTATACAGTATCAGAGAAAAAAAAAGACCTCAGTCGCCAAGTTATTAAATTTCCTATCACGAGAATTTTACATATATTTTGATCTGTGAACAAACTGTGAATTAGAGTTTTCCAGAATAAATTCTGGAGACTCGTAAGGTAAAATGTTTAATAATATTTGGAAAATTTCTCTGACTTACAGCATCAGTTATAGGTCTTTATAGGTCTTTAACCAATCTATTTAAAGACTTAGAAGTATGATGAGCTAATATTTTATTACAAAAAATTTCAAACAGAGAAATATTTCAAGAATTGTGCAGTGCACATCCATAGAACCACCACCCAGAGACAATGATGTAAATCTTACTATATTTCTTTCATCATATTTATCTACCTCTCTGTCCATCAATCCATCTTATTTTTAAGTGGATTTCAAAATAAATTATACTTCAGTATTCTTCACTCCTCAACACTTCAGAAGGTATATCATTAACTAGAATTCAGTATATTTTTCTTTTGAGGTAAAACTTATATATAAGAAAATACATAAATCTTAACTCTACATGGCTGAGTTTTTCAAATGCCATATATCTATATAATCCACACCTAGACAAGATTTAGAATATTACCTTCACCTAGAAAGTCTCCTCATGCCTCTTCTCAGTCCATTTCCACCCCATCCTCCAGAAACAAGTTTTGTTCTGATTTTTACTAAACCATAGATTAATTTTACCTGTTCTAGACTTCAGTGAAATTGAATCATATGATATGCACTCTTATGTAAGGCTTCTTGCACTCACCATAATGTTTTGGAAATTTGTCAGTTTTATTGCATACATCAGTAGTAGTTTTGTTGTTATTTTCACTGAGCACTATTCAGATAATTATTAAAATCAACATTTTTCCATATTCCCATGTCTTCAGAGTACCCACCTCTCTTAAATTACTGTATTTTATTTTATTTTTTTAAGATTTTATTTATTTGACAGAGAGAGACACAGCGAGAGAAGGAACACAAGCAGGGGGAGTGGGAGAGGGAGAAGCAGGCTCCCCGCTGAGCAGGGAGCCCGATGTGGGGCTCGATCCCAGGACCCTGGGATCATGACCTGAGCCGAAGGCAGATGCTTAACCATCTGAGCCACCCAGGCACCCCCCTTAAATTACTGTATTTTAAAATGTTGATTATATTGTAATAAAGTTTTCTCTGAGAACAAGGGAAAATTATATATACATATTTTTTCTTTCCAGTTATTTATTTACCTTATACTATTTGCCAGAAAAATAAAACAATACACTGTTATTTACAATAGATGCTTAATTTTTAAGACTTGAATGATTAATAGTAAATGCAGACAAAACTATATAATGATTTCATCTTCACTGGAATGCTGAATACTAGTCACTGATACTCAAGATCTTGGATATCTTTCTCTCTCACTCCCAGCTAATGGAACACCAGGCACCTTTTGACAACGAAGTGTAATATAGACTTTCCTATGTCTAAGAGTGATTTTCACTGATACGAAAGTGGTTAAGTTTGAACATGTGCCATTTAAAAAATTGCTTGTCCTAACAATCTCAAAATGATCTGGTACCAAAAACAGATCAACTGTCATTCGGATTATTATCACTCTCCTGGTCAATTTCCCAAAAGGAACAATACTCTTTTTTTTCCACCTACTCTCAGTAACTCCAATTCCAACATACATTAAATTCCACTAACCAAGTAGAAATCAAGTTTAATCAAAGTACTACTTTATCGGACAAAGCAGAAAATGCACAACTTCCACCAGCACTGTAGGAATTCCTCCACATACAAGGTTACATATTTCCATTGTGAAAACATTGTCCCAGGGAGTAAATCAGAAATACTCTTGATAAAAATGAAAATTTTGCCATCTTATAAAAAACTGTGAAGCACTAACAAAACTTGCTTAAATAAATCTGGCTTTTACTTATTTATTTTTGCAGTCTCACAAATAAAAACAAGAGATATAGCTAGAACAAATGGTTTCATTTGCCATCATTGTTTGGACGTTTGAAATCTTCATGAATTTTAGTTTGTTTGGTTAATAAATACCCAGTGCTGATGATATACAGCTGCTTATTTTGAGATTTCACAGCATCAAAAGCCTTCCATAAGCTAGAAGAAAATGGCTAAACCATCATGACAGTTTGATCAGGTGGCCTCATGAACAAGGCAGAGTAGTAGGTCACGAGACTTACAAGGCTCTAGCAAGAGCCACCTGCTAACAACCCTATAGTAAGTCATGCCATTTTAATATGTTGTAGAACAAACAGAGGGGTTCTGACATCAACTTTGCCTTTCACTGTGTTTGACCTGGGTCACTTGTCCTTTCTGAGGATCACTTTTCTCCTCTGTAGAATGAATTAGAGAATCCCAAATCCATTTTCAATCTCATATTCAAGGATATCTATAACATTTCATCCAGACAAAATACTATATTCCTATTAAAATGAAGGAAAATAAATCAGAAAATGAATTTGTTTATAGAAATACTATCCTAATAATTTCCAGATATTTATTTTTTACACAACTCCCAAAATTTACCTCAAATATGAAAAAGAGAATACTTTCATAGACATATGGAAAAAATGTGTGTGACTGTCACAAATATTTTTTACAGCTTTTGTGAGGTATATATATTCACACAACATAAAATTCACCTATTTTTAAAAATTCAGCAATTTTTGGCAAACTTTTAGAATTTACTAAATCTATCACAATCCAGTTTGAGAACATTTCCATCACTCTAAAGCGTTCCCCTGTATCCATTTGTAGTCAATGGGCATACCCTTACCTCCCACACTTAGTTCCAAGCAACCACTGGTCTGCTTTCTGCTTTTGTGGTAATTTAATATAAATGGATTCATTCAACATGTAGTCTTTGTGTCTGGCTTCTTTCACGTGGTATAGTGTTTATGAGATTCATTCATCCATGGTCTATCATTAGTTCATTCCTTTTGATTGCTTGATAGCATTTCACTTTGTGGATCACATTTTGTTTATCCATTTCCTCAGCTGATGAATAGTTGGATTACTTCCAGTTTGGGGTTATTATGAATAATGCTGCTATTATGAATAATGCTACAAGTATTTGTGTGGGCATATGTTTTCATTTTTCTTGGATGAGTACCTAGGTATAAAATAGCTGGGTGGTATGGAACTTTATGTTTAAATTTTTAATAAACTGGCAAACTTTTCCATTTTTATATTATTTTTCAAGATTATAAATACTACTCTTGCTTGAGGACAATACCAAGTTGTAAACATCCAGAAAATGAGCTATATTGTCTTTTACTATCACTAAATATGTTATATAATAAAATCGGTAATTTTAAACTGCGATTTCTATCTTTAGTCATTAATGAAACAAGACCACTTACTTTGTTACAATAATTATTTAAAATACAGCAACTCCACTTTATGCCAAATGCAAGAAATGAGCTTTTTGCAAAATAGTAAGATGGTTACTGACATTCATAGCAGTGACTATGATACAGGATAAGTTACCGAGTTGTCTTCTGTCTCTAGTCATTTCCATATTAAGAATTTTTTACCTTATACAAATTATGCAAATATTTGTCCACCAGAGAATTAACCAGCTCTGGAGAGATTGACTTTATTATTACTCATACCTAAAATTAAAGTGAAATTAGATATAAGCTCTGGCCTTGTGAAGCAAATGACTTAGCTATTTATCTATGTAGTCAGAAGAACCTGGCAAACTATAGTAACTTGGGATATATTTTTATTTTAATCATATTTGTCATTGTTTCTTTTCCAATGAATTAAAATTCAAACAGAATTAAAACATTTTGAATTTGTAAAATGTTTTTCAGTATTAATAAAATATGCCTTATTGTTAACTTTTCTGGTAGTTTGTGATTCATGTAGCATTTTCTATGTGAGAAAAAGAAAGTCAACATGGCTTGAAATCATTGCCTTCCAGTCTGACATTATTAAAATATCCCAGCCTGCATGGTGGATGGGACTCAAGTTTAAGTCTAGGCACTTAAAATAGACTCTTATAATATTTATCAAATGTTAACAAAATCTAACTGAATGAACTATTTGGGGTAAAATCTTCTTGACTTAAAATTGTAGAAATAAAAAGAAAGGCTGCCTCATAACTCTTTTTTATGTGACTTTTTTTTCTTTTTCTTGCATTTAGAACTTCAGAGCTGTGACAAATTGCTCCCACTCCATTCCAAATTCTAAACTGGGAGATGAAGAAGTGAGCTTGTTCTTTGAGTATTCGAAGTACTATGCACAGGAGATTGTCCCTTAGACACTGAAAATGGGAATAAGTCAATTCCCACTGGTCACACCATTTCCTAGTGTGGGATGAATCCATTTGGTTGTAAGTAGAGGAAAAGAGGGCAGGAAACAGGATCAAGGACCAAAGTAAGTTGAAGTTGAGATAGTAAACTGTGAGGTAACAGCAGCTCTGAAGCTGAGAAAAAAGAAAAAAAAAATACCTGACAAGACAGCTTATTGGTACCAGGAAATAGACAAAAGGGATACTAGAATAAAAATCCAGGGTTGCACTGCAGAGATGCCCAGCCCTTCCAGAGACCCATGACTCCTATGACCTGAGGAAGTGACAAATATAAAAGGGTGGGTAGGAATTAGTCAAAGTGTCTGTGTACATCTGGGGTGAGGACAGAGGACAGAAACAGTAATTGGTGCACTTAGAGATGCTAAAGGTCCGTGCAGCTGGGGTGTAATGGGGCGAGGGGGGCACAGTGATGCTTCAAAGGATAGAAGGGGTCCCTGTAGGCCACATTAAAAGATCTATCATTGTCTTAAAAGCAAATCTAAAGTATTTTCCTCCACTAAGCTACACACACACACAAACATACACACAGTTTGAGAAATGAATAATACAAAATTTAAATCTTAGACAGTTCTAAAATTTATCCACATGGTAGAAATCTCATCTCACATGCCCTTAGCAACAAGCAACTCAAGTAAAATGCTCAGAGCAAAATTTGTTTTGAGTAGGAAAAAATATGCTATTTTTAATAAAAGAAATCAAAGATATTTTATACATAGATTACAGTTTAAATGGAGTGCAATTAATACAGACCCCTCCTGCAAACATCAGATGTGTTATTAAAATCAATTGTTATTGCAACCAACTCAGCCAGATTTATTTGTGAGTCAAGGAAATAAAAGCTTACTTCTCTTAAAAAAGCAAACAAAAAAGGCAATTGTTATTAATTCTATTCTTTAGCCAAAAGCTAAATGAAAACAAAACAACTGGCTCTAATTGACTCTCTTGGCAGGAACAGCCTGAGAAGTATGCTGCTTACAACTTACTGTAATTCTGTGTGTCCCAAATTATTCCTTTATTGCTCTCCATCCCAGGCTGGTAGCACATTTCCTATTCTGTTGCCTGGCATAGTTTCACCTCCTTTCTACCTACCCCCATAATAATCCCTGCATGGACTTTTTAACTTAAAAATTATACAAATAATACACACTTATTCTAGTTAACAAAATTAAAGAGTTGCAGAGATAAAATTTGTTTTAAAAATTACCCATTATCTAATACATGGTGATGACTTTGGTAAAGATTTTTAATATCTCCTTCCAGATATTTTTTTCCTGGGTATGATAAATATGACAGCTTACAAAGATAGGATTATATTTTAAGTGATGTTTTATAACCTGCACTTTCCTTAACATAAATATACTTCTGTATACCCATTTTTACTGACCATACTATCTTTTAATTATTCATAAGAATCTTCCTTTGATAGTAGATAAACATGCCATTTCACCTCCATGAGTTAGTAGAGTTTATCATTTCAATAATTTCACGATTGACTTTATTTTGGCAAAATCTGGTGTTCGTTTTAGAGATGAGGACTTGATCTTATAAAGTTTGTATAATTAGTTTGAGCCTAGCTTTTTTTTAAATCACTTTTGAGATCTGTCATATTTAATCCATTGACAATTGAATAAACTCATTGTATTGTTCATGAGATTATTGCTAACATTTTCAGGCTGTGGGGGTGACAACATTTCTATGTCCCTGAGATTCTCTGCCTGTTCCTATAAGGAGTGGTATTTTAGGGAGAGGGGACTGTATAGTGGGAAGACACGGGGTTTGGAGCCAGAAAACCTGTGTCCAAGTCCCAAGTTAAACCCACAATTGCCCTAATTATTTAAATAGTTAATGGCTGAATGCCACATTTTTCCCTGTAAAATAGGATTAATCCTACATAGCTACCATCTCAGAGTTGCTGGTAAGATTAAGTGAAATACTTTATGAAAACAGTACAACTGTACAACTCAGTGATATTTGTTACTGATGTGTTCCTTTCAATTTGGCTATACTTTGAATTTTTAAAGTTCTTTGTATTTCAACTGAATATTTACACCGTAAATACAGACATAACTTACATGTGATTATAAACTACACAAGGACAAGGTCACTGGCACAGAGAGAATATTTAATAAATATTTTTTGAATGAACTAATATATACTTTTCTTAAATAAGTAATATTGTGCTTGATAGGAGTCATTGCTTATACACAAATGAGTCTCCTCAAAGAAAATGTATTATATTGGAGGATATAAACTTGTAAGAGTTATTACTCAATACGCTCAATAAATTCTACATAGAAGAATAAGCCTCAAGCTGAGGTAATTCAGAGGAATGCCAACTATTAGAAAGGGATGGGTCAGGAATGGCATCATAGAAAAAGTGACATCTGAGCCAGGTCTTGAATGTCAAGAAGGACTTGTCCAGAAAACAGGAGGAAGAGAATGTCAGACTGAGAAAAAGTAAAGAGGTGTGTTTGTATGCTGATGTCTGTGATAATCTGTTCTACAAGACATTGTATAGAGCATGTGTTACCAAAACTTCTTGTTCAAAACAGTCTTTCCATCTACCCTCCAATTTAAAATTAATATAAGATCATAAACATCTGATGCCATTTCATAACATTTCCACATGGAAATCTTTCTTCTGAGTGGGAAGTTATTTTTAAGGGTTCCAAACATCAAAAAATATATTCACTTAATTTCTATCCCATTCCAGGCATCTCGTACTAGTCATTCAGGGTAACCTGACACCCAGTTTCATGAAGCTGGGACAGCATGGCCAGGGGCCATGATGCTAAACCAAGCATGCTAAATTCCACCCACTGAGGATGAAGAGATGCACTTCAGTTCTCTCTAATGAGCAATGGTGGACTAACTCTTAACATTGACCTGTGATAACCACTGTTCACGGAAGAGCAGCTAAAAATCTGTTATTTTCCACAGTAGCATTAGAACAATTTCAATGGTTTCAGTGATTCTAGAAATGTCTGAGACAAGTCTAGTACAGATTGGAGAATTCCATGCTTCAGACATTTAACTTTCCATTCTCCATAATTTCTCTGTAACATTCAACACATTTGACTACCTCAATGCAGTTGCTTTCACATTTGCATCCATGCATACACGCACCCAGCCACCCACACCCACCTTGGTTTCACTCTTTCACACAATCGTATCCTCGATCTGATTTTTCTAAGACACTTCTCCATCTCTCTCCCTTACTTTTCTTCCTCTTCTAGCCCTTATAACTTGGCAATTCATTAAGATTTAATCTTTTACTCTTTCAGAGAACTCCTTTACACCTAAGTCCTCAATAAGAACAGCTGCTAACTACTATGTAACTTAGCTTACTCTGAAATCTGCAACTCTATTTCTGAATACTCACTCAACTCTAGTCCTCCAGACTTCCTGAACTACTAATACAGTCATTGATGACACCAAAACCCAACCATCACAATCTTCAAAAACCAATTTACTTCTCTGCCTTCCCTACTCCCCCCTCCTTCTTCTGCCATAGTCTCAGGCACCTACATCATCTTTTTCTCACTCTTCAGATAGAGTTCTCCCAAACCCCCATGTAGGATGGCCTCATCATAATATTCATAGAGTTAGCCAGAAAACACCATCCAATCTTACCCATTTCTGTGATCACCAAACTCACCACCTCTCCAATCTATCCTTCCTAATATTTCCAAGTTAATAATCATACAATCCTACTTTGTTATGCTACCCCTTCCCCCTTCTACTGCTAGCACCAAAACAGTAGATGACTCCTGAATGCTCACAGCATAAAGGTTAAAATAATACTATCATCATAAATGGGAAAGAAGATAGACTTTCACAAAATAGCATCCCAGGCACAAGCTGAATAGTGTGCATGCAAAGATGAGTAAGACATGTTCCACCTTGCACTTCAGAAATGAGGGATTCTCAGTAATGAGGAATACTGATCTCTAAGTGCTAACTCTAAAGCATGATAAAGGCTATGTCCAGAGTGTTACATTTGCAAAGGAAGAAAAGTTTTCTGAGGCATGAAGGAAGACACTTTTAGGAACACATCTTAGAGAAAGTAATACTATTTTTGCCCTTGAGGAGATTACCAGACAGTTGGAGAGACTATTGCTATACAAAGCAATGTTTGCCATATATTGAATTTACAGGAAGTAGAGATTACTCTCCAGGGAAAGGTCCATGAGGAAGGTGGGACTTCAACTGAGCCTCAAAAAGAAGAATCAAATGAAAAGTAGAATTTAGAAGAGCATTTCAGGTTGGAAAATGATAGAAACAGAAACCCACTTTAAACTACAAACCCTGCCTATAGTTACAAAAAGCAAATAGGCCAGTTTGGTTGAAAGAGAAGGATGATGTTCACAGTTACTTGGAATCTTGGAGCTGGAAGGGGCTTAAAAGCAACTGTGTCAGTTCTCTCTCTCTCTCTTGCTCACAATGACACTAGACAGATACAGCGGAGCCAGACTGTGGATTAGCCCTTAGGATGAACTGAGAATCTTTCTCCCTCCTCAACACTAGTTTGTCTAATAAAGGCCCAGATACAGTGATCCAAGGCATTGCATTTCTGGTTCTCATCAGAATATTTTCCTCTCAAACACAGTATTAAGATATGCAGGCGATATTTGCCTTTTAGAAATGATGCAGTGATCATTTCAAAACTTATGGTTATTTTCTATTGTAACATATTTAAACAAACCTTGGAATCGGCAATACAAACAGGAAGCATTAACTTCAGGCCAAAAAGGCAACAACTCTGATTTTTTGGCAAAATTATGAAAAGGCTGAAGAGGGCTGGGAATCATGAAATGTTGGAATTACCCTTTGGATAGAATGTCACTGGCTAACTGTTAGTCACAGAATCACTTCTAATCAATTTAAGGATCATTTTCACTTACATGCTATTCCTAAATTCCCTCCATTACATTTATTTTTAGAATGGACATTCCTTGGGAATCAAATTTATTTGACAGAAAGGGAGAGAGAGCCAGAGAGCACAAGTGGGGGAAACATCAGAAGAAGCAGGAGACGCAGACTCCCCGCTGAGCAGGGAGCCTGATGCAGGCTCAGGACCCTGGGACCATGACCTGAGCTGAAGGCTGCTGCTTAACTGACTGAGCCACCCAGGCGCCCTGCACTGGATAATCTTAAAATGAAAATTTTAATCCGTTTAGGGGGCAAAAAAATATTAGTTCATCTGCATTACTGCTCAAGGCACAGTGAACTCTCTTCTTCCACACTTCTGGGCCCCAATTAAAGTGCCTGATAAATTGTCATAAAAATCCGCAAGACACAACAGTACACATGGAAATGCCTATCAGCAGCTCTCAATGTTTTCAGAAATGGCACATTTTCATGAAGCCCAGGGCAAAAGTAAAATGTGCTTGTCATTCCTTCCATTTTTTTTACTTTGGTTTTTTATAGAATTGTACAACTTGTCTGGCAAGTGACTGGGCAGGGAAACCAGGGCATGTCTCCCTTATAAACTCAGCAAAGGTTCTCCATAAGCACACAGAGCAATAAACATGTGTGTCATCAGGCAGAGAGTGGTGGCAGTTTCGATGTGGAGAATCCCTGCTGCATAGTTCTAGCTCAAAGAGCTTGCTGTCTGCCCAGGAAAACAACAGATTCAGTCCAAGAAAGAAACAAGATTCCAGCCCTGAGAAAAGGCCAAGGAGTACACTCATTGCTCAGACGAGTGTCACAGTGGCATCATCTGAGCAGGGTGGGGCCCAGGACTGGCCCTAGAGACTCTCCTTCCTTGCAGATGATGAGTGGACTTTTTAAAAAATGAAGATAAACTTTACTATCACGAATGACTGTGCTGATGCAGCTCCCCTTTACAACATGTTCACTGTGTGACGTCACCTCCACCCTTCCTATAAATAATATTAGATTTCCATTACATTGATCAACTTATTGGGAGCCATATTTGGTCAGATGCTTGACCTATTTCTCTTTTTCATAAAATTTTAAGTTAGACTGTTTTCTGCTTGAATCCTCCATCATTTTCATAATTTTTCAATACTTTCCTTTTCACAAATGCCTTCTAATTAGAATTATACAACAGCAATAAGTAATAATATTGACAATACTTCACACATGGGATCTTTTGCACCTATTGACATATCTATATGGTAGATTTTTTAACATTATATAAACTCATTCATTCATTCATTCATTTAAAAAATGTTTTAAGCATCTAGAATATGCCAAGCTGTCTTCTATGAGCTAAGAATATGGCCATGAACAAAACAAACAAAAAGCTATGTTTTCATTGAACTTACATTCTAGTGAGAAGAGATAAGCAAATCATAAATAAGATATATGGTATGTCAGATGATGGGCAAATACTACTGCTGTTTCTTGGTGATCCGATTCCCTTAATATTCTGGGCACATGAAAGGAGTGTATGTTTCCACCTCATTGAAATTAGTCATAATCATGTAATTAATTTTCACCAGGAGGTTGTGGGCAACAGGGACACAAGCCACATTCAGGCCAACATATTAGACTGTTGGTGTGATATCCTCTAAGTCTGTTCTTCTCCTATAATAGGGAATCAAATAACCAAATGGTGCCTGGGTCCTCAAAGACTACAAAGAACAGAGGCCCCTGGCCATAATCAGTAGATATGTACTTGACCAAGAGGTATGTTTTGTCATTTTAAAGCCCTTTAGATTTGGGGGATGTCTGTTATTGAGGCATAATCTAGCCTACGCTGACTAATACAGATGGTGATAAATGCTGTGAAAGATAGTAAAGTAGGGAAGCCCTTAGGAAGTTTCAAGGTGGGGAAGGGGTACAATCTTAGATAGAGGACAGAGAAGCTTTTCCTTTAGGAGAAAGACCTGAAGAAAGGGAGGTGGCAAGTCACTCAGAAATCTGGGGGAAGAACATTACTAGTTTAAGGAACTCTAAGTGTTAAGGCCCAGAGAAAGGGACATGTGTAGCTATTGTGGCTGTAGGAAGATGAGCAGACAGGAAGCAGTAAAAGGTGAAGCCAGAGATAAGTGAAGCAGATCAATAGGCCCTTCTAGGGAGAATTTGGGTGCTTACTCTGAGACAGTAAGCAACTGGAGGTTTTTCAGCAGAGGAATTAAAGACTTGATTTCTATTTTAAAAGGATGACTCTGAGTATTTTGTTGAGAATATTCTAAGAGGTGAAAGCAGGAGATCAGTTAGGGCACTATAGTAACAATCTAAATGAGAGATCTGATGGTAGCTTAAATCCGGATGAGAGTAAATGTGAGAGAGAAAAATAGAGACATAAAAATTCTTCATAAATTTTGAACATAGAGCTGAAAATATTTGCTGATGAACCAAATATGAGATTTATGAGAAAAAAAAGGAGTTACAAATGTCTCCAGTTTTTTTGACCTGAGTGAAAACACGGAGTTGTCTTTAACGGAGTTGAGAAAGACCTAAAGGAGCAAGTTTGGGACAGAAGGCACTTAGGAGCTTAGTTTTGGACAGGCTAAAACCTAGGCGTCTTTCAGAAAGTCAAGCAGATTTACTGAGTTGAGACAAATAAATGGGTCTGAAGTTGAGAGGTACGGTCAGGGCTGGAGATAAAAATTTTCAAGTTGGTAGTATATAGATGGTATTTAAAGACATTAGACTATGAGATCACCAAGGGAGGGAGAAGAAATAGAAGTTATCCAAGGACTCACTCCTGAGACACTCCAATTTAAGAGATTGGTGAGATGAGGAGGAATCAGCCAAGGAGACTGCGGAGCAGCCAGTGAGAAAAGAGGAAAACCAGACATAAGAAGACACTAAACCCAAAAACTGTTAAGTTACTTGCCAAGGGAGAATCAAGCCTTCCCTGTGATCCTGGGCCCCATTGTTCACAGCTCAGCTCATGGTATAGGGAGACTGTGCTAGAACTCAGCATAACTGCATATTAATTTTTCATGGAATATCTTGCAAAAAATAGTCCAAATGGGAAAACATGTGATTGGTGCTACAAACAATAAAATGCCTAAGAAATGAAACAGAAAAAGAAGAGATTATATGAGTGAGAAAGAGACAAAGCAAGAGTTGGAATAAACATTTTCTTTGCAGCTTCACTCCATTAGAGAGAATGTAATTTGAGGATACACTTCACCAGAAGGACAAGCAATACAGTGTTTTTATCCAGGATAATTCTGTCATATGATGAATATCCTCTAATGTACTATATTGGAAAACTAATGAAAGGAGTATGCATACCTGTAGTTTTAAAAGAAGAATATAGTATAAAAGTGTTACAAAATTTCTCTAACACACTGAATTTTTTTTAAGATTTATTTATTTTTAGAGAGAGAGAGAGTGCTAGCAGGGGAAGGGGCAGAGGGAAAGAATCTCAAGCAGACTCCCCACTGAGTGGGGTTCCCCAGCTGCCCCAAAGCAATTTTTTTAGAGAGGGAGAGGGAGCCATGGAGCAGAGGAACAAGGAAAGAGAGAATCTTAAGCAGGCTCCATACCCTGCATGGAGCCAGACACCAATCTTGATCTCACAACACTGAGATCATGACCTGAGCCCAAATCAAGAGTTGGACACTTAACCGACTAAGCCACCCGGGTGCCCCTAGCATACTTAGCTTCTGATTTCCACTTAGGATATAGCATAACAGAAAAACATCACTCCTACCCTATAATAACCAAAAAAGAACCCCAAATAATCTTCAAATTTTCAGTTTTTCTTAAACTAATAAAAACCTTGAGGTTGCAGGGAAGTCTGAAATCTAAGAAAAACCAAGCACAGCCAAAGAGAGATGCCACTGGATGTCGTTGAAACTAATAAAAATTTGATTGAAAAAAATTTTTTTAATTTTAATTTTTTTTATTTGAGGTGGGGAGGGGCAGAGAGCTAGGGAGAGAGAGAATCTCAGGCTGACTCCCCACTGAGTGCAGAGCCTGACACAGGGCTTGATCTCATGACCCTGAGATCATGACTTGAGCTAAAATCAAGAGTCAAATGCTTAACTGACTGAGCCACCCAGGTGTCCCTGATTGAAAATTTTAAGGCCTAGTGTGGACTATCATGAGAATATAAAATCCCTGGAGCCATAGACATAAGGAGAATTTGCACCCACTTGCTGGCTCTTCCTCAGGAATCTCATTGTTACTTACAAGAAAGGATTGGAAGCAGCAAGAGAGTCCTGAGAAAGCCTACTTTGTGGAGCAAGCACCAGATAAACAGCAGCCACTGTAAGAAAGTCATAAAGCACCACCCAGATCCTTCTCTCTTGTCTTTCCTATGGAACACAAGCCTAACCCCTCAGGGGACATGACAACCTTGATATCCTAGAGCATAGGTGAAGAGCCATTTGCAGCTGGTAGAAGGGAACAGGAAAACATGCTTTATCCCTGGAGGAAGGAGAAAAATACCTCCTAGGCCCAGACCATTAAAGACTTCCACTGGGGATGAGGCAGGACCACTGAGAAGATACCCCTCCTAAGACCAAGGGAAGGATGATTTTCTAAGACTGAGTCTGGATCAGAACAGAGGGAACCCTTTCAAGCCCCCTAGCAGCAGGCTAACAAGAATTGAATAACAAATAACAGCATTTTAATGCTAAGGAAGCATCATGAACACAGGGCAAAACCTTCCCTCAGGTGTAGGCTCAAAGGGAAGACATTAAGAAATACCCTCTCAAACATAAGTTCTTTTTTTTTTTTTAAGATTTTATTTATTTATTTGACAGAGAGAGACACAGTGAGAGAGGGAACACAAGCAGGGGGAGTGGGAGAGGGAGAAGCAGGCTTCCTGCTGAGCAGAGAGCCCTATGTGGGGCTCAATCCCAGGATCCTGGGACCATGACCTGAGCTGAAGGCAGACACTTAATGACTGAGACACCCAGGCGCCCCTCATACATCAGTTCTGACTTTACAAGAGCAGCTAGAGGAATATGAAGCCTGTGGTACACTGGAATAACCATGGCAACCAAAAAAACACAAGCCCAGCTCAACTTATTACATGATTGTTCAGCCTAAAAGCCCAACAAAAGAAAATGCATGCTAATTTTTCAGCATAAAAAGTATTTTCTTCAAGCTTTGTATGTTAACACGTGGTAGCTACACTTATGGTGAGCATAACATGCGAAGGTGTTGAATCACTATGTTGTACACCTGAAACCAACATTACATTGTGTGTAAATTATACTGAAATTTTTAAAAAACCTATTTTCCTCAGGCTCTATTATGCTACAAAGATATTAAGTTTAAAACAAAAAAATTATAAGACATGCAAAGAAACAAGAAAAAAACAACACACTGACAATATACAGAGCAATCTACAGACCCAGACTTTGATATCCACAGATGTTGGAATTATCAGACAGAAAAATGTATAATAAATGTATAACGTATAATAAAATGTAATATAATATGACAAATATGTTTAAGGCTCTAATGGAAAAGATGGACAGTATGTGTGATCAGATGATAATTTCAGAAGAAAGAAGAAAAGTATAAGAATAAATCATACTGAAATGTCAGAAATGAAAAACATGGTAATAGAGAAATAAAAAGGAGTGACATTTTTAAGAAGTGGAGCATCCAAGAGAGATAATATGAACTAGTTCAACATATGTGTGATTGAAAACTCAGAAGAAGAAAGAATTGAATGGAAGAAATATTTGAAGAGAAAAATGGTGAAATTTTTGTAAATCAATGATGGATACCAATCCACAATTCCAAGAAGCTCAGAAACTACCAAACAGAATAAATACAAACAACAATAATAGCTAGACATATCATTTTCAAACTGCTGAAAGCCAAAGACAAAAACCAGAAAGCAACCAGGGCAAAAGACATGTTACATACAGAAGAGCAAAGATATAGTAAATGGTAAAGGAAATTCGCAGATGTAATTAAGGTTGTGGACCTCAAAGAAGGGACATTCTCATGTATTATCTGGGTAGGTCTAATCTAATCACATGACTTGTTAAAAGCAGAGAACTTTCTCTGGCTGGGAGCAGGACTTATGAAGCAGAAAGAGAAGTCTGATGGATTCAAAGCATGCAAAGGACTCAACCCACAGTTGCTGGCTTTGAAGATGAAGGAAGGGGGCCATAGGACAAGGAATATGAGTGGCTTCTAGGTGCTGAGAATGACTCTCAGCCAACATCCAGCAAGGAAACAGGTCTCAGACCTATAACCACATGGAACTCAATTCCACCAAAAACCTGAATAAGCCTGGAAGTGGATTCTTTCCTAGAACCTCCAGGTAACAGCCCACACTAGCCAATGCCTTTATGTCTCATAAGACCAGTCTTGGCCACCCAAACTTCTGACCTACAGAGCTGTAAGATAATAAATTTGTGTTATTTTAAATTGCTGAGTTTGTGGTAACTCATTATGGCAGCAATAGAAAACAAATACAGTGCCTTTGTATCAGTCCACTCAAAAGCAGTCTTCATAAACAGCAAGGATCGACAAAGGCAGCCCTAGTGCTAACTACTCAATACAATAAGGAAGGAAAGACGTAATCATGGGGGCCCAGTTTCAAACAGTGAAAGGCTGTACCCAGTGAAATATATCTCATGCTAGCTGCCCATCATCACACTTGAATTTCCAATTTTGAATCATAGAGTCAATCTTAGAAATAGAAGATACTTGTGTTACTAACAAATAGAAGATGAAGAAGGCATGGTCCCTCCCACAGTTCAGCTATAAGTAACACATATTATGAAGCGACAGTTTACTGTAGGATGGGGATCCACAACAACAAGCACTATTTAAAGGGATAGAGAGGAGAAGAGAGATGGTAGCATGAGAGGAATGTTTGGATGCAACAGTAGGCCTAGTTACCAGGGTGAGCATAAAATGTGACATGATCACGTTTGGCAAGATCCAAATATCATTGCCCCTGTTATAATGCAAAAGGTCAAACTCTCCTTTTGCAAAATTTTAGGTGTTAACAAACTCAGAGCTTTTTGTTCACAATATTCTCAAATCAGCCTTAAAATTACCATCAATATGGTTTCACTCATATGTGGAACATAAAGAATAGCGCAGAGGACCATAGGGGAAGGGAGGGAAAACTGAATGGGAAGAAATCAGAGAGGGAGACAAACCATGAGAGACTCTGGACCCCGGGAACCAAACTGCAGGTTACAGAGGAGGGGGTTGGGGGGATAGGGTAACCGGGTGATGGGTATTAAGGAGGGCACGTCATGTGATGAGCACCGGGTGTTATACGCAACTAATGAATTGTTGAACACTACATCAAAAACTAATGATGTACTATATGTTGGTTAATTGAACATAAAAAAAAATTACCATCAATAAATCTGTTCTACCTCCAGAATTACTAATTCAAGAATCCCAGACTCTAACCATAATTTCTTCTCCTTGCTTATTAAGCTACTTCCACTATAGCCTTTCTTAGATATCACTAGAAAACTGCCCTCATGGGCTGTTTTACTTTCTTCCAAACTAGCAGCCTCTTCTGTGGTGCATTAGATTCCCATCCCTGCAATAATATTCTTGTCACACGCCAAAGAGCTTAGGCCACATTTTCCCCCCAACATATTCTTCTGGTGATCTCTTGACCCTGGATGAACCTAATAACCTGCTTTTATGGCCCTTGTCTCCATGTAGCAAATCCGCTAGACAACATTATACAACAGGGTAGATGGCATCACTATACATCCATGGTCACTAATTTCAAGTGGGTTCTTATTCCTCCGGCCAGGTTATTTTTCCCTTCTTCCTGATGACTTTGTCAAACTTTCAACCTTTTACTCCAACTTGTCTCCTCACTGAGCACATCATCTCTTCACAGGAAAATTGAAACCATTGGACAGGAACAATCTCAAATTCCCACTTCTAAATCTACACACCTGTCTATATCAGCATCCATCATCTTTCTTTTCCTGCATAATAGGAATTACCTTTCCCCTTATCTAAAGGTAATTTTTCCACTTATACTCTGCATGTTTTCCATTCTCCCTTTTTTCAAAGAAATTACACAATTAAATCTATTTTTTTCAACTCGATCTTTATCTTGAACAGATAAAATATGCAAACTCTCATCTTAAAAACAACAGCAAATTATGGGGTGCCTGGGTGGCTCAGTGGGTTAAGCATCTGACTTTGGCTCAAGTCATGATCTCAGGGTCCTGGGATCGAGCCCCATGTTGGGCTCCACACTCAGTGGGGAGTCTGCTTGTCCCTCTGCCCCTCCCCCTGCTCATACTCTCTCTCTCTCTCTTTAAAACAAAAAATGACAGCTGATGCCTGGGTGGCTCAGTCCACTAAGCATCTGCCTTCAGCTCAGGTCATGATCCCAGGGTCCTGGGATCGAGTCTCATGTAGGGCTCCCAGCCAGGAGCTTCCTTCTCCCTCTGCCTGCCATTCCCTCTGCTTGTGTTCTCTCTCTGTCAAATAAATAAATAAAATCTTTTTTAAGTTTTTTTTTAATTTGACAGGGAGAGACACAGTGAGAGAGGGAACACAAGCAGGGGGAGTGGGAGAGCGAGAAGCAGGCTTCCTGCTAAGCAGGGAGCCCGATGTGGGGCTCGATCCCATCATGACCTGAGCCAAAGGCAGACGCTTAATGACTGAGCCACCCAGGTGCCCCTAAATAAATAAAATCTTAAAAAAAAAAAAACCGACAGCAAATTATGATTTCCTATTCCCTATGTAAGGAACTCAGCACTTATTCTAACAGTAAGTAACAATCTGGTCAGACTGAAAAATCAACAGCTCTTCTTGGATATGTAAGAGAGGGGAAGACATAAGGCAAACAGCTGTCCCCAAGATTGGAGAGACAGACAAGTGAAAACAGAAACTCATGGCTTACCTGAGCAGAGTCTCATGATCAGGAACTGTGGCAGTAACCAATGTTGTAGTTGACAAATTGCTGAAGACTCAGCATAGACAACTCGGAGAGTTAAAAAGTCCTGGAGAACCCTGTCATAGTCCCCCCACCACTAAAAATTTTATGAGATTTACCTCCAGAAGCTCAACCAACCAAGTTCTAATTGGAAATGCCAGAGAAAAATCCCCTCCATCCTTCAGGCAAAAGGAGGGAAAAAGAACCATTTTGAAATACAGCAGAACATTCTGTTCTTAATAAGGCCTGCCCACAGGGGAAACTAGTTAGCTAGAGCCTAACAAGCTGGGGGTATTATCAGAGCCTAACCAACTTGGAAAAGGCAAATACCCAACTGCAACCCACACTAGCCATCCTGTCCCTCCTAAGGGAAGAGAAAAATATTGAGAACCACTTTTGAAGCTCACAGTCTAGAGCCATAGGGTCACTACAAGACTGTAGTCCTAATCATGAGACTATAAAATGCTTCTCCTCCTTCCACAGCTCACCACCACATTACTGCAGGCCTATTTACAGCAGTTTCTTTCATCTGGTGTTTCATATTCTATCAAGAAAAAATTACATGGAATACTAAAAGAAAAAAACCCCACACAATTAGAAGAGACAGACAAGCATCAGACCCAGACAGGGTAGGGATGTTGAAATTCTCAGAATGGGAATTTAAAACAACTATAATTCATATGCCAAGGGATCTAATGCATAAGGTAGACAACATGCAAGAACAGATGGGCAATGTAGAGACTTGGAAATTCTGAGGGAGAACCACAGAGAAATGCTAATGATAAGAAAACACTAACAGATTTTTAAAAAGATAACAGAAATGAAGAATAATTCTGACTTATTAGTGGGCTTATTAATAGACTGGCCATAGCTGAAGAATGAATCTCTGAGCTAGAGAGTGTAATAATAGAAACCTCCCAAACTGAAAAGCAAAAAGATTAGACTAAAAATTATACAGAACAGAATATCCAAGGACTATGGGACAATTACAAAAAGTGTAATATACACATAATGGGAAGAAAGAGAAAAAAGAACAGAAGAAATATTTGAAACAATAATGACTTAGAATTTCCCTCAAATTAATGTCAGACAGCAAACCACAGATCCAGAAAGCTCAGAGAATACCAAGCGGGATAAATGTCAACAAACAAACAAACAAACCTATATTTAAGCATATCATTTCAAATTAAAATCAAAGATAAAAAAATCAAAGATAAAGAAAAAATCCTGAAAAAAATCCCAAAAATAAAACAGCTTACCTATAGAAGAACAAAGAGAAGAATCACATCTGACCTCTTAGAAACCATGCCAGCAAGAGGAGAGTAGATAAAATATTTACAGTGTTGAGGAAAAAAAAGATAACCCACCAACCTAGAATTCTATGGCCTGCAAAATTATTTTTCAAAAGTGAAGGGAAAATAAAAACTTCCTCAGACAAATAAAAATCGAGGGAATTTGTTGCCCATAGACCTGATGTGGAAGAAACGTTAAAAGAAGTCCTTTAGAGAAAAGAAAGATAATATAGTCAGAAACTTGGATCTACATAAAGAAAGGAAGGACATTAAAGAAGAAATAAGTGAAGGTAAAATAAAAATTTTTATTTTTCTTATTTTTAACTGATCTAACAGATAATATTTTGTTCAAAATAATAGCAACAATGTATTTAATCATGTATATATCACATATGCTTCTGTATATATCACATATATATATTTATATAAGTGAAATGAATAACAGAAATGATACAAGGGATGAGAGGGAGGGATTAAGATTGTTTGGTTATTTTAAGGTACTCATAATATCCATGAAATGATATAGTGTTATTTGAAAGTGGACTTAGGTCAGTTGTAAATTTATATTGTAAACTCTAGGGCAACCACTAGAATAAAGATAAATAATATTCTAAGAAAGGAGAGAAAGTAGAATTATACAAAATGCTCAATTAAAATGACAAAAGGCAGAGAAAGAGTAGAAGACAAAAATAGTAACACAGCAAGAGCAACAACTAGAAAAAATGACACATATGGTAGACAAAATCCAACTATATCAATAGTCACTTTGAATGTCAGTAGTCTAAATGAGCCAATTAAAAGATATACTGTCACAGGGATCAAAAAACCAGACCCAACTATTTGTTGTCTAGAAGAAATATAAAGGCACATATAGATTAAAAGTAAATAGAGAAAGCTATACCATGCTAACACTAATCAAAAGAAAGCAGGGTAGATATATTAATTTCAGACTAGAGCAGACATCAAAGAAAGGAAAGGTATTAGTAATAAATAAGGGCATTATAATGATAAAAGTGTCAGTTCTCCAAGAAGACATAACAATCCTTACTATATATGTGCCTAACCACAGTGGTTCAAATTATGTGAGGCAAAAACCGATGGTATGGCAAGGAGAAACAGGTGAATCCAGTATCAGAGTTAGAGACTTCAACATCCCCTTACCAGAAATGAACAGACCCAACAGGCAGAAAATTAGTGAGGACAACAGTTGAACTTAACAATTCCATGAATCAACTTGATATAACTGACATATATATACTAGTCCATACACATTATTTTCAAGCTCACATTGAACATTCAACAAGATAAACCACATTCTAGATTATAAAAACACCTTAACAAATTTATACAATGTCTTCTCTCAGACCACAGTGGAACTGAACTTGAAATCAATAACAGAAAGATTAATCAAAAGTCCCAAAATACATGGAGATTAAACCATACACTTTTTTTTAAAATTTTTTTATTGTTATGTTAATCCCCATACATTACATCATTAGTTTTAGATATAGTGTTCCATGATTCATTGTTTGTGCATAACACCCATAAACCATACACTTTTAAATAACATATGAGTCAGGCGCCTGGGTGGCTCAGTTGGTTAAGCGACTGCCTTCGGCTCAGGTCATGATCCTGGAGTCCCGGGATCGAGTCCCGCATCGGGCTCCCTGCTCGGCAGGGAGCCTGCTTCTCCCTCTGACCCTTCCCCCTCTCATGTGCTTTCTCTCTCTCATTCTCTCTGTCTCAAATAAATAAATAAAATCTTTAAAAAAATAAAAATAAAAATAACATATGAGTCAAAGAAGA
This sequence comes from Halichoerus grypus, assembly GCF_964656455.1. Lineage (NCBI taxonomy): Eukaryota > Metazoa > Chordata > Mammalia > Carnivora > Phocidae > Halichoerus > Halichoerus grypus. The sequence continues at coordinate 47,964,741 of NC_135712.1, forward strand.
AATCTCATGAGAAATTGAAAAATATTTTTAACTAAATGGAAATGAAAACATAAATTATCAAAACTTGTGGTATGCAGCAAATGTGGTGCTTATAGAAAAATTTATAGCATTGACTGCATATCAGAAGATCTAAAATCAATAGTCTAATTTTCACTTTATTAAACTAAAAAGAGAAGAGAAAATTAAATCATTAAAGCTAAAGGAAAAAGAAGAAAAGAAATAATAAGAATTATAGCAGAAATCAATGAAATTGAGAAGAGGAAATCAATAGTGAAAATCAATAAAATTAAAACCTGGTTTTTAAAAAGATCAATAAAGTTGATAAACTGGTAGCCAGGTTAATTAAGAAAAAAAGAGAAAGGACACATAAATAATATCAGAAATGAAAGAGGGAACATCACTACAGATCTTATGGACATTAATATGATAATCAAGGAATACTGTGAACAACTCTATACCCACAAATTTCATAACCTAGATGAATTGGGCCAATTCTCTGAAAGGTGCAATTTGCCAGAAATCACACAAAAAGAAGTAATCTGAATAGTCCTATATCTATTAAAGACATTAAATCAGTAATTAATAACCTTTCAAAACAGAAACACCAGGCCCAAATGGGCTCACTGATGAATTTTACCAAACATTTAAGGAAGAAATTATACGAATTCTCTACAATCTCTTTTGGAAAATAGAAGCAGAGGAAATATTTTCTGACTTACTCTATGAGGCCAGTATGATCCTAATACCAAAACAAGAAATGGCATACAAAAAAAGAAAGTTTCAGACCATTATCTTTCATGAACATAGATGCAAAAATCCTCAATAAAATATTAGCAAATCAAATCTACAGTGTATCAAAAAATCACATACCATGACAAAGTGGGATTTATTCCAAATGTACAAGGCTAGCTCAATATTTGAAAATCAGTTAATATAATTCATCATATCAATGGACTGAAAAAGAAAAATCATATGATCATATCAATACAGAAAAAGCATTTGACAAAATCCAACACCCATTCATGGTAAACAAAACAAAACAAAACAAACCCTCAAAAAACCTGGAACACAGTGAACTTCCTCAACTTCATAAAGATTATCTACCAAAAAACCTACAGCTCATATCATATTTAATGGTGAAAAACTTGAATCTTTTCCATTAAGACTAGGTATAAGGCAAGAATATCACCCTTACCACTCCTTTTCAATATAATACTGGAAGTCTTAAGCGATTTCAATCACAAGAAAAGGAAATAAAAGGTGTTCAGATTGGGGGCGGGGGAAGCTGTCTTTGTTCACAGATGATATGAATCCAAAAGAACAAACAAATAAACTCCTAGAACTAAAAAGCAATTATAGCATGGTTGGAAGATACAAGTTTAATACACAAAAATCAATTACTTTCTTATATACCAGCAATAAATAAGTGCAATTGGAAGTTAAAAACACAAAGCCATTAGCACCCCACAAAAATATGAAATACTTAGGTGTAATTTTAACAAAATATGTACAAGATGTATTTGAGGAAAATTATACAACTCTGATGAACTAAATCAGAGAACTAAATAAATGGAGAGATATTCCACACTCATGCACAGGAGTAGTCAATATTGTCAAGATGTCAATTCTTCTCAACTTGATTTATAGATTCAATGCAATCCCATTCAAAATCCCAGAAAGTTATTTTGTGGATATGAACAAATTGGTTGTAAAGTTATATGGAAAAGCTAATGATCCAGAATTGTCAACAAAAGATTGAACAAGAAGAACAAGGTTGGAGGACTGATGCTACCTGACTTTAAGACTTACAGCGAAGCTACAGTAATCAATACAGCAAAAGAGTAGACAAATAGATCACCCTAATGGAATAGAGAACCCAGAAATAGATCCATATACATAATGTCAACTTATCTTTGGCAAAGAAGCAAAGCAATACAATGGAGCAAGGACGGTCTTTTCAGCAAATGTAGACATTACACCCTTCACAAAAATTAACTCAAAACGAATCACAGATCTAAATGTAAAACACAAAACTATAAAACTCCTAGAAGATAACATAGGAGAGAACCTAGATGATCTTGGGTAAGGTGATGACTTTTTAGATAAAATACCAAAGGCACAATCCATCAAAGGAAGAATTGATAAGCTACACTTTATTAAAATAAGAACCTCCAGTCAGTGGAAGACGATGTCAAAGGAGTAAAATGACAAGCCACAGACAGGGAGAAAATATTTGCAACCCAGTAAGAAGATACGCAGGGACAAATAAGCAAATGAAAGATGCTCTGCATCATAAGTTATCAGGAAAATGTAAATTAAAACAACAATGAACTACCACTACATACCTATCAGAATGGCGAAAATCCAGAACACTGACACCAAATGCTGGCAAGAATGTGAAACAATAGGAACTCTCATACATTGCTTGTGGGAATGCACAATGGTAGAACCACCTTCAAAGACAGTTTGGTGGTTTCTTAACAAACTAATCATACTCTTATCATTTGATCCAGCAATCCAGCTCCTTGGCATTTACCCAAAAGAGATGAAAACTTATTTCCATACAAAACCTCTACATGGATGTTTATGGCAGCTTTTATTAATAATCATCAACTTGGAAGTGACTAAGATGTGTTTAAGTAGGCAAATGGATAAATTATGATTTATCTAGACAATGGAATAATACTCAATGCTAATAAGAAATGAACTATCAAGCATTGAAAAGATAGAGACAAACTTTAAGTGCATATTACTAAGTGAAAGAAGCCAGTCCAAAAAGCCTATGGAGAGTAGAAAGTTTCATGGTTGCCAGAGTTTGGGCAGCTGGAGGGATGACTAGGTAAAGCACAGAGGATTTGTGGGGCAATGAAAATGCTCTGTATGATACTATAATGACAGGTACATGTCATTATACACTTGTCTGAACCCATCCCATGTACAATACAAAGAGTGAACTGTAAATGTAAACTATGGAATTAGGGTGAATATGATGTGTCAATGCAGGTTCATCAATTGTAACAAAAGTACCACTCTGGTGGGGGATGTTGATAACAGGGGAGGCTATTCATATGTAAATGCAGGGGATATATGGGAATCTCTGTACTTTCCTCTCAGTTTTGCTGTGAACTGCTTTTTAAAAAAGTCTTATAAAAAAAATGGCAACAAAACATCATCCTCACCTCTTATTCTCTTTCAGTTCCTCCTCCTTCCCCTCTCCTTCATAGCCAAACTTCTCAACTTTGTTTTTACTTCCTCTGTTTTCCTCACCATTCAGTTCAATATGATGTAGCTTCTGTGTCAATTACATAGATGAAAATTCTCCCCTCAAGGTCAGCAGTTACTGTATTTTCTCAATCATTAGATTCCATAGACACTTACTCTGCACCTTACTTGACCTTTTGGCAGCATCAGACACTACTGACCATACTCCTTCAAACATTCTCCTACTTCTCTGACTGCTCCTCTGTGTTTCTGTAATCTCAGACTCTTCCACACGGAGGCCCTTGAAGTTCATTCTGAAGACTTATCATGGTGATTTTGTTTAATTCTATGACTTCAACTGTCACTTACACACTAGTGACTCCTGAATTATAACTCTAGTCCAGACCTTGTCACTGAATTCTAGTTTTATATGAAACTCCCTATTCAATACTGTTCACCAAGAAGTCTCAAAGATACCTCAGACTCAACATGTCTAAGACTGAACCCAGATCCTTTAGCCCTATAACTGACCCTTTTCTAGTATTTCTTTTCCCAAGGAATGACCATTACCCTTTTAGTGACGCTGATCAGGTGTTGTTTAAATATACTAACGCATTTAATTCTCGTTACAACTCTATGATGTGACTACTATATTATCTCCATCTCAAAGATGAGAAAGAGTTTAGTTAAGAGTTATCTTAAGATCACATCATTAGTAAGTGGCAGACTTGATATTTGAACATAGGCAGGGTGAGGGTACACATTCTCAGTCATTATGTTTTTTTGTGTTTACTATAGGTATAAGCTAGAAACCTAGGAGTCATTTTTGATGCTTTCTTTTCTCTCCAAATATCTGTTTATCAAATCTGTATATTTTCACCTTCTCACAAACTCATTCCTTTTCATTCATCATAACTAAATTATCACATATATCCAAACTACTACCATCTCCTACTTCAGCTGCTAAAACAGACTCCACTCTCCAAACAGAGACGTCTTCTTAAGACATAATTCTGTTTATATCACATGTGCATGGAACACTGCAAAGTTTCCATTGCTCTTGAGATGATGACCAACAATTGTAATGTAGTTGTTCACCCAATGCGTGATTTAGCCTTCGCCCCTCTCTCTCTCCAGCTTCATCTGTCAGCACTCTCCCCATGCTAGCTGCACTCCCATCACACTGGTCAGCTTTTATTTCCTCCAATTTACTTGCTCCATCCACAACATTTTTCTATCATCCCCTCTCCTGAGCTCTGAGCTTCACTCTTCTCCTTACCTGGATAGCTCTTATCCATCCTCCAGACTTGGCTTAAGAGTTCCTTCCTTATGGAACCTTCCCTGACAACCTAGCCTAGACTATGTTTCTCTGTTTTGGGCTCTCCTTCATGAAGAACATTCATCTCTATTTGTATTATTCATTTAGTATACTATTATACAACTAACATTTTTTTACCAACCAGAATATAAGCTACATGAAAGCACAACTGTCTTGTTTTTGTTCACTTTAGTAGCCCCAATGCCTGGGTACTGACACACAAGAAGCATTCAATAACTTAGAAATGTCAATTAACTAGATATCATCCCCCAAGCTTTCTGGGCAGAGGTTTCTCTATCTTCTTTTCTTTTCTTTTTTTTTCTTCTCTTTTCTTTTCTCTTTTCTTTCTTTCTTTCTTCCTTTCTTTCTTTCCTGTTGACTTATTTTTAATGAGAAAGAACTTGAGACAATTAAATCCTTTTAAAAGGATAAGTTTGCAGCAAGCTTCCACATCATTGGTCCTGCGTGTGTGTGGGGGGGGAACTTCTATAGACAAAAATTTCAGCCTCCCTCTATCTCCAGTTTCAACACATTTACCCTAACTCTGGTTTCTGCTAGCCTTTACACAGTCACTGGTTGTGTCAGCCTCCCTTTTTTAAAACTCTAGTTGGTTAACTGTCACACCGGAGGAGATCTGAAGAGCTCATTTCTATTAAGGTGGAAAGACTGATAAAGAATTAAGGTGTTTCTTATCTCGTGGTAAATATTCATGTCAGTAAAGGGAACCAAACTGCATTATCTAAGTTCTAATACTCTAAGTAAAGTGATAGGGCGTGGAGCCTTCTTGCTGGTCGTTTGCAGCTTCTTTTCCACACCTACCTCCTCTTCCATACATAGCCAACCCTTTTCAGTATGAAAATAAAGCTAAACCTCAGACATCTGAACTAGCAGAATCATAAATGTAAGGTAAATCCACATTAGGGTCTATGATAAACAGATAAACTCTAGAATTTGTAAGGCTTTTAAAAAAAAAAATACTAAAGATTACTCAGGTATGGGAAAGTTACTCTAGCAGACCTAATTCTGTTCTTGACTAGCTGTGTTATCATGGTTAAACCTAGGAACCATGTTCCTACACTCATTTCAAGTCCCACCAATCTCTCTTGCTTCAAGGCCTAAGAGTATTCAAAACCTTAATGGATATTGTGACAGAATTCTGGGCAGTTCAAACCATTAAGTGCTCTAATTTCTTTAAATAGCAGGGTTCATGAAAGAAATACAACTCTACAGTTTTAGCAAATATCTTTCAAAATGGCCAATTATTGTTGGACCAGAATACATTCTAGGAGATTTGCAATAGTAATGACATGAAAACATGGAAAGCCTTTACTCTAAAGGAAATAAAGCAAAAGAGCAGAGAAAGTATTCAATTTACCACCAGAACAATGATAAAGCCATTCTTTGAGTTTAAAACTGAGTTTCTATGTTATTTGTTTAAAAAAAAAATGTCTATTGAGTAATTTCTGTGTGCCAGGCATTAATCTGGGTGCTCTGCAGAATGGAATCATGATGTGTTAGTGATGGAAGAGCCTTAGGGATCTAACAGGTGAAGCTAGCAGAAGCCCTGATCAGTGACATGACTCTGCCAAAACACCACAGGTGGGAAAAATAGTCCCTGTCCTCAGTGTGCTCAATTTTGTGTTCTAAATTATCTTTACAAATGGTAAATGCTACCATTATTGTAGAGGTGTCTCAAATGCATGAATGCATGCATCTGTCATGTCTCTAGGTTAAAGGAGGACTTCACCAAAGGCCAAAGGTGGGCCAAAAAATGTCCATGAACCAAGTCTAGTTTTGTGACTAGCTTAGTATTCCTTCTAATTTAATCCTAAAAGAGCTACATCAAAAAAGCAGGATCAAAAAAAAGAAAAAAAAAGCAGGATCAACTTTATAAGCCTGAGAATGCTTCTGTTCTCCAACCTTAAGTGGTCACATTGGACTCACAACACTGATTTTTTCCATCATGCACAGCTGTTATCACAAATGGAGAACCATGACTTCATGTGTGGACTATGAGTACAGGCAAGAGATCTGTTATCAATAAACTCAGTATCTCTAACTTCATCATCTAGAAAACCAGGCAAGACTTTTATCCAACAGCATAGCTTTTGCCAACTTCTCTCTGGTGAAGTGAAACAAATAAGGCGACATTATCTCTTAATTTCATGCTTTAAAGGGCAAGCTGTGGCCCATGGACCAAATCCAGTCTGCCACCTGTTTTTGTGAAAATAGCAGAATTGAGTATGAGAAATACTGTATGGCTCACAAAGCCTAAAGTGTTTGCTATCTGGTCTTTCCCTGAAAAGTTTGCTGATCCCTGCTCTAAAGTGAAATAATTAAATAAAAACAAAAATGTAGGCAGATTCTTCATTATCACAAAGTTGGATTACAAATGAAAAGTTGGTAATTTGTTAATACAGTTCCTTAGTTAAATGTATGAAACTACAATACAGATTAAGCTACAGGAATTTTATGAATGGAAAGACTCAAATAAACTTCCCTTAACCCATCATACATAGAATAGATTGGTCTAAGAATGCTGTTCTTCTTTCAAGACATAAACTATTATTTTAGACATCAGGTTTGATGACTTCATATTCATGATTACCTTCCTGTAAAACCATATACTATGTCTTTGTCCGCCTACATCCACCAGGATGAGCACAAGGTTTTACACTAAGGAACTCAAATGTTGTTGCATGTGCAGTGAATTTTAAAGCTCTAGAATTTGTAAGGCTTTTTTATTTTTAAACAATACTAAAGATTACTCAGGTATGGGAAAGTTACTTTAGCAGATGTAGTTCTGTTCTTGACTAGCAGTGTTACCATGGTTAAACCTAGGAACCATGTTCCTACACCCCAATTTTCTCATCTGTGAAAGGAAAGGCTTGAACTGTATACCTTCTGGGGTTTTGGGCTCTGAACTCTATGACCAGTAGGGGCAAATCCTATTTGATTCCCATCAATTCCAAGGGACAGATTAAATTATTGCTATATTGGAATTTTGTTAAACCAAATATATTTGAGATTAATGCCGCCTCAGATATGTTGGACTTCTTCACCTCTTGGAGCACCAATATGACAAAGGACAATTTATCCTGTGAATATACAATAAAAATAGTCAATTCTAATTTTATGGTTATGTACTCAAGTCTATATGCAATTTTCTGATTTCAGTCATTGCAAAAACAGTTCAGTAAAGTAGAATGATTACAACTAGGTTGACCTTTAAATTTTATTTATACTAGTCTAGGAATACAAATGTCTCAATGAACATTTAATAAGGTAATATTTTAATCTGCAATTAGCCAATAGTTTTCAGTTTAGCCTAGTATTCATAAGTATGTACATTCACACACATGAAAAAAACTGTAGTTATCTATGTTAGTAGCCATATAACTTTTTGAATTCTACTAAAATGAATGAGATTGGAAAGGGGCTAAGTATCAGATGGCTGGGGCTAGTATCAAAATAGGGCTAGGTTGTGGTGGAAGATATGGGCAAAGAGTGCCACGAATGAGCTCAGAGAGTTCTAATAGGACAATCTGACCACACCTGACCCAGATAGAAGACATTTCCAGCCTATTGGGTGGTGGGAGGATGGGTTAGCCTGGTGATGGGTATTGGGGAGGGCACGTTCTGCATGGAGCACTGGGTGTTATGCACAAACAATGAATCATGGAACACTATATCTAAAACTAATGATGTAATGTATGGGGATTAACATAACAATAAAAAAATTTAAAAAAAAAGAATCAAAAAAATATATATACAGCTTTGAATCACAGAATCCCATTTGAAAAAAATCCTGAATGATCTATTTCAGGATCTCAGATTTGCTGCTCTAAAAGAAATATAGATTATCCTTTGTGAGTTTTCCTGCAGACATGGGCTGCGTGCATAATTCCCTTTGGGATTTGCTGAGCGTTTTAAAACTCACAGGAGTAATCTATTTATTCTCAGTTCGACAGCAGAGTCACTCGTGCCTCATGTTACGCAGATCCAGCATTTGACCCAAAGGGCGGGGAGAGACAGACATAGCCTTAGTGATGCAAACCATGAAGCAAGAAAGTCACAGACCAGAGTGAGCGCCAAGCCGCCCACACATGCAGCCGCAATGAGCCACACAGGCAATTCGCTATCTTACTTATAGAGTGCACCACCCTGAGTTTTAGAGATAGAAAGGAGTTTTGAGATTGTAGAACATATTCATTTAAAAACTGAGATAACTGAGGCCAAGCGAGGTTAGGTGACTAATGTAGGGCTCTAGAGCTAACAAGTGGCTCTGCCAGAACTGAAATCCTCCTACCAATCAGCCCCAGAGCACACTCCCCCCACTGTCCCATGCACAGAGAACAAGAACCGAGTACCAAAGAGAGGGGTGCCCTCCATAAACATGGCCAGCAGCAGATCCTTGACTCTGGATTTTACTATAAACTTAAAAAAATCTCCAGCCATCACAATATATAATAAAAGCTGTACTCAGAACAGCAACTTGTCCCAAGAATGTGCATTTGGAAAGAAAGGCAGAGAAACTCCAGGATCTTCAAATCTCAAGGCATAGCTTAAAACAGAAAAGCAGATCTATGTCATCAAGAACAAAAAAAAAACATGCTTTTTTTGAAAAAGAAGAATGGATTTTGCTGGAATAGACTCAGGGTGGAGTAGGAAGTTTCTACATTTGAGGGTGTTAACTCATTTTTGTAAACCATTTGCCAAAAGTCAGAGGAAATCCCCAATAATCTCAGCAAAGGAAGTATTTTTTAAAGATTAAAAATATGTATCTTCCTTTACAAAAAAGATGTATTTTTTCCCCCTGCTCATGTAAAGTTAGCCTCAAACAAAAAGCTGTATTACAAGTATTCTTCAAATTAAATGATTATTAACTGGTCTTTATTTACAAACTTCATATTACATAAGGAGTTATTGCATTTCTTTCAATAGAGTACTCGCATGAGGGTATTCCGTCGGGTACAGATCTAGCCAAATCTTGTCCATTTCTCTAAAGTCTTGCTGAATTCCCTTATGGCCACACACCTGGATGGCCAATTGCCTCTGTAGCTGTTTAAGTCTATGTTATAAAAAAGGCAAAGGCAGTCTTAACCATACCCATTCTCCGATAGCACTTAGGCTATTGAAGGAAATTAAGTATTTGTTGAATGAATTCTTATTGATTTGAAGCAGAAATTGGGCTCCTTATTCCGTAACAATGCTCAGTGTCAAAATTAGAAGCATCAATTTGGCTTTGACATATGTTGGTTTTTGCTTCTGTCAAAAGTGGCATGTCTAGTTGGACATCTGGGGAAGTAGTTATAGTTCCTTCCAAAGCAAACCCACTAAAAAATACGACCAGCACATGAAGCCTGACTCAGGTATCCACTTGCAGAATAGTGTCACATTTAGAGATATATGGACCCAGATCAGCAGGTCTTTATATTGCCTCTCTCAAATGTTTAAAAGAAGTTAAGAACCTGGAGTCCAGAAACTTATATTAAATTTACTTGTTCTCACTCACTCTAGAGGGAGTGCCCAGACTTTCACCTGACTAGACCTCTCTCATCTGTGCCATCCAGGTGCTGCTACATGGCCCCTCTTGTCTCCCTCTCCTAGGGCTGAGGGCTCCTGAGCTCTTAGCTTGTTATCCCGCCCTCCTAGAGCAGTGCCTTTCAGCAGTTTGTGCTGAAAGCTTTCCTCTGTACCTGTAACATTGCTCCCCCTCCATAGGGAGTGGGGGAGGTGGACGATTACATGTAGGCAAAGGAGACTGGGAGGGCTGTGAAGTCCCTCCTGTCGTTAAGTAACTCTCCATCTCAGCACCCAAACAAAACGACTGGGAGGTGGCCCATCACAGGTGCTCATGTCATATGCTCCATGCCAAGAATTTTTCTTTTGAATCATAATTTAAAGAGTGAGTTACTCCAAGGAGTTCATCAAGGAAAGAGACCTTAAAGCTGCTTTCTTGGTAATTATAACTGCTTCAAGAAATTTTGGTGGTTGCTGATACCATTTTGTGGGTTAAATATACAGCCTTCTCCCAACATGCCTGGCAAGTTCCCTGCAAACACTGTAGTACATTCAGGACTTTCTGTAGTGAAGGTATTACTTGGTGCCTTTTCCGGGACACATTGAACATGTAAACAGAATAGGTTGCTGCTTATCTGACACCATTTAAGAGACATAAGGAGGGCTCTCATGCTTTAACAAATTCTTCCCCTCAAATCCTACTTGGTGGAAATCTTCCCATTAGAGAAGATAGCTTCTCTTGCATTAAAGCTTTATTCACACAAGCATCTTTAGATAAAAGCCAAATGTTTCAGAGAACTAAGACATTTAGCTGTTACCAGCTATTAATACCTTACTACGAATGAGAATATGAGATTATTTTCAAAGAGTAGGCTAGCAGGAATAGGGCAATACTAGAGAAATTTTTTTTTTTAAAGATTTATTTATTTATTTATTTGAGAGAGAGAGAATGAGAGAGAGCACATGAGAGGGGTTAGGGTCAGAGGGAGAAGCAGACTCCCTGCCGAGCAGGGAGCCCGATGCGGGACTCGATCCCGGGACTCCAGGATCATGACCTGAGCCGAAGGCAGTCGCTTAACCAACTGAGCCACCCAGGCGCCCAATACTAGAGAAATTTGACAGACGAGATAGTCTGGAGCTGAAAGCATTGCAGAGAAGACAAGTTTTCAGTGGGGCAATAGAAGTCTTTAGGTGTTAAGCTCCGGAGAGGAGAAAAAGAATGTGGGTGGGCCCCAAAGGCGTGTTGATGCCTACCTACCACCCATTCTGGATTTTCCTCCCAGTTTTTAAAACATAGGATCGTATAACACAATAAAAATGGAAATAACTGACAAGTACAGAGTTTGATACATGGTAGAAGTTTAACAGATGTTAATGGAAGTTGAATTTCAGTCATCTGCTTGTCAACATGTTTGTCTTTCTTCCTCCTGACAAAACCACAGGTTTTTTTTAAATGAGTAGATCAAGAACAACGTCACTAAAAATAGATTTTTAAAATGGAAATTAAAACAGAAAAGAGGTGTGAGTGTTCTTGCCAGTCAACTCAGCTAGCACTTTGTCAGTGAAGGAATCATAGAAATGTGGGCTGAGAAGGGTGTGCCTTCCAAAAAAGAGGTAGAAAGGAGGGCAACAGGGAATGGAATGTCATCCCCTTAAGCACCAGATTCCCACAAAAACATTTCTGCAAGCCAGTAATTTCACCCCAATAGCTCAATGCATCCATGTAGTTAGAGTTTCCTTGATTTAATAGAGCTAGCATTGCCATTAAGACAACATCTGTATTATATTTTAGAAAATGAAACTTACACCATAGAAATTAAAGCAAGCAAAATCAAATTTTTGTGTGAAAAAAAATCTATCTGTACTGAAAGGAATCCACAAATAAACTGCAAATATGTATAAAGCACCTTTGAGATGTGAAAACTACTCTCTGGGCCAAGACAAATGATGGATGACCACGTAGTTTAAAAAGGATCCTACAAGGCAGCTGCATATGTGCACAAAAGCAATCAGGTTCCAACAAGCCTTCACCCACCTTAAAGAAATCAGACAATGGAGTTATTATTTTTGCCAGTCAAGGCTCTTCAACATGATGTTATCTTCATATGTTAATGCATATTTTTAAGTTTCATTAAGTTCTATGGCTTCCTAATCTGTTTATGGAGTTTGAGGGCCAGTGAGATACTTTAGTATTAAGATTTCCTTTTTTTCCTTATAAATACTAGATTTCTTAGGCCTTGGCTGGAGGAAACACTCATGCTTAACCATCATAACAGCATCGCCATGTCCATTCACTGAAACAATATACATGATCCACCCTGTGGAACAGGAGTAGAGAATATAGTCAATCAACCTTTATTATTAGCAGACTCTGCGAATTTTCCCTACTTGCTAAAATTTATTTATAACCCCCAAATCAATACCTGCAGCACTTTTGTGGTCATTTGTGGACATGCATAGAGAGGCAAAAAATTTGAGCTACCTGATATGCATATTTTCAGCTGAGGCTGAACAGGGCAACACTCTGCCTCCTTGTTTCAGCTGTCAGACTGTAAACATGCGTCTTTTACACAGTCTGTTTAGTGCTATATTTTTTCCATGTTTGTGCTTTTTGTTGGTGATTTCACTGTTTAAAATGGCCCCCAGGCGTAGTACGAAGTGCTGTCCTGTGGCCTTACAGAGTATAAAATATGTGAACCAGATAAGTTCTGTTCGGCCATGAGCTATAGTGTGGTTGGCTTGAGTTCAATGCTAATGAATCAACAACATATATCAAATTAGTTGTCTTTAAATAGAAACATATGAAAAACAAGGTTATATATTGATTGGCTGACAAAAATGTGATCAGAGACTCTCAGGAACCTAACCCTGTATTTCCCCTAAAAGGAATAGCTCAATCTTTGCTAATAAAGTGTTTGTAGCAACTTTATACAACATAACTATTATAAGTAATGAGGGTCAACTGTATTGTGGTCCATGGTTTATGGTGAGAAAAATGAAATCCAGAGACTAAATTATTTCCTTCACTGTCACCCACCCAGTTAGAAGCAGGGTAAAGACTAAAATTGAAGTGTTTTATTTCCAAGTCCAGTGATCATTTTTCTGCCTAATACCCCTTCTCCAATCTCACCTTAGTTATTGATCTAGAGAAGGCTTTCCTTTACACATTACATGGGATGCCCAGATTTACTCAGCATTCTCCAGTCCAGAGCACTCTCTTTCAAAGTGTGTCTTTTCAAATATGAAAGGGGCACCTGGGTGGCTCAGTTGGTTAAGCATACAACCAAGGAATGGAATGTCTTCCCTTCAGGTCATGATCTCTTGTCTTCCCTTCAGGTCATGATCTCAGGGTTATGAGATCAAGCCCTGTGTTGGGCTCTGTGGTCAGTGCAGAGTCTACTTGAAATTCTTTCCCCCTCTTTCTCCTTCCCCCTCTGCCTCTCTCCCTGCTCACACTCTCTCTGTCTCTCTAAAATGAATAAATGCATACAGTCTTTAAATAAAATATGAAAAATAGCTGAAATTGAATTTTGAAGCTGAAAGGGGCAAAGACTACATGACAGTTCAACTTAGGTAGTGTAATTTTAATGTTTGAGTTATGATGATTCATGAATAGAAGGTATAGAGAGGGAAGGAGATAAGATTAGACTTCATTGAATGTTTCTTCTGTGCCAGGCAAATATAGCCAATTCCAATATTTTACCTTATCTAATAAGAAATCCGTGGGTTCAGCAAATTCATTTACCTATTATCTTTTAGAAAAGATGGTGGTTTCTAAGAAAATTGATCTCATACTTTTTTAAAGAAAGATGCCTAATAGTATGAACAGGTTTCTAAGGAGTAGAGGTATAAATTCAAAACTTATCTGACTCATTCCAATTAGAACAGCTAAAATTAAAGAAGAAAACAAAACAAAACAAAAAAAATGGCAATACCAAGCTATGGCAAGGATATAGAACAACTGAAATCTTCACAGTTTGCTATAAAAAGTGTATAGCTACTTTGAAAACAGTTTGACATTTCTTATAAAGCTAAATATATACTGAATATCTGGCACAGCAATCCTACTCCTAGATATTTACACAAGAGAAATGAAAGTATATGTTCACATAAAGATGTGTAAGCAAATGTTTAGAGCTGTTTTATTCATAATTGCCCCAAACTAGAAACAACCCAGAAGTCCATCAATTGGTGAGTGAACAAATAGTGGTATAGCCATATAATGGAATCCTATTCAACCAATAAAAAGAACTACTAACACCCGCAACAATGTGGATATATCATGAGAGCACTATGCTAAGTGAAAAAATCCAGACAAAAAAGTCTACATAATACATGCTTCTATTATAGGACATTCTGAAAGGGCAAAAATATAGAGACAGAATCAGATAAGTGGTTGTCAGAGGCTGGGAGTAGGGGTAAGAGATTGACTACAAAGGAGCAAGATGGAATTTTCTGGGGTGATAAAAATGCTTTATATCTTGACTGAAATTGACAAAATATAACAGTTTATCAGATTGGATGAAACAAGGGTAGACAAATAGGAAACAGAGACATCTTTCATAGTGTGTTTAAATTTTGAAGGAAAGAGGAAAGTTGCCTATCCTCTAGATTAAGCTATAACTACAAAAGAATATTTTATTTTTTTTAAGATTTTATTTATTTATTTGAGAGAGAGAGCAAGTGAGTGTGTGCAAGCAGGGAGAGGGAGAAGGAGAGGGAGAGGGAGAGAGAGAATCCCAAGCAGACTTCACACTGAGTGCAGAGCCCGACACGGGGCTCCATCTCACGACCCTGAAAACCTGTCCAAGATGCTGTTTGAGATTCTCTTTCTCTAAGATACAACAGGCAAGTTGTTTGCAGACAGTCTAGGCAAACTATTTCTTCTGTTTTATGAGAAGTTTGTTACTTTTAACATATTGATCCCAAGATTATTTAACAATTAGATATATTAAAAACAGTATAGAGAATTTCTTAAAGAATATGGTTATAATCATGTTATCTTAGAAAAAAGGGAAAGATACTGAGAAAGTAAAAATGTTTACATTTGAATGTAGATAAAAGCCTTTAATCATTGGAAGTTTCTTCCCTTTTGTGTTATACTGTAATAAAACAGTAAAGCAAGATGACAAAATGGAACCTAAAAGCAATATGTGAGTCCAAGGAGCAAAGTCACTTAGGAGTGAATGCCACCTGCCACCTTGGAAGAGAAGAGCCAGTGAGGATGAGGGGTCCTTCACTTCCCAGGACAGAGTGAGAAAAGGATTCTAAAACAGTTGATCTCTAGTCACAGTTGTGACTCTTCTAGTGGCACACTGCCTGTTTGGATGATGGTTTCAGATTTGACTCAATTTTTTGGCCTTCCCTGACTTTTTTCTTTGCCACAGCATCCCTCACAACTCAAGTCTGCTTCAAAAGCCTGAATGTTTTACTTAATTAGGTGTGTTCATCAACAGTGGATAAAGGAGTGGTAGGAAATGAGCTGTTTTTACTGCTAAAACAGTCCTTCCTTGGCAACTCTGATAAGACACTCTGGGAAGATCAAGTCCATGGTGCCTTGAACCTGCATGAAAGCAAGAGCTTTCATGGAGCCTCGTGATTCCTTGAATGATGATACACATTAGTAAAAAAAGACTTGGGATCTAGACTGGAATTTGGTCTGGAGAGAGGGACTAAGCAGGAAGACTCCTTATCCCTTGTGACCTATATCATCCAAGAGACCCAGATATTGACTGACCAAGGAACAGACCAACTGGATGGAAACTGCTTACCTAATTTTATGTTTTGTTACTTGCTTTGTTAGTAAGGTCTTAGCAACTGATAAGTGTCTGATTTTTCTTTGTAATAATTTTATAAACAATGATATTTTTGAAGGGAGCAAATGAGTTCAGCTTAAAGCACTAATCACATTCATCAATGAAGTCACACTAGAGGTCAGATACAGCTAGAGCATTTATTATATTGTAGTATCCTGTTTAGTTCATCTATTTCTTTTGCTAGGATATAAACTCCACAGGAATGGTAACCATTATTCTTCTTTATATCTTTATTCCTCCTAACATTAGTTAGGTGCTTATAAAATGTTTTTCTATAAGAGACAAGAAATTTCACAAATGCCTACCCTGAAAATATAATTAATGAAGAATGCCATGACATAAACTTTAGCATGAGGTCAAAGCCAAGGCCAAAGGCTAAGGAGATAAAAGCCTGGCCTGATCCAACTTTGTCCCAGGAGGCCCATTTGTTCCTCAGGGGAATTCAGGGATGTAGGTCAGCTATAGGGTGGATCTTGATCTGGTTCTCTTTAGGCTCTCTTGGGCACAGGTCAACTTTCCTAAATGATAGCATATCCAATACAGACTCACCCTTGGCTTTGGGCCAGTCCTGAAATGGCCTCTGGAATGAAAGTCAAGGCCATCTATTAAGTCCTCAGAAGACATGGTCTTTAAACTGCTCTAAACTATCAAACATTTTCTGTGATTATTTTAGAAGGATATTTGTTCACATATTGTTTTCAATCACTCTTTGGTCAACATTTATGCCCAGTTTTTTTGTAATGGATCTAAAAATTATCCTCCAGAATTTATTTCCACTTATCTTTTGCCTATCAAAGCCATATGCCAATAAATAAAATGATCTGTATTTCTCATTCTATTTTTACTCCACTTAAATCATCCTTTAAATTACAGTAAAAAGGTACTCTCTGTATTATCTATTGCTACATAATAAATTAACCCAAAGCTTAGAGACTTAAACAGCAATAAACATTTATTATCCACACAGTTGCTGTGGATCAGGAAGGAACTTGGAAACAGTTTGGTTAGGTAGTTACAATTCAGAATCTCTATGAGATGCAGTCAAGATATTGACCAGAGCTGCAGCCATCTGAAGGCTTGACTGGGGCTGGAGGATGCACTTCGAAAATGGTGCATTCATATGGCTAGCAAATTAGTGCTGGCTATGGGGAGGAAGAAGTCTCAGTTTCTCATGTGGACCTCTCCACAAGACTTCTCCAGGTTGAGTGATCCAAGATCAAGAGCCAGGTGTGAACTGCAATGTCTTTTATTACCTAGCCTCAGAAGTCACACATCTTCATTTCACTTCCTCTGTATGCTAATGGAAAATAGGCCAGCCGTGTTTCAGTATGCGAGGGGACTCTACAAAGGCATGAATACCAGGAGAGGAAGACCACTGAGGGTCAGTCATTTGAATACTATACTTCCACATTTAAATTTTTTGCACCACAACAAAACCAACAGCATAAAACAAACTGTGCTCACATCTTAGTTGTGAAGTTTGAGATTTTTCAGAACTATCTCAAAGCCCTTTCTGTGTGTTCTATGCACAGAGTGGTAATCCTTCTAACCACTTACCTGATACATCCTAATTCTAACTCAGTAAAAGGCATCTGTTTAGACATATGGCTCTTAACTTTTATTGGCTTCTAGACATCTTTGAGAATCTCAATACCTCAGGGCAAATACCCTCCAAAATGTACATATAAGTACACTCCTTTACATACAACTTCAAGAGTTTTATGGACTCCCAGAGCTAAGAAAAGAAATTCTAAACTATGCAGTGTTTTCAGCTGGCCACCAAATACAAATGTCATAGCTAATGCTCAATAATAGGTTTATGTCCAGTATTAACTGAGGGGCTGGCTAACAGTCTATGTAAGTAAAAATAACAAAGAACTTGTATGGAAAGGATCAAATTCATCTTCAGTTTCACACTTGCTATTTTTCTGGATTGACCTGGTAAAGTGAACTGTTTATAGGAGGATTTCTTGAGTTTAGGTTACACTTAACAGATGCTTCAGGCTAATATTAAGCATTAACTTTAACATATATATATACACAAGCGAATGACTCTCACTAATATCTCATAATGTCACCAAAAACTTTGAAGCCCCAGTTTTAAACATTACTCACTACCAAACAAGGTTACATTAATGGTGAATGCTGCTTAAAGCTCCAGCCAGGTATGGAAAAAGGTGGTTTCTAGGTATAAAGGCAGACAGAAGTTCATCACAAGAACTAGTGGTGAACTTACTGTCTCAAGCTAATTTTTTTTCTGCAGACATGCATCCCATACTGAACAATGGAAACCATGGGTTCTCCAAGCTTATAGAGCTATAATAAGCTAGCTAAGTTACTCTTAACCACTTTCTTTGAATTAGTGTCTCAGTACTTGGTGTTGATTATATAAAAAGATCAGTATTATTTCTCTATACACAGTTAATCTCACCAGAATCAGCAGTGATAGTTGCTAAACATGCAAATTATTAGACCTACTAAATCAGAATCTTGTGTGAGTGTAGTAAGGGGTAGGGGGCATGAAGGGAGGGGATGGGGAAGATAGGGCTCTGTATACCTAAGAGATTCACTAAGTCAGTGGTTTGCAAAAATGTGGTCCCAGGGCCAGCGGCACCAGCGGCACCTGGAAACTTGAGAGAAATGCAGATTCTCTGGGCCACTTCACCTCTGATCCACTGAGTCAGAAACTCTGGGGATGGTGTCCAGCACGCTGAGGTTTAATAAGCCCTCCAGATGATTCTGATACTCATTCAGGCTTGAAAACCACCACTCTTAGTGATTCCTTGCTCTTCAGTATAGTCTGAGAATTATTATCTCCAGGTTTGTTAAACAGCTGTGTCTCAATAAAACAAAATTCATAGCTTTCTTTTCCTATTCCCATCTTCCACAACCAGAGCTTGTGGATGGATGTAGGATGCAAGTACCATAAAGGAGGAAGAGTAAGTGGGAGAGAGACTTTAGTTTCAAAGCAGATAAATGGAGGTACATGGTCTTCCCTTAAAAAAAAAAAAAAGGAAGAAACAAACACTCTCACAAAATAAGAAAGTGCCTAGAAAGAAATATCCCTAAAAAGATCTTGACTTTGCTAATGCTTATCCTTTAATGCCTTTTAAATTATTTGATAATATAATTTACAGGAAGTTTATTTAGTGTTAACGCCTGTGGTCCCTTTGTGGCCTATGAAACTCTGGCCATGAAAAAGAAAGTTTGAAATGGATGTTTCTGGGATACCACAAAACCTTACAGATGACATGTGAGCATGGGTTATGATGACTTTGGAAAACGCTACAGTAAATACTTGTTGTCTTAATTTTCTGACATAAGTGAAAACAGATGCTTAGAATGAATGGCCGATTAAGAACAAGTGTTATATAATGCAATTCAGCTGACAAATTTAGGCGATTATAAAATTAAATTGTGTTCTTTGTAAAGAGCTGAGAAAGGCACCTGAAAGTATTTGAAAAAGCACTGACACGTTGGTGAAAAATTGTGAAAATGAGATTTCTTGCCAAGAGTATGTGGAGAAGGAATTTTGACTAACCAGGAGTATGAAGTATTGTTACCTCCTTAAGTGACTTATGGATATTTTTATCAGTCTTTCTGGAGATTGAGTTGTAATATCAATATTTAAAATTTGAGTTACTGTTTTCCAAAACAGGATAAAAAACTAATCACTTGCTCCAGTGAAAGACTGTTTATAAAGATTTTTCAACTAGATTGTTCCATATAAGAGCAAAACCTTAAACCACAGTAATACTGGTATGTTAATCAATCAAAAATCAATGGTGCACCACACCAAGTTTAACCTATTTCTAGGTCTTTCATCTATTTCATATTTATTGGTTTTTGGTTAGCATCTCAAGGAGAACCAGCACAATAATTCAGCATGGCACACACATGTGTAAGCACCCACACCTGAATCTGGAAACCTAATTTTATATATATATTTTTTCACTAGTCATTATTACTGTAGGTCATGGTTGAAAAGGTCTAGAAGCCAATAGAATATATAAAGTTTCTGTGGCAGAGATACTGGAATTCTTCTAGCACAAGGGTTAGAACTTGAAAAAGACATGAAAGCGGAAAAGAGGAGGCTGGAAAGAGAGAAAGATTTGGAAGGCATCTGTTGAGTATAGCAAAGCAAAGGGGGAGCCGGAGAAACAGAGATCAAAGAGGGAGACTGGCACATTGAAATGGCATTAAATGCCTGCAACTGTGATCCAGTTGCCAATTTGGGGATCTCATTTTACGGGGACATTTGATACAAAAACTCGGTTTCAAGGAACTGTTGGCTACCAGTGAAATGAAGAGAAACATGGTTATGAACTTAACATCTAACTCAACGAGCCCCTGGAAAACAGCAAAGTTCTCTTCAAGTTCTTCAAAACATTAAACCCCAACAACTACAACGGAACAAAAATCCAGGAATAAATAGAAAAGTGACCTTACAAAATATCACCGTTGTATCTGGCTTTTATCGTGCATTGGTTGTTGCCATAATTCAAGAGATGTAATAACTTAGGCCTTCTTTAAAACCATTTAAAAATGAACTGTGGTGTTAATATACAGTTATGGTTTGTCCAATCTGATAGGCACAGAGCTTATCAGATGAATGTAAATCTGTGCTTTTTGCAAGCTTGCTGATGCCAAGATAAACGAGTGGGAAACCATATTTTCAGTCAAGTAGAACATTTAGCATGACACAGAAACACCCACTGTCCCCTCAAAAAAGTTATGAAGTGTGCATTGTCTTCCAAAAGGATGATTCCTGCTGTATCTGAACAAATAAAGAGTCAGCTGTGAGGTGAAAATGAGCGTCCAAGTGGCCAGCAGAAAAGGCTGGGGGTGGAAGTCAGCAGAATGTTCTGAGGATTCCTTTGGTGTTGACAGAGGGAGAAAGAGGAAAGGAGGGTAGTATGAGGAAAAGGGAGAGAGAAGGAGAATGAAAGGAAAGGAAGATTAGGAACAAAAAGAGAGGGCAGGAAAAAAAGTCGCATTAAGTGGCTGATCAGACCGGCACAGTACCCGAGAGTTGGCTAGACAGAGGGTAGCAGGCATCCAGGGGAAATTCAAGTCACACAGAACTGCATCCCAAGGGTATGTGGGGATAAAACTGACCAAGGACCACAATCATGCTCCCAAATCTTTCACAATAGCAGATTTACTCTGATCTGGGCCTTCCAAACCCCTGCAGAGTGTTGGACAAAGGAACAGGAGCAGGATGCTGATGACAAGAATTATGCTTAAAAAAATCCACAGTGCCGTGGTTCCTCTCCTCAGGCCCTGTGTCACTGTGTGGCTGACCCACTACAGGCCCAGGCCCAGGAAACTCTGCCATCCAGCAATGGAGCACTCTGGTAACTCAGCATCCTTTCAGGAAGGGTCTAGGAGACCAGAGCATCCCGGCGGTCTTCCTCTAGCTGCCATGGCTAGAGGATTTTCCAAAAATGCATCTGGTCTTCACATCTCCTCTTTTTTTTTTTTTTTTTTTGAGAGAGAGAGAGAGAGAGAGAGAGAGAGAGAGAGATCGCACCAGAAGCAGGGGGAGTGGCAAGCAGGGGGAGAAGTCCTGAGCAGGGAGCCCAATGCAGGACTAGATCCCAGGACCCCAGGATCATGACCTGAGCCGAAGGCAGACGCTTAACTGACTGAGCCCCTTCACATCCCCTCTTACTTAGGTTAAGAAAGTTACTACCAAGACAACAACAACAACAACAACAAACCGGTAAAGCCACCCTACTATTACTGATTAGTGGAAGCTAAAGAGAGAACTGTTGTTTTTCTTCTACCCTTGCCTCAGGGAAGCAGATCTGATTTCAGCGAGGTCAGTTCACTTGCCCAGACTCACATTTACTCCTGCACTTCGCCCACTAGCCCCTATTGCTATTTTCCAGTATTTGCCATTTCAATTGAGGATGAAACACCAGACTAAACCTCAATGGAAGAACATGGCCAGCATCATTTTCCTTCTAATTCTGGTAAAAATATGAGTAATTAGGGAATTCTTCTGTGACAACAGGATCATTGGGTGTTTGAAGAGGATGAGCCCGCAGAGGGAAAGAGGGGCTGTTCTTCAGATCATCTGATACCTTGTCCTACACTTACTACCTAGAAAGGCTTTAACTCCATCTGGGAAAGGGAAAGGAGAAGAAAACTCTGACCTGTATCCCTTGCTGGCATATCTGTAACAGGACTGAATTCCAGAGTTCTCTGCCAGCATGACATTGGCAGCTGCCCCAAACTCCTCCTTCAACGACAGAATCTGCTGCTCTCAGAAAAGGAAGGCCTGTTAGGGCTCACACGCACATGTGCGCACAGCGGACTCTCAGCAGGGCCCTTGGAAAACCAGAATGTTTTCTTATCAGTTATCAGAATGGAAAAATCAAAGAATGGCATTTAAGGAGAAAGGAAATCTTCAACTCTGTTTGGGCATCTTGTCGGAAGCAAAATACCCCAAGTTTTGCTAGCAAGGGTTTATTCTCCACTCAGAGAGGACAGACCCTTTGTTTTATTAGAAATCCAGTGGAATACATTTCAAAGATGTTTCAGATTATAAGCCATCCTATGTGCTCACAAATTATCCTTAACATAAAACAGAAAGAAGATGAGCTGGAACGTATATGGTAAACATGAACAATCACCATTTCCAAAGGTGATTCATATAACTTGGACCTTTATCTAATAGGGAAATTCATTGTACATTTGCTTAACTTCATTTTGCATTAACTAGGATCATGGAGTGCTTTGTTTTTCTTAATATATTACATTAATTCGTTTTTGTCACATATATATCACTGAAAGCTAGTGCATGGCAACACAATGAAATAGCATAACTCTTGCAAATTTTTGCTAAATAAGGATAAAGAAGACACCAACAGTT
This sequence comes from Halichoerus grypus, assembly GCF_964656455.1. NCBI lineage: Eukaryota > Metazoa > Chordata > Mammalia > Carnivora > Phocidae > Halichoerus > Halichoerus grypus. The sequence continues at coordinate 47,987,479 of NC_135712.1, forward strand.
TCATCTAAAAGAAAATTACTTTTCTGTGGCCAAATAATTTTAAATACAACTTTCTCAAACTCCTTGAAGGCAGGAAATGTCTTACTCATCTTTGTAATCCTAATATTGATTTTTTTAAAAAAATGCTAGTTGAATAACAGAATGAATAAATTTAGTCCAGTCCTGAAAAACACAATCAACCATAGTTTCTCAGATCTAGTTTCTGAGATTTTATAAAAGTAGAGATTAGCACTTATTTTCTAATACCAAAAACAAATGTTAATCTCAATTTTAAACATTTCCTTATTCTATGTAGTCTGAGAAGGGAGTCTCAAAAATTTTCCAAATAAGGCTTTAAAATTCTAGAACAAAGCAGAAAAAAAAATAAAAATCATCTTTGAATTGATGTTAAAACCTAAATAGCAAAACGCTTTACTTCTAACTTTTAAATTTTACTCTGCACTCATCCAGGAAGATTTATTAAGCACTTAAACATACAAATTTTCAAAACTGTAGATCGGTGGTTCTGAACTCTGGTCGTATTGGAACCACCTGAGGAATTTTTAAAACTCTTCCACCCCAGGCCAATCAGATCATAACTGAGTAGGGAAGCACAGCTCTGCTGATACTTTTGAAAATTTTCAACTACTCTAATGTGCAGTGAGGGTTACAACTATCAGGATAGATTTTATAGTATTTGTACTCAGAGCTAAATACCTTTTTTTAATTTATTTTGAGAGAGAGAGCACGAGCGGGGAGAGGAGCAGAGGGAGGGCAGCAGCGGGAGAGAATCTCAAGCAGACTCCATGCTGAGTGCGGAGCTGGACATGGGACTTGATCTCACAACCCTGAAATCATGACCTGAGCTGAAAGCAAGAGTTAGCCGCTCAACTGACCGAGCCACCCAGGTGCCCCAAGAGCTAAACTTACTTTAAAAGAAAACATTGAATTGTTATATCATCAGTGAAGCTTGAACTGGATCTCAACTTTATCTAAAATTAATTTCTAATCTGACCAGCAGGTGCTTGGAGTAGGTGGACTTGGTTTTGTTTTCTAATGTGTAGACTTAGGTGTATAGTCTGTGACTGGAGAACAATAATGAACTTTCTATGAAGGCATCACATCTTCTACCTCCTTTTCAGAATTCCACAGGGAGGAACATTAGCTGACTGTGCCAAAAGAGCCTAAAAACCTCAGGCTAGCTTTAATGTTCCCAAATTTCTATCAAAATCACTGGGAATACAAGTCAGGGTTTTGTTAGAGCAGGGAAACCTACAACACACCCTAAAATTCTCACTGTGGAAGGCTCTTGGTGGGGACCCCAAGCTAACATGAGTGGCAGAGTGAGCCCTGATTCAGTCTTCCTGTCCACAGAACTTCAACAAAGTAGATGGAGACCATGAAGTTTACCCTTCTTACCATGTACCTCCTAGTCCTTTGGGATAATCCCAACACAGAAAGAGACCATGGGCTAGAGAAAAACACACACACAGGATACTCTAGTATTAAACATTCTACAAGGTTCTAGATATGTTAAGAATATATCCTGTGTACAACCTAAATTTTGTTTTGATTCTTAGAGCATATGGAAGAATTGCTTTATTAACAGCAAAACGGATCTGAAAGAAGCTCCTTTAGTTCATCCAGTTGTCTCCATCACATCTACTAATACAAGTATACTTTCTTCCTCCAAACGCAAATTTAATTTGACCTTATAACAATTCCTCCATTTACTGGAGAAACCACCCACTGATGTTTCAGAAGCATATTTTATGGGGACTGTGTCATCAACTCAATAGGGGCTACTTTCTTAATATTTATTTATTTTGTTAAAGGAAATTTTTGCTTTGTCTTATGTTTTCTCTTTCTGTTTGAGAGATGGTGGCATCTAAGTTTTACAATGAAAAACAGAGCTTCTATTTGGGGAGAATTTACTTTGCATATCCCTCTACATGGGACTGACCACATACGATGTGTCACAGAGGAAATCAGCAGAGGAATCCAGGCATTGACTGGATTCTTGCATACAGAAAATTGTGTCCTCAATATTTCCCTTAAGTCTTTGCGCTTATCATATTTATCTCTATTCTCAGCAATTTCCTAGAATTGACCCTAACCATGTAGGGAGACAAATTGGCAGTGTGCCTAATGGGCATCTGGCACTAAAGGCTGAATTCTATGGGAAGTGGATGGGTGCTAGTGCTCAAACCAGTATATTCTCTGGAGTTAGATTTCCTTATATTCATAGTTCCACTATATCACTTACTAGCTATATGACCCTAACAGCCATTGACCATTTTGTGGTGGGTAGGCTTTAAGACAACCCGCAATAATCCCTTTCTCCTGGTAGTCATTCTCTGGTGTAATCACCTTATATGACAGGAAATGAGTTGCTTCTAACCAATAGAATATGGAAAAGGTGATAGGCTTTCACTTCCATGATTAAGCTACATAAGATTATAATTTTCATCTTGCCTGCAGATTCATCTGGGATTGTACACTTTGATGAAGCAAGCAGCCATAATAGAAATGCCCATGTGGCAAAGAAAACTGACGTGACCTCTGGTCAACAGCCAGTGTTCCTCAAGAAACTGAATCCTACCAACAAGCACAAGAACTTCCAACTCTCTGTTCAGCCTTCATATGAGGCCCCAGCCCCGGCCAACTCTCTGTTCCGCCTGTGAAAGACATCCAAGGAGAAGCCTCAGCTAAGCCAGACTCATTCTCCTAACCCACAGCAACTGTGAGATAATAAATGTGCGTTATTTTAAGCTGATGAGTTTGTGGTATTTTGTTATGCATCAACAGATAACTAACAAACTCTTTAAGCTTAGTTTCTCATCTGTGGAATGGGAGAAATAATAACATATCTTTCATAGGCATGAGGATAAAATGAGATAATTTATCTAAACACTTAGCATTAAACACCATGCCTGTTATAGAGTAATATGGTTGTTACATTCTTTTTATTTATTAAACCGGTTTTTTTTTAAAGATTTATTTATTTATTTGAGAGAGAAAGAGTGCATGAGTGGGGGGAGGGGCAGAGAGAGAGAGAGGGTAAGCAGACTCCCCGTTGAGTGTGAAACCCAGTGCAGGACTCCATCTCAGGACCCTGAGATCACAACCTGAGCTGAAACCAAGAGTTGGATGCTTAACCGACTGAGCCACCTGGATGCCCATTATCATATTCTTTATGTGATTTTAACATAATGTATGTATCGAAACCCTTGGTTTTCTATTTTTAGCATGTTCCTTCTTTAGCTGATGCTATTTATTTTTACATTTTTATTTTACTATTCTAATATCTCTCACTCTAGATATCCTATTTATATTTTTATTTTACATGTATTCTTAAATCACTTTAATTTTATATATTTCAACATTCCTTCTTTTATAATGATAATCAGGAAACAAGCAAAAGGAAAATCTTTCTGAGGATGGTGTCCCAGTGGGTCACATCTCCTGAATGACCCTCTCTTTATTAGACAACTTACTTTTGTCTTAGACAAACTTTCTGTCAACTCACATGAACCTACAAAATCATTTTAGCTGTCTTTTCTGTGATACAATATAGATAAATTCTTCTATTCTCAGTTGTTCCTCTGTGCCCCATTACCTTGAAAGAGGGAGAGAGGCTAAGATTCCTTACTGTTTAGTGTCTCATAGTCTGATATAGCCGTCTATAAAACTAAACTAAACCAGTGAATGTATAATGAACACAGAGGAACTTTATTTTTAAACCTTGGGTTCTAAACATGATAGTCTCAGCATAAAAACAAATTATATTTAACCAATTTTTACATTCTTAATATAAGTTACTTTTATAGCAAAGGCTGGATCTCATTCAGTTTTACCTAGTAGATGCTTAAGAAACACCACTTGAATAGACAAACATTTCAATAAACTGCCAAGAAACTGTAAACCTGTCAAAGATGTGAAAATAATTCTCCCATGGTTTTCAAACTTTTTTGGTTTCCTTTTAGCAGGGGAGCCATTGTCCTCAATGTATCCTCCCAGAGTGACACCAGCACATAAATATTTACCACTTCTTAAAAGCAGAGTCATACCCACTAGGCTTCTTTGGCACTCCGCACTATTTCCCCCCCCGAACATCCCTACCCTAAGATTAAAGAGATCCTCTCCAGCCCCTCGCAAGTATCAATCACCTTTTGGGGAAATGGACTAGGCCACTCGAGTGATACATGAAATTTTATCAAAGTGAGATTGGGAGGTATCCATGGAGAGCGAGAGCCAGACCCCAGCTAAGTGTCTGGGAAAGTTTACAGAGCAAGACATAGGAGTCCTCCTCTCCAAAGACAGGCTTCTACTCCCTCATTGTTGTCAATCTTGGGGAGTTCAGGGCAGATAGAGACCAGGAAGACACAGCTGCATCCTGTGTGGACTTCCCAATCCTGGCTTCTTCTCTGAGTACTTTAACACCTGCTGATCATGGGCACCTGGGCGGGGGGGGGGGGGGGGGGGCGGGGCGGTGGTCTGGGGTCTGGCCATGCAGCTGCCTCTGTTGGGAAGGCCACTCACCTCTCAGCCCTCCTCTTGCTTGCCCAAATTTATATTTGTCTTCCAGGCCTCTACTTAAGTACTTTATCCTCTCCTAATTCGTGATCCCTCCAAGCTAGATTGGGTCCTTCTGGCTGTTCTCAAAGTTCTTTGTGCTTCACCCAAATTGGAGGATAATCTCACTCTATTGTAATTATTTCTTTACATCCCCATCTCCTCCATTAACTGGTCAGCTCCTTGAAGACAGGTGCCAAGCTGTGTCCTCCTAGCCTCAGTGTTCTGCATATACATGGAATATAATTTGTTACTTGAATAAATTAGTATATCTTCACATAAAGCAGGGAACTGATATTACACAGAAATTAAGGGTATAGTCTTTTGCCATTTGCTGACTGTGTGACTTTGGGCAAATCACTTAAGCACTCTGAAAACAATTTTATGCCCTGTAAAATAAGAATAGTAGAATACCTGCTTAATAGGGAGCTTTGAGAATTTAGATTTTCCACATTAAAGATATTTAGCCCTGAATTACCACAGGCAATCTGAGCTCAAAAAATGTTGAGAAGAGTTATTAGTAACTATGGAGTTATTGTTATTATTACCATCCACCCCTGTTTTCTGTCCTTGCAATCAGTGACTTCTACCTTGTCAGGTAAGAACCTGAGGCAAAGAGCCAGCTGCCTCTTGGCTCAGCCACATGCCAAGAGTCATGCCCAAGAGCCTTATGCCTTCAGGCTATCTGATTACACTTGTATCTTGGATGTTCCTCTGTGATTTTCCTCACACGTGCCTCAGGATTGATAGCGTTAGCTAGAAATAGTAGCCTTCGCCTGCCGGCTGATCACAGTCTTCCACACACAGGAGTTTCTGCAGAGAGGTATGTCAAGCCCCTCATGTCCCACTATGAGCTTTTGTTGGCTTCCTTCACTACGTATTGTTCTCTGTGGTTTTTATCTTAGCCTGGTATGCAATGAGGGAAGAAAAGTTCTGTGGTGCCAAGAATAAAGATTCCAAGAGGTAGCTGGAGCACAGGGGCTTTCAAAAGTGTAAAACAATGTGGTAATTCTTCTCAGGGCCTGTATGTTATGGCTTTAATTCTCTTCCTGAAAGACAAGTACAAGGGGATCTCTCCAGGAAGCTCTGTGAGGCCTTACCAATCCCCAGGGAAAGCTGATCCTGAGGCAAAAGTGCAGCTTTCCACAGATAAGAGCAATGTTTGATCTTGACAATCAAACATTGGTTGATGACGGTCAGGATGGAGTCTAGGAGAGGTCTTCTCTCATTGTCTGTAGAGCAACACTCAACTCCCTCGCCCCACCTTTCTGCCAAGAACATGACACCTACATTTATTGCCCTTCAAGAGATCTGTCAGTCTGGACACAAGATCACAAATTATAGTGTACAGATTTTTAAATATTGATCCATTTTTCTATGACCCAATTAACATTATATCTCATCTCATTTAATTCTAAAACACTATGAGATAGTTATCATTATTGTAAAACTGAGGCTTAGCCAAGGTAAATGATTTGCCAAAACACCTACTCGTTAAGTGGTAGAGAGAAGAGATCCATTAGTAATAGTCTCTTAACTTTACTCTAAGCTTTTGAAAAGTAGGAAAGACTTCCAATATCTTATTTTCTATAACAAAGTATGTGGCTAGGTATGCAAATAGGCATAAGACAAGGGAAAAATGATATCTTATTTAACAAATAATTTTTCTTATAAATAGCCAACTATATATATATATATCAACTATATGTGACAACTATGCAGATATATAAATATAGTAATTTGTGTATGTGTGTGTATAGGATATGTTCTTGGGAAAATGTGAAGATTAAGATAATGGTTATGATATTTGCAGGAAAAATTGTATTCACGAGAAGGGTAGCATTCACACATACACTGCACAATGTAACTCATAAGGTTTGGGGTAGAGAAGCCTGCTCACAGGGCAGGACATGGATTTCTGACTGGAATCCAGTCCTGGTTCTGCCATCGATGGGGGAAAGTTACTAACCCTCCTGCCTTTGGGTGTCTTCATTTGTAAAATAAATAGTTAAGCTAGGACAGTGGCTCCCAAATAGTGGCCTGTGATGAAATTTTCATTAGTTCATGGTGAAAAGAGAAAAATAAAAACAATAGACTTATTTGTATAAATTCATTTATTTTATAAATATGTTAAAATGGCTTGCTTTGATGAACAATGGGGATTTTGTTTCCTCTTTGAACATCCTCACACAATTCAAGTATGTCTTCTATAATGGAACCCTGATAGTGAAACTATATCTGTCTTTTTACCAGTTCATAAATCAAAAGGCCTGGCAACCACTCAACCACTAATGTCCTGTCCAGCTGCAAAATCCTATCCTCTTCTTAAATCACAGATGATATAAAACTAACTCTAAAGTGGGAAGGAAAAAGAATAGAAACCCTTTTTATTCCCCTCCCCACCCTGTTCTTGTTTAGCTCAGCATTTCCCCAAAGGTGTCCTGTGAAAGACAAGCCCCCAGCAAGATATTAGAGCTATTTCACTAGAAAAAGGATTCTTAGTCAAACGAGTTTGAGAAACAATGGGTTTAAAATGTTGGGCAGGTTTTTTTACTGAGTAATTCTCAGACCTTGTGAAATTCTCACATCTGTTGGGACTCCCCAAAAGACAACAAAGCACGAACACTCCTTAAGTTATGGGTGGAGAGCAGATGCCTGCCCAACCCCCTTTTGAGGTCAGTACACCTATTCTAGGAACACAGTTTGAGAAAGGTGATTTCAGCTAAAAGAAAGTTCCTTAGTAGCTTCCATAATAAAGAAAAACATAGCACCAGAGACAAGGGGACTGCCAATTATTTTATAATATAATTATTCTAATCTGACAGGGCTTTTTAACAATTACCAAAGCCACAGATATTTCTTAAAATTACAAAGGAAACCTGGATGAAAATTCTTCAAATTAAAGTGCAAAGAACTAGACAAAGTTTTGTGGCCATTTTGGGCCACTTTTCTTTTAACCACAACAAATAAAGGAAAACTGTGTCAAGAGATTTGTATCCAGTGATTGCAACATGATAATTAAAGCATTTGGAATTTGCAGAAGTCTGCAGTAACAAAATTATGGCTATCATCCCTACACGGTGAATATGAGGTAAAATAAAACCATCTGTAGGTACTGAGCTTGAGAAAACCCAACTTCTCTCAAATGATGTGTCCTTGTTAAATATTTCAGCAGGAGGAACAATTAATTCTAAATGCTTGTGCCTCCTAATCGATTTACTTAAACACTTTCACCTTGATCAAGAAACAAATTCTTAATAGAAGAAAAAGATCTAATAGTGTATGTTTGTATGTATGTATGTATGTATTTATTTATTTATTTCTGCATAATTATCTGATCAGAGTTAAGAAGGTTTACTCAGCCCTTTTTATTGCTTTTTACATCACCACGCGAAATATCAACTAGCTAAATTCTCCAGCCCTCACATTCTGGATTCAAGTTTCACTTATCACACTGAGGAGAGAACAGTTTTCACTTGGGACAAGATGATTTTGGAACAAACTATCCAAAGAGAGGACCTAGGAAGGATCTTTTGGATATTCTGACACTAACAACCCTTCTTTCTGAGTCTGTGCACACCAGGGTTTTGACAAGCCTGTGGCTCTGCATTCCTTCTAATATTTTCCATCATAACTGTAGAGTAAGTTCAGCCTGTTTTTCATAATCCCGCTGACTACAACAGTCTGCAGCCATAAAAAGCCTTCACTGACCTGGAGTTGGCTTAGAAAGTGCCTCTGCAGACAAACAAAAAAGTACATGCAATGTTTATGTTCAAAGATAGGAGAGAGGCAAGCTCTTGTGGTGGTGCTGATAGGCGCAAAAGATTTTTAGGGTCTAAATTTAGAAAGTTTAATTTTCTTTTGATGGCATTTGTAAACAAAATACCAACACTAAAATGAGAGCAGTTTAGCCAGGAAAAGGGGGAGTGTCCAGTCCAGCAGATCAAACCCTCTTCCAAACTCCCCTGGAGAGAAGTGTCTACAAATTAGCACATGACCCTACCTTGGTGTGCCCTGCCTAGCGTCCCTCAACCCCCAAGTTAGCAAGTACGCGTGAGGTTTACACCATCCAAAGCTTCAGAATTAGCTTCTTTTAAACCTAAAGCCAGTACTGGTTTAGTCTCTGGGAAGGGCAATAAAAACACCAAACGAGTCTTTTTAATAGACTACCATACCCATCTACATATGACTCAATATACAAATACAATAGTTTGAATCTATAGCATTCAAGCTACTGTGAACATCTGTGAAACCTAAGAAGTTGGTCTTCATTTTTGCATTAAAGAGATTCAATTGAAAACTAAGTAACAGAGGAGAAAAAAAAGTAAAAGTTTAAGCAACTCCTTCACACATCTGAACTTTGACTCTCCACAGAAGAACTGTATTCCGCTCCCCCCCCCCCAATCTGGTAAAGTAGATCACATTTAATATCAACATTTAAAAACTAGTATCTCTTAAAAAATTATTTTTAAAACACAAAACAGCAGAGCTACTTGCCTTTTGGCAATTTCTGTGCATTTCCCAGGGCTAGTGCAATACTTCCACAGAGAAGTAGACACCCCAAGCTGGAGAGCATGTTGCATTTGCCACCTCGCATGGGGAGTGATGCTGGTGGGCGTCCCGCAACCCTGGAACTGCATTTAAGTGGACTGTCTCCCAGTGACAGAGGCGGGCGGCTGCACTTAGCTCTGCCGTGGGCTTACTCACAGGGGGTGGAGACAAAATGACATCACACCCTTTCCCACACACACCAAAAAAAAAAAAAAAGGCACAACAGCAAAAACATATCATCACATTTCTGCCTGCTAGGTTGTAACTATCTCTTCTCTCTGTGATATAAAAATTGAAATTTTGGTCAATCTATATTTGTGAAAGGAAAAGTATTTAGGCAATTCTTAACCATTTGATGAACTCCTTTTAAAAATCCAGAAAAGGCATACTCCAAACCATCGGAACAGAGTAAGACTTTATTAAGAAGGAAACTGTTTTTAATTATCTAGTAAAACAATCCAATTCTTCTTTTAAATGGGAGTAAACTCATAAAAGTACACTTTGAACCATTCCAAAGTTCCAATATCATCAGAAACTTTAAAGAGTAAGTCATTTTACATGGCAACTCATTATACATAACACGCATATGCATGTAAGTGCATATACACGCGCAGATACATACATACATATATTCTAGAGATCTGGATGTAGAAATGGAGAACTCGCTCTTACTAATTGATCCCCAGCTCTGGGCCAGGCTCTGGAATAGTGCCCTTACCTATATGATTGCATTTTAATCTTCACAGCAGCTATGCAGGAGATAGAGCATTATTCCCATTTTACCAGTGAGGAAAACTGAGGCTCAGGGAGGTTAAGTCTCCTGACCACACTAGGGTATTCTAATGGTTAATCATTTGGGTGGGTTCTGGAATAGAACTGACTGCAGTTTAAATCTGGATGCTCTGTGACTTTGAGCAAATTTGTCCATCTAAGTCTCATCAACATTGTGTAAATTCAAGGGCTTGCTCCTTGCGAGGCACTGATCTGATTAATTCACATATATTAACCCATTTCTTCCTCAAAATTACCTAGCAGGCAGGCATGGTCATCACCCGCATTTTCCAGATGGAGAAACGGGGCATAGAGAGGTTAAGTGAAAGGCTTGAGGTCACAGTGCTCGTCAGCAACTGAGCTGGCATTTTAATCTGGCAATTTAACTCCAGAGCCTCCACTCTTAACTGCTAAACTTTCCATTCTAAACCAGAGATGATAGTATCAATTTCATAAATTTGCTAGCAGGAAGGACTTTTGGACAGTACTTACCATAGCCCCTGGCATACAGAAAGCATTTAATAAAGGCCAGATACTGAAAACAACAATCATGACAATAACAAACCCCCAGTTAAGGAGAACTATGATTCTAACTGCACTTGTCTGTCTCTAAAGCCCACACAGGTCCTCTCTCCCTCTCCCGCAATCTAGACACACTGCAGGAATGACTGGGTTAATGAAGTACTTGAAATGTCATCCAAACATTTATATTGACTCTGAAAATAGCTCGTTTCATGGGTTTGCTGTAGCTGAACCAAAACACTAAGTGGGAAGTGGTATGCTGGTCTAAAAAAATTCTAGTCAAAAGTGTTACCAAAAGAAAAATTGAAGAGACAGCCCCATCTTCCCAAAAAAGCGTGAGAAGGCACATTGTTAAAGTCATTTGGAGCCGGCCAGGTCTAAGCTCTCACCAGAGGAATGCTCTGGCACCGGCTACGGAAGGGATTGGGTTATTTAACAGGTCTTTTTCATCTCTAATTTTTTACTTGGCTAGGCAGCTCTCGCAAACCCAAGTTTGGACGTCCATCCAGCTGGCACGGCGGTCTCGGCTTCTATATGCCAATGCCATCAAGTTAAGCCAGTGAGGCCACTGTGCTAGCAGGAAATAACAGGTTTTCTGAGAGGGGGGAAAGAAAAACCCCAGCAGAAATACTGAGAAGGCTGGTTCTCCCAACAGTGTGAGGGGCCGGTCCCAGGGTTAGGTAATGGAATTCGAGAGTCAGCCTCTGCTTGGCCCGCAGGCTAAGTCCGATCGACGTTAGCAATCAGTATTTGCAGTCTGGAACTGACTGGGGGATAATTAAATAGAGGGCAATCGCCAATTATTTTGTCAGAAAAAGATGGCTGCACTACCTTAGCTAGTAAGACAAGGAGCATTCAAGGCAGATGTTAAAGTATTAGAGGTCTCCTCAGACCAGGGAGGAGAAACATCCTAAAGAAACGGACCATGATTCACCTTCACAGACAACAAGAAGTTTTCAGTTATGTCAGAGTTCCCACCTAAAGAAGAGGTACAAATGCTCCAGAAGAAGAACTCTAAGTGCCTTGCTACATGAGATAAAACTTTAGGGCCAAGGTCAGGTAATCAGTGGAGAGTTAAGGCCATTTTTAAGGAAGAATTACCCTCTGACAATAGGTGATATCAGATGATGTCTGTGGAGTACTTTGTGCATCTCTGTTAGGTTTCTCAGTTGTCACAGAAAAATGCTGACATTAAGCCCTGGTTCAAATGCTTCTGCAGGCACTTGTGTCTGTATTTATCTGTAAATATAAAAATGTGAAGCTCCACGGGGCGCCTGGGTGGCTCAGTCAGTTAAGCGTCTGCCTTCAGCTCCGGTCATGATCCCAGGGTCCTGGGATCGAGCCCCGCATCGGGCTCCCTGCTCATCTGGGAGTCTGCTTCTCCCTCTGCCCCGTGCTTGTGCTCTCTCTCTCTCTCTCAAATAAATAAATAAAATCTTAAAAAAAAAACAAAAAACATGAAACTCCATTACTTGTGAGATTGTAGAATATTGAATTGTCACCAATATTCGTGGAAAACCTTTTTTTATACATTTGTTCAAACCCACAGAATATACAACACCAAGAGTAAACACTGATGTCAAATACAATTTCCTGATGATAATGATGTATCAGTGTGAGTCCATCAATTGTGACAAATGTAACTGATTTGTAACAAACTCTGGTGTGGGATGTTGGTAACGAGGAGGGCAAAGGGTATATGGTATATCTCTGCATGTGTGCAGTAGGTATATGAGAAATCTCTGCACATTCCACTCATTTGCTGTGATCTTAAATCTACTCTACAAAAATAAAATCTATTACCAAAAAAAAAAAAAAAAAAAAATCCTGTTGCGAGGACATTTAGGAATAACTGCTGGAAAAACACATAAAATATATTTGTATTTTCTCTATGTTCTGTGAAGGGAAGAACCAATCCTGTTTGTTTATCACTGTAGCCAGTGCCTAGAATATAATAAGGATACAGTATGATGAGTATCAAATGAAACAGAATCCATCAATTCCTCCAAATAGTCTAAAGGGATCAAGCTAGAGAAAGCTAGACTAGGCCTTGGAATGCACAGTTGTTGGGAGACAATTCTCCAAGAGACCCTCATGTTTCTGTGTATCTTATAAGCAAAGGTACTGATTTCCTGTGCTCCAGACTATCTTTCCAAAGACGTTTGTATAGGAAACAGGCTTGGAAGATAGAAGTTTGTTTACTGTCCCATAGAATAAAAGGTAATGTCTCCCTCTGGGGCAAAAAGGGAACACTTGCTCATATCCTATTAGCAAAGAGCCAAGTTCCCTAAGCTCAGGGTTTCTGCGGCATGTGTAGGTATCACCCATACCTCTTTGCATTGCCCTGTGGGAATCAGAGCTCCTAGAATGGGAACAAATGTGATATTCAGGCTAATGCTATTGCTGTGAGTAAATAAACTGTCCTTTGTCTTTGACCCTGGCGTCTGGTGTCTCCTGCCAGCATTAGTGAACCATGCGTGCTAGTGTGCACATAGGGTAAAATCTCAACCCTTCACAATGCTTGACAATAAGATTGGCATACTCCAAAATAGCTTTTTAGATAAACTTTGGTATAATGCCATGATCAACATTCAAGTCTACTGTAGGAATCAACAATGAAACTTTCTGCTGTGCATAGTAAGAGCATTGTTAGACATTGCTTATTAAATCATAGAGTATCCTCTTTATTAAAACTCTGGGGGAAAAAAATCTGTTCTTTATGTAAAAAAAAAAAAAAAAAAAGGCTAGTTTGTTTGTTTTTTTTCCTGAGCAACTGTATTTATTTTGTGACATTGTAACCAGGTTTTTCTTATTGTGTTGACTGATAGAAAGCCAGGGCCAAAAGCGTCCCCCACCCATACTAAGTGTATAAGACTTCGTGGTATGCATGTTTTGGCATCATTACTGCCTTTGTCTTTCATCCCACCCTTATTTGTCGCTTATCTTACTTGGAATCTTAATTTATGTGATTTCATAAGTTGTTTTCATTGTTGTTTTGGAACCTAATGAGGGATATACAAACTCGACACACAAGAATTGTGTCAAAAATATATATCAAAATATGTGAAGTGAGAATCTGGGAACTTGTTCTCTGCTTTCCTTTTCACACAACAGTAAACCCTAATGGAATTCTGGTCCGATGATCATATAGCATCACCTCTTTATATATATTTTCTCTTTGCAAAGTAGACAAAAGACAGGAGGAAATCCAGAACACTACACTAAATACATGTCAGATTCTTCAGTCATTTCACATTTGGATTTTGAAGCATTCAATATTAATTCCATTGTTTCAAATGAGCCTTCCACTAAAACTCATAAATCTTTCTAATCTTGGACGTAAACTCAGTGCAGTCATTTTACCTATCAGTTCACAGTTTGTAGTCTCTTCTTCTTAAGGTCCTGTGCTAGGACATTTTAAAAGGCTTATATATCTACAATTAATAATATGCAAAGGTATGCTGTGGCTTTCTATGGGATAATAATAAAAATAACATTTTATTATAACTCATATTTGAAAGAGGTACCCCAATATTCCATATTTTTAGCCCAAATGTTGTTTCTATAATTACTGTGCTGAATGAGACCCATGATTCAATTGTACAAGTAACCTGTTCCATTGGGGGTACATTTGACCAGAGCATAAAGTTCTCTTCCACGATGCTCTTTATATCAGAGGGAAGTACTGCTCCTTAAATGCCTAAGTTTGTAGGTCATTTTTCAGTCTGTCTAAAGGTATCTAGACCTCTAGATTTTTGGCTTCACAATCTTGATGTAATAAGCAACTTGTATTTGGGACACCTGGGTGGCTCCGTCGGTTAAGAGTCTGCCTTTGGCTCAGATCATGATCCCAGGGTCCTGGGATCAAGTCCCGCACCACACTCCTTGCTCAGCGGGGAGCTTGCTTCTCTCTCAGCCTGCCACCCCCCCTGCTGTGCTCTCTCGCTCTCTCTCATGAATAAATAAATAAAATCTTTAAAAAAAAAAAAGCAACTTGTATTTACAAAAGAATACAAAGAATCCTTTCTTTCTATTAAGCTGAGCTGTAAGGTTTGCCTTCCTTGTTTTGTCTAAACTCTACTTTTTTTTTATTATTGAAGTATAGTGGACGTATATTAGTTTCAGGTACACAACATAGGGATTTGAGAGTTCTATACATTATTCAAGGCTTACCATGATAAGTGTAGTCACCATCTGTCACCAAGGATATTATTACAGTATCATTGACTATATTCTCTCTGCCATATTTTTCATCTCTGTGACTTATTTATTTTAAAACTGGAAGTTTGTACCTCTTAATCCCCTTCACCAATTCACCCATCCCTCCACACACCTGCCCTCTGGCAACCATTAGTTTCTTCTCTGTTTTTAAGAGTCTGGTTTTTTGTTTGTTTTGTTTTTTAGATTCCACATATCAAAGAAATCATATGGTATTTGTCTTTCTTTGACTTATTTCACTTAGCATAATACCCTCTAGGTCTATCCATGTCACAAATAGCAAGATCTTATTCTTTTTATGGTTGACTAATATTCCATTGTATATATACACATCTTTTTTATCCTTTCAACTATCGATGAACACTTGGGTTGCTTCCATATTTTAGCAATTGTAGATAATGCTGCAATAAATATAGAGGTGCATAATTCTTTCTAATTAGTGTTTTTTATTTGGGGGGGGCAAATACCCAGTAGTGGAATTACTGTATCATATGGAATTTCTATTTTTAATTTTTTGAAGAACCTCCATACTGTTTTCCTTATTAGTTGCATCAATTTACATTCCCAACAACAGTACACAAGGGCTCTCTTTTCTCTACATCCTCACTGACATTTTTTTGGTTTCTTGTCTTTTTGATAATGGCCAAAACCAGAGCAGGAATTTTAAACGAGAGGATGTGTCAGAAGTGGGTCCTGAAAGTTAGAGTATAGCATCAGGGAGTCCAAGAGAACATGGGGAATGTAAGGGAGTGGCAGCAGATGGGACAAGTCAGAGGATAGTGGTCCTGGGAACATACACTAGACAGGAGATTTTGCCAGCAGGCTGACTTCTACACTTTATTGAATGTGGTATATGGAAGGCCTGATATGTTATAAAGGCTGGGATGGAATAGTCATGATCATAATCTCTTAAACAATAGATCAGTAAATAAACAACAATGTATTTATTTAAGCCATGTCCGGCCCAGATAATTTGATATTTGCACCTCTTTGTGCTTAAATTTATTCTATAAATAGGCATAGCAGTCTCTACCTTATAGGGTTATTGTGAGGAGTAAATGGTTTAATATATGTAAAATGCTTAGAACAGTGCCTGACCCAGGGCAAGCCCTCAGTTACTATTGGCTATTGGTGCTATGGTTGTTGTTCTTGTTGTAATTATTGCAGCTGGAATTATATGGACACAACATTTAATGAAGAGTATTCCATGATGTAGGCCTGCTCTTTAGCAAAGACACCAATGAGAAGATGTGAAGTGTATAGAAAAGATTTAACTAACTTCTCTGAAATTTCCTTTTCTAAGCACTTAATTTGCTACCAAAGACTGGGGCACTAAATGAAACTATTATTCAAATGGTCACATTTTCAAAAGTTGTATTTTGAACAGAATCTTATGTGTTAGTGCCCCCCCAACCAAAAGCTTAGTTTCACTCCCCTAAATCTAGTATCTTGAAAATATTTAAATAGTTCAAAATAGCATGTCAGTGTCTAAAATAACCTTAAAAAGAGTCAAATGTACATGGGTATACTATTCCTCAAACCAAGCCCTTCTCTACAATATTTTATTATATTTTTAATTTTCTTTCCAATAGCTGTATTGAAGTATAATTGACATAAAATAAACTGCACATAATTATACAATTTGATGAATTTTGACATGTTTTCACCTGGAAAACCCTCACCACAATAAAGATAATGAACATACTCATTACCTCCAAAAAAATCCTTGTGCTTCTTTTCAATCTCCCCCTCTTTCCTTTCCACACCTCCCACCCCAACCCTCATACCCACATATTGGTTTTCTATTACAATACTTCAGATTGCAGTTTTGAGAGTTTCACATAAATCAAATCATATAGTATATACTCTATTTTTGAATGGATTCTTTCACCCAGCATTATTACAATGAGAGTCAACCATGTTGTAACATGTATCAGTTGTTCATCCCTTTTTATTGCTGAGTAGTATTCCATTGCATAGATATACCACAGTTGGTTTATCCATTTACCCGTTGATGGATATTGGGTTGTTGCCAGTTTGGGCTATTACAGATAATTTTGCTAGGAATAATTGCATATATGTCTTTGTAGGGATGCATGATTTCATTTCTCTTGGACAAATACCTAGGAGTGGAATAGCTAGATCATAAGGTAGGTTTTCATTTAAATTTTTAAGACACTGCCAAACTCTTCCAAAATGGATGTACAATTTTCATTCACACCAACAGTGTATGCATGTTCCACTTTCCCACATCCTTGTTGACACATGCTGTCAAACTTTTTAATTTTAGCCATTCTAAATAGGCATATAGTAGTATCTCATTTTGATTTTAAGTTATATTTCCCTAATAATAAATGATGCTATACATATATATTTTCATGTGCTTATTTACCATCTGGGTTTTTTTTGGTTTTTGTTTTTGGTGGTGTCTGTCCAAAACCTTAGCCCGCTTTTTTTGTGGTGGTGGGGATTGTTTGTTTTCTTATTATAGAGTTTTGGGAGTTCTTATAAATCCTTTATCAGATATATGCTTTGCGAATATTTTCTCCCTAACTGTAGTTTGACTTTTCATTCTCTCAGTGGTGTCTTTTGTAGTGCAAAAGTTTTTTATTAGTACGATTTTCTGTTAAGGATTGTATTATTGGTGTCATAGCTAAAAATCCTTTGCCAAATCAAAGGTCATGAAGATTTCATAGTTTTAGGTTTTACATTTAAATCTGTGATCCATTTTGAGTTGATTTTTTGCATATGATGAATGGTATGGATTAATGTTCATTTTTTTTGCATACAGACATCCAATTATTCTAGTGCCATTTGTTGAAAAGACAACTGTTTTTCTATTGAATCGACCTTACGCCTTCATCAAAATCATTTGTCCATATTTACATAGGTTGATTCTGAAGTCTCTATTCTGTTCCATTGCTCTATTTGTCCTATTTATACCAATGAAACATTATATTGAATACTTCAGCTTATAATCTTAAAATCAAGTAGTATTACTTTGCCTATGAAGCCATCTGGACCTGGAGTTTTCTCTGTAGGAAGGTTTTGGGTTTGGGGGTATTTTGTGTTTGTTTGCTTTACTAAAAATTCAATTCCTTCAATAGACACAGAAATATTCAGATTATCTATTTCTTCTTGAGTGAGGTTTATTAGTTTGTGTCTTTCAAGGAATTTGAACTTTTACATAAGTGGTCAAATGTGTTGACATAAAGTTGTTCATAATATTCTCGTATTATCCTTTTAATATCTGTAGAATCTGCAGTGATGCTGCCTCTTTCATTCCTGATACTGATCTGTGTCTTCTCTGTCCTACTCAAACTAAATTTAAGCATATTTTGCATTTTTATTTTCATTTAGTTAAAAATATTTCTATTTTACTTTTGTTTCTTCTTTGCTCATGGGTTATTTAGAAGTAGGCTATTTTGTTTCCAATATTTGGGGGATTTTTCCAGGAATCTTTCTGTTTTTAATTCTAATTTAATCTTATTGTAGTTGAGAAACATACTTTAAATGACTTGAATCCTCTTGTATTTATTGAGAATTGTTTTATGGTCTAGAATATAGTCTATCTTTGTGCCTTTGAAAAGAACATATATTCTGATATTGTTCAGTGGAATACCCTATAACTAGGATTTCTAATGTAATTCAAGAAGGAAACTAACAAGAAAATATTGGCCAGAATGAGACTGATTATCAAAGCAGAATTTAGCATCTGTTTAAATGGAATGATGATGATGATAGTGATGATAGTGACAGTGACCTTAGTAAATAGCAGCTATTGTTTATTGAATGTTCAACACTTTAAATTTTTCTTACCAGTTTATTTCTAGAAAAGCTAGTCTCCTTCCCATCACCGCTTGCAAAACTCATTTACAAATAAACAAACAAACAAAAAATCCCAAAACCAAAATCCCTGAATGATCTACTTATTCCTCTATCATTCTCCCGGGGGTGCTCAATTTTTAAATTATTTCCCAATCCATACTTTTTTTTTTACACTGTCTCATCTTCATTAACAACTCTGTGAACTTGTGAGGTGGAGAAAGCATAACTCAAACAACTTAAGAGACTTGCTCAAGAAACAGAGTGAGTCAATGGTGTAACGCAGGGAGTTCACGAACTTTAGTGTGTATCATAATCAGAGGGCTTAAGACATAAAATTTCTTCTCTCATTTGCTATCTTATATCTGAAATTATATTTTAGAGATTTATCTTGGCTGATGGTAAAATGTGAGAATCCCTGAGAGGGGTAACATTGTAAGATAGTATATTACTAGCCATTAAGCCCTAGAGCTCATGAAGACATTCAGGACAGACTGGAGGATAGAGAAAGAGAAGACTGGGTTCTTGAGAGGAATGGGAAGAAGTTGGAAAGCTATGCAGGAAGGGAAAACCAGAATCATTCTAAGGATTTGAGTGGAATCCAGGCCTACATGAATCCAAAGGACATTAAAATGTGAAGAGGACCTTGTTTTCCCACCCCTTCCTCTTTTAAATTCACCTATTCATTGAACCATCCATTCCTTCTAGCTTGTTTTTAGTTCCATATTCTTCTTCTAGACTTAACCACAAGAACTTAAGGAACCAGGGAACAGCAGCAAATAACCACCAAGGCATCCCTAAGTTATCTTCAATTCAAGAACACCTGTGAGCCAAGACAAACTTTCTGAAGTTCAACTTTTCAAGGTCCCACCTGATAAAGTGAAATCAGTTGTCTTTAGGCCACAGGCTATTCATTCATCACAGACAGAATCTCAGGTCTGGTGAAGGAAGAGAATAGAAACACTCAGAGAATTTATTCTCAATTACTAGCCCAGGCCAATACTGAGAACATCTTTTCCCTGACTTCTCTTCGCTAAAGTGAAAGGAAACAGCCTTCCTTGAAATTATATGATTCACAAACATCTGACATTAATTCCAGGAACAAGGGATTGAAATACAAAGACACAGAGAGCAACAGGGAGGGTCTGATAGAGAGTCAATGGGATGAGATGTGGCAACTTCTTACTCTATATATCATCAGCTGTCACTGCCTGAACATAAAATTTGTGCCCTTTGACTTGTGAAATGCCTCATTCCCAGCACCAGTGCTCAGGCAGGACATTAAATTATGTCTAAGCATGCCAATCACATGAGATGATGCTGACAGGGCTCTGAATTTTTCCCAGAAGACCAGAATTTCTTATTCTAAATGACCCAACCCATTTGCCAGCACAGGATGTGCTGTATTGACCAACCCCCTAAACTCAATCTGGTCACCAATCTAAGACCTGGGGCACCATTACCAGACTCCAAGCCTCTAGAGTCTTGCTCTGTTACCCAAATTGTCATTTCTAGTCATATAAAGAACAGAATTCTCCAATAGACATTGAAAAAATAATAAAGGGATACTATGAACAACTCTATGCCCATAAATTTGATAACCTAGATGAAATGGACAAATTCTTGGAAAGACACAATTAGCCAAACTCATGCAAGAAGAAACAAACAACCCGAATAAGCCTATCTCTATTAAAGAAATTGAATCAATAATTAATAACTTTCCAAAATGGAAAGCACAAGGCCCAGATAGATTCACTGGTGAATTTTCTAAACATTTAAAGAAGAAATTATACCAGTTCTCTACAATCTCTTGCGGATAATAGAAGCAGAGGGAGTACTTCCTAACTCATTCTATGAAGCCATAATTACCCTAATACCAAAACCAGACAAAGATGTTACATGAAAAAAAAGCTACAAACCAATACCTCTCATGAATTTAGATGAAAAAATCCTCAACAAAATAGTAGCAAATCAAATTCAACAATGTATAAAAAGAACTACACACCCCAACAAAGTGGGATTTATCCCAGGTAGGCAAGGGTGGCTCAATATTTGAAAATCAATTAATGTAAACCATCACATCAACAGACTAAAAGAAAAAAATCACATGATCATAGCAATAGATGCAGAAAAAGCGTTTGACAAAATCCAAAACCATTCATGATCTAAAACTCACAGTAAATTAGGAATAGAGAGGAACTACCTTAAATTGATTTAAAAAAAAAAAAGTTTATAAAAAATCCTGCAGCTCACATCATACTTAATGGTGAAAAACTTGAAGCTTTCCCATTCTGCAGGTAGAGACAATGATGTTCTCTCTTACAACTCTGTTTCAACATCATATTGGAAGCACTAGCTTATACATTAAAACACAAAAAGGAAATAAAAGGTATACAGATTGGGAAGGAAAAAGCCAAACTATATTTATTTATAGATGACTTGATTATCTATGTAGAAAATCTGAAAGAGGGACACCCGGGTGGCTCAGTTGGTTAAGCATCTCCCTTCGGCTCAGGTCATGATCCTGGGATCCTGGGATCGAAACCCACATTGGGCTCCCTGCTCAATGGGGAGCCTGCTTCTCTCTCTCTCTGCCTGCTGCTCCCCCTGCTTGTACTCTCTCTCTCTTTCTGACAAATAAACAAATAAAATCTTAAAAAAAAAAAAGAAAATCTGAAAGAATCACCCAAAATTCCTGGAGCGAATTAGCAATTATAAGTTTGCAGGATACAAGGTTAAAATACAAAGTCAATCACTTTCCTATATACCAGGATTGAACAAGTGAAATTTGAAATTAAAAACATAATACCATTTACATTAGTAGCTACCCACAATATAGGTAATATCTATATGAGGAAAACTATAAAGC
The DNA here is from genome assembly GCF_964656455.1 of Halichoerus grypus. NCBI lineage: Eukaryota > Metazoa > Chordata > Mammalia > Carnivora > Phocidae > Halichoerus > Halichoerus grypus. The sequence continues at coordinate 48,008,789 of NC_135712.1, forward strand.
TCTGATGAACAAAATCAAAGAATTAAATAAATGGAGAGATATTCCATGTTCATGATAGAATATTCAGTACTGTCAAGATGTCAGTTTTTACCAACTTGATCTATAGATTCAGTGCAATTCTAACCAAAATCCCACCAACAAACTGATTCTAAATTTATGTGAAAAAGTAAAAAACCCAGAATAGTCAACACTATATTGAAAGAGAAGAAACAAAGTTGGAAGACTGATACTACTTGACTTTAAAAATTACCATAAAATATCTACAAAAGACACATCTGATAAAAGACTGTTATCCAAAACAGAGATCTTAAAATTCAACAATAAGAAAACAAACAACTTTATTTTAAAAATGGGCCAACGACTTTAACATACAAACACCTGAGAGATCATGAGATTGAGCACCCCCCATCAGGATCCTAGCTCAGTGGGGATTCTGCTTGAAGATTCTCTGCCCTTCTCCTTACTTGCACATGTTCTCTCTCTCTCTCTTTCTTGCTCTCAAATAAATAAATAAATAAAACTTAAAAAAAAAAGTTCAAAGGCTAGAAGGATATAAACCAAAAGCAGTTGTCCCTGTGTGATAGAATTATTGAGATACTTTTTCTTGTATTTTTTTACAATTTCAAATATTTACCTATGATAAGCAAGTCCCTCGTGTGCAATGACTGCTATGGTCTGAGTGTATCCCCCCAAATTCAAATGTTGAAATCCTAACCTCCAAAGATCATGGTATTAGGAGCTGGGGCCTTTGGAAAGTGCCTAAGCTCTGAGGATGGAGCCATTATGAATAGGATTACTACCTTATAAAAGAAGTTCCAGAAAGATCCCTAGCTCCTTCTACCATGTAAGGACTCAGTGAGAAGTCTGTGATCCAGAAGAGGACCCTCATCCAACCATGCTGACACCTTGATCTTGACTTCTAACCTCCAAAACTGCAAGAAATAAATTCCTATTGTTTATAAGCCACCCAATCTTAGGTATTTTGTTACAGCAGCCTAAATGGACTAAGATAATGACAAATGGTCTAGAAATAACTTTTTATTTCTAACCATCCCAATAGTCAGTAGCAGTAGGTGGATATAGGAGGAGTTAGATGTGAACCCAGGAGATAATCAGGTCCCCCACTGTTCCTGCTGTGTTATGTACAACACATAGGCCACATTGTAACAAATAATGTTATCTCACATACCCAACACAGCAAGATAAAAGAAATCACTAACCAAGGGTGCCTTGGTGGCTCAGTCAGTTAAGCATCTGCCTTTGGCTCAGGTCACGATCCCAGGGCCCTGGTATTGAGCCCCGCATCAGGCTCCCTGCTCAGCAAGGGGTTTGCTTCTTCCCCTCCCTTTCCCTCTGCCCCTCTCCAGCCCCGCTCCTATGCTCTCTCTCACTCTGCTCTCTCAAATAAATAAAATCTTTGAAAAAAAAAAAAAAGAAAGAAATCACCAACCAGTCTTGGTGTCCACATCAATCACATAGGCTGAGGCATAATTACTATATTGCCCTAGGTTTAAGTGAAAATGATAGGCTTCAGACACTACCCAGAGGTGCCTAAGAAGGCCTCATTCAGGACAGAGGGGCTGATGGTGACCATTCTAGGACAGCCCAGCACCAAGTCCACTGCAGACTTTCATAATCATCTTTGTTATATTGCATGGTTCACAATACAATTACTGAGAAATGGGATTCAGTGGTCCCCCAACTTCCAACTGTCACATGGAAAAGACATGCATGTGCGAGCAGGGGGCAGGGGCGAGGGGCAGAGGGAGAGGGAGAGAGAGGATCTTAAGCAGGCTCCACGCTCAGCACAGAGCCTGATGTGGGGCTCCATCTCACAAACCTGAGATCACGACCTGAGCCAAAATCAAGAGTTGTATGCTTAACTGACTGAACCACCCATGTACCCCGAGACTTATGCATTTTAATGCAGCATCCCAACTTGGTGATCAGGAAATCACAGTCCAGCTGGAAAAAAAATGAGAATTCTAAAACATATATTCCATGGACTGGAAGTGTCAGAAGAAAATGTGCTTTCCTTCTCTATCCCCAAAGCATGAAACCTGAGGCATCTTAAACTAAGAATGATTACAGAGCACATGACTCTTTGCTCATAAAACATCTTGGAAGAAACTGGGGCTGTACTTCTGGCTCTAAGTTGTAGATGAAGCAGGAAATGTTAAAATATTCTGGACGCTTTCACAAAGGCTCTAAGTCTAATACTGAATAAGAAACTCTTGGAAAAGATGGGGGATTAACAGGTGTGGGTTTTAAGTGTGTGCACTCTCCTTAGCTGACTCTTGGAAGTGTCCCCATGGCTCTGTCTTTGAGCGATGGAAGGAGATGAAGCCTTAGGCAGGCTGATGCACAGATACAAAGATACTTATGTTGTCAGAAGCAAAAAGGAAACTGTGAGTCACATAGAAAAGAAGAATTAAGTGTTTTAACAAGTTTTTTGCTTTTCCTAGAATTCTTACTAGGAAAAAAAGAGCAGCTTTGCCTTTCTTAATGCAACAAATATTATCTTTTCAGTTTGGGGATGAAGAACATGTTTATATATACAAAGCTAAGAGATTTTTTTTTTTTCCAATTTATACTTCTTCTGTTTCATTAAGGTCAAACAACATGCCTCCTAAGAGACAAATTGCTACATCTTCAGACTTAAAAAACCTAGAGTACTTAAGTTTACACAACTAAATCTTATAATATTTCTGTGCCTTTAGAGGCAAGAGTATGCTTCTGTTAAACACTAGTTATAATGGTTCTATACTACTGAAAAATATAGCAGTTTAAAAGAAAAAATTCTCACCTTGGTTTCCCTTAAGTTTACCAAATTTACTGAATTTTATCCAAAGCGTTACACTATCAGCAAATTATATGGTAGATGATGAGAGAAAAGAAGCAAAAACAATCTCATAACAGGGGCGTCTGTGTGGCTCAGTCATTAAGCATCTGCCTTCGGCTCAGGTCATGATCCTAGGGTCCTGGGATCGAGCCCCGCATCGGACTCCCTGCTCCGCGGGAGGCCTGCTTCTCCCTCTCCCACTCCCCCTGCTTGTATTCCCTCTCTTGCTGTGTCTCTCTCTGTCAAATAAATACATAAAATCTTTAAAAAAAAAATCTCATAACAACTCTTATCCATCTTCCAGCTTAAAGTACTTCACTTACTGTTTTTACTGGAAGATAGAAAGTGGTGCTTAAACCAATGTTCATTAATGCATACTTCAAGGAACTTGTTTCTGTTACTTCATTGGATTTTCAAAATGTAGATGATGAGGTTGGTGGATATGATGTCAAGCCCACACAAAAGGAATTAAACTATTATATATGAAACCAAGGCTTTTTTTGTTTAATCTTCAAGCTCACCTCCTAGTTTGCTAGAGAGTAAACCATGTATTCTGAAATCATTCAGTCCTGAGGTTTCGCCAACTTAGGGGTCTTCATAGTTTTAAGTTATCAGGAAAATGATGTCTCTCTGGTGGTGGCTAATGGTGGGAGTGGCTACCTCTTCTGTAATAACACATTGAGCATCTCTGTGACTTGTACATTTTGTCAGATTTGAAGGCTGGCCAACAAGAGATAAATTTACCCAAACAGAATAGTTATTAAAGAAGTGGAGTTGGAATCATGCTTTCCTGAAAATAAAGATGAAACTTCAAGTTTTGAGGGGAAACAGGGGGAAAGTTTAATTTTAAAGAGTGACTGAGTGGTTTCCACATCCCTCCCTCAATAATGATGAAGAATATATCACGTTATATGAATTATATCAATTGTACTTGTTATTTTAATGACTGAAGCCCTTCCTCCATCCCCCATGGAACTGTAAGCTCTTTGTGAGTGGAAAATATCTCCTCATCTTTGTATTCCCACTACCTACCTTGGTGCCTATAGACTGGAGACCTTTGATACCTATAATTGGATATCACAACTATGAGAATAACTGGAATTAAGGGCAGAATGTAACAAAGGAGAGTTAGAGGATGAGCATTCGTCTACATTCCCAAGACTGTCCTGGGAAGAGGACACTCCTCAATGCAACCATTCTAGATCTCTGGAAAGAAACACTAAATACCTAATATCTTGTAGAAGTGAAAAAAGAAACAAAAGAGCTCTCTAATAATTATAGACTACAAAATGTCATGAGCTTCCTTTTCAGAGTTATGTAACAGAGGTGCCATAACCAATTAGAGATGATGTCATAAATGTAGTCAGTGAACATTGGACTTTCAGTTTCCTTCCAAATCAAGAGTTAATTCTTGATCCCTAAAACAGAGCTGGCCTACTCATTTGGCCACAATAACTTGGTGAGTACATCCCATAATGATGGTCAGCATCCTTGCTCTGGCTCTACAGTCACAGTTGAGAATGCTTTTAGGTGGTTTTGTTTTCTAAGATAATTTTCCTTGTAGAAGGAAACAAATGTTACAAGACAACTTACCTTGACTGTAAGATCAGGCACATCTTTAATAAATTATAGATTGACTTGATGGCACTAATTAGTCTTTTGTAGATTTGGTTAACATTACATGAATTTTATGATAATGTAATAATGCCCAGCAGCCTGACCATCATTGTCAAGATGTACCAGTCAAAATGTTGGAACTGGGTCTTCTTACTGGCCTCCCTGCCTCCATTCTTGTTCTGCCTCACTCATTTTCTTCTCTCATGCAAAAATGACCATTCTCAAATATAAAACTAAACATAAAACCACACTCATCTCTGTAAGACCCTTTAATGGCATCCAGTTGCCTTCAAAAGGAAGTCTAAATGGCCCTGAATGATTTCCCTTTGACTACCTCTTGGCCTCAATCCCTCACACCCCCTCCTGTGCTCTATGTTCAGACAGTTTAACAATTTACAGTCTCCGATTGTGACCTGTCACTCTCATCACTTCAGATCAGTGATTCTCCACAAGGAGTAATTTTATCCTCAGGAGACATTTAGCAATGTCTGGAGACATTTTTGGTGATCACAACTCACGAGATGCTACTGGCATCAAGTGGGTAGAGGCCAGAGAGGCTGCTAAACATCCTATGGTGCAAAAAACAATCCCTCATATCAAAGAATTAACCAGCCCAAAACGTCTATGGTACCTTCGTTGAGAAACTCTGCCTTAGATAAATGAATGATAGCAAACTACGTGTAACAAACCTTGAGAGAAGTCCCTTTAAAACAGTGTCTCCAAAAAAAGTTGGCAAACTATGGCCCGTGGTCCAAATCTGGCCCCCTGCCCGTTTTTGTAAGTAGAATTGTATTGGCACACAGCCATGTGTATTCTTTATGCACTGCCATCTTGTCTCTGGTGCTTTTGCAGCAGAGATGAGTAGTTGTGGCAGAGACCATACAGCCCACAAACTAAAATATTTTCTATCTGGCTCTTTACAGAAAAATTTGTCAACTCCTGCTCTAAAACACCTCTTTTGTTCCATTCCTAATATTGCAGCAAATGTAGTATACAATTATGACTATAGGAAAGAAAATTTTTTTTCAAATGGCACACTATTTCTGCTTTAGAAGAGAAAATATAAGCATAAGTTAACAACTGGATTTCAAACTACTCTTCTGAGAAAAGCATTTCCTGTGAACTAGTAATGAGCTTTTCCGGCAAGATATCATTAAAAAGAGAAGTTTAGGGCTAGCCAGAAGTAGTTGGGGGTGGGAGAGGTGAAGTGGGGTGAGAAAAACTTAGTCACCAGATCTTACTATTTCCTCCTTAGAAATCCCTCAGCCCAGTATAAGCTGAACATAGCCTAACATGCCTTTTGAGGCAGGCAGATCCTATCACTTCTCAGCTTCAGGCACTTGCTAAAATTTGCAAGCAGAGATGGTTAGGGGCAGAGACGCATGTGGCTATTATGAGGAAAATAGCTAATCAAACAAGCCTTTGGCAACCTCACTCAACTCCTCAAAAGCGAGAGCTTGTTTTGTTGTTGGATCTTCCTTTAACTTTTGCAGATTGCAAATAAAATGAAAAGCGGGTTAAAGCCGTAAAAGATATGTGACATTTGAAATATTTGCTAGGGTTTCCCCACATGGTTATTGTTGGTACATGTAACAGTTAAAAACACTGGTATGTTTCAGATGCATGAAATGTCAATTTAATGCATAAGCTCTTTTTTTTAATAATAAACATCGATTTATTGTGTTTATAGTGAAGGAAACTGATTCCTTATAACTACTGTGTAACCACATGCACATATATGCCACTCACTGCTTCTTACTTCATGAGGTATTTATAGTTAGGGCAGCTTCCCAGGAGTTAGAGGAGAGGGAGATGAGTTTTCAGGGTTCCTCAAGTGAGGCATATTTTCCCTGGGGGTGGACTGGGGAGGGTGCTACTCCTGTCATGGGGACATACACAAATCAGGCAAACCAAAATCAGAATCTTCCCAGATATCTCTGAAAAAAATAATGTGTGCAAGCAGTTTGAGAGTTAAGGCTTATAAAATAACTTAGAGATTGCCCTAAGGCCAAATGCCTACATCAGCAATATGATATACAAGGACTATTTGGTTTTACATCGTCATAAAACCAAATAGTGCCTTTGCGAAAATTATTTTAAAAAGTGCTTTCTATGAGGGATGTAGCTCTGAAAATGTGAGATGAAGTCTTACAAGACTGGGAAACTGAACCTAAGATTCCTATTAAGCTTGAGATCCTACAAGAAAGCTTTTCCTAGGAAAAAAAAGAAAGAAAACTTAAAACTGCATCAAGTAATTATTAAAAAAAACCTAAATATACGATGACCGTGAAAGAAATTCAATTATTAGTTGAAAATCTTCTCCAGTTTTAAAAAAAAAAAAGACAAATAAGATTTTTTAAGGTGAATTCTATGAAACTTCCAAAGTACAAATCATCTCAAGCTCTTCTAGAGAAGAGAAAAAGAGGAACATTCCCCAATGCATTCGGAGGCAAACATAATTTTAATACCAAAACTAGTAAAGGATAGCTTATAAAGAGACTGTCACAGGCAAATTTCACTCAGAAACAAAGTTGCAAAAGTTACAAACAAAATCTTAACAAACTAAACCCAGTAGTTAAAAAAAATACATATAACATCATGACTGAGTTGAGACTGTCATAGGAAATCAAGGGTGGTTTAATAGAGACTCTATAGATGTCCTTTACCACATTAACAGATTACTGGAGAAAAACAATGGGATCTCAACTTCCAGGGAAAAAATACTTGATAAAATTCAATACAAATTCATAACTAAAGATTTTGTGTGGTTTTTTTAAAACATTTTTTTCCAAATGGAATGAAGAGTCCCAAAGTAGGTAGACACGAACATAGAAATCTGAAATATCTGTTACTTTGAAGATCACTGGGAAAGAAGGAAACTACTTAATAAATAGTGATGACTGATGTGATTCTCCCTCAGGAAAAGAAAATGAAACTAAACCTCTCACATCCTACCATACACAAAAATCAAATCAATCCTAGATGGATTAAGGACATCAAATAGGTGGCAAAATTTTAAGATGTTTAACTTGGGAGAATATAGCCTCAGGGTAGGGGAGGTCATCTGAAGACATAGGAAGCACTAGCCATGAAAAAAAGTTATAACAAATTCATCCCTGTTAAAATTAAGAACTTCTATTCATCAAAAGATAGCATAAGCAAAGTGAAAAGACAAGTCAGGTACCAGAAGGACTTTAACTGCAACACATACAACTGACAAAGGCCAAGTAACTATATAAAAGCTCTTACATGTCAGGAAAAGACAAGCAACCCATTAGAAAAAGGGACATCACATCAACAGATGAATGGATAAAGAAGATGTGGTATATATATACAACAGAATATTATGCAGCCATCAAAAAACCCCGAAATCTTGCCATTTGCAACAACGTGGATAGAACTAAAGGGTATTATGCTAAGCAAAATAAGTCAATCAGAGAAAGACATGTATCATATGATCTCACTGATAGGAGGAATTCTTAATCTCAGGAAACAAACTGAGGGTTGCTGGAGTGGTGGGGGTGGGAGGGATGGGGTGGCTGGGTGATAGACATTGGGGAGGGTATGTGCTATGGTGAACACTGTGAATTGTGTAAGACTGATGAATCACAGACCTGTACCCCTGAAACAAATAATACATTATATGTTAAAAAAAAAAAAAAAAGAGAGAGAGAGAGAGAAGATAGTAGGAAGGGAAAAATGAAGGGGGAAAATCGGAGGGGGAGACGAACCATGAGAGACTATGGACTCTGAGAAACAGACTGAGGGTTCTAGAGGGGAGGGCGTGGGGGGATGGGTTAGCCTGGTGATGGGTATTAAAGAGGGCACGTACTGCATGGAGCACTGGGTGTTATACGCAAACAATGAATCATGGAACTCTACATCAAAAACTAATGATGTAATGTATGCTGATTAACATAACATAATAAAATAAAAAAAAAGAAAAAGGGACATCCATCTTGAACAGTTATTTCACAAAGAGAAAGGAGAAATGGCCAATTTATACACCATAAATGCCGAACCTCTTTGGCATCTTAATTTGTATTGTCTTAGTTACTAATAAAATGCTGTTTTATGCCCATTAGATTACCAGAAATTGCAAAGCCTGGAAATAAAAGTACTGGCAAGGACAGGGATCAAAAGGAATTTACGTATGTGCTGAGATGTGGAAACTGAACAGTCACTTGGGAAAACAATTGGGCATTATTTTCTCATGTGGAATAATAGCAGACACTGTGACCTAGCAATTCTGCATCCATCCCCAGAGCGAAATGTAAGAATGTACATGGTAGCAAAACCATAATTTAAAAAAAGAAACAATCTAAAAATTCTTCAACAGGAAATAGATACATTTTGTATAGCCTCACAAAGGTATATTATGCAACAGTGAATATGAGTGAATTATAATTATGTGTAACAACACCAAGGAATTGCAAAGTTGAGCAAAAAAAGCAAGTTGAAAAATATTGAGAATTGTAGCATTTGAATAAAGTTCAAGCAACAAAACTCAACAAAATATTCTTAAGGGTTACATACGTATAAAAATTGCCTCCAAAAAAGTAAGGATGAGATTGATGAACATAAACTTCAGGATAGTAGTTACCACATATTGGAGGGAAGAGAGAACAGTATTGTAATGTTCCAGTTCTCAATTTCGCTGTAAATTCGTGAATGTTCATGATTTTTCTTCAGAACTTATGTATGTTACCTGTTGTTTTGTATATATAAACATAATACAATAAATACTTTAATGCAAACACCGTTGATATAGAGAAACTTCAGAAAGTGAAGTCTGGAAACAGGTCTAGCAGAAAACACATGTGTTAACTCAAGGTTAATCAATTAAAGATAAGCTTGCTTCCACCAATAATAATAGCAAGCTGCCTTGCCTAATGTATTGCTCAGGGAACACCTGGTCTGGAGAATATGGGCCAGTAAGATTAAGATACTTCCTTAGATATTTACACAAATCACTAAGATAATGTGTCTGAAACAAGTTGAGATTGTGTTACAAATTTGTGTAGAAATGAAAAAAAAAAAAGGAGGTCATGAAGAGCAAATATTTTTTAATCTCATCGTCAAAATAGGAGTGAATGAGAACATGGACAACTACGTTGGGCCCACCTGCCTATCCTCACAGGGAAATGCAGTTTCAATCCTTTGTAGGGAAGGGGTCTCCTGAGCAGGGAAAGTGTGTCACCAAGTCACATCTGCGCAAAGATGCCAAACTTCTCCTTTACTCAGATCCCCTGTTCATCAAGAATCATTCTCATCAAAAACGAATGATGTAATGTATGGTGATTAACATAACATAATTAAAAAAAAAAAAAAAGAATCATTCTGACTGAAATTTTGTTTTCTTTTTCCAAGTAGTTTTTCCTCCCATGTTCCATCAAGTGAGTGATAGAATTATGAGGCTAGTTCAGTCTTTTTCATTATATATGTGTATCTGCATGTGTGTTTAAATCACACACACACACACACACACACACTTGCTGGTAGCAAAAGCCAGTCCTGTGTGGGTCTGGGCATCATGAGTCAGCTATCTCTGGACACCAACACCCCTGCCCCAAGCTGAGCAGACCATACAAAAAAGCCTTGCAACAACACCTTCTACAAAGCAACTAAAGGACTGCAGACAATCCAAGACAATGCCTGTCTAGAGTTTCCCTGAAACGGAGTGCAAATAGGAAGTCAGTTTGGGCATCAAATGCCTATTTGACTAAGGGAAAAGTTCTGAGCAACTGTCACCTACACAAGCACACTCTCTCTAGCTGATATGGAGGCTGCTTTCAAATGAATAATGGGACCAGGCAGCTTCTCCCCTCTGCTTTCCCATGGAAACAGATTTGTGACGGTATAATCTGGAGGCAGGGGGTGGCTTCCGCTATAAGATCAGCCCTAATTTATATCAAGTTCTGTATGCTGTCACCATGTGGCTGTGGCCTTTCTTAGGACACTCACTCTGCTGGCACAGGATCAATCTCATTTACAGATCGAACCACCAAATCCGTGAATCTCAAACAGGAGCTCCTGGTATGGCCTATCTTCTCATTTCAGAAAGTTAGTCATCAATAACAGACAACACTGCTGAAAAGAGCACTAAAAAAACACATGAAACAACAGTGCAATATAAAATACTGATACTTGCTTTTATTGATTGCTGGACATCATAGTTACCAACAGGTGATTTTAGAACACAGAAAGTTTTAAAAGTACATCGGCAGAAATTATTTTAGAATGGAGTAAGTAGGGCAGCTCACCCACTTGGATAATGGAAGGAATGACTTTTATACTGCCCTAAAAATTGATACCTGTCTGTTTCATTCCCAACAAAATGCATATAACTATTTATAAACGGGGAGAGAATGGGAGAGAAGGAGCAAGGCCAAATGAGCAAACAGAGACAAAAGCAGTAAATTCTGCAGGTAGAATTTGGGTTATCAATTTTTAGGGCAGTATAAAAGCTTGTTGAGACTGAGAAAACATGGTAAAGCTTTCTTTACACTTCACTGAAGAAAACTAAAGGCCCAGAATAATGAACTGGAAGCCTGGCCTTAGCCAGAAGCACCCTGCGACACACTCAGAATTTTCTAGTTTTGCATTTTATCTTAAAAATCTAAATCTTTTTTTCCTATTTGGTCTGTAATATATCCAAAGGAAAGCAGAAAGGCAGGATTCACTGATTTTACCTCTATGTGTGGTTTATAAAACCTTTAGGAATGTAAAAACTCAACACCCCACCACCTCCTCCATCTCTTAGAATATAATTAGGAAAATGTGCCATGCTCATTGGGGGTTTTGTGTACTCCCAGGCAGAGAGTAGGAGCTTAATCAATTAGCACAATAGACAAATATGAAAACAGAAAGAATAAAGTGTAACTAGATTTAACAGGGAAGAAAATCACTCTAACTTTAACTTGTAGACTGTTTTGTGCAACTAATTGAAGTCTTCCTACAGATGCTGCCAGATTGAAGAGGGAATAACAGTGTCACATGACTTCATGGAAAAATAGCTCTCTGTCTTTAACTATCAGAGATCCAGCATTCAGCTTTCAAAGAAGAATATTCTTCCTGAACCCTTGGGGATCTATGTCTCAGAAACCAAAGACAGAAGACCACAGGGCAATGATGTAGAATGAAATAAAAGAAATATTCCATTTTAGAACACACCGAGTGAGAAATATACAGTTATGAAAAACTTTTTCCTTAAAAAAATGAGGAACAGCGGTGCCTGGGTGGCTCAGTCTGTTAAGCATCTGCCTTCAGCTCAGGTCATGATCCCAGGGTTCTGGGAGCAAATCCTGCATCGGGCTCCCTGCTCAGTGGGAAGCCTGCTTCTCCCTCTCCCTCTGCCCTGCTGCTCCCCCTGCTTGTGCTCGCTCTCTCTCTCTCTGTCAAATTAATAAATATATAAAAAATTTTTTAAAATGAGAAATATCAGGTATTAGTCAATGGGTACAGAACTGAGTGGGTCCCTAAATTTTAGTAATGTCTAGAGTCGTTGAACTTGGAAATCAAGTTGGATATTATGCTTAGATATCAAGCATAATAGCTAAAACAATGACAAACTTTTACCAAAAGACTGGACTGTCCCATTCTACTTGATTTTACAGATACACACACACACACACACACACACTCACACACACAGAAGCTGAGAATGTGACTGCAATTTGTATGAGCACTGACCATTGTTGACATGGGGGTGTAATAACTTTGTAGTAATCAGAGATGATCTTGGCCCTACAGAGAAGCTATTCACAAACTTTCACCTGGATTTTCAAAGTATTTGAATAGAAACAAACAAACCAATCTCAGTTTCTCAGGGGCTAACTACTCATAACACCTTTCTTTCTTTCCACAATAGTCTATGTTGAACCTTTCCTACCCCTTAGCAGCTCCTTTGATATCCTAAAAAAGATGGCTGAAATTCACATCAAGCCATTTTGCTTTCACCTGCCAGTTTGATAAAGCAAGGAAATTTAAATACTACAAACTTATTTTTACGGTAGTTACATGTAAATGAATTTCAATTATCCACATGCATGGTTTACTACATCATTCATTACACACTATTTTTTCCAATCATTTTGCTTACAATCCATGATGTCTATACTCTTCTATCCCCAGCGGAAAGCAAGGACTATTAATGACTATTCTTTACTTGCCTAGACCAGGAAACCCAGCCAGCTTCAGTTTCCGTATCAGGGTAAAGCCAGGGGATTTAGAGTAGCATAATGAAGGCTTCATGATTTCCAGCCTCCCTAGAGTAAAGGATGATTTGCTGCAAGTCAGTGCATAGCTGGGACTGCCATGTTCCCTCCAGCATAGTACAGCAAGAAAAGTACTGCCCTGGGAGTCAGGGACCCAGGTTCTGGTCCTTTCTCCACCACTCTCACATCCCCGCAGAAGTTATATAACCTCACAGAGTCTCATGCCTCTCTGAGTCATGTCACTCTGAGTTAGTTAGTCTTTAGCTAACATCCCTTCCAGCTACAACCTTCTTTGAGTCTTCCCTCTTCTAGCTCTATGCTTTCACTGACTAAAACTTGGAAAAGTTCAACATTCATTGTTTGGAGATTTAATGGCTTTTGCAACCTCTGCCAAGCTGGGAATCACCTCCAGCTGTTCCTCCAGCTTTGGCCCTGTAGGGAGACAGTTGGAATGTTTTTTAATAAACAGGGCTAGCCCTTGGCTAAGCAGCAAATAGGTGCAATCTTTGTCTTACACTCCTCCCAACTTCCTTTATGGAATATACTTTGTGCCAGACAAGTCTCTTGTATCCCACAGAACTCAGGCCTCAGCAGTCAACAAAGCCAAAGGCAGACAATGGCTGACAGGTATTAAGATAGGATTCCAGAAACTGTGTTGGAATAGAAGATGCTTAGACAATAAAAAAGACCTTAAAGCATCCCCCACATCTGTCCCTCTCTTAATCATCCCCGTGTCTTCCAGTTACTCAGACTCAAGTTTTAAGTGCTGTCCTTGATTCCTCTTTCTTTTATACCCTTCATCTGATCCATCAGCAAATCCCGTCAGCTCTACCTTGATGTGGATCCAAAATTCAACTATACTTCACCATCCCTTTTATTATTCCTCTAGTTTAAATATTTGAGGGATAGTATATAGAGGGAAATAAAATAATAAATGAAGAGAAACAGGCTGCATTTAATGTGGTAGTCAGTAGACAGTAGAAAGAACATTTTTTGGTGAAAGAACACCATATGGAGGTATATTTTATTAATATAACTTTACAGCTAGTACTGAAGGGAACATACTTCTGATCTAGCTGTGGTAACAGTCTCCTAAACAGTCTCCCTGCTTCTGCCCATGCCGTCCAACAGCCCATTCCCCCCAGCAGCCAGAATAATCCAGTTAAAAGGTAAATAAAATCATGCTCAAACCCCGTACCCCCATGGCTTCCTAGCTCTCTAGGATTCAAAGCCAAAAATCTCACTATGGGATTACTGGACCCTACCGCCTCACTGACCTCCCTCCCTCTCACCTTTGCTTGCTCTGGCCCCACCTTCCTTGCCATTTTTTAGATACACCAGGCATGCTGCTTGGGACCTTCATTCTTGTTGTCACCCCTGCTTGGAAATCCATTCCCTCAGGGCCCCACAAGACCTCCTCCCTCTGTATCTTCAAGCCTCTGTTCTAATCTGCCTTTTAGAGGCTTTCGCAGACCATCTTGTATTAAAGACTGTGCACACACACACACACACACACACACACATCCTCTCTATCCCCTTGTTCTTTTTTATGTGTTATTCTATTTATCACCACCTGATATCGTATATATTTGCTTATTATCTTTTACTTTTCCTTCTCCCTGTCCTACACCAGAGCAGAACTGTGTCTTGTTTACTGTTGGACTTCTACTGCAGGCACAGTGCCTGCCATATCCTGAGCACTCAGATATTTGTGAGATAAATGGGCTGCAGAATGGATGAATCACTCTCCAATGCAGGAAGATACGTGTTGGTCCTTCCAGCTACTCTTCACAACACACCTACTACTATATTCTAGGAAGGTCACAACTAAACGATATCCAGCCCTGGTGAGACAGACTTGCTTTATTGCCTTCTTACAATAAAGCACTATATTGCTAGAAATCTTTTTTCTTTGCTTCATTATCTATTTCTCCAAATGTATAAAAGTACCTTCACTGTTATGTTACTATGATTGTACAATATTTCATTCAGTCTATCAAAATAGTTTCTTAGAATAAGCTCTAAGAAGGGGAGGATTTCAAGTGTTCAAACTCTGACTTCAATTATCTGAGGCCCTCGATGCCAATTCAAGGACAGGTAAACTAGTTTGTGGGAGTCTCTACCAGGAGCAAGCACTATGCTAAGAGCTTGATTAATGTTATCTCAATAAAGCTATGGTATTTACATAAATGTTCACATGAAGGTGACATAGAATCAATTACATAAATTAAGAAACTGAAGCTGGGGGCAGTTGAAATTTTTAGCCAAAGTTTAAGTGAAAGATGAGATTCTGACTCAAATCTGAATCCAAAATCCATTCTCTTTCAATACCAGAGACAAGACATTCATACCATTCGTGGGAAAAATCATTCTTTCTTCTTCTCCTCACTCACCAGCCCACAATTAATACTCTTTGGCTAAGGATTATTTGAGGGTTTACTCTAGAGAGTGTTCTAAAGAGTCATTCCCAAGCACAAACACTACAGCCTCTGAAACCAAGCCTATCTAACATGCAAAGTGACATCACTTTTTTCAAGGAAATGCACTTCAGCTTAGGAAAACACTCAAATACCGATGAAGACATAGCTACATATTTAATTCCATATAAGTTTAAAAACCTTTAAAACTACTATTCCAGACTAGTTTTCTGAAATAATAAAAAGAACTGATTTCCAAATATTGTGTAGTCCCCTGCAGTTCCTTCTCTCTGTAGACATTCCAGAAACCAGCCTTTCACTCAGGCACTACTTGGCGGTGCACTGGGCTATAAACAGGGAACACAACAGTGAACAGTAAGCACTATGAGTAGTAAAGAATTTGTAGAAAAGTCGATGTGTTTGAGGTATATTTATAAGGTAGGATTTTTTTTTTAAAGATTTTATTTATTTATTTGACAGAGAGAGACACAGTGAGAGAGGGAACACAAGCAGGGGGAGTGGGAGATGGAAAGCAGGCTTCCCATGGAGCAGGGAGCCCGATGCAGGGCTCCATCCCAGGACCCTGGGATCATGACCTGAGCCGAAGGCAGATGCTTAACGACTGAGCCACCCAGATGCCCCATAAGGTAGGATTAACAGAACTTTGTGATGGGTTGGATATAAAGGATAGGAGAGAGGGAGATGTCAAAAATGACTCCCAGTTTTCTGGTAGCTGCAGTTGGGTAGATGGTGATATTCTATTTGGGGAAGGAAACACAGCAGGAATATGTTTGGGGGAGGTGGGTGAAGAGAATGAATTCAGTATTAGATTTGGACTCTCAGTTGTCCATAAGAGTCCCAGTGGGATGTTGAGTGAGTAGTTGGCTATTTGAAGTCTAGAGCTTAGATGAGCTATCTGAACTTGACATTTAAATGTAGAAATAGTTGCAGTCACTTAGAGAGAGAACACAGAGTGTTAAGGGGATGGAGTCATGACAAACTAAAACATTTAAAGGTCAGGTAGAAAAGGAATGGACTAGCAAGGAAACATAACAGAATTTCTATCACATGATGCCTTCATATTACAACTCCCCTTGAAAAAGCCAGTGAGGTTGTTTACATGGCACCACTAAAGCAGGGCATATCCAGGAAGTCAGAGTAGACAATGTTTTCAACAGTTCTCTGATAGAGTCAAGACAGGTCGTGAATTGGCCAAAATAAAAAATTGTTTATGACCCACCCACAATTACGTAAGGCATTGAGTTTATTTTGATCCTTATCCCTTCCAAAAACACATTTTTATTTTTGAATACTTCAACCCCAATTTTACTATTTCTACTCTTTTTTATACTATTAAAGTTCTGGCTAATTGGTATAACTTGGCAAAGTCACTAAGCCTCTTAATAAATGAAACAATACAGATACTTTCCCTAATCTCATTCCCCTCTTATTCCCAGAGGGAACACCTATTCAGAATTTTTTCTCTTCTCCTATTGAACATTCATGTTGTTTACATGTTTTTGCTATTGCACATAGCTGCAGTCATTATCTCCAAACATTTCTTCCTGTGTACATGTGCTATGGTTTCTCTAGAGTATGGACCTTTAAGTTCCAATTACTGGTCAAAGGACACATACATCTTTGAGTTTACTAGTTATTGCTAAGTCCTCCGCCAAAAGACCACCAGCAATGTTGGAATTCCCATGTCTCCATATTATCACCAACACTTAAAGCATCACATTTTTCATTTTTGCCCCTCTGATGAGCATAAAATAGTTTCATTGTAAACCTAAGCATCATTTCATATTCACTTGGTTTCTCCTATATTGCTAGATTTTTAAAAATACATATTTTTAGGGGCACCTTGGTGGCTCAGTCAGTTAAGTGTCCAACTTGATTTCAGCTCAGGTCATGATGGTCAGGGTCATGAAATCAAGCCCTACATTGGGGAGGAAAGGAATTAAACAGGTAAAAAAACTGTTCAAAAGAATATGAGGATGAATCAAAAATTAACCTTGGGTTTGAGGAGTCTAAGCATCATGGTACCAAGCAAAATGAGGAATAGAAGAGGAAAAGATTTGGGGACACAGTGTCAGGGTGGAGAAATGATGATAATTTCAGTTTTGTGTTTATTGAGTTTAAGGCTCACATGGAACAGCCAAGTGGAGACATTCAAGAGGCTTCTGGAATAAGGGCCTGGAATCCAGGGGACAGATCTTAGCTTGAGATGTGTGTAGGAATTATCAACTTACAAACAGAAAGTAAAGTCATGGCTGGAGGTCAGACTGCTCAGAAAGACTATGAGGATTATAAGAATAGGAAGGATGGACAGGGGGTGCCTGGGTGGCTCAGTTGGTTAAGCATCTGCTTTCAGCTTAGGTCATGATCCCAGAGTCCTGGCATTGAGCCCCTCATCAGGCTCCCTGGTCAGTGGGGAGTCTGCTTCTCCCTCCCCCTCTACCTGCCTCTCCCCCTGCTTGTGCTCTCTCTCTCTCTCTGTGTCAAATAAATAAATAAAATCTTAAAAAAAAAAAGGAAGGATGGACAGAAACCCAGGAAACAGGATCAGGATGTAGAGATTAGCCAAAGAAGAGAAACTAAAAAGGAGACCTAAGAAAGACTGGTCAGAAAAATAGGAGAAAATCCAGGAAGATATGATGCCACCAAAGGAGTCAAAAGTTTTAAATAGCAAAGAGTGACCAGTGTCAAATGGTCATGAGATCACTTAGACAAAATCAGTGAAAAGCATTGGGTAAATTTAGACACAATGTAATCATTGGTGATCTTGGAAAGATCTGTGAAGTTACCAGCATATGGATTATCCCTAAAATAAAATATGGATTTCCCTATAAAATATGGATATTTTAAGAGTATCTATGCCACAAAAAAAGGCTAATTGTTCTCTTTAAAGCATACCTTTTCAGCCTATAGGCTCCGCTTTGTTGAGCTGAAAGAGGAATGAGTTAATAGATGACAGGTCAGGTCCCCTACAGCTCTCACAGGCTATTAAACAACTCTAAACTATCCTGTGCTTCACCCTTCCTGGGCATAGCCCATACTAACTCTAATCCTTCCTTTCCATCCCCTTAACTTCTGCTTTGTGGAAACTGTGGGTCAATGGCCCCTTATATAAGGTCTATTTTTTCTGAGATGTGCACTCATCTTTTGGCTTTAGTCCCTACCTACTGATAGTGAGAACATCAATGATCACCACCGAACATTGTACACACCATTGAACAGGTAGAACTGTGCACTAAGGGCAGGAATTGTGCATTTACTAATTTTGGGAATTTAGGATTCTTTTTTTTTTTTTTTTTTTTTTTAAAGATTTTATTTATTTATTTGAGACAGAGAGAATGAGAGAGAGCACATGAGAAGGGGGAGGGTCAGAGGGAGAAGCAGGCTCCCTGCCGAGCAGGGAGCCCGATGCGGGACTCGATCCAGGGACTCCAGGATCATGACCTGAGCCGAAGGCAGTCGCTTAACCAACTGAGCCACCCAGGCGCCCAGGAATTTAGGATTCTTGAGGGCAGGAATTGTATACTTACTAATCTTGGGAAGCTAGGTCTTAGGTGGTACCCAGCAAACAGTAATCACTCAAACCATTTATTTGGGGAGCACTTGAGTGGTGCAGTCAGTTAAGCGTCCAACTCGGTTTCATTTCAAGTTGTGATCTCAGGGTTGTGAGATTGGGCTCCATCTCAGGCTCTGCACTCAGCACGGAATCTGCTTCAGATTCTCTCTCCCTCTCCCTCTGCCCCTCCTGCTCATGTTCGTACTCTCGGTCTAAAATAAATAAATAAATAAATCTTAAAAAAAAAACATTTATTTTTGGATAAATGGAGGAACTGTGACTTCACAATACTACATGGGACCCCAACAACAATAGATCTAATACTTGAAACTTTCTTACAATAAAGTGATTGCAATGCTGCCAGCCCCCTGCTAGTAGTCTCACCCCTAATACCTGGCACCGCAGCTTCTTCTGAAGATAATAAGCACCAAAAGGCTTGACTTAATACCTTCAGCTACTGCCTGGTTTCAAAGTCCACCACGTCAAGGTAGGTGATGGACTCTACTCAAGTAATGATAGACTCAAAGACCCTAGAACTTTCTCTTACCCCAACACTATATAGGATTCACTGAATCTGGGATGATCTGTTGCTCGCCCTAGCCCTGTTTTCACTCCTATCCTGTAAGACTGAAATTCTCTTCCCCCCTTTGAGAAGATGACACTCAAACTCCCCAGGGCTCTTCAGAACACTTCTTAGGTTTCTCAACTTGCTCAGCAAACATGTTATGCTAAACATTCACACGCAAAAAAAATTCCAACAATGACCATGATCTATATTTGTGTGAGCTTGTTTTTGCAAAAGCAAAACATTTTATAAATCTAACCTAATTTTCTGATTCAATAGTTAAAAGAACTTCAAAATAAATAAGCTCATGTATGTTTACCCATTTTAGTACTAGCTAATGTCACATTGAATCACGATGTTGAAATGCTATTTTACATTCTTTTATGTGTGGAATTTTAAGAGCAAGTATCATTTGTATCCATCTGTCCAATTTTTATGTCACCTCTACCAAGTTTCTTTTATTCTACATTATTTTTCTTCCTCAAAGTTCAAGTCATTCTCTTAATTTTTTTTCCTCTCAAAACAAAATAATCAGGGGCGCCTGGGTGGCTCAGTCGTTAAGCGTCTGCCTTCGGCTCAGGTCATGATCCCAGGGTCCTGGGATCGAGCCCCGCATCGGGCTCTCTGCTCGGCGGGGAGCCTGCTTCTCCCTCTCCCATTCCCCCTGCTTGTGTTCCCTCTCTCGCTGTGTCTCTCTCTGTCAAATAAATAAATAAAATCTTAAAAAAAAAAAAAAAAAAAAAAATAATCATTAAGCTTAATTTTCCCAGCAGAGTACATATCTGGCACCTTATTTCTTTATAGTTTTTTGCCAAGATCTAAAATCACAAATTCTCTCTGTATACTTTTCCAGTGATTTAAAAATACATTTTTGCTGACATTTTAAAGTAATATTTATACCACTGAATTGAGTTTAAGTAAACAGACCATTACTGGCATAGTCACTATACTGTAATGTTCTTTAAGGTGTACCACACAGAAGCATTTATGTCAATGACGTTCCCCAAAGGGAATGAAATCAAACACTTGCTGCCAACATAAGCATGTAAAGGTCTTATTTTCTTCATTAGATCAGGGTCAAATAAGTGGACCCCAAAGAGTTAGGCATCAGGGAACATATGTGGGTCAAATTTGGCATACCCTGAAAGTTTGTGTTGAATTGAATTCAAATATCTAAAATGGCTTTTGAAAAAAGAGAAATACTATTTCCTGGTTTTAAATAAAAAAGGCAACTTAGATCATAAGACTTCTTGGATAGGTCAGTCCTTTTTCAAAAGAACCCTGAAACTCTAAGGAGTGTTTGTTTAGTTAAGCAAGGTTGGCCCAACTCTTCTAGGATCCCTGGAGGACATTTTTTTTTTTTTTAAGTATTAATGCACAAGCCAACTTTGGGCCTCATGGATATGTTTGTGGCTCTCCTTGTAATAAAACAAGAATAAAAGGAGATATTTGTAGGTGATCAGAGAAGAAATGGTACATTTGAAGGAAAGGGGGAAATGAATTTATTGAACTTTTACAATATAACAAACATGGTTTAATTTATTTTTTAATTTAATTTATTATTATGTTAGTCATCATACAATACATTATTAGTTTTTGATGTAGTGATCCACCCTTCATTGTTTTCATATAACACCCAGTAATCCATGTAGTATGGGCCCTCCTTAATACCCATCACCTGGTTAACCCATCCCCCACTCCCCTCCCCTCTAACACACTCAGTTTGTTTCTCAGAGTCCATAGTCTCTCATGGTTCATCTCTCCCTTCGATTTTCCCCCTTCATTTTTCCCTTCCTTCTCCTAATGTCCTCCATGCTATTCCTTATGTTCCACAAATAAGTGAAACCACATGATAATTGACTTTCTCTGCTTGACTTATTCCACTTAGCATAATCTCCTCCAGTCCCATCCATGTTGATGTAAAAGTTGGGTATTCATCCTTTCTGATGGCTGAGTAATATTCCATTGTATATATGGACCACATCTTCTTTGTCCATTCATCTGTTGAAGGGCATCTCGGCTCTTTCCACAGTTTGGCTATTGCGGACATTGCTGCTATGAACATTGAGGCACATATGGCCCTTCTTTTCACTACATCTGTGTCTTTGGGGTAAATATCCAGTAGTGCAATTGCTGGGTCATAAGGTAGCTCTATTTTTAATTTTTTGAGTCACATCCACACGTTTTCCAAAGTGGCTATACCAACTTGCACTCCCACCAACAGTGTAAGAGGGTTCCCCTTTCTTCACAACCTCTCCAACATTTCTTGTTTCTTGCTTGTCAATTTTTGCCATTCTAACTGGTGTAAGGTGACATCTCAATGTGGTTTTGATTTGAATTTCCCTGATGGCTAATGCTGATGAACACTTTTTCATGTGTCTGTTAGCCATTTGTATGTCCTATTTGGAGAAGCATCTGTTCATGTCTTCTGCCCATTTTTTGACTTGATTATTTGTTTTTTGGGTGTTGAGTTTGAGAAGTTCTTTATAGATCTTGGATACCAGCCCTTTATCTGTAGTGTCATTTGCAAATATCTTTTCCCGTTCTGTGTGTTGCCTCTTTGTTTTGTTGACTATTTCCTTTCTGTGCAGAAGCTTTTTATCTTGATGAAGTCCCAAAAGTTCATTTTTGCTTTTGTTTCACTAGCTTTTGGAGATGAATCTTGAAAGAAGTTGTTGTGGCCGATGTCAAAGAGGTTACTGCCTATGTTCTCCTTTAGGATTTTGATGGATTCCTGTCTCACATTGAGGTCTTTCATCCATTTTGAGTTTATCTTTGTATATGGTATTAGAGAATGATCGAGTTTCATCCTTCTGCATGTGGCTGTCCAATTTTTCCAGCACCATTTGTTGAAGAGACTGTCTTTTTTCCATTGCATATTTTCTCCTGCTTTGTCGAAGATTATTTGACGATAGAGTTGAGGGTCCATATCTGGGCTCTCTATTCTGTTCCATTGGTCTATATGTCTGTTTTTGTGCCAGTACCATGCTGTCTTGGTGATCACTGCTTTGTAATATAGCTTGAAATCAAGCAATGTGATGTCCCCAGCTTTGTTTTTCTTTTTCAACATTTCCTTGGCAATTCAGGGTCTTTTCTGATTCCACACAAATTTTAGGATTGTTTGTTCCAGCACTTTGAAAAATGTCATTGGAATTTTGATCTGGATGGCATTGAAGGTATAGATTGCTCTGGGTGGCATAGACATTTTAACAATGTTTATTCTTCTGATTCATGAGCATGGAATGTTTTTCCATCTTTTTGTGTCTTCTTCAATTTCTTTAATGAGTGTTCTGTAGTTCCTAGAGTATAAATTCTTTACCTCTTTGGTTAGGTTTATTCTGAGGTATCTTAAGGTTTTTGGTGCTATTGTAAATGGATGCATTGTTAGTGTATAAGAAAGCAACTGATTTATGTGCATTGATTTTGTATCCTGCCACATTACTGAATTGCTGTATGAGTTCTAGTAATTTGGGGGTGGAGTCTTTTGGATTTTCCACATAAAGTATCATGTCATCTGTGAAGAGAGAGAGTTTGACTTCTTCTTTGCCAATTTGAATACTTTTATTTCTTTTTGTTGTCTGATTGCTATTGCTAGGACTTCTAGTACTATGTTGAACAATAGTGGCGAGAGTGGGCATCCTTTCCTGATCTTAAGGGAAAGGCTCTCAGCTTTTCCCCATTGAGGATGATATTCACTGTGGGTTTTTCATAGATGGATTTTATGAACTTGAGGAATGTTCCCTCTATCCCTATACTCTGAAGAGTTTTAATCAGGAAAGGATGCTGTATTTTGTCCAATGCTTTTTCTGAATCAATTGAGAGGACCATATGGTTCTTTTCTCTCCTCTTATTAATGTGTTCTATCACATTGATTGGTTTGTGGGTTTAATTTAACTCCTAAAAGAAGTCTGTGTTTAAATATCACTGTTCCTTTATTACAGAGAATGAAACAAGCTCAGAGAACTTAAGTAACTTGTCCAAGATTGCAGAGCTGGTAAGGAGTGAAACTTCATGTAATCCCAGTCTGCCTGGTTTAGAGAACAACCTTCTTCTAATATTCTGGGGAGCAAGGGGGCCAGGGAGCCAAGGAAGCCACACCACAGAGGAATTTCAGAGAGACACCTGCCTACTGTGTCCCATTTCTATAGCAGCATATTTACAACAGCCAAAATGTGAAAGCAACCCATGTGTCCATCAGTGGATAAATGGATAAACAAAATGTGGTAAATACATAAAATTCAATATTATTCAGCCTGAAAAAGGAAGGAAGTTATGACACATGCTACAACATGGATGAAATTTGAAGACATTATATTAAGTGAGATAAATCAGCCACAGAAAGGCAAATACTGTATGATTACACTTACATGGGGTATCCAGAGGAGTGAAACTCATAGAAACAGAGTGGAATGGTGGTCACCAGAAGCTGGGGGGAGGGGAGAATGGAGAGTTCTTTAATGAGTATAGAGTTTCAGTTTTACAAGATGAAAGAGTTCTGGAGATTAGTTGCACAACAATGTGAATCTACTGAGCACTACTCAGTAGTACACTTAAAATGGTTTTGATGGTAAATTTTATGTTACATATTTTTTACCACAGTTTTAAAACAAACAAAAACACCCGCCTGAGTTGAGTTTCCCCCACCTTTACCAACCTTTTCACTTTCTTTTCTGCCCAGTAGTATGCTCTTTTGCAGGCAGGAATTTGGGTCAGTGAGATGCAATTTCCACACAGACACTATTTTACAATCTGTTCAAAGGAGAAAAAAATCCAAAAAACAAGTCCTCATTCCTCTGATACACTAACCAACCATCTATTTAAAGGACATGAATTCTTTAATACCATTTATGTAGTCTGTCAAAAACAAGTACCCACATGAATCGACATTTTGAGATCATATCCAAAGTTTGCATCTAGTTCATCTTATAGCCAGGGCAAGTCAAATGCTGAGAGAGAGGGAGGCCTCTGTATTTCATGGAATCCTAGAGCACCCATTGTGTCAGGCGCACTTGTAAGCATTTCATGAATGTAAGCCCATTAATCCTTTCAACAACCCTGGGGAGTGCTATTATTATGATCTTCATTTTGGAGGTGAGTGTCAGGACATAGAGAGGTTAAGTAACTTGTCCAAGTCACACAGCTAGTAAATGGCAGAGCCAAAGTTTGAAGAAAAATAGCCTGGCTACAAAGTTTATGCTACAGGGCTTGTCACTTGTATTTTCCATGGCTTCCAAGATTCACACACACACACACACACACACACACACACACACACACACGGTCAAATTTTTTTACAGTTTAAATATCATTGCCCTCTTTCAAACCTGCCAGTGTTGCTCATTGATGTTATATATAATCTCTTTCAGAGGTAAAATAAAAAATGTAAATGTGAGCCTCAAGTTAATGGGCTCTCCGGACCTCTCTGCCTCTACTATATTCAGCTTCTATCTACATCAGGGTATCCTCAGTCTTAGTTGAAACCTAATCTCTTTATGACCATTTCACTCCTGAATGGGCTTTCCCAGAAACTGTCTGTAGAGTTTTTCTGACTTCATTTTTCCTTCTTGGGCATAGCTGTCAGAGTCAGTTTCCCAACAGTTGATCTAAAGGCATTCTCTGTCATTGAACACTACATCAAAAACTAATGATGTACTATATGCTGGCTAACTAAACATATAAATAAATAAATAAAGGCACAAAAAAAGTTAAAAAAAATTTTTTAATTAAAAAAAAAAGACAACCAACAGAATGGGAGAAGATATCTGCAAATGGGGCGCCTGGGTGGCTCAGTTGGTTGAGCGACTGCCTTCGGCTCAGGTCATGATCCTGGAGTCCCGGGATCTAGTCCCGCATCAGGCTCCCTGCTTGGCGGGGAGTCTGCTTCTCCCTCTGACCCTCCCCTCTCTCATGTGCTCTCTCTCTCTCTCTCCCTCTCTCTCTCACTCTCCCAAATAAATGAATAAATAAAATCTTAAAAAAAAAAAAAAAAGATATCTGCAAATGACCTATCAGATAAAAGGCTAGTATCCAAAATCTATAAAGAATTTATCAAACTCAACACCCACAGAACAAATAATCCAATCAAGAAATGGGAAGAAGACATGAACAGACATTTCTCCAAAGAAGACATCCAAATGGCCAATAGACGCATGAAAAAGTGCTCAACATCACTCAGCATCAGGGAAATACTAATCAAAACCTCAATGAGATACCACCTCCCACCAGTCAGAATGGCTAAAATTAACAAGTCAGGAAACGACAGTTGCTGGTGAGGTTGCAGAGAAAGGGGAACCCTCCTACACTGTTGGTGGGAATGCAAGCTGGTGCAGCCACTCTGGAAAACATTATGGAGGTTCCTCAAAAAGTTGAAAATAGAGCTACCCTATGACCCAGCAATTGTACTACTGGGTATTTACCCCAAAGATACAAATGTAGTGATCCGAAGGAGTACCTGCACCCCAATGTTTTAGCAGCAATGTCCACAATAGCCAAACTATGGAAAGAGCCAAGATGTCCAGTGACAGATGAATGGATAAAGAAGATGTGCTATATATATTCAATGGAATATTACTCAGCCATCAAAAAAATGAAATTTTGCTTTT
Source organism: Halichoerus grypus (assembly GCF_964656455.1). Taxonomy (NCBI): domain Eukaryota; kingdom Metazoa; phylum Chordata; class Mammalia; order Carnivora; family Phocidae; genus Halichoerus; species Halichoerus grypus. The sequence continues at coordinate 48,034,622 of NC_135712.1, forward strand.
GCAACAACATGGATAGAACTAGAGGTATTATGCTAAGTGAAAGAAGTCAATCAGAGAAAGACAATTATCATATGATTTCACTTATATGTGGAATTTGAGAAACAAAACAGAAGAGCATAGAGGAAGGGAGAGAAAAATAAAACAAGACAAAATCAGAGAGGGAGATAAACCATAAGAGATTCAATCATAGGAAACAAACTGAGGGTTGCTGGAGTGGAGGGGAGTGGGGGGATGAGGTAACTGAGAGATGGACATTAAGGAGGGCATGTGATGTAATGAGCACTGAGTATTATATAAGACTGATGAATCACAGACCTTTACCTCTGAAACTAATAATATATTATATGTTAATTGATTGAATTTAAATAAAAAAATATTTTTTTAAAAAGAAGAATTAAAGGTCCATGACACAGAATCCTTCTAATCTTGGTGAAAGCCAGGAACCACCAGCATCAGTTCTTGAAAGCCTTCTTTTTGGAGACTTCCACTTGTTCAGAGTAACTAAGAAAAATTAATCACACTTAGTGTCACAAAGGTGAATACACATATGAGAATTCAGCAAGTTATATACCCTTACAATTTGTGTACATTGCTATCTGAAAATTAGACACTGATTTTTTTTTTCAGGTAGGCTCCACACCCAGCATGGAGCCCATTGCCGGACCTGAACTCATGGCTCCAAGATCAACACCTAAGCTGAGATCAAGAGTTGGATGCTTAACTGATTGAGCCACCAGGAACCCCAGACAGTGATTTTAAAAAGAGAATTAATGACCTTTGTTTATAATAGCAGAAGAAAAAAATTCATAAATTACCTCAATGTCCAATAAAAAGGGATTGGTCACATAAAATACATGATATAGTTCTATGATGAAAATACTCTGCAGCTAATTAAAGATCTTGCTGTTGTTAATACTTTGGTACATGGGAAAATTTTTCATGTTGTAACATAAGATAACCCAAATGATATAATTATATACTCAGTTTGATCTGTTTATGTAAAAAAAAATAGAAGTAGAAAAAAATATATCAAAATATTGATAGTGTTTAACTCTGAAAAAAAAATAAAGGTGTTCTCTGCTTCTAATTTGCTTTTTAGGACCCACATTCTTTCAAAGCCTACCCACATATGCTTCACTTCTGCAGCCTCTCATTTTCCAGCATTCATCTCTCATTGGCATATTTCCTAATCTATTATCTTTTTTCAGGCCAACCTCCCATTTCTCCCACGCCAACATCTAAAGGGTATCAATCTACACAGCATAGCAAGGGGCAGCTTACTTCACACCTGCTGTCCATGATTTCATCCTCATGGCCCCCCAAAAAGAAACTTTTGCTACTATAGGAGTTAAAACAGAGGTAGGCAAACTTTTTCGGTAAAGGGCCAGGTAGTAAATATTTTAGACTTTTTGGGCTACCTGGTCTCTGTCCCAACTACTCATTGTTGCCATAGTGAAAAGAGCAATAGATGAATAAATGAATGGGTTGGGCTTTGTTCCAATACCACTTTGTTTACAAAAACAGGCGAGGTGCTGGATTTGGCCCATGGGCCTTAATTAATTTCTCCCTCAATTATTTTTTTAAAGATTTTATTTATTTATTTGAGAGAGAGAGAGGGAGAGAGCATGAGTGGGGGAGGAGCATAGGAAGAGGGAGCGGGGCAAGCAAACGCCCCTATGAGCATGGGGCTCAAATTGGGCTCAGTAAAGGGCCCTGAGATCATGACCTGAGCCAAAGTCAGACACTTAACCAACTGAGCCACCCAGGTGCCCCTGCTTTTCCCTCAATTAAAGCACTAGACCCTTTTGTGATGTTTTGCAGCTTTAACATAGGTTTCAGTGAAACCAGAGCCCCTCCTTACTGTTTTTTAGACTATACTTCATTAACTCTCCCCTTCACAAATGGTAAAATTAAACTGAAATAAAACAAAGTAAAATCAGAAATGTGATCCCTGACATCACTTTGCATATTGCTGTAGGCTTAAGAACTCATCTCAGACACGACAATTATTCACTGGTAAAAACTGATAAACATCTGTGAGCATGTTTACTGCCTCAATCAGATACTTTTTTATTTCCACAAGGAACTCTCTCTTACAAAATGTTCATGAAGGATCTCCAGACCATGTTTGCCAAGTAAAATCTGAGATAGCAAAACAAAGCTTTGTGTAGACATGTCACTAAGTGAGCACATGACAAGCATAAAGTCCTAAGGCCTCAGGAAGCAAAGGTGTGCAAATACCAGCCTCCGAGAACATTTTCACAGTGTAGAACATTCTTGACTGCTCTACTTTTTGTCCTCACAAGGCTCTAAGGTGCTCATTCATTATCTCATTCTTTCATTTGCTTAAAAAATGTTTTGGAGGGTCTTCTATGAGCCAGACATGTTGCTAGGCACTAAGAATACATGCAAAGACAAAGATAGAAAGGTGACAGAATAAAAAAGAATAAAGAAAGAGTGTCTGCCTAGAAGAACTTAGAGTGTAGTGTCTGCTATCCTATCCTGCGATGATAGAAATGTTCTTCATTCTGCACTGCCCAATAAGGTAGCTACTAGCTGCCTGTGACTCTTGAGCACTTAAAATGTAGCTGGTGGGACTAAGAAACAATTTTTTATTTCATTTAATTTTAATTAATTAGGCTAGTGGCTAATGTATGGGCAGTGTGGGTCTATTGGGAAAAAAAATACTTGAATCAAGTGAATGTAATATTACCACTGTGCTAGGTGCTAAGAAACATTAGGTCCTGAGTGCTCTGAAAACTAATAATAGGAGGATTTGACCAATTCAGGAAGGTCAGGAAAAACTTCTCTAAGGAAGTGGCAAGAGAGAAGAAATCTGAAAGAGGAGTAGGGGTCAACCAGATAGAGTGGGATATAACAGAAGGCACTGAGAATAAAAAGGAAATGATATCATGTAATAGTGTGTGAGAAGCAGAGGGTGTTAGGGGTAACTGGGGCCAGACCTTACGGGGCATTATAGGTCACATAAGGGATTTTGGTGTTTAGCCTAAGGACAGGGTTATTAGCAATCAGAGGTTGAGGGTTTGAGTGTATGTGAAGTGATTGCCTTGGCATCTTTGAAAAGTTCCCTCTGGTTACAGTGTACAGAACACAATGAAGGATGCAAGAGAAAGAGCTGAGAGATCAGTAAATTGTCTACTGAATGGTCCAGATGGTTAGTAAGAGTAAGTGGCTTGAATCCAGGTGGATTTGTGGGATACATAGAAAGCAAAATTGACATACCCTGGAAGAAAACTGGATATGAGAAATAAGATCTTGAAACTGGGTGACAGTCCAACTTGCACATCCTAGCAGATGGAGATGTCACTGACTAAACAGAAAACATGGTGGGAGGAGTAGTTCTAGGGGAATGTTGTTAAGTTTGATTTACTCAGAGACATCCAAATGGTCTGTTGAATAGGCAGCAACTCAGAGGGAGGTAAGGGTTGAAGATTGAAATTGATGGTCCATTAGTGAATAGTGTATTAGTACTTCTGTCCCCATGATAATGTCATGTATTTTTGGCAAGTTGCCACAGTGCTTGTTAATTAATCCAGAAAAGGCATTATGTGCAAATAGAATACAGCCAATGCAATGCAATAATTACAGCAGTAGTGTAAATGGAATAGTCAAATGGGGAAAAAATGCTGGCGGGGTTCATTTATTACAACTTCATAAGAAAGTAAAATTATCTAAAGAGATGGGGAATAGGAAGTGAGAAATTCACACACAGTGGATGCTCCATACAATTACAAAGGAACAGAAGATTAGAAGGATTCAATTCAAATAGAGCTCTCAGAGAACCCAACTGAACTAGAAGAGAACACTGTAGTTCAGGCATAACAGATGGAAATAGATATATGGGGAAATGGGGACAAGAGTGAGTGACACAGGGCGCCTGGGTGGCTCAGATGGTTAAGCGTCTGCCTTCGGCTCAGGTCATGATCGAGTTCCTGGGATCGAGTCCCACATCGGGTTCCCTGCTCAGTGCAGAGCCTGCTTCTCTCTCAACCTCTGCCACTCCCTCTGCTTGTGCTCTTCTGTCTATCTCTGTCAAATAAATAAATAAAATCTTTAAAAAAAAAAAAATAAAATAAAATAAAATAAATAAATAAATAAATAAATAAATAAATAAATAAATAAAGAGTGAGTGACACATAATTAACAGTTGTGGACATTTTAAAATTAATTTGTTCAGTTTCTGCTTATGGGTGATAATTATATTTGAATAGAGGTAAATTGAATATTTAATCAAAAATAATGTCACAATATAATTGACAATACAAATTGGGAAGTTGGTCAAGTCTTTCATGTTCTTCCTATACACTGTTGTCATCTTAGAAGCATGTCACCTCTTAAATTGGTAAAAAGAAGACTCATCAATTTTAAACAATCTGCTCTCAGCTAACCATATGGACAATTGCATTTGTCTTCCTACTACTCCATTAGCTGAGATCAATTTCTTCCATTTAAAAGTCTTCCTATTGGACTATAGGCTAGTGGAGAAATAAATTGTAGAAAATGATTATAACTGCTCCAATCAACAGTTTTATAACTTGCCCTGAAAATCACAGCACTAAGAAAACAAATCTCCATTTGCCTCCAAATAATAAAAACTATGTTGACTGTAGCTATGATTCTTGGATATGTGTTCAGACTGTTTCAGGACATAAAAGAAACGGAGTCTAAATCTAATCTGAATACAAACAAACATCCAGGTATTTCAAGCCAAAACATTGTACACTTTCATGCTACCAACACCTGTCCAGTCCCATCCTTCCCACCCTTCCTACCCAGAGCCAGATGCTAAGAGGAGTGTGGGATATATCCCTTCCAATACAAGTTTTTATACTACATCTATGAATACAAAAACAATATATAACATTACTTTGGGCTTAATCTATGTAAATGCCATTCTATAATATGAATCATTCTAAAACTTGCTTTTGCATCCACCTTTGATTTTAAGATTTCTCTATGTTGATGCGTATAACTCTAGTTTGTTTTAATTGCTATTAATTGTCCAATATATAAATAAACTACATTTTATTCATTTCTCTCTTGAGTGGTATTAAATATCTTCCAGTTTTTCACTATTACAAAAATATCACAATGAATATATTTTGCATATTTTCCTACTTTCATTAGCAAGAGGTTCTAGATCAACCCAGATCTTTATAGATCTAGGTCAAGAGAGTCTTAGGCTATCATTTCACTAGACATTGACAAGTGTCTCAAAAAGTGATGGGAATTATTAACACTCTTAGCAGCAGTGGGCAAGATCTTTTTCACACACATCTGACTTGATGTTTGCCAAATAGGGTGTGAAATGGTATCTCATTTTAATCTTTTTCCCTGATTAATAGTTTCCCTGATTAAGTTAAGCATCTTTTTTATGTCTGTTGTCTATTTGGCTTATCTCTTCTTTGAACTGCTGGTTCATATCTTTTGTCCATTTTTATACTCACTTATCACTTTCTCCATAGCTCTTCCATACCATATGGGTCTGGCTATCTCTCTCAGTGTTCCAAATGAGAAAATACAAAAAGTTTTGTACAACTTTAATATAAAAATATTTATGTATAAAGATAAAATCATGAAATGTCTGTGTCACATTTCATATTAATGCCATTTCAAATGCATATTTTAAATCATACATTACATAATAAAATATTTTTAAAATATTGCTTTCTCCTTCACATTTCTTAAACAATTTTATTCAAATTTCTAATAAGCATGTCCAACATCAGCGTTAGCCATCTTTGAGCCACTTTGTGCATCACTTACAGTTTTCTCAAACAGATATCTTCACTTCTATTCAGATAAATTTTGAATCTGTGTTTAATACACTCACAAGACTTTGTTCCAAGCTACCAAATACCATTTGCTATTCATGATCTTCACAATATGATCATGGACAATATTGCTTCTTGTGCCAGTTATCTTTCATTTCTACCTTCAGATCCTCCCTTTCCTACTCCAGCCTACTTTCTGCCCTGAAAAGCTGACTTATATGGACCAGATACCCACAATTCCTTGGTCTCAGGCTTCCTGCTAGGGTCAGCCTATGGCAAGTCTAACAGGAGATGAGAGGGAGGACAGAGACTGAGGTTGGGCTTTTTAGTCTCTGGCTCTTTCTCTTAAACATCAACCCAGTCTGGCTGCATCACTGGACAGAAGGCCATTGCTCCTTTCAAGGCTCCCAGCTCCTCATGATTTTCTTCTTCCATGTCCAGAAACCTGTCCCTTCCTTTGCTTTACTTTTGCAGACCGAGGAGGGGGCAGAGTTCTGAGTCTGCTAGCCCTGGTTCCTGCACTTTTCCTTGCCACCTCCCTTATTTCCCACCACACTTTATAATTAGTCTTTTGATTAATAAATCATCCTTGAATTGTCCTAACTTGAATATGCCATTAATTTCCAATTGAGGAAACTGACTGATTTCGATATTTTAAAAATAATCTTTAGAAGGCTTGTATTCTATAACACCCAACACTTGCAATTTCAGGTCATTTCCCAGGAATACATAATTTATATTAAACTACATCATTTCATTTGTTTATTTTGTTGTTTTAACCAACTCCAACCTGAGTCTTCTACAAAATGCAAAAATATCACTGATTGGTGGTTTTAGGCTGCCCATATATTTCAGATAAGCTCTGTTTTCTGAGCAGCCATTTTTGAGAAATAAACATTGCCTTAGATTTCATCATTTATTTGTATTTATTTTATTTATTTTATTCATTGTCCATCATTCCGGATCCTAATCTTCTTCGTGTTGCAAATCTCTTATTCTCATCTATCACTTGACTTCTAAATTTGTTTGTGTTGTGTTTTGTTGAAAGGAATTTGTTTTAATTTAGACAAATTCACCTTTTATTTCATAACTTTTGGGTTTTATCTCTTAAGAAATTCTTCCTTACCCCAGTTTCACAAAGATATTCTTTATGTTTACTTCTGAATGTTTTAAGTTTCTTTTTTTACATTCTGATATGCAATGTGAGATAGAGATCTACTTTTATATTTTTCCATATGGAGAGCCAATTGGCAGACCCATCTACTCAATAATGATTTCTCCAATGATTTGAATGCCACCTCTGTTACCAGGGTTCGGTATATGCATGGTTTGGTATATGCAGCTCTGTCTTCTGCTCCACTGTGCATTCCTGCACCAATTCTAAACCATGGTTCTATAATGAGTCATGATATCTAGCAGAACAGATGTACTCATTATGTCTTTGTTCAAAATTCTTGATTATTTTTGGCCTTTGTACTGCTAAAATAGATGACTTCTCCATAAAACAAAATATGAACAGTATCCTTGGAGTTGACCACTATTCTTCCATCTGAATTTTGGAATCTGTCTCATTACATAAAAAATCCTGCTGGAATTGTGAGTGAGATTGCATTAACTTTGCAAATTAATTTGAGAAAGAAAGAGAATTATTGCTTTTCCTTTAAATTCTCCCAAATATTCTATAGTTGAGTGCTAGGGGAGGCACTTTCCTTATCAGCTTCAGTTTAGAAGACATCTCCAAGATGGCATTCGGAAAGGTATCATCGGTCCAGCAGAGTAAAAATACTGAAGTCATTGTTCATTTATTGATCCACTTGCTCAGCACATTTTGTGAGTGCCAGGTGTGTTCATATTTTTTGTCCCAGAAATACAAAGATTTTTCTCTTGATTTAAGAGATCCCATAGGAACACATGTGAGCATGTTAAAAACAAATTGTATCATATTTCCTTCAGATTTACAATAGGAAGAAAAAACAAACAAGGACAAAATTGCTTCAGTAGTTAAATTATGATCCTTATCCTTCCTATAAACTAGCTTTGGAAAGAATACCTTAATTTATTGGAAATTGTTCACATTTCCCATAACTTGATGCAACACTTTTCTTTTTAGTGTGATTCTCTACAGCTGTAATGAATGAAGCCTCTAAATTTGACTACTAGGTAGAACTAGTAAAGGAAACTTACTGTACTTAGGTGTTTTTTATCTGATTGCATGAAGAAAATACAATATTTAGTTGCTATTTTTAAAATGTTGACATCCCTAAAAATCACACATTTAAAAAGTATTCAAAGATTCCACATTTAATCAGAGTTCAAAGTATCTCAGAGGAATTATTATTTGCTTTTAAGCTTCATGATATTTTTCAAATATGTAGAACAAATAAATTAAAACATTTTAAATACATTACATTGAATACATTTAAATACATTAGAAAGGTTAAGCACAGACAAACTATCTTCTTTAGACTTATATAAATTCACAGAAGGATCTCAAATTATAATGAACAGCAACAAATTAGAAATTTAAATCAGAGTGAAATATTCTTAGCACCTCAGTCTTTACCAATCTCCAGAAATCAACTGCATACTTTATTAACGTATCTATGAGAATTTAGTTGGTTCATTCAATTATTTATTAATACCAACAGTCATGGAGGGTACACACTATCTGAAACTCTGCTACCATTCAGAAAATGTAACAGAGTAGCTAATAATAAACATAATAATAAACACCGTGTTGTAGTGTGTCTCTCTTTATTAAATTAAATGGTGGTTTATTGACGCTAAATTGATTAATATGTCTTTAGCTGAGTTCTCTCCACTTGTAATTATTCTCGGATCCTTAAATAAATTAAAAAAATTGGTATCACTGTTCTCCATACATGTTCGGATCAATGTATTTTGTGTCCAAAACTATGTTTGGAAAAATTCTGGTCAAGCTAAGCTCCATGGGGCAGATTTATCCACCATAATATATAGTATGTTCTAGACTCATCACAGAAGCATCAAATGAATTCGAAGAGCAAAAGTCAAACAAAAGATGTGACAAGCAGTTGCAACTTTAACAAAATCTGAAATCTAAAATCCCATCTCAAAATTTAGGACTATGAAGCTATTTTACATATTTAGTCCAACTCTGATATCAGTTTCTTATAATTTTTCCCAGTCTAGTGTTCACTTAGGGAACTTTTTTGTTTGTTTGTTAAATAACAACAGATGGGAGTAATCATAGCTGAAACTCACCCCTCCTCCCCTATTGCTGTCCCAATCCTTCCCAAGGGCACATCTGGGCTTGGGATGGGACCTTTTTATAGTTTTCTCAAGAGCATGTGACTAATACATTTCATGTGTTTAATTAAAAGCTTTTTTGTGTGCACCATGTGCAGTGAGGACCCCCATGTGTTTCCAAGATCGCATGTCTAAACTCTAACATTGTGAACCTTTAATATCTCACTCTGAAATCAAATTCATTAAATCAGAATGAGTGGATGGTTAGAAATGAATAGTTATAAATTAAGAATGTGTCCTAGAACATTACCATTGGCAGATCTGCTCAAATCAGTGTATAAACGTCCCCACCTAGAATTGTCATCCTTTAGAAAAGGAAGGTCCCCAGACAACATCAAGTCCAATCTCCTCACTGTACAGATGAGGAAACCAAAGTACAAAGAGATGATATGATACACCCAAGATTATACAGCTTGTTAATAACTGACCCAAGACTAGAACTCAGGTCTCCTAACTTGCATCTAGGGTCCTTTTCATTATACCTTAAACATGTGGCCGAAATTTTAGAGCCAGAGTTAAGAAAAGCAATTTGTGTCCCTACCATTATTAGGCACTGTGCAATACCTGGGGTTACAAAGATAAGTAATTTAGGAATCCTGCTCTCTCAGGGTTTACCACTCCAGGGAGACAAAGATAACAAATAAATAACTACCCACTGCAGAAACTACTAAAGGTACATTAGCAAAGGGCTGAGAAACCCCAAGGACAAAGCAACTCCTTACCTGGGAATTAATATTTTATTAGATCTTGAAGGGGGAGTAGGAAATTGCCAGCAAAAAAGGGTTGTTCTAGGCAGAGAATAAGCAAAGGAGGACAACAGAGTCTTAAAGGCTTTGGTGTGTTCTTGGAATTGAACTACACAGAAAGGAATAGTACAAGATGAGGTTGACAAGATCGACTGAGTCAAAGCTGAGAAGTTTCAATTAAGTAATTTTAGCCACTTAAATTTAATAGATTTTCAGATCACATAGATGGTATTACTGAATAATCATTTTGAAAACTGGCATTGATTAAATGCTCAACTATTTTTAGTACAGACCAGAGTGCAAAGAGATTAAGGTCAGGGACATAAGTTGGGAATTGTTATGACCCGTTCCAAGAAGGAAAAGATAATGACAAAACAGAAGAGCTGTGTCTTATTTTGAAATTTAAATGAATTGGTACATTTAGATAGAGCTTATAAATAGAATAGAGGAAAGAAAAGACTGGATAAAACACTAGTTTCTGACTTGGAAAGCTCAGTGACTCTGAGAGTAAGAGAATGAGTACTTCACTTAAGAACTCGGCAAATAGGGCATAAAAATCTAGAAAAAGCTTACTTGATCCTGTGAAGGAAATTTAGAGATATTCTGTGCAGTATGAAGTACCCAGTCTTTAATAATTAATAACAGAGTACTTCTCTGACTCATTGATTACAGCTGGGACCATAGAAATGGAAGCAATATTAGTTTAAATAATTATCTACTCACAGTTGACTATACACGCAAACATAATTATAACAAACAGATTTTGAAAGTAGCCGTTTCCTGTTTGTCTAAGTATAATCTTTTACCACTGGCATCTAAATAAAAACAGTATCATTAATTAAGATACTGGATTTCAGTTTTAAATGGCCTTTACTGAATGCCTACCAGGTACAAAAATTGTACCTCATTGCCAGGAAATGTAAAGAAAAATAAGACACAGTTCAAAAGATTTACAGCTTGGAGGGTGAAGAATAGCAAATATAAGTTTCCAAAATGCAGAATAAAATACCTGAAGAGTGGTGAGGAGTAAGGGAAGAGCTCTTGGGAAGAAGATACTTTTGTTGACTCATGAAGCAGGAAGAGTTTAAGAATTAGTGTTGACAATAACAAATGAGAAAAGGCATTCAAGCCTGGTCAGTCTGGGAGAATAGTACAAAAAACTGCATGGATGAGGAAAAGAGTTAAAATATTCAAGGAATATCACAGTTGACTGGTATGATTGTAACTTGGAGTATCTGAAAGTGAATGGATTGAGTTCCCATTGGAATGATAAATTGAAGTCAGCTTGTGAAGGCCTTCAAAATGAAATGAGGTCTAGACATAGCAGAGACAACAGAACTTTGGGAGACATAGAGAAGTACAATAGGGCATTGCAGAGGCTCTGATGTGAAAACTCTTGCCTCCTAGATGACTGGGCTGCAACATTCATACCGCAAAGGCTGGCCTAAGACTAAGCTTCTTCCCACAAGACTGCTTTTTTCATTGCCACACCCTAGTTTTCATTTGACCCTGTCCCCCACCTCACCAAATTAGAAATATTACAAAACCTTGCTTAATGTACAAAATACATGGATTTCTCAAAGAGTCTTATATCCAAATTGAAGTTAGTAATGATTATTAAAATAATGATAATAATAAAATTAGTAACGATAGCTAGTATTTGGAGCACTCTTTTTACCAAGAGTGTGCTAACTGTGTTGTTTGTTAGCTGGTCCCTAGATCATCTTTTCAGGAAGGTACATTGTCATACCAATTTTACCACTGAGAAAAGTTTAGATCTTTCCACTCTTAAGTAGCTTGAGAGTGGGGTAATCAGTATTAAAGCCCAGCGCTGCTGGACATAAAAGTTTTCCTCTTTCCCTTATCCCACACTTGGCAGCCACTCCTCTACAACTCAAGAACAATTTTTAAGACATTCTCCTTCCAAAAGTCTCATTTTTTATAACCCTCTGTAATCCAAGGCAGTTGTAACTTATAAAGACACATAAGTGGAGTTACATTGCATCTTTTAACATGAAATCTCTAAAAGGAAGGGGTGAAATAAAGGAAGAGGCAGGGAAACCAGGACATTTGGGATTGTCACTTCTCAAGGACTACTCTGGTAAAAGAACCGTGGTTATTCTCTAAGGACTCAGAAATAAACTCCCTCTGAGTCAGTGAATTTAGCTGTAAGACAGATGATCTATCAGAGCCATTCTAAACCAATGATTCATTGACCTTGGAAATCTGGCTATTTAGATATCTAATAAAAACACCCCCTTCAGTTTAATATATGAGAAACTTACTCCACACCCAAGTGAAGAGTACAGGGGACTTAGAGAAATTTTAAATTGCTTTTTCCAAACACAGAACCTGGGGAGATTTCTTCTCTTTCAAGAATGAGTAAAGCAATACTAAATAACATAAAGAAAGGAAGTCCCTTAGGGATACAGAGCACACACATAAAATGATTTACCTTAAGAAACCAAAGATATTTTTAGAAATTATCAACTTTGTGTTTTTTATTTTATTTTATTTTATTATGTTATGTTACATTACATCACCATACATTACATCATTAGTTTTTGATGTAGTGTTCCATGATTCATTGTTTTCGTATAACACCCAGTGCTCCATTCAATACATGCCCTCCTTAATACCCATCACCAGGCTAACCCATCCCCCGAACCCCCTCCCCTCTAGAACCCTCAGTCTGTTTCTCAGAGTCCATAGTCTCTCATGGTTCGTCTCCCCCTCCGATTTCCCCCCATTCATTTTTCCCTTCCTACTCTCTTCTTCTTTTTTTTAACATATAATGTATTATTTGTTTCAGAGGTACAGGTCTGTGATTCAACAGTCTTACACAATTCACAGCACTCACCATAGCACATACCCTCCCCAATATCTATCACCCAGCCACCCCATCCCTCCAACTCCCCACCACTCCAGCAACCTTCAGTTTGTTTCCTGAGATTAGGAATTCTTCATATCAGTGAGATCATATGATATATGTCTTTCTCTGATTGACTTATTTCGCTCAGCATAATACCCTCCAGTTCCATCCACGTCATTGCAAATGGCTATATTTCATTCTTTTTGATGGCTGAGTAATATTCCATTGTATATATGGACCACATCTTCTTTATCCATTCATCTGTCGATGGACATCTTGGCTCTTTCCATAGTTTGGCTATTGTGGACATTGCTGCTATAAACATCGGGGTGCACGTACCCCTTCAGATCACTACATTTGTATCTTTGGGGTAAATACCCAGTTATCAACTTTGTATTTTTAATAAAATTAAAAGAAAACAGGCTTTTTGAAACATAAGTCAAGAAATAAGTTTAAAGTAGAATAAACTAGAATAAAAGCTAAGCTTTAAATTAAGAAGGACTTGAACATTATAAGAAAAGAATGTAGTAAGGGGAAAATCTTGTATTCTCATTACCAATTCGCTTGCCAAAAACAATTATTAAAGCTGAATCAAACACATTTTTAAAAGTTTGAAAGCATCAGTGAAGGCATTAGAGAACAGCCAAGACAATCAGGAGTTGAGGGGCAAAGACCCCACAGAAAAGACGGGCAGATTAAGATGAACCCACTTTGATGACTAGCTTTTCCCTCAGAGGCATTGGTAATTTGGACCATCATTTTTAAACACAAGTGGTAGATTGTGGCTTAAAGCAGTTTCATTAGGCTGGGGAGAACAGACCAAAGGGGACAAAACATAACAGGGAGAAAGGAACAACAGGATAACCCAAAATGCAGCAGCATTTTGCCCTTGAGGAATTTCCAACTCCTAAGCCTTTCCAATGAAGAGTGAGACTTGAAATCCCAACTAAAAAACCCCAGCTGAGATGCCAAAGTGTAAAGCCAAGACTCCAGGAGTCTATTAGTACTAGAGAGACAGAAGTTGGAATTTGTGACCCACCCATGAGGAGACATAATAAACATCCCAGGATTCCAGGTGAGATATAAAATGGAAGAAAGTCATATTTTTTAAAATTCCCTATATAATTAAAATATCAATAATAAAAATCAAATATGCAAGAGATTAGTTAGGCAAAGTAAAATTCAGAACCCTATAGGCCAAAATTTCTGGGTTTTTGCCTTAGATGTTGTTAAAAATATTGACCTTGAAAAGTGAGAATAAATGAATAAAGCACTCAAAATTAGATAGACACAAATAAAGCAATGAAGTTATTTTTTAAAAAGTAGAATTGAGGGGCACCTGGGTGGCTCAGTCATTAAGCGTCTGCCTTCGGCTCAGGTCGTGATCCCAGGCTCCTGGGGTCGAGCCCCGCATCGGGCTCCCTGCTCAGCGGGAAGCCTGCTTCCCCCCTCCCTCTCCCCCTGCTTGTGTTCCCTCTCTTGCTGTGTCTCTCTCTGTCAAATAAATAAACAAAATCTTTAAAAAAAAAAAAAAAAAAGGAGAATTGACAGATTTATCTGACACACAACTAAAAAATTAGTTCTTAACTACTGCGTGGACCCTCGCTGACCCCTATTGTCCCAGGTGGTCAGCTGCCCCCTGTCTAAAGAGCTCAGCCCTCCTTGGTCCAAGGGTATCGCAGGCAACAAGCTCTTTCACACAGGGCAGCCAAGTCTTGCCCCTGTACCGCCTCTTCCTGACTATAGAGGAAATGTTCATTTGGGGCTGATCTCCAAGGAATTCTTCCAGTTCCTTTTTCCCAAAACTGGGGTAACAGAACTTTAATGTGCTTGGAACTGGGCTTATCTTATATTTTCTGCCCATAGAAATATATGTGATTACTGCAGAGACCCTCTCTGTTATATCAACAATAGGGTTACAAATTTATGTAGTTAAAAAATATGGCGCCTCAAAAAAAAAAAAAAATAGTACCTCTATTGGAGAATTTGCTGATAAACTCAATGAGCAAAAAGTTGCCCAACTAGAAGTGAAACAGGCTTCCATCAAACAGGTCAGACACAAATGACATGGAGAAGTCACAGCAGGCACTGGTTCAAAAGTGCCATTACCTTTTTGATGTCTAGATGAATAACATTGCTATGACACTGGAGTTTACTTACCAGGAACAGCTACTTAGAGTAAACAAGGAGGTGAAGAATTGCCTGGACTATCATATCTCTGTGCACAACATGAAGCGTCAAAAGGAACAAGAGTACATGATAAACTGGGTGGAGAAGCAATATGGTGCAGAGCATCTCTACACAGCAGGAAAAGGAGACAATTGCCAAGTGCATTGCAGATCTAAAGCTGCTTGCAAAGAAGGCTCAAGCACAGGTAGTTCTGTAAATGCATCTATCCCAATGGAGACAGCTAGAAGTAACTGACTAAGGAAACTAGTCTATGTGATAAAATCTTTCTGTATTGCTGTCTACTGAAGTTACACTTAACCTTTCCTAAAAATGAAAAGTTTGAATTTCATATAGTGAGAAAATTAAAACAACTTGTTTTGTTTATCCTTCTTGCTCTGTATTTTGAGTTGTTCCTTGATCACTTTTGAATGAGCAGTTTGCTTTTAATAAAATTTGTTGCCCGACTAAAAAAAATTAAAATAAAATAAAAAATTAGTTCTTCTCACTATTAAGAATGATATTAGCTGTGGGTTTGTTGTATTTGGCCTTATTTGTGGAGGTACATTTCTTCTATACCTTATTTACGAGAGTTTTTATCATAAAAGGATGTTGAGTGTTGTCAAATGCTTTTTCTGTATCTATTGAGATGATCATATAATTTTTATTCTTTATTCTGTTAATGTGGTATTTCACAGTTACTGATCTGTGTATGTTGAACTTCTTTGCATTCAAGGATAGATCTCACTTGATCATACTGTATGATCATTTTAATATGCTGTTGAATTTGGTTTGCTAGTATTTTGTTCAGAATTTTTGCATCTATGTTCACAGGGATATATTGGCCTGAAATTTTGTTTTCTTGTAGCGTCCTTGCTTGGCTTTGGTATGAGGGTATTGCTGGTCTCATAAAATGAGTTTGGAGGTGTTCCCTCTTCTTCCATTTTTGGAAGAGTTTGAAAATTAGCATTAATTCTTTAAATGTTTGTAAAATTCAGCTGTGAGGCCATCTGGTCCTGGGCTTTTCTTTTTTGGAAAGTTTTCAATTACTGATGCAATCTCTTTACCCATTTTTGGCCCATTCATATTTTCTATTTCTATTTCTTCAGGATTCAGTCTTGGTAGGTTGTATGTTTCTAGGAATTTATCCATTTCCTCTAGGTTGTCCAATTTGTAGGTGTATAATTGTTCATGGTAGTCTCTTAAGATACTCTGTATTTCTGTGGTGTCAGTTATAATGTCTCCTATTTCATTTATAATTTTATCTATTTGAGTCCTCTCTTCTTTTATCTTGGTAACTCTACTTAAATGTTTACCAAATTTACTTTTTAAAAAACCAACCCTGGCACGCCTGGGTGGCTCAGTCGTTTAAGTGTCTGCCTTCCACTCAGGTCATGATCCCAGGGTCCTGGGATTGAGTTCCCCATTGGGCTCCTTGCTTGGCTGGGAGCCTGCTTCTCCCTCTGCCTGCTGCTTCCCCTGCTTGTGATCTCTCTCTCCCTCTCTCACTCTCTCCCTCTCCCTCTCTCTGGCCTATAAATAAATACAATTTTTTAAATAAAAAATAAAAATACCATAAACATTTATGCCATTAAGTTTGAAAATTTAGATGAAATGACAGATTCCCAGAAAACAAAAATATAATTTACTGATATTGACCCAAGAATAGAAATTCTGAATCAATAAACTCCTTTAATACGTGTATCTAATTTGCCATTTTAAACGTCTCTCTTCCTCCCAAAAAATTTCCAGACCCAGATAGCTTTACTAATGAATTCTATCAACAATTTTAAAGAAATAACATCTATTTTATGCAAACTCTTCCAAAGAATAGAAAAAGAAGAAATGCTTCCCCTCTTTCTATGAAGTCAGGATAACCTTGATATAGGCCAATTTTGCTCAAAACCATAGATGCAAAAAACTCTAAATAAAATTTAGCTGATATAGAAAAAGAATAACATATCATGACTAAATTGGGTTATCCCACAAATACAAGGTTGACTTAATATTCAAAAATCAAATCATTACAATAGTAGAAAAAAGGAGAAAACATAATGGATCATCTCAATAGGTGCAAAAGAGCTTTTGATAAAATTCTATATATAACTCCTAGCAAACAAGATATAACTTCTCAGAAAATATCTAGAGGAGAAAAAATCACACTAGATGGCATATCCAAAATGGCACAACACCAAAAGCTTTCTCCCTGAGATCAGGAACAATACAACAATGTTCACCGTCTCTTTACTATGTAAGTTTGTACTGGAAGTTCTAGCTAGTGCAATAGGCAATAAAAAGAAGCAAGAGTTTTGAAATTCAGAAAAGGAAGAAATAAGGCAGTCATTATTTGCTTATGATCTGCTTATAGAATATACAAGAGAATCTAAAATAAATTATTAGAATAAATGAGTTTAGCAAGATTGCCAAATACAAGACAAATATAACAAAAAATCAATCATATTTCTATACCAACAAGAAACAGAAAATGAAATATTTAGGGATGCCATTTATAAGAGTATCAAAAATATTAAATCTCTACGAATAAATCCAATAAAAGATGTGAAAAATTGCCACATGTTTGACCAAAAAAAAGACCATGTAAGGGGTATGACACTTCTTAGAAAACTCAATAGTGTAAAGGTGTCAGTTCTCTTCCAAACTGGCCTATAGAGTAGTCAATAAAATCCAAATCAAAACCCAACAGAATTTTGTCTGTGTGTATAACTTGACAAGCTGATTCTAAAATTTATATGGAAATACAAAGGTTCTTAAAAATAAAGTAGAAAAACTTATAAATATTATAAATATTAATAAAGCTATATAATTAAAATCATATGGAATCAACACAAAAATATACAAATAGATGAGAAGAAAGAGCTCAAAGACAAACCCATGTCTATGTACCTGACTATGATATGACAATTTATGATAAAAGTGGTACTACAGAGAAGTGAAGAAAGCAATCACTTTAACATATTATTCTAGGCAATTGGATAAGGGAAAAAGTATTAAGCCTGGACCTTACCTCACACCATACAAATACACAAAATGATTGCCAGCTGGATTGTAGGTCTATATGTAAAAGACAATACAATAAAGCTTGTAAAGTTGCTCTGACATAGTAGCTTAAGTAGCTATAAGTAGCTATTTAAATTAATTAAACAAAACTTAAAATTCAGTTCCTCAGTCACACTAGCCACAATGCAAGTGCTCAACAGCACTTAAAAATAGTGTTTGACAGTGCAGATACAGAACATTTTCATCATTGTAGAAAGTTCTATTGGACAGTGCTGCTAATAAGAATATCTTTATAACCTCAGCATTGAAAGATTATTTATTTTTTTATTTATTATTTTTTTGAGAGAGAGAGAGCGAGAGAGCATGTGTGTACAAGGAGGGGAGGGGTAAAGGAGGAGGGAGAGAGAGAATCTTAAGCAGGCTCCTCACCCAGCTCAGAGCCCCACATGGGGCTCAATCTCACAACCCTGAGATCATGACTTAGCTGAAATGAAGAGTTGGATGCTTAACCAACTGAGCCACCCAGGCACCCCTGGAAAGATTATTTAAACAGAACTTACACATGTACAGAAACACACACACACACACACACAGAACCTAATCATAAATGGAAAAATTGATCAACAGCCTACATTAAATGTAAGAAGTTCTATTAATCAAAAGACACCACTAAGAGAATGAAAAAGCAAGCTGCAGGTGGGGGCAGTCATTTGTAATACATATCATAAACAGAGGGCTTATATTCAGATTATACAATGAACTCACAAGAACCAATAAAGAGACATCCCAATAGTAAAACAAACAGACCATCCAATAGTATAATGAGCAAGAAATTGAAAGGTGCTTCAAAAAGAAAACATCCAAATGGCTTACTTTTCAGTAGCTGAGGAAATGAAAATTAAAACCATAATGAGTTACACTATATATCCAATAGGATGGCTAAAATTAAAGAGAAAGAAAATACCAAGTATTGGTGTGAAGAAGGAATAATGGGAAAGGAACACTCATATATTGCTGGTAAGACTGTAAGTTGAAATAATTACTTTGGAAAACTTTTTGACCGTATCAAATAAAACCGTTTGTTTAAATCCACTCATATCCTATAACCAGCACTTCCACTCCTCATTATGAACCTAGCAGAAATGCATGCACATGTACCTCAAAATAGGTACAAGAATATTCAAAGCAGCAACATTATTCACAGTAGCCCAAACTACAAACAATCCAAATGATCGATCAGAAGTAAAATGGATAAATAAATCCTGGTCTATTCATATAATAGAACAACACACACTACTTTGGGGGGGCAGGGGCGGCAGGCAAAACCAGAGGGTTAGAAGTCAGGATAGTAGTTTCTTTGAGGGGAAGGAGGAGGTGTTTGAGTGGGGACATGAAAGAGGCTTCTGGGATGCTGGCAGTCTTCTACTTGCTGCACGTGGTGTGTATGTGGTATTTGTTTAGTGTCACAAATACAGGACCTATGTTTCAAACACTTTCATATATGTGTGTTACACTATATAATTACAAGGTTAAAATGTTTGTTTTTCTCTTCAAAATAAACCTCTAGGGACATAATATTATAAGGAAATGTTCCTGTGAAATAGTGCATTAGTGTCTCAAGCTTTTAAAAACAAAATGAGAAAGCCCAAGGAATAGAAGTTGCTCTAGTTGAAGTGACCATGGACAGAGTTTAGCCCAACTGCTTAGCCTCTCTCTTTCCCTTATATACCACCCCCGTCCCCAAAGCTTGGGGCAAATCTAAAGAGCCCTAATCTCCTTGGAATGCGGTTAAAAATGCATAATCTTCTCTTTTTACAAATATTTGCGATCTTACTATTGGGGGCATAGAAGACAGAGCAACGAACAAAGCAGTCCTTGCCCTTATGGACCTTATATTTTTACATGACACTGAAATGTGAAAAATTGGTAGCTTAGCACATTTTCTTAACTGGAAGTTTAGTTACACAGAATTAGAGCTTTGAATTTAAAAATTAAAGGCAATTTGTGCCCATAAAAGAAATTTTGGCATGACATTAGCTTGATCTGATTCTTTCCAAAGAGTATTTATACATATTTCTTTTTAAGTATTTCTCTATTCATTCTGAAATATTTGAGGGCCAGCCATACGCTCCTCACTAAATAGAGCCTTGAGAATACACCAGAGAAAATAACACGAGGATGTTCCTTGACCTCAGAGAGTTTATAGTCTAGAGGGTGTGACAGACATTAAACAAAGTACACAATCTAATTAAATTTAAGTAAAGAACCAGGGTTAGATACTGTGCTGCTTCTTACCGACTGATGACTATACTTGATCTGATATTGTTTAATGTGAATCTATGCAACACCTGGATCACGTCAATCAATTCTAATATATTCCCGTCTGTCAAACAGTTTTACATAAGCCAGCTTTTTAAAATCCTGATAGCTTGGGCACACACACAAGATAAGTCAGCCTGTGGTGGGACCAAAACATCAGCGATTCTTAAAACTCCTCATGTGATGCCAGTGTGCAGCCAGGGATGAGAATCTCTGATTTAGGGATGAGTTTACATGTTTTAAATTTCTTTTATATTAACTTATAAACCTATTTTCCATCATATTTAATATTTTTTTTTTTTTTTTTTAAAGATTTTATTTATTTATTTATTTGAGAGAGAGAGAGCACATGAGAGGGGGGAGGGTCAGAGGGAGAAGCAGACTCCCTGCTGAGCAGGGAGGCCGATGCGGGACTCGATCCTGGGTCTCCAGGATCATGACCTGAGCCGAAGGCAGTCGCTTAACCAACTGAGCCACCCAGGCGCCCTCATCATATTTAATATTTTAGAGCCTTAAATCATATATCCTCTGAGTCACAGAAAATATTTATGCTTAATTACCAGATGCAAAATTTCAGAATAAGCACATATCCTGAGATAAGTAGCTGAAAGGTAAAACTAGCCATTTCAGATAATCTCAGGAAAACAGGAAGTGGTTTACTTATTATTTATTTCAGGTATTGTTTAACTCCATGCCTCAAATTCCAACATAATTATATGTGAAGCTAAACAAGAATCAGCTGGTTCTGATGCACCCTTTTTGCTTTGGGGAAGTGTGGCAGCAGTGAAGGTAACTGTCACACTCTCCTATGATGAGAGCTTAACGTCACTACCCAAAAGCAAAATATTGGGCTATCTAAAATATTACACTGATCCTCTATAGTCCTCTTTATAAGACTTATCTGATATGTATATGGACAAGGGACAAATGTTAGGGTTTAAAAAACCACTCCAGGGCGCCTGGGTGGCTCAGTTGGTTGAGCGACTGCCTTCGGCTCAGGTCATGATCCTGGAGTCTCGGGATCGAGTCCCGCATCGGGCTCCCTGCTCAGCGAGGAGCCTGCTTCTCCCTCTGACCCTCCCCCCTCTCATGTACTCTCTCTCATTCTCACTCTCTCAAATAAATAAATAAATCTTAAAAAAAAAAAAAAAAACCATTCCAAGTACCATGGAAAAATGTAAAAAGTCCTATTATTACCAGGTAGACAAAGGAACAGACATAAACGGAGAAGAGTGGCTTTCCAAAGTTTTCCTCAGTTATTTTCTCTTCGATTGTAAGGCTGTCTGAGGCTGTGATGTTTGGAGATCAGCCTGCCGGCCTCCAAGGCCAAGGGCAAGCCGTCTGGCTTCAAGTACACTGGGTTCCAATTATTATGCCCTAAAGATTTCTTTTTCGGGATAAAACAAAGTCCTGCCATTTTGCTCCCAAGTTTCTAAGATTTATTTAGCTTCAGGATTCTTCCTAAAGCAGTTCTTGCAATGGTGTATTTACATTCAGAGCTCACAAGTAAATTCTTCAAAAGACTCTCATATCCGCATGCGATCGCTCAAATATAAAACCACAAGGAACAAGTCTGTAGTAGCAAAGAGTTCTCTGCAAAGGAAAAGATACATGACGGGATTCCTTAAGACTCCATGCAAAATAAGTCTATTGTCTAATTAGGGAATGATTTTACAGCATTTAGAAATAAACCAAAGATACATCATTCTTTGAAACTATTTTGGCTACTTATTTCTAAGAGGCAGGAAACTGCAGAACCAGGAAAATGGACTCAACAAACCCTGTAGCAACCCCTCTTTGCCCAGCCCCACGCGAGAACCAGAGGTTACAGGAGAATGCAAGAGAAGAGAGACCCTGGAGCCTGCTAGATGAAAGAGGACATGAATGTCTCTATGAGGAAAGTAGTCAAGCAGTCTTGCATCACCAGATTCCTTTGCTTTTTGCCCTGCTCAATGCTCCTGAGTTTTCACACAGAACCATGTTCTCCCCTCCTCCTCCCAGGGTGTTCTTGGCCTTGAAAACTCTGTAGTTTAAAAGCTCAATTTAAAGATTTATTTATTTATTTATTTGACAGAGAGAGACACAGCAAGAGAGGGAACACAAGCAGTGGGAGAGGGAGACGCAGGCCTCCTGCCGAGCAGGGAGCCCGATGTGGGGCTCGATCCCAGGACCCTGGGATCATGACCTGAACCGAAGGCAGACGCTTAACGACTGAGCCACCCAGGCGCCCCTAAAAGCTCAATTTAATTCAGCTCTCTAAACACCATCAAGTTTTCTTCTTCAGGGACTAAATGGGAAAATGTTTTGTGATTCCCTTGTGTATTATAAATCAGTTGCAAAATGGAAACCAACTCTACTTGATTTAAGCAGAAAAAATAATACTAAAGGATGTTGGAATCTCACACTTACTGAGGATTCTGGAAAATCAGGTTCAGAATAGGTGGGAACAAAGAAAAGCTTCGCAGCCATAGCCACTAGCCAGAGTTGTGGCACAGACTGCCCTGTGAGGGCCTGCAGCCCCTACCCTGCCCCTCTACTGGATCCCATTCCCAACACACTCCGGCTGCTGCCCTCAGGGGGCCTCTTTCTATCTGTGTCTCCAGCTTTGCCTCTGGAGCTCCAGGGGGAACATTCCCGGCCACTATTTCCAATTGACCTAGTATGGAGCTAGACAAACAATTTCTGAGAATTTTCTGTTTCTATGGTGATAAGGAATTTTCTGCTTCTATCGTGGGCAATGGGCTCTCCTTTCCATCAAGACATTTGTGGCAGGGAATTTTCAACTTATAGGAAAGGAGGTAAAATGCTGGAGAGCTGAAAAAAAAAGTGACTAACAGGCACTCTTCCACAAATTTCTCAGGGAATTCTTTCAGGGAATGTTTCCTGGGCATATTCTCTTCTCCCAATACTCTAAGGAAAACTGGATTTTGATGGTCATTTATAAGTAAATAACATGTCTAATTTCAAATGGAAGTCCAAACTTCTGTTACCCAAATACCACTCTCTGGAAGTCCTTCACCAAGGCTGAAATGACAAAATATTTTTGTGGGTGATCTTTCCCATACAACTCTATTCATTATGACCTGCTTCATGCTCAATTGCCTTCATTATTTTGAAATCTAGCTCACAATTTACAGCCTCCTAGCTCAAGGAGAAGTTACACTAGGTTTCACTGCTCCGTGAGATACCATTATCTTCCTCTTTCCTTCCTTCCATAGACAAGAGCCATGTCTAATGTCTTTGAGTCCTCCTTTCCCAGTCAAACCTCTGGCCAATTTCCTTTTCTGTGAGTACTCTTCCTGAGTTGCCACGATTTTACATTTAAGTAGATTTATCAAATAGAGAAAGGCCACCACTTTATCAAGTAAGCAGCAATGGCCTTAGTTAAATCAAAAACTAGTTGAAGTATGTCTCAGAGAATGCTCCCTAGTATCCCTTGCCAACTACTTTCCTCCTATATCCAGTATAATTCTTCTTGCTTAATACCTTCCAGGAAGAATCTAGAACTCAATCACACTAACATGTGAATGACTCATACTAAGAGAAATCTGTCAGGGTTCAAACATTTGCATCACACAGCAACCGAAGGGCATCCTTGGGCTCTGCCCAGGTGTTTCAGGGCTTTTCTGAAAAGAATCTTCCAGACAACTGTGAAGACTTCAAACTCACCAAGAATCCCTGCTTTTCCTTATTATATATTCTAAGCTGCTACATGTATTTTTTTCTTTTTTTTTTAAGATTTTATTTATTTATTTGACAGAGAGAGACAGCGAGAGAAGGAACACAAACAGGCGGAGTGGGAGAGGGAGAAGCAGGCTTCCCGTGGAGCAGGGAGCCCGATGCGGGGCTCGATGCGGGGCTCCATCCCAGGATCCTGGGATCGTGACCTGAGCCGAAGGCAGACACTTAACGACTGAGCCACCCAGGTGCCCCTGCTACATGTATTTCTAATACAGAGTCCAATACAAAGGTCAAACACTAATGCCAAATATTTTGAGGAAAATCTGTAATTCTACTTTTAGATGTTGAAATTCTGATTTACTTTTTTTCCCATTTATAATTTTATTAAAGACTTTCCCCCAAAGAGTTATTATAGTCCCTATAATTAAGAGTCAGATACCAAGTTTTCTTTTTTCTTTTTTTTTTTAAAAAAGATTTTATTTATTTATTTGAGAGAGAGGGAAAGAGCACAAGTGGGGAGAGGGGCAGAGGGAGAGGGAGAAGCAGACTCTCCACTGAGCGAGGAGCCACAATGCGGGGGAGAGGGGGCAATCCCAGGACCCTGAGATCATTACCTGAGCCAAAGTCAGACACTTAATCGACTGAAACACCCAGGCGCCCCAATACCAAGTTTTCTTTAACCAAAAATTCTGGAACAAAAGTCACTGTGCTTCCTGGCTAATTTTATCAGTCGGGTCTGGGATGGCTGACAACCTAATCCCTGACTTGATACAATAGTGTTCTTAAAAGTACCAGTTCATATTCAGGTTAGTACTTATTCTGACAATGATATTAAAGTATCTGATCAAAAGAAACCCCACTGCTCTCATTAGCATCATATGTACAAAAATCTAGAGCCATTTATCAGTATCATTTTTCTAAAGCAAAACATCAAAGCTAGGTTTCTGTGGTAAAAAGGCATACTCCAGTTATTTATATAACACGCCTTGGCATCTTGTTTAATAAAGAAACTGTATGATGAGCCAATGAGAACAGGGTGATGACGTGGTAAGTATAATTCATTAACTAGACTGATGGAGTGGTAAGTATAATTCATTAACTAGACATTTTTTACAGCTAGAAGGAACCTAGATGTCCTTTACTCCAGAGGTTTCAATCTCACAGCTGGTTTTGCAGTTGTGTTTTCTTTCGTCTGCAATGTTTTGATTTAGTTCATTGCCAATGTTAAACAATAGTACACTTCATATAAAAGATTCAGACTTTCATTTCTTCTTAAGAATTTAGATTGCCCGGCCCAATTTCTCACATTTACATAGGGCAAGTGTCTTCTAATATGCAAAAGTTATTCACTTAAATTACCTGCACAGTTTTAATTTTGCAATTATTGACACACTCTCAACCATTACTGCTCCATCCTGGTACAGATGAGTATTCTTTTTTTTTTTTAATTTTTTTATTGTTATGTTAATCCCCATATATTACATCATTAGTTTTAGATATAGTGTTCCATGATTCATTGTTTGTGCATAACACCCAGTGCTCCATGCAGAACGTGCCCTCCTCAATACCCATCACCAGGCTAACCCATCCTCCCAACCCCCTCCCCTCTAGAACCCTCAGTTTGTTTTTCAGAGTCCATCATCTCTCATGGTTCTTCTCCCCCTCCGATTTCCCCCCCTTCATTCTTCCCCTCCTGCTACATTCTTCTTCTTCTTTTTTTCTTTCTTAACATATATTGCATTATTTGTTTCAGAGGTACAGATCTGAGATTCAACAGTCTTGCACAATTCACAGCGCTTACCAGAGCACATGCCCTCCCCAGTGTCCATCACCCAGTCACCCCATCCCTCCCACCCCACCCCCCACTCCAGCAACCCTCAGTTTGTTTCCTGAGATTAAGACTTCCTCATATCAGTGAGGTCATATGATACATGTCTTTCTCTGTTTGACTTATTTCGCTCAGCATAATACCCTCCAGTTCCATCCATGTCGTTGCAAATGGCAAGATCTCATTCCTTTTGATGGCTGCATAATATTCCATTGTATATATATACCACATCTTCTTTATCCATTCATCTGTTGATGGACATCTTGGCTCTTTCCACAGTTTGGCTATTGTGGACATTGCTGCTATAAACATCGGGGTGCACGTACCCTTTCGGGTCCCTACTTTTGTATCTTTGGGGTAAATACCCAGGAGTGCAATTGCTGGATCATATGGTAGCTCTATTTTCAACTTTTTGAGGAACCTCCATACTGTTTTCCAGAGTGGCTGCACCAGCAGATGAGTATTCTAAACAAGATGTTAAAAATACCACATCTTCTTTATCCATTCATCTGTCGATGGACATCTTGGCTCTTTCCACAGTTTGGCTATTGTGGACATTGCTGCTATAAACATCGGGGTGCACGTACCCCTTCAGATCCCTACATTTGTATCTTTGGGGTAAATACCCAGTAGTGCAATTGCTGGGTCATAGGGTAGCTCTATTTTCAACTTTTTGAGGAACCTCCATACTGTTTTCCAGAGTGGGTGCACCAGCTTGCATTCCCACCAACAGTGTAGGAGGGTTCCCCTTTCTCCGCATCCTCGCCAACATCTGTCATTTCCTGACCTGTTAATTTTAGCCATTCTGACTGGTGTGAAGTGCAACGACGTGGATGGAACTGGAGGGTAATATGCTGAGTGAAATAAGCCAATCAGAGAAAGACATGTATCATATGACCTCACTGATATGAGGAATTCTTAATCTCAGGAAAAAACTGAGGGTTGCTGGAGTGGTGGGGGGTGGGAGGGATGGGGAGGTGGGTGATAGACATTGGGGAGGGTATGTGCTATGGTGAGCGCTGTGAAGTGTGTAAGACTGTTGAATCACAGACCTGTACCTCTGAAACAAATAATACATTATATGTTAAAAAAAAAAAAAAAAGAAGAAGAAGATAGTAGGAGGAGAAGAATGAAGGGGGGGAAATCGGAGGTGGAGACAAACCATGAGAGACGATGGACTCTGAAAAACAAACTGAGGGTTCTAGAGGGGAGGGGGTGGGGGGATGGGTTAGCCTGGTGATGGGTATTAAAGAGGGCACGTTCTGCATGGAGCACTGGGTGTTATACGTAAACAGTGAATCATGGAACACTACATCAAAAACTAATGATGTAACGTATGGTGATTAACATAATTAAAACAAACAAACAAACAACAAAAAAAGGCAATGTAACCACAACGAACAGGTTTTAGTTTATGGACTGCCATTTTAACATCAAAGATATAAAAACCCCATATGTGGTTAAAATATATTCAAGTTTTAAACCAGAAAATAATTTAAAATACTGGTCCTTCATTAGATTGTCAGTAACCACTGACAAACCAGCAAAGAAAGTGAATTTGTTTCCTTAGTCTCCTTAAGATGTGTAACGTCTATCAGTTTTTTACTACTCTACTACTACATGTTTTTGTTAAGATGTCATTTGAAATGAACCTTTTTTTAGCTTACTAATAAAACTATAATTTCTGTCTTCAATAAAAAAAAAAAAAGAATCATTGTTCTTGGTTTCATCAGGGCCTGAAACCCAGCTGATAAAATAGAGTATTGCTCAGTATCGCTTCTTAATCTCACAGCAACATACTTTACTTCTAAAGCTCAAGGAGAGAATCCTCTTTTATTTAATATTGCAGGATTACGGAGACAGAACCAGACAGGTGAGGAAAGTGTACTAATAGTCAAATTGGATACAACTCTTAAATTTTCATTATAGACAGAAAAAGTAATCTTTTCAGTGGCATGTGCTTACCGTATGTTGTATCAAAGCAAAAGATATATATTTTCTTTATTCATTCATCAGTGGACACTTAGGTTATTTCCATATCTTTTTTGACATATAATTGACATACAATATTATATCAGTTTCAGGTGTACAATATATATATTGATAGAATTATATATTATATCTGACAATTCTATAATTACTCAATGCTCACCACAATAAGTGTAGTTACTACTGCTGTTTCCACATCTTCGCTATTATGAATAATGCCACAATGAACATGGAGGTGTAGATATCTCTTTGAGATACTAATTTTGTTTCCTTCAGATATATACCCAGAAGTAGGATTGCTCTTCTGTTTTTAATTTTTTAAGGAACCATCATACTGTTTTCCACAGTGTCTGCACCAATTTAAATTTCCTCGAACAGAGAACAAGAGCTCCCTTTTCTCCACATCCTTGCCCAAATTTATTATCTTTGGAGTTTTTTTAATATATTGGTCATCTTAACAGGTGTGAGGTGGTATCTCACTGTGGTTTTGATTTGCATTTCCCTGATCATTAACGATGTTGAGCACCTTTTCATTTACCTGTTGTCCATTTATATGTGTTTGGGAAATGTCTGTTCAAATCCTTTTAAAATCTATTTTAATTAATTTAATTCAATTTATTTAAACATTTTTAACTGGATTTTTTGTCATTGAGTTTTGAGTTCCTGATATATTCTTGATATATTTTGGATATTAACCTCTTTTTTAAAAAAAAGATTTTATTTATTTGTCAGAGATATAAAGAAAAAAGAGAAAGAGGGCACAAGCAGGGAGATGGCAGGCAAAGGGAGAAGCAGGCTCCCCACTGAGCAAGGAGCCCAATGTGGGACTCTATCCCAGCGCCCTGGGATAATGACCTGATTCAAAGGCAGATGCTTAACGACTGAGCCACCCAGGCGGCCCTGGATATTAACCTCTTATCAGATGTATGACTTGCAAATATTTTCTCCCATTCCATAGGTTGCCCCTTTACTGATTTTTTTCTTTTGTACTGCAGAAGCCTTTTACTTTAATGTAGTCCCACTTATTGATTTTTGCTTTTGTTGCTTGTATTTTTGGTGTTATATATATAAAAAAGTCATTGCTAAGACCAATGTCAACGAGTTTTTTCCTGTTTTCTCCTTGGATGTCTATGGTTTCAGGTCTTACATTTAAAGCTTTGATCCAGTTTGAGTTGATTTTTGTGAGTGATGTAAGATAGGGATCAAGGTTCATTCTTTTGCATGTGGCTGTCCAGTTTTCCCAACACCATTTATTGAAGAAGCTATCCTTCCCCCATTGTGTGTTCTTAGCACCCTTGTCAAAGATTACTTGAACATATATGTGGATTTATATCTGGGCTTTCTATTCCTTCTCACTAATCTTTGTGTCTGTTTTTATGCCAGTGCCATACTGTTTTGATCACAATAGCTTTGTAATAAGTTTGAAATCAGGAAGTGTGATGCCTCCAGATTTGTTCTTTCTCTAGATTGCTTTGGCTATTCAGATACTGTGGTTCCATATGAATTTTAGTATTATTTTTCATTTCTGTGAAAAATGTGTTTGGGATTTTGATAGAGATTGCACTGAATCTGTAGAGTGCTTTGGGTAGTATGGACACTTTAACAATATTAATTCTTCCAATCCCTGAGCACAAAATATCTTTCCATTTATTTGTGTCTTCTTCAATTACTTTTATCAATTTTTTTATAGTTTTCAGTGTATAGATCTTTTACTTCCTTTGTTAAATTTATTCATAGGTATTTCATCTTTTTTGATGCCTTTGTAAATGGGATTGTTTTCTCAGTTTCTCTTGCAGATAGTTGTTAGTGTAAACACAACTGATTTTTGTATATTAATTTTGTATCCTGAAACTTTAGTTTATTGGTGGGGTTTTTGTTGTTTTGGGGGTTGGGTTTTTTTAGGGGAGTTTTTGTGGAGCTTTTGATGGAGGGCTTTCTATGTATAAAATCATGTCATCTTCAAATAAAGACAATTTCACTTGGATGCTTTTTTTTTTTCTTGCCTAATTGCTCTGGCTAGGACTTAAAGTACTATGTTGAATAGAAGTGAGAAGAGTGGGCATCTTTGTCTTGTTTCTGATCTTAGAGGAAAAGCTTTCAGCTTCTCACCATTGAGTATGCTATTAGCTGTGGTCTATTATATACAGACTTTACTATAGTAATTACAGTACATTATGATATATTATTTATCTTTTGGCTTATTATGGTACATTCCTTCTGTTCTTAATTTGTTGAAAGTTTTTACCATGAAAGGATATTGAATTTTGCCAAATGCTTTTTCTGCATCTATTGAAATAACCATGTGATTTTTATCCTTTATTCTGTGAATGTGTATATTACATTTACTGATTTGTATATGTTGAACAATCCTTGCATCCCAAGGATAAATCTCCCTGGATCACAGTATATGAACCACTTAATGTGCTGTTGAATTTGGTTTGCTGGTAGTTTGTCAAGGATTTTTGCACCTATGTTCATCAGGGATATTGGTCTATAATTTTCTTTTCTTGTAGTGTCCTTGTCTGGCTTTGGTATAAAAGCCATAAAAATAAAGAAATTCTGCCATCTGTGACAACGTGGATAAATCTTTAGAGCATTATGTTAGGTGAAATAAGCCAGACAGAGAAAGACAAATACTATATGATCTCACATATACGTTGAATCTTTTCCTTTAACAAGTCCAATTCAGAGAAACAAAGTAGAATGGTAGTTTCCTGGAACTGGGGAGTGGAGGAAATGGAAAGATGCTTGTCAAAATGTATAAACTTTCAGTTATAAAATGAGTAAGTTCTGGGGATATCATTTATAGCATAATAACTACAGTTAATAATACTCTATTGTCAAGTTGAAATTTGCTACGAGAGTAAATCTTAAACATTCTCACCACACAGAAAGAAAAATGATAACCATGTCAAGTGACAGATGTGTTACCTTGATTGGGGTAATCATTTCACTATGTATGTGTATTTTAAATCATCACGTTGTACAATTTAAATATATACAATTTTACTTGTCAATTATATCTTAATAAATCAAGGGGGAGCAATAATTACCATGAAAATGAGCACAAGGTGCTAGGAACTAACCCTGTGCATTTCCCCTAGATAAACTTGTGGTTAGAAATGCATATGTTGAGGCCCCACGCCGCGCCCCAGCCCCAGCCCCAGCGGCAGCATGGGCGGCGCCCGGGCGGGGGGCTGGCTGGCGGCGGGCCTGGTCCTCGCGGCCGGCGCCTGCTACTGCATTTACAAGCTGACGCGGAGCCAGCGGCAAGGCGGCCGCGGGCTTCCGCTGCGCCCCTCGCGCTCCGCAGAAGCCTTAACCAATGGCTCATATGATGATGTCCTAAACGATGACCAGCTCCAGAAACTCCTCTACCTGGTTGAGTCAACTGATGATCCTGTAATTACTGAAAGAGCTTTGGTCGCTCTGGGTAACAATGCAGCCTTTTCAGCTAACCAAGTCATTATTCGTAAATTGGGTGGTATTCCAATCACTGGAAGCAAAATCAACCATCCCAACCACAGTAGTAAAGAGAAAGCTTTAAATGCATTGAATAACCTGAGTGTGAATGTTGACAATCAAGTCGAGATAAAGGCATGCATCAGTCAAGTCTGCAAGGATGTCCTCTCCGGGCCCCTGGATTCTGCTGTACAGTTGGCTGGGCTGAGATTGTTGACCAACATGACAGTTACCAACGACCACCAGCACATGCTTAGCAAGTACATCACAGACCTGTTCCACGTGCTGCTTACAGGAAATGGAAGTACCAAGGTTCAAGTTTTGAAACTGCTCGTGAATTTGTCTGAAAATCCAGCCGTGGCAGACGGACTACTTGGTGCCCAAGTGGACTTCTCATTCCTTTCCCTTTATGACGGCCACGTGGCAAAGGAGATTCTTCTTCAAGTTCTTACACTCTCTCAGAATATAAATAGCTGCCTCGAAAAAGAAGGCTGTTTAGCTATTCAGCCTATTTTCCCTAAAGGTTCCCTGTTTTTCCTGTTATACGAAGAAAAATGTGCCCAGAAAATGAGAGCTTTAGCTGAACACTGCGGTGCGGATGTGAAGGAAAAGGTAACAGTCCTACCCAAGTTCTGATTGGTCCCGGTTTTCATCTTCCCTCTTACTAAGGGAGCTGAAATTCGTCCAGCTGCTGAATCTAAACAGTAAATATCACATTTCATCATTAACACAGCTAGACCCTGCCACGGTCTTCCGGTTTATTTTGAACCATTTTATTGATATCAAATGAATAGAAGAGCTTGTTCTGACACCATTTCTTTTCATTTTGCCATTTGCTGAGTTTACTTTAATTACTTCCTGGACGTGACAGGACAGTTGCCTTCTTTACGTGTAAGCTAACCTTGCACCCGTCTGAGACAACATTCGTTTGTGACTGGCTAGTTGGTTCAGGGCTGCTGCAGGAACGACCTTGTCCTTGTGCTAGTGAAGAGTTCCTGAGTCTTTGAGGCCATCGGCCAGGCCAGCCATACCGCTCCCAGAGGTCTAATCCTCGTCCTCCCCACTCCCACTGGGTGTGCCAGCCTGTGAAGATGCAGTGTGTGGGGGGCTGGGGACGATCAGAATGTCCATCCGTAGGCAACTGGTTAAATCCGTTTATCTCATCTTAAAACAAACAAGGAAATCTGAACATGTTCATGTGGAAAGGCATCCAGAAAATGTGGATGTGTTTTTTAAATGAAAACTATGCTTCTATCGAGAGAATAGTTTCTAGAACGATACCCAGATTCCTGGGAGTGGGACTGAGGAAAGGACTTTTCTATGTATACCTTCTTCTAGCATTTGAATTTTTTAACCATCAGCATAAATTTTATAATTTTTTAAATAAAAAGGAAAAAACAAGGTTATAAAAAAAATGTATATGTTAGTTACTTTATTGCAAGAAAGCCAAGACTATAGAGAATATAATCAAGTTGTTTGCCATTTGACATAGAAATTCCTTAATTTTCCCACCTACCCAGGGTGATAAAGCTATTTTAAATTCCTTAATAGCCCAGTCTGATATGTCAAATTCATAGTCTTAAGCAATTACCAGAAAGCAGCATGTTAGAGCTCAAAATAATCTAAGAAAAATACTCCCTTAGAATGCTTATCTAATAGCAAGTAACTTGTATAAAAGTTTATGAAACCTTAAGTAACCTTCTTTTTAGAAACTTCTAAATTCTTCTTCCAAATTATTACTTGTTTTAGTTTCATGGACATACATATCTAAGACTACCACTATAGAAATAAAGAATAAGGAAGCAATATTTTCCTCACAAAATAAAAAAGTTTGTAATAAAAGTGGGTTGTTAGGCTTAAACAAAACATAGGTTTGCCTTAGCAGTAGTTCCTTAATAAAACAAAATCAGTCCTGGAACATGGAATAATCTAAACTAGTCTTTTACACAACCATAGATGGACTAAAAACATTTAACAACAAAGCCTATAGAAATAAGTCCCACCAGAGGTGAATGCAGCAGTCACCTGTGGGAATATCAAGTCTGTTTCCCCACAAAACATCATTTTTTAAAAGTACAGTCTATAAAAGCTTAAGTTCTTCTGAAAGCTTTCTGGTTAGTCATCTATTATTTATCTCTTTGAACCAGTAGTCCACAGGTAACCAACCTTACAATGTATCACCCTGAAGAGGTGGCTAAGAGAGGTTCTGTTATGGTCAAACTTCCTGAGTCAGCTGCACCAAATCTATAATCCAGTGACAGATGTCTCAGAACAGAAACCCAGACAAAAGCTTCAAGAGCTGTAAGGCGATAAAGTAAAAAAAAAAAAAAAAGTCAATAAACAAAACAAAGAAAAAAGAATAAAGTCATAGGTGCACCCTAAAACAAACAAGCAAACAAACAAACAAAAAACCCTTAATGAAGTGTGGAACCAGTACAGTTTATTAAGACATGACCATGAAAATAGATTCCAGGTAACATCTAGGACTTAGCGTCTATAAGCAAATCTGAAGGTGACAAGTCAGGTTGTAATTGTGGCCCCAAAGCTAAATACCATTTTGTAGCCAAGGACCTTCTTAATACCATAAAGTAAAGAGCATCAGTGCAGTGGTGTGCCTTCCTTAGAATGTAGCAATGATCGGGATTCAACAGCTCTTAGACATTAGGAAAGGCATGTTTGTGCCAGCCCATGACTGCCTTTAATGGAGCAAAACTCCATGCCTTAAGAAGTCCAGAGTTCCTTGCATTGTCTCTGAATTGAATGTTTTTTGGGTTTTTTTGTTTGTTTGGTTTTGGTTTTTTAAATTGGGTAGTCAGTCACTGAGGCAGTAATCTGAGAAGATGACACAGTTTCAGATTTAGAGCTCTCCTCTCACCAGACCGTCTGATACTCACTGAAGTTAAGAGCAGTTCTTCCTTTCTTATGGTCATCAGATCATTGTCTAAAAATGGCACCACAGATGGCTTTCTGAAAGCCAGGAAAAACCCACTCATAACCCAAGTTGTCAATGGAAAATGCCCTCAGTAGAATAATAGGGAGAGCTATTGACAGTTTTTATAATTAGTCTTCTCATGATATAAATGCCTAGAATGCCAATGCCTAAAGGTGAACCAGTTCTTTTCTAAGAACATTTGGCTATTTATCTAAATGAGTTCTGAAATCCACCCTCATCCTCCACACTAGGTTAGGAACTCCATTTATACTCTCCCCTCATTCCTAGCATTGCTATCTGTAATCACATCAATCACTACAGGTCATAACTTCATAAATAGCTATCTTCCTCCTCCATCTTAAGCTTCTATGAGGGCAGGACCTGACACATAGTTTGTTCATTCTAATTATTAACCAATAAACATATATACATGTGAGTAAATGAATCCCCATGAAGAAAATAAAAACACATTATGATCTCACTGGAATGGTCTTACAAAGTCTACTTTGTACTTTTTAACTACTTTGTGAAGGGGCCTTAGAACTTCAATCAGAAAAGGCATAATTATCAATTATTGATACGTCATAATAGCATCAGCTTTTGTCTTAAGCTCCTGGTTAATTATGAGCATTATTGCAATTACTGTAGCTTCTTGTATTTACTATAGATCTTGTCATGTGCTACTGTGACAGGCAGAAATAATAACGCCCCCCCTCCCAAGATGCCCACATTCTAATCCCTAAAACCTGTGCATATGTTGCCTTACATGGCAAAAGGTACTTTACAGATGTAATTAGGTAGAGGATCTTTAGATGGGAAGGTTACCCTGGGTTACCTGGGTGAGTCCAGTATAATCTCCAAGAAGACATAACAACAGAAGCCGAGGTCAGCCTGATGTAGCCATGAGCCAAGGAAGGCAGGCAACTGGAAAGGGCATGGAAATAAATTCTCCCCTAGAGCCCTGCAGACTCATTTTAGACTCTGACCTCTAGAACTATTAAATAGTACATTTGTATTCTTTTAAGCTTCTAATTTTGTGATAATTTGTTACAGCAACAATAGGAAATTAAGATAGTTATGTACGGGGCATATGTAAAGAAAAGTGATCGATCATGAAAAATGGTGATAAGAGGAACGAAGCACACCTAGCAAAACCGAGATGGAAATGCTGACAAAGGGCACTAAGAGACACAACTGTGAGCAACCTGTTATAGGGAAATATCCAATATCTGGAGTATCCATAAGCAACTGAAAAGAAAATCCATAAGCAACTGAAAAGTTGGCTCACTACCAACTCATCCACATCTTGCCCAAGTAAAGGAAAACAATTTGTTGTTTCTGAAGGATCCACAATCTTCTTCTTCTCCTCTTTGCCTCTTTTCCTCATATAAATCCCATCTTTTCCTTTAATAGATTACATCAATATATTATTAGTTCTCTTATCAACAGAGTACTAAGAATTCTTTATATGCTGTTGAATTATATTCCAAAGTCTTTGTGAAGTTTCAAACAGATTTAAAACAATAGGCGATGGAGATTAAGGAGTACATTTGTCATGATGAGCACAAGGTGATATGGAAGTGTTGAATCACTATATTGTACATCTGAAACTAATATAACACTGTATGTTAATTAACTGGAATTAAAATAAAAACTCTAAAAAAATAAACAAAACAGAAGGTACATTTTGAAATATTTGTGAAGAAAAACCTATAACAGGTTTGGTTAAATGACATTCATCTAAGGAAAACTAGAAAAAGTAACTTAAGGTAAAAAAAATTTTTTAAGTCAATATACAACAGTCTGAGTTCCTCGTCCCAAACTGAAACCAATCTTGGCTAACTAGAACAGAAAAACAATCATATTAATGATAAAAAATGCCAGTCATTGAGTAAATCTATTAGATATTTGATAAGCACCAAATATACACATACACACTAATTAAAAGATTCCTCAAAGAATTATAAATGCACTGTGTTCTATCAACAAAATGCATAATTCTTTACACTCTAAGGGCATTTAATTTATGGATACAATAATTTTTAAAAATAAAGCTTAGTATGTTTTGTTGCCATGGAAATTTTTAACAGCATCACCACCTAAGCCAACCTCTTCAATGTTGATGTCTTAATTCTACTTGAGTTTTATAGAAATATATGACTGAAAACACAGTATGCTCTTATCCAGTTTTTGCCCCAGCAAAGACAGTTTCCCCTCTTCTATTCTTCAATAGAAATTGAGGAATAGGGGCGCCTGGGTGGCTCAGTCATTAAGTGTCTGCCTTCGGCTCAGGTCATGATCCCAGGGTCCTGGGATCGAGCCCCCATGTCGAGCTCTCTTCTCAGCGGGAAGGATGCTTCTCCCTCTCCCACTCCCCCGCTTGTGTTCCCTCTCTTGCTGTCTCTCTCTCTGTCAAATAAATAAATAAAATCTTTAAAAAAAAAAAAAGAAAGAAAAGAAATTGAGGCACAGAGAGTTTAAATAGCATGTCCATGTCATACAACGAGTTAATGCAAATTCAAGCTCCTGACTCCTAAGCTAGGACTCTATATACCATCATAGCCCAAAACTACAAAATAAAGCACCATAAAAATGCTACATACTATCAAATTCCACCAAGAATTCAGGTTTTGGAGGTTTCAGGTAGAGCCTCTCAGGTTAGTCCTGTTAAGCTTTTGTGTATTTAACACTCTGATTCACTACACTTGGGAGAGGAGGTGAGATGTATTCCCAATTTCCACAAAGAATAAATACATTTTTCCTTGTTTAAAGGTATACATATGTAAATAAAGACCCTTGTTAAGATCCTCTTTGGTTTCATTCACATGTAAAACTAATCCATTTTTAAAACCAGTAGAGATGAGGATATGATCTCTACATTAAAGAGCCAATAGAGATTTTTAAATAAAATTCTCCCACAATTCACACCAGCAACTGTGTAGTTAACGTCTCTTCTCACTTTGTGTATTCACACGACCATT
Source organism: Halichoerus grypus (assembly GCF_964656455.1). NCBI lineage: Eukaryota > Metazoa > Chordata > Mammalia > Carnivora > Phocidae > Halichoerus > Halichoerus grypus. The sequence continues at coordinate 48,071,699 of NC_135712.1, forward strand.
TTCTCCACTTCCTACTGAAAAATGTCCAAGAACTTATTTCCAGACTGTTTAAGTTAGATGAATTTAAACAAAGGTTGATCAGTCTCAATTGTTTAAAAGTGGGTCACAGATTTTGTTTCCCCTTAAATTAAAATGCCTTGTGGCTGTTGATGTGAGAATACAGAAAGGTCACCAGCTTCCTTCCCTTGCCTCTGAAAATAAACAAGACACTGGGGAAATCTTTTGACCAATTAATTTTTAGAAAAAAAATATTTATTATGTCTAGGATAATAAATATTAAGAATCCTTCCCACATACCATTTTTTCCCTAAATCATTGCATAGTCATAGAACTCCATGGAAAACCCTGCTAAGGAGAGGTGTAACATCCTCATGGGCACCAGCTTGGTGGTGTACCCAGGTAGAGGCTGCCAACGCCAATAGCATGAGCCTGCCTGGGGGTTAATCATCTGCATGTTAACAAGGGGCTTCATGAGAGGTTTTACTATAATTTTCAGTGTCAACCTAATGTATTGTCTTCAACTTAGGAATTGCATATCATGGGATCACCTATGTCACCCTTAAACCTAGCACAACATTTCCACTATCCTATTGGGATGCTATACTATTTATAAAATGTTTTAAAAATTTTGAATTAGCTTGGTATCTCAACTTTCCAGTTCAGTTCTCCTAATTCAAGAACTGATAGATTCATTCCACTTACACTTTTTTTCCTTTTTTCACAAAAACAAATATAACAAAGAAAACCTGGAGATACAAGATTTATAGATTTTGATAAGCAGTGATATTTCATGTACTGCAAGTAATTAGGAAGAAAGTCAACATTTTTCCTATGGTCACAGAAGGTTAATATAATAAGGACCACTGTGCATGTGCACATATTAGCACACTCTCAGAGTGCATACACACATTTGAAGACAGAGAGTCTCCTGTCTCTCAGAAAACATTCCCCATTCTAACATTTGGCGTCTACTCTGTGTCTGGGCCACAACACAGTGCTAAGCATTGAAGAAAGAGAGGGTAAAGAAGTAAAGGGTCTAATTTTCTGGGGCCAACTTAAGCTGGATGCTAAACCAACAGCCACGATATAATGTAGCTAATAGAATAAGAGGTGGGAAGAGGGATTAGTTTTGGGAGTGAGGTGTGAAGAGGAGAAAGTGGGGGAGACAACAGGGTGAAGTAGGGGTGCTTACAAATTTTGTAGAGATTCAAGATAGATAAATTACATTGCAAAGTATCTATTTAAAGGAACAGTAGTATCATAGGACAAGGTAACCAAAGATGTAACCCTATTTGGGAGGAAGTACAAGGGATGAGACAAATGCCATCACTCACACATGCAAAAATATACATTTGTTTTCCATTTTTCTAAAGGAAAAAAGCTCATAAATAACTGTGTTTTCAGAATTATCTACTTACCTTGTGAAACAATACCATATTTCTTTTTGCAACAATGTATAAAATAAGTTGTAGGGAGATCTACCATTGGTCCAAAAAATGGATCTCCTCTACCCCACCCCACCAACTAGTTTACACACATTAGACATGTACCTAAATTGTACTCACAGCCAGGTTGAGTATCTCAGGTCCCTAGATTTTGACAACACAACAGCTAAGCAACACCTGGCTTGAGGGCAAATAAGAATTTGTTTCCAAGTTTATCGATAAATAAGCTGAGGTTAGAAAAGATATAAGCTTCAAGAACTACTGTTTGCCTCCCAACTAGTACTTGAACTAGTGGGGAACTAACCTACTTTGGGATGTATTGCCCTTTGAGAATAGAGTGGGTACTAGCACTAAACATCCCTTTCTAGCTCATTCTTCCAATAGAAAATTCATCTTTTATCCTTACGATTCATTAATACGTCATAGTAATCATCAAATTTTTTTTCTTTTGTCTATAAAAGTTACTTTTTTTCCTTTTGAATGTAAATTCCAGTTAACTAACATATAGGGTAATACTAATTTGAGGAGTAGAATTTAGTGATTCATCACTTACATGTAATACCCAATATTCATCACAAGAAGTCCCCTTCTTAATGCCCATCCCCCATTTAACCCATGCCCCCACCTACCTCCCCTCCAGCAAACCTCAGTTTGTTCTCTATAGTTAAAAGTCTATTTTGTGATTTACCTGTTTCTTTTTCTCCCCTATGTTCATCTGTTTTGTTTCTTAAATTCCACATGAGTGAAATCATATCATATTTATCTTTATCTGACTGACTTATTTCACTTTGTATAATACACTCTAGCTCCATCCACATCATTGCAAATGGAAAGATTTTGTTCTTTTTCATAGCTGAGTAATATTCTTATACACACACACATACACACACACACCCCCCACATCTTTATCCATTCATCAGTCAATAGACAACTGGCAAATACCCTTTGAATCAATATTTTTGCATCCTTTGGCTAAATACCTAGTAGTGCAATTACTGGATCATAGGGTAGTTCTATTTTTAACTTTTTGAGGCACCTTCATACTTTTCCACAGTGGCTGTCCCAGTTTGCATTCCCACCAACAGTGTAAGAGGGTTCCCCTTTCTCCACATCCTTGCCAAATCTATTGCTTCCTTTGTTGTTAATTTTAGCCATTCTGACAGGTGTGCAGTGTTATCTCACTGTAGTTTTTATTTGTATTTCCCTGATGATGAGTGATGTTGAGTATCTTTTCATGTGTCTGTTGGCCTTTTGTACGTCTTCTTTGGGAAAATGTCTATTCATGTCTTCTGCCCATTTCTTAACTTGATTATTTGTTTTTTGGGTGTTGAGTTTGATAAGTTCTTTATAGGTTTTGGATATTAACCTTTTATCAGATATGCCATTTGCAAATATCTTTTCCCATTCCAAAAGCTGCCTTTTAATTTTATTGTTTCCTTCATTGTGCAGAAGGTTTTTATCTTGATGAAGTCCCAATAGTTCACTTTTGCTTTTGTTTCCCTTGCCTCCAGAGACATACCTAGTAAGAAGCTGCTATGGCCAATGTCAAAGAAGTTGCTCCTGTGTTATCCTTTAGGATTTTTTTCTAGGATTTTGATGGTTTCCTATCTCACATTTAGGTTTTTCATCCATTTCGAACTTATTTTTGTTTGTGGTGTAAGAAAGCGGTCCAGTTTCATTCTTCTGCATGTTGCTGTCCAGTTTTCCCAACACCATTTGTTAAAGAGACTGTCTTTTTTCCATTGGATATTCTTCCCTGCTTTGTTGAAGATTAGTTGACCATATAGTTGTGATTCCATTTTTGGGTTCTCTATTCTGTTCCATTGATCTATGTGTCTGTATCTGTGCCAGTTCCATACTGTCTTGATCACTACAGCTTTGTAATATAACTTGAGATCTGGAATTTTGATGCCTCCAGCTTTGCTTTTCTTTTTCAAGATTGCTTTGGCTATTCAGGGTCTTTTGTGGCTCCATACAAATTTTAGGACTGCTTCTCCTAGCTCTGTGAAAAATGCTGGTGGCATTTTGATAGGGATTTGTGTAGATTGCTTTGGATAGTATAGGCATTTTAACAGTATTTGTTCTTCTGATCCATGAGTATGGAATCTCTTTCCATTTCTTTGTGTCATCTTCAATTTCTTTCATACTTTTCACAGTATAAATCTTTTACCTCTTTGGCTAGGTTCATTCCTAGTTAATTTAAGGTTTTTGGTACAACTGTAAACAGCATCAATTCCTTGATTTTCTCTTTCTGCTGCTTCTTTATTGGTGTATAGAAATGCAACAGATTTCTGTACATTAATTTTATATCATGCAACTTTGCTGAATTCATTTATCATTGCTAATAGTTTATTGATGGATAGAGTATCATGTTGTCTGTGAATAGTGAAATTTTGACTTCTTCCTTGCCAATTTGGATACCTTTTATTTATTTTTGTTGTCTGATTGCTAAAGCTAAGACTTCCAGTACTATTGTAAATAGTAATGATGAGAGTGGACATACCTGTCTTGTTCCTGACCATAGAGGAAAAGCTCTCAGTTTTTCTCCAGTGAGGATGATATTAGCTGTGGGTGTTTCATATATGGCCTTTATTATGTTGACGTATGTTCCCTCTATCCCTACTTTGTTGAGGATTTTTATCAAAAATGGATGCTGTACTTTGTCAAGTGCTTTTTCTACATCTATTGAGAAGATCAAATGGTTCTTATCCCTTTCTTTTATTAATGTGGTGTATCGCATTGATTGATCTGTAATTATTGAGCCACATTTGCAACCCAGGAATAAATCCCACTTGATTGTGGTAAATGATTCTTTTAATGTACTGTTGGATTCAATTTGCTAGTATCTTGTTGAGAATTTTTGCATCCATATTCATAAGAGATATTGGCTTGTAATTCACTTTTTTAGTGGGGTCCTTGTCTGGTTTTAAATTTAATTTTATTATGTTATGTTAATCACCATACATTACATCATTAGTTTTTGATGTAGTGTTCCATGATTCATTGTTTGCATATAACACCCAGTGCTCCATTCAACACATGCCCTCTTTAATACCCATCACCAGGCTAACCCATCCCCCCATGCTCTCCCCTCTAGAACCCTCAGTTTGTTTCTCAGAGTCCATAGTCTCTCATGGTTCGTCTCCCCCTCTGACTTCCCTGCCTTCATTTTTCCCTGCCTACTATCTTCTTCTTTTTTTTTTCTTTTTAACATATAATGTATTATTTGTTTCAGAGGTACAGGTCCATTTCTACTTTTTGGAACAGTTTGAGAAGAATAGGTATTAACTCTTCTTTAATGTTTGGTAGAATTCCCCTGAGAAGCCATTTGGCCCTGGACTTTCATTTGTTGGGAAATTTTTGATTACTGATTCAATTTCTTTGCTGGTTATTGGTCTGTTCAAGTTTTCTATTTCTTCCTGTTTTAGTTTTGGTATTTATATGTTTCTAGGGATTTATCTATTTCTTCCAGATTGCCCAATTTGTTAGCATATAATTTTTCATAGTATTCTTTTATAATTGTTTGTATTTCTGTGATGTTGGTTGTGATCTCTCCTCTCTCAGTCATGATTTTATTTATTTGGGTTCTTTCTCTTTTTGATACATCTGTCTAGGGGTTTATCAGTTTTATTAATTCTTTCAGAGAACCACCTCCTGTTTTCATTGATCTGTTCTACTGTTTTTTTGTTTCAGTATCATTTATTTCTACTCTAATCTTTATTATTTCCTCCTGCTGCTTTGAGGCTTCATTTGTTTTTCTTTTTCTAGCTCCTCTAGGTGTTAAGGTTAAGTTGTGTATTTGAGACTTTTCTTCCTTCTTGAGGTAGGCCTGTATTGCTATATACTTCCCTCTTAGGACTGCCTTTGCTGCATCCCAAAGGCTTTGGACTGTCATGTTTTCATTATCATTTGCTTCCAAGTACTTTTTTATTTCTTCTTTAATTTCCTGGTTCACCCATTCATTCTTTAGTAGGATGTTCTTTCATCTCCATGTATCTATGGTCTTTCCTTTTTTTTTTTTTTTTTTTTTTGTGGTTGACTTCAAGTTTCATAACCTTGTGGTCGGAAAATAGGCATGGCATGATCTCAATCTTTTTGTAATTGTTGAGGCCTGATTTGTGACCCTGTATGTGATCTATTCTGGAGAATGTTCCATGTGTACTTGAAAAGAATGTGTATTCTGCTGCTTTAAGATGAAATGTTCTGAATATATCTGCAAAGTCCATCTGGTCCAGTGTGTCATTCAAAGCCATTGTTTCCTTGCTGATTTTCTGCTTATACTATCTATCCATTGCTGTAAGTGGGGTGTTATAGTCCCCTACTATTATTGTATTGTATTGTATTGTATTGTATTGTATTGTATTGTATTGTATTTTATCAATGAGTTCCTCTATGTTTGTTATTAATTGTTTTCTATATTTGGGTGCTCTCAAGTTTGGGGCTTAAATATTTATAATTGTTAGATCTTCTTGATGGATAGACCCCTTTATTACAATATAGTGCCCTTCTTCATCTCTTGTTACAGTTTTTGGTTTAAAATCTAGTTTGTCTGATATAAATATGGCTACTCCAGCTTTCTTTTGACATCCATTAACATGATAGATGGTTCTCCATTCCCTCACTTTCAATCTGCAGGTGTCTTTAGGTCTAAAATGAGTCTCTTGTGGGCAGCATATAGATGAGTCTTGTCTTTTTATCAATTCTGATACCCTATGTCTTTTGATTGGAACATTTAGTCTATTTAAATTCAGAATGATTAGTGTTAGATATAAATTTAATGCCATTGTATTACCTATTAAATCATTTTCTATAGATTTACTCTGATCCTTTCCAGTCTTTGTCACTTTGGAGCTTTCTTTTCCACTCAAAGAGTCCCCTTTAATATTTCTTTCAGGGCTGGTTTAGTGGTCACAAACTCCTTGAGTTTTTGTTTGTCTGGGAAACTCTTTCTCTCTCCTTCTATTCTGAATGATAGCCTTTCTAGGTAGAGTATTCTTGGCTGCATATTTTTCCCATTCAGCATCTTAAAATATATCATACAACTTCCTTCTTCCCTGGCAAGGTTCTGTGAAGAGATGGGCTTCTAAACTGATTTGTCTTCTCTTATAAGTTAGGAATTTCTTTTCTCTTGCTGCTTTTGGGATTTTTTATCTCTACATTTTGTAAATGTAACTATGATATGTCTCAGTGTTGCTCTGCTTTTGTTGATTCTGATGGGAGTTCTCTGCACCTCCTGGATTTGGATGTCTATTTCCTTCCCCAGATTAGGGAAATTTTCAGCTAGAATTTCCTCAAATAAACCTTCCCCCCTTTTTCCCACTATTCTTCTTCTGGGACTCCTATGATATGAATGTTATTATACTTTTTGGAGTCACTGAGTTCCCTAAGCCTACATTCATGATCCAATATTTTTGTTTCCCTCTTCCTTTCAGCTTCATTATTTTCTATAAATTTATCTTCTATTTATTATTTATTATTTATTCATTCCTCTGCTTCTTCTATCCTTGTGGCCATTACATCCAGTCAGTTTTGCATCTCAGTTATAGCACATTTTATTTAGACCCGACTTGTTTTAGATCTTTTATCTCTGCATTAAAGGACTCCCTTGTGTCTTGTATGCTTTTCTCCAGCCCAGAAAGTACCCTTATGATTATTGCTTTAAATTCTGGATCAGGCATAGTACTTAGATCCCTGGCTGTGACCTTTTCTTTTTATTTCTTTTGAGATGAATTCCTCCATCTTGGCATTTTGTCTAGGTCTCAGTCTTCTTCTGTGTATTAGTTAAAGCCTGTTATGCTTCCTGCTCCTGAGGGTAATGGCTATATTAAGAAGAGGTCATCTACTATCCAGAGCTTGGCACTTCAGGAAGTGTCTCTGGTGTATGCCCTGTGCACTCTTGCTGTGTTTTGGCTGCTCCTTCCCTCAGGTCAATCCTCTGCAGAGTTTCTCCTTGCCTGCAGTGGGGAAAGTTTGGACTTCAACCAGAGTTTGGCAAGTTTTAACTAGGTGCGCTCTGGTCTGCTTGTTAAAAGAGACCTGATGTTATTTCCACTAGAGCTGAAGCTTTGTAGAACTCTATGATCAGTAGTGGTACATGCAGGCTGTGAGTGTGTGTGTGTGTGTGTGTGTGTGTGTGTGCTGGTCTTCTGTGGGAGGGGCCTGCTGCACTGGTTCTCAGGGACACTGGCCAAGAAAAGCAATACTTGCAGAGCTCAGTGGGGGCAGAGCTTGGTGTAAGTGGTTTTTGCTGCCACTGTTAGCACTGTGTTGATACTGAAGTTAGTTTATGCTGAGGGGCTGGGGAGGGAAATGGCACCTGCTGGCTCCTTAGTCCCTGGAGAGGCAATGCCACCTCTCTCAGATGTGCCCCAAGAAGGGGGAATCACCTCTCCCAGAGCATCCCAGGGGATCCTCAGATCATGCCATCTGCCCCTGGGCTATCTGCCCTCCTTCCCCACAGGAGCACTGCAGTGACCTCTGGGCTCCACACCTATCACACCACAGAGCTCTAAAACCCCAGTCTTTGAGCCCCATGGTTATAAAAACTCACAAAAATCAGCCCCTCTTCTTTTCCCAGTCAGTGGCTTTGGGGAAGTGCTTTCCTTGTATGATCCCCTGTGTGCTCCTCTCTCTCTCGCACCTCTCTCTGTGACCAGGGCTCCCTCGCCTCCACGGCACCTATGATCTGCTTCTCCCCCAAATCATGTCTCCACACCTCCTACCTTCCATAATGTGGCCTCTTCTCTCCCTCTAGTTGTGCAGTTCTGTCAGTCCTCAAATCGATATCTTGGGTATTCAGAATGATTTGCTATTTATCTAGCTGAGTTTGAGGGACCAGGCAAGCCTAGGGTCCTCTTACTACTCTGCCATCTTAGCTCCTCCTCTGTAAAAGTTACTTTTAAGTGATACTTACCATCATCATTATTAAAGTTCTTTTCCATAATTTATTCAGAATCCTAATGTGCTGATCAAATGCCATGTGGTAGAAATCTATTGGCTTGGAGGACATAGAACTGAAACATAGGGATTGAGAAAAAAATTGGTGTAGGATTTTTCTGAGGTTCAATAATCCAAGTGATCAATCATAGCAGAATACATTTTATGAGAGGAATATGATACTATATATAGTTGAGGATATAAAGCGTGAAAATTAAAGTAAGAAACTATTGAAGCAAAGCCCATTGGCAAGAAGGAAAACATTGAAGGCATAATTAGTAGTTAAGGAACAGATGGGAAGTTACATTATTTTCCTGTGAGTTTAATGTTCACTCAGCAGGGTTGCAATAGGGCTAAGTAAGGTACACACTGTGCCATATACTTTCACTCACGTGCAGCCTTGCCCAAAGTAGATGACCAATAAATATTTGTTGAACCTGAATGTGAGGAGCAGAGAGCAATAGAAAAGCAAAATTGGGAAGATGAAAGTTTGGTCCTTATTTAAGCACTAGCTGCATGGGAAGAGTTCTAAATAATTGGAACAATCTTTTGTGGCAGCTAGAATAAATTTTCTTAGTTTTTATGACATATACACTGAAAACCTTCTTGTCTGACTTCCTCATTTTAACACATTAAAGTTTTTCAAGTTATTCAGATCTGGATTTATCTGTTAATTGAATAATATATATAACCAAAAAGAGCAACACTTTGTTTAAAAAAGCCAAATTTAACAAGACTTTTAAAAATAAAAGGCAATATAATGTAGCAAGACAACACCATAAGCAACATATGAAAAATCAATCTTACCACTACTAAGATCCAAAGTTAAGAGAACTTTGGACAAATTTGGCTCTATCATTAATTAGCTAGTCACCATGTACATACCACTTTAGCAAGCTAGACCTCAGTTTCAACATATACAGAGCCAGTACATGGAAATTCTGATTATATTTCAAGATTATTTAGAAAAAATAGATCAAATTAATGGATTTATAAATGTTTTATGTGATTCATCATAGCTTATATTTAGGGGAAGCAATATGGCGAAGAAATACAAACTTTAGAACCAGAATAGACTTCAGACTAGTTTCTTAGCTTCAGGGTAATCAGTCTTCTTGATCACTTTTGTATATTAACCTCATTAATACCCATTTTACAAGATTGTTATAAATTTGAAATAAATGTATTTAAAAATACATCTCACCAGGAACTCTCATTCATTGCTAATAGAAAATAAAATGGTACAGCCACCATGGAAGACAGTTCAACAGTTTCTTATAAAGTAAATATATTCATACCATATGATCCAGCAATTTCTTTCCCTGATATCTACCCAAAGGAGTTGAAAACATGTCCATGTAAAAACCTGCACACGTATGTTTATAGCAGCTTTATTTATCATTGCCAAAACTTTAAAACAACCAAGATGTTCTTCAGTAGGTGAATCAATAAATAAACTGCAGTCCATTCTAACAATGGAATATTATTCAATGCTAAAAATAAATAAGCTATCAGGCCATGAAAAGACATGGAAGAACCTTAAATGCATATTACTAAGTGAAAGAAGACACTCTAAAAAGGCTACATATCATATGATTCCAACTATATGACATTCTGTAAAGGCAAAACTATGGAGACAGTACAAAAAAAATCAATAGTCACCGAGAATAGGGGAGATAGAGGGATGAATAAACAGCACATATGATTTTTAGAGCAGTGAAACTACTCTATATGATCCTTTGATGGTAGATACATGTTATTACACATTTATCCAAATCCATAGAATATATAGCACCAAGACTATGGAATTTGGGTGATAATTATGTGTCAAAGTAGGTTCATCATTTGTAACATATGTTCCATCTGTTGCAGAATGTTGATAGTGAGGAAGATTGGGCCTGTATAGGGCAGGAGATATATGGGAACTCTGTACTTTCTGCTCGGTTTTCTGTGAACCTAAAACTACTCTAAAAAATAAAGTTTTGTTTTTTTGTTTTTTGTTTTTTTTTCAAAAACTACAATGCACAAAAGGTGCTTTAAGAAAATTCTAACTCAGGCTATTTTCAGAGGTAAACATGATGACTTATCTATATATATACAACAAGATGGTTATGGTGATTGCAAAGGGATATGCTTCTGGTTGCTTCAATTTATTCATAAGGAATAAGGGATAGAGAGAAAAAATCTATTTGTCCAGTTAAGTATTAAAATATGTTTATTTTAACTTTAACCAAGTCATAATTAACAAATGAGTCATCTAATAAAAATATTAGGCCGCATATAGAGAAGAGAGAGACAGCTTTATCTTTGACTAAGCTCTTCCTTTTGTCAAATAACCACAAACATCTTTTCAAATAAGCACAGCAAGATCCACCCCACTCAGGCAGCTGCTTTCCAAACTGTGCAGCTGTGCTGTCATCTGGGTTATTGGAAATTCTCAAAAATATGATATTATAGCCGATGAAAAGTAAATTAAAGCACTGGAGAAATTCTACTGATTTCCAACATGAGGAAAAAGTACCTTGCTTTTGCCCATAGTGAGTCATACATGTATTTGTTTTTCAAAGATAAAATCTTTCTAGCATTGTTTTGGAATCATTAAGAGGTTTTAACTATGAGTCTGCAGAACTTTCTGTTACTTAAGTAAGCAGATCACGGGTCAGCACGTTTTCAAATACCTACATAGGTGTTAGTTAGAACTGCATGGAGAATAGGAGACAAGTGGCATTATGGAATCCTATGCATCACATAATCATTTCTTTTAAGGCCCAGTCCTTAGCCAAGAGCATCTTCAATCTCTCTGGACCATAAGCATATAACCAGATTAACCCTTGCTCAGCAGGTCACTCCAGCACAAACCAGAAAATATGAGGATACAAGAATATAAATATTCAAAGAGCAGCCTCAAAAAGAGATATGGAGAATTCTTAAACATTTTTAAATCTTAAAACAAATATCTTGGCTCTACTCATTTGCAACCAAGTGCTCTGTGCATCTGCTGTGAGTAAAGAACAATGGCACATCTACAACATTTTTGGATAATTGCAGTAGAGTCTTTTCTAATTTCTTCCCTTCCCTTTTCAAGGACTAAATAGTCATATATTATTTTCTTTAAAATAAACACTAGGACCGGTGTTATAAAAACTTACCTAAGAAAAATGAATAACTCAGTATCACTGTTTATTTTCCAGCTAGGACTAAAGGTTTAAGTAATGAGACTGGCTGAAAGTACATTAGAATCTCTCTCTTTTTTTAAAGATTTTATTTATTTATTTGACAGAGGGAGAGAGACAGCGAGAGAGGGAACACAAGCAGGGGGAGTGCGAGAGGGAGAAGTCGGCTTCCCGCTGAGCAGGGAGCCCGATGCAAGGCTCCATCCCAGGACCCTGGGATCATGACCTGAGCCGAAGGCAGCCCCTTAATGACTGAGCCACCCAGGCGCCCCTAGAATCTCTCTTATATGATATACTCAGAACCATTAGTTAACTGTTCTAAGTAAAAGTTGGTTAATGTGGACAATCAAAAATTGATTAGTACTTCAAATATTTTAATTAAAACATTAAATATACATGTATTTGCCCATTTTCAGATAGAAGGAAAATTATCACAATATCACATTCAAATTTCTAATTAGTCTCAGGTCAGGAAAAAACAGAGGGTCCTTTGTCAGGCAGTTTAAATGAAAACACTTTCTAGAGTAGTGTGATTCCTCCCTCCAATCTGTTATCTCATTCACACCAATTAAGCAGCAAGTACAGTGTCATGTTTTTATCAACATCCAAAGCATTCAACCTTAGTTTTCACAGAAATAATACCATTTCGACATTTATTTCACTGATTTATATAGTATCTAATTTGATTATATAATTATAACATGTAATAAATATATATTAGATTGCATAATAAAATACAACTGAAATAAGCAGATTTTTGGAACAATTTAATTGGTGGTAGCAGAAGAACATGGATGTACTAGAAAGTAGGCTACAGCTATGTGAACTACAGGCTTAGTATCCTATGAGTACTGGAAGCAGCCTTTAAGAGGGAAAGAAAAACTTCAGCAAATCCAGAATGCTGGTGAATAAAGGTCAGTGGGAAGTGCTTCTGTCAAATTAATTAGGGATCTGGATTATGCCTATGAGAAAAGGGGCCTAATTAACACTCTTCCCAAACATAACTCCCAATGCTCATCACTTGATATTCCCAAAGAGTCTTACTGCAGTGTGTGTGTGTGTGTGTGTGTGTGTGTGTGTGTCTGTGTAGTGGAGGATGTTGTGGGCTGTCTATAAGCACTCTAAGAATGTTTTTAAGCCTTATATTTTTATTCAACAATTTAAAAAATGTATGTGAATATATTTCACATCATCCAGAAAGCTACCTCAAGGCTGAATGCTGCCTCCCCAAGTATTAGGATCATGGGACCAGTGACCACCTAAAGTCACAGAATTTAACACAGTATGTGTAGATAAGCATGACTAACTGCTATTAGATTAGTACCACCTAACATTAAGCTAATTGTACTGCAGTATTTGTATTGAATAATTTTTACCAGTTATAAGACAATTTCCCTTTTATCAAGAGAATCTGTAGTTGAAGACATAGACCTCAGTTTAAGGTATTAACATTTAAGAAAATGTGAGATAAGAAATATGGCACAGTAAAGAAATATACTAAATTAATTGTCACAAATCATGAGAAATAGCATAAATCTGGACTTTAATATACAAATGTACCCACATCAAGCTAAGGACAAATCATAGCCAATTTACTAGAAAAAGAGTTCAAAATTTCTAGTTAAGAAACAAGAGAAGGAATAAGGAAACCTGAGTTGTGGTCATGTCATTTTTAAATGAGGTACACAAATCACATCAAGTGTTTATGGACTGATCTCAGTCTGAATCAGGCTCAGTTTTAAAATATTACTATTTTTCAACACCTGCTAAAGTTGTAAACTTCAGATATTTTTCTTCAGCAGCAATTGGATTTAGGTGCCACCGTAATGTAGAATTCAGTAACAACATGATAATCTTACCTGCAATGAACATGGAAGCTTTATAGTTAAAGTGGTATGTTATCAAGAATGGCATCTAGGATTATTCCTTGGTTGATTTTTGGTTAAGCATGAAATCTAAATGTGGTGAGCTAGCCAACAAAGCCTTGAAATGATTAATGATATTCTATACAACATACACAGACATTCTCTGCATTTGCAGAATTGAATTTCTAATATACGAACTACATCACACCTTTTAAAAAGGTAATTTAGTTGCAACAAAATTAAAACAGTTCATTTGAATTGTATTTATTTTATTATTTATTTGTAAATTTGTTTTGCTTATATAGGCGTACAAGAGCCACAGGTACAAGGAGTTGGTAAATATGTGCAAATATAACATGTCTAAATAATAGTAAGATAAAAAATAGTTTAAGTCCAATGGGAGCCCCTTCAAGCAGCTCTCACACTTTGGAGGTTCCACCTGTCACTGGGCACACACCTTTTTTGCTTGCTGGCACAAGGTGTTAGAGGCTCTCCTGTGCCCGCCTTCCCCAGGATTGTAATCAGGCATTTCTCCAAAGAAGGAATCAGAATGCAAGATCTGGGCACTAGATAAGCCCATTGTTAACTGTGGTGTCATTGCTTCTATACCCTTCTATTGAACAGAATTAAGAAATATTTTTTAAAAGCATCACAAATTCATACTGATTAGTTAGTACTTATATTTCCAATTCAAACCTGTTAACACAAGATTCTTCCTCACATTCCCCATTCCCTATTTGTTTTTCCCTTTTTCTACAGTGAGAACCCTCATTCCCAACATTAATAATTTTTACTCATATCCTCTCTCACACAATGTGCATAAAACAATTTCAGAATTAACTCACCAATAGCACAACCAACCTCAATGCTTATTTAAGTTCAAGATTTCTATACTTCCCTACTCTGATTTCTTCCCAAACACTTTGGTCTTAAAGCCATTAGATGGGGCAGAGCAAGGCAAGCATCCCTGTGTTATGGGGGAGACACGGTAGTTCAAGTAAGATAAGTAACATTTTTATTATTAACCAACTAAGATAAGTAACATTTTACAGCAGAAAAAGGAAACTTGCTCAAATAATAAAGTCTTCTGAAAACAGGTTAATCAATGTTATTAAGCAACTCTCTTGTGCAAAGTAGGATTTTATGAGGTAAATTATGTGTATAATAGAGTTCCTACCATGGAATCAAGTTAGAGATTTAACAGACAGGAAGATTCAACTATACAAAGCAGTAAAGTGCCCAAATGTGCACTAGGGATGATAAGTTTACTATGTGCTTGAGTAGGGGCTATTCCATCCTATAGCACTATCCTTACCCTATCCTCTGATTTTAAGCAAGGCTGTTCAGGAAAACTAGTCACTCCGCATAGACTCATGGTAAGAATTTTCCTTCAGGAAAGACACTTAACTAGAAAATAAAGTCATTCATAAAATAATAAAGAAGGTACATGCCAGTTATCTTATACTTTAATCATGAATATAAATGAACAACCTAGGACTACCAGGTCTATACGTATGAGGAGAAGCAACATTACCCAAGAAAAAGATCCCTTCCTCCCAAAAAATAAATAAATAAAAATAAGTAACAAAAGACCTTGGTGGAAACAAATAGCAAGGTGTAGAAGAAAAATTTTTAAGAGACAAAAGAAAATTTATAACTTACTCAGAGTTAGAAATTACAACCATAATGCTAAAACAGAAAGCAATGAAAAAAGAAGATAATAAGAAAGAGCTTTTAGGAATTTTTTAATAGCTAAATAAAATAAATGTTTAATAGGATGACTGGAAAATAAATTTAGTAATCTCCCAGAATAAGCAGACATGGATTATATTAAAAATAAGAAAAATGGAGAACTGATCCAGAAGATTCAATTAACAGAAACCTGAAAGAGTAAAAAGAAAATGGCAAGAAAAATTTATCAAAGGGGATAATTTCAGGGTTTAAGGACAAATCCTCAGATTGAAAGATCCACCAACTATACATTAAAATTATTTCCTAAAAATATAAAAATATATACTTTAGTTACACCATTATGAAATTTCAGGCCAAGGATAAAGAGTAAATCCTAAACAAAAGGAATAAGAATTAGACTGGCACAGACTTCTCATCAGCAACATTACAGAACACTGGTAAATCAAGTGTATTAATGACCCAAAATAATGATCTCACTGTATTGAACCCTTTGCCTTGTAACTTTGTTGTCTTCTCTCATCTGACTCTGAGTTCAGCAATATGACTTGCTTTGACCAGTGTGTGTTAGTAAAAGAGATCTGAAAAGGAGCTTGTGTATTTCCAGTCTTTCTTCCAGTCTTTCCCTGGGATCCCTGCCATTATTCTGAGAACAGATTCAGGCTACCCTACTGGGAGGATAAGAGAGCAACCTGGAAAACAGCTGAGTCATTCTACATGAAGTCATCCTAGATCAGCCTACAGCTAGCCAATTTCCAAATATATGTGATCCCAGTTAAAATCAGCAGCTGCATTACTGCTCTCAGCTGACCACAGACTCATCTGGGGCCCTAACGAGTGCCCAGACAACTCACAGAATTGGGAGCAACAATAAATGGTTGGATTTGTTTAAGCTACTACATTTAAGATACTTTAAGATACTTTGGCAATAGATAACAGATAAAAAATAAAAGATCAATGCCCTCAAAACTCTGAGGGAAAGTTTGAAACCTAAAAGTCAATAGCTAACCAAACCATCAATCAAGAGTGAAAGGTAAAAACCCCTAAAGCCTTCACCAAAAAACAAAAACAAAAACCCACAAAAAAATTACAACTAATGAATTCAATAAAGTTGCAAGATACAAAAATAATATACAGAAACTTGTTGTGTTTCTATACACTAATAATAAACTATCAGAAAGAGTAATTAAGAAAAGAATTCTACTTATAATTGCATCAAAAAGAATAAAATACCTAGGAATAAATTTAACCAAGTAGTTAAAAGATCTGTATTTTGAAAACTATAGACACTGATGAAAGAAATTAAAGACAAATAAATGGAAAGATATGTGCTTATGGATTGGAAAAATTAATATTGTTAAAATGTCCATACTACCCAAAGCAGTCTACAGATTCAAGGCAATATCTATCAAAATACCAATAGAATGTTTCATATAACTAGAACAAATAACCTTAAAATGTGTATGGAACCACAAAAGACCTTGAATAGCTAAAACAATCTTGAGAAAGAAGAACAAAGCTGGAGATACCACAATCCACATTTCAAGATATACTACAAAATGGTATGGTTCTGGCACAAAAATAGACATATAGATCAACAAAACAAGATAGAGAGCCCAGAAATAAACCCACAATTATGTGGTCAATTAATCTACAACAAAGGAGGCAAGAATATATAATGAGGAAAAGACAGTCTCTTCAATAAATAGTGTTGGGAAAACTGAACAGCTATATACAAAAGAATGAAACGACCACTTTCTCAGAACACTGTACACAAAAATAAATTCAAAATGGATTAAAGACTTAAATGTGAGACCTGAAACCATAAAACTCCTAGAAGAAAACATTGGCAGTAAGCTCTTTGACATTGGCCTTCGCAATATGTTTCTAGATCTGTCTCCTTAGGCAAAGACAATAAAAGCAAAAACATATATATGGGACTATATCCAACTAAAATGCCTTTGCACAGTGAAGGAAACATCAACACAATGAAAAGGCAACATACTGAATGGGAGAAGATATTTGCAAATCTTCTATCTGATAAGAGGCTAAGATCCAAAATATTTAAAGAATGTATACAACTCAATAGCAAAAACAAAACCCAACCCCAAACAATCCAATTTAAAAATGGAGAGAAGATCTTAATAGTCATTCTTGCAAAGAAAACATATAGATGGCCAACAAGCACATGAAAAGGTGCTCAACATCATTAAGTATCAGAGAAATGCAAACCAAAACCACAATAAGGTATCACCTCACACATGTTAAAGTGGCTATTATTTAAAAAATCAAGATACAAGTATTGGCAAGGATATGGAAAAAAGGGAACCCTCGTGCACTGTTGAAGGGAAGGTAAAGTGTTATAACCACTGCAGAAAACAGCATGGAGTTGTCTCAAAAAGTTAAAAATGGCACTACCATACAATCTAGCAATTCCACTTCTAGGTATTTATGCAAAGAAAATGAAAACATTAATTCAAAAAGACACATGCATTCCTGTGTTCATTGCAGCATTACTTACAATAGCCAAGATATGGAAGCAACCTCAATGTCCATCAATAGACGAATATATTTCTAGAAAAGATGTGATACATAGATATATCACATTTATAGATGTGATATATAAAGATGTGATATATGTGTGTGTGTATGTATATATGTTTGTGTGTTTATATATATATATGCAATGAAATGTTATTCAGCCATTGAAAAGAATGAAGTCTTGCCATCTGTGATAACATGGATGGACCTAGAGGACATTAGGCAAAGTGAGAAGGTCAGACAGAGAAAGACAAATACCATATGATTTCACTTATATGTGGAATCCAAAAAACAGAAACAGACTCATAAATATGAAAAATAAATTGGTGGTTGCCACAGGGGAGGGGAGTGAAGGGATGAGTGAAATAGGTGAAGGGGATTGAGAGGTACAATCTTCCAGTTATAAAATAAATAAGACACAAGGTAAACTACAGCATAGGAAATATAACCAATAATATTGTAACAATTGTTAAGTAGCCTTATTGTAGTGATCATTTCATAATGTATATAAATAGTGAGTCACTATGATCACTATGTTGTACACCTGAAACTAATACAATATTATTGTCAATTATTCTTCAATTTAAAAAAAAGTAAAGGCAAGAACAAGACATTTCAAAAATGCAAGAATACATACCTATTCTCTTCTCCCATATCATTTTCTCAGTAAATTTCTTGAAAATGTTTTCCAGAAAAACAAAGGACAAAGTAAGATAGAACAAGGCACTCTATCTAGAAAACAGTGAATCTAGTCCAGAATATTCTAGGATAAAAGTCATGCTGTAGACCCAGGGAGAATGTAAAAAAGTTGGATAAGGAGCACAAGTGTCTGATCTGGGTGAAGGGTTTGGTGGGTGACTCAATAAAACAAATATGACTGAGAAATTAGAAAATACTGAGAAAGTGATAAAAAATAGTAATAGTTCAAGAGTAATACCAGTGAAAATGGCAGAGTAAGAACATTTGAAAAACCTCTTCTCCATAAAAGCAATGAGAACACTGGTAAAACTTGCCAGAATAACTTTTTAGAACTCTGGCAATTAACCAAAGGATTGCAGTAATCCAGGGAGCACCTGTTCAAGACAAATAACTGGATCTCAGTAAGTACAGTGAGTTTTGTGGCATTTTAATCTGCCCTATTCCCATTCTCTGCTCTTCAGCTCTGTAGTAGCTTTGAAAACGAGCAACCTATGATCATGGTAAAAACCAGCAGCGTGGAAGCCAAGAATTGTCATTGTTTGACCTGTCTGGTAATCCCTTTTAAGACCCCACTCATAAGATGTCTTTATTTCACCTCTCTCAGAGCTCACCCAGGGTGACAATTGAAGGCCCACATGCAAAGGAATGAAGTTGAATATGTATCTCACACCATATGCCAAAATTAATAAAAATGAATCAAAGGCCTAAAAGAAATAAAATTATAAAACTTTAGACAAAAACATGGGTAATTTCTGTGACCTTGGATTAGACAATGGTTCCATAGATATGACACCAAAATCACAAGAAAAATGGAAAAAATGGATAAATTGGACTTCACTAAAATTAGACAATTTGCTCTTCAAAAGACATTATCAAGAAAGTGAAAAGACAACCCACAAAAGAGAAAATCACATATCTGATAAGAGTCTAATATCCAGAATATATTTTTTTCTAGAATATGTTTAAAAAAAAACTCTTAAAATTCATCATTAAGACAACCCATTTAAAAAAAGGGACAAAGAATCTAAATAGATATTTCTTCTAAGATCTAAAAATGTCTGAATAGGGCACCTGGGAGGCTCAGTCGGTTAAGCATCTGCCTTCAGCTCAGGTCATGATCCCAGAGTCCTGGGATCGAGTCCCACATCGGGCTCCTTGCTCAGCAGAGAGGCTGCTTCTCCCTCTGCTTCGTGCTCACTCTCTCAATGTCTTGCTCTCTCTCAAATAAATAAATAAAATCTTTAAAACAAATAAAATAAAAATTTTTAAAAATGTCCAAATAAGTTAAAAAAATGTTCAATTTCACTGGTTTTTACAGAAATTCTTACACAATAAGATATTACTTTACACCCAATAGGATGGCTATAACTGAAAAGAGAGAAAATAACAAGTATTGGTGAGGATGCAAAGAAATTGGAACCTTCATACATTGCTGGTGGGAATGTAAAATGATGCAGCTGTTTTGGAAAACATTTACCATTATTCAAAGTTTAAAAATAGAGTTATTATATTCTCAGCAATTCCATTCCTGGGTACATACCCAAAAGAAACTAAAACCTATATACACCCCAAAACTTGTACAAATATTTATAGCAGCAATATTCAAATAGCCAAAAAACAAACCAAATTTCCATAAACCTATGAACATAACTAAATATGGTATTCCATCTATATGATGGAATATTATTTAGCACAAAAAAATGAGTGATACATGCTACAACATGGATGAACATGTTACAGCATGTGTGAAAGATAATGCTAAGTCAAAGAATCCAAACACAAAAGCATACATATTGTATGATTCTATTTATATGAAAAGTTCAAAAATAGATAAATCCAAAACAAAGCGATTAATTCAGGGTCTGAAGTAGAGAGCAATGTGGAATGACTGTTAACGGGGTTTCTTTTTGGTGTGATAAAAATATCAAAAGACTCCCTCCCCCAAAAAAGGTTACATTCTAAATATACAGAAACCTGAAATGGGAAATTATGTTAAGCAATTGGTAAAGTAAAAGAAGAAAGAATTCAAGATTTCTGTTTTTCAGTTCAGTATGTAAGGAGCTTGGAAGTCACCACTCCATCTAACAAGTAAAAAGCAGAACAATTTGTGTAAGACTGCTGAATCACAGACCTATACCTCTGAAACAAATGATACATTATATGTTAAAAAAAAAGAAGAAGAAGAAGAAGAAGATAGCAGGAAGGGTAGAATGAAAAGGGGGAAATCAGAGGGGGAGACGAACCATGAGAGACTATGGACTCTGAGAAACAAACTGAGGGTTCTAGAGGGGAGAGCATGGGGGGATGGGTTAGCCTGGTGATGGGTATTAAAGAGGGCACATACTGCATGGAGCACTGGGTGTTATACTCAAACAATGAATCATGGAACACTACATCAAAAACTAATGATGTAATGTATGGTGATTAACATAACATAATAATAATAAATAAATAAATAAATAACAGAACAATTTGAAAAATCAACTATGCTTCTTAGATCCACAAGAGAACTGAGGATGCAGAGCAAACTGCTTCCCGCCAAAAAATTACAGAGATCAATAAATGAATTCAGAAAATCACAACTTACTGGAGCAGACACAAGCTGAAATCTCTACAGGAACCATTACTGGGGTTAGAAAATCAGAACTGTAATGAAGTGCTGGAATGATGAACTGCTGGAAGCTCAGAGTGGACAAATTTGAGAGTAAAAAAATTCCAAGAGGAGCCAGTCATAGGGTCATACTTTTATGAGTTTTAACTCTAGACATTGACCAGGTTCTTAGAGTAAATATATGCCAGAATACTCTGTTCTTCTTAACAAGGTCTGCCCTCCAGAGAACTCCCATCAAAATCAACAAAAGCAGGCCAACATCAAGACATATTGTAATTACATTAAGCATATTGCAAAATATAGTGATAAAGAAAAAATCTTAAAGGCAGCAAGACAAGAGTAGTTCTTAACTTACAAGGGAGAACCCATAAGGCCAGCTGGATATTTCTCAACATAAACTTGCCAAGTCAGAAGGAAGTGGCATGCTATATTCAACGTACTGAATGTGAAATATCTGCAGCCAAGAATACTCTATCTGGAAAGACTCTCATTCAGAATAGAAGGAGAGAGAGTTTCCCAAACAAAAACTCAAGGAGTTTCTGACCACTAAGCCAGCCCTACAAGAAATATTAAAGGGGGCTCTTGGAGTACAAAGGAGAGACCAAAAGTCACAAAGACAAGATAGGATCAAAGAAAATCTCCAGGAACAACAAAACAAGTAATAAAATGGCAACAAATATATATCTATCAATAATTACTTTGAATGTAAATGAACTAATCAAATGACATAGGGTGTCAGAACAGATTAAAAAAAAATAAGAACTATCTATATGCTGCCCACAAGAGACTTATTTTAGACCTAAAGACATCTTCAGACTGAAAGTGAGGGGATGGAGAAATTTTATCATGCAACTGGATGTCAAAAGAAAGCCAGAGTAGTAATACTTATATCAGACAAAGTAGACTTTAAAACAAAGACTGTAATAAGAGACAAAGAAAGGCATTATGTAATCATAAAGGGGACAATCCAACAAAAAGATATAACAATTATAAATATTTATGCACCCAAAGTGGGAGCACCCAAATATATATTTTTTAAAAAAATAACAAATATGAAGGAATTAGTTGATAATAACACAATAATATTAGGACTTTAAGACCCCACTTCATCAATGGACAGATCATCTAAATAGAAAATAAACAAGGAAACAATGGTTTTGAATGACACATGGGACCAGATGGACTTAATAGATATATTCAGAACATTCCATCCTAAAACAGCAGGATACACATTCTTCTCAAGTGCACATGGGACATTCTCCAGAAGAGATCACATATTAGGTCACAAAACAGGCCTCAACAAATACAAAAAAGATTGAAGTCATACCATGAACCTTTTCTGACCACAACGCTATGAACTAGAAATCAACCACAAGAAAAAAATTGGAAAGACCACAAATACATGGAGGTTAAACAACATCCCACTAAAGAATGAATTGGTCAACCAGGAAATCAAAGAAGAAATTAAAAAAAAAAAAATACATGGAAGCAAATGAAAACACAACCATCCCAAACCTTTGGGAGCAGCAAAAGGGGTCCTAAGAGGGAAGTATATATCAATACAGGCCTGCCTCAAGAAGCAAGAAAAATCTCAAATATACAACCTAGCCTTACTCCTGAAGGAGGTAGAAAAAGAACAAGAAATGAAGCCTATAGCCAGCAGAAAGAAGGAAATGATAAAGATTAGAGCAGAAATAAATGATACAGAAATTTAAAAACAATGGAACATTAATGAAACCAGCAGGTGGTTCTTTGAAAAAATTAATAAAATTGATACACCTCTAGAGGCACCTGGGTGGTTTGGTGGGTTAAGTGTCTGACTCTTGATTTTGGCTCAGGTCATGATCCTACAGTTATGAGATGGACCCACATTGGGCTTCACACTGGGCATGGACCATACTTAAGATTCTCTCTCCTCTCTCTCTGCCCGTCCCTACCCCTCCTCTCCCTCTCTTAAAAAAAAAAAAAAAAAGATAAGCCTCTAGCCAGATTTACCAAAAAGAGAAAGGACCCAAATAAATAAAATCACAAAGGAGAGAGGAGAAATAACAACCCACACCCATAAACACAGTTATAAGAGAATATTCTGGAAAACTATATGCCAACCAATTGGACAACCTGGAAGAAATGGATAAATTTATAGACACATATAAACTATCAAAACTGAAACAGGAAGAAATAGAAAACTTGAACAGACTGATAACTAGCAAAGAAATTGAATCAGTAATCAAAAACTCTCAACAAACAAAAGTCCAGGGCCAGATGGCTTCCCAGGGGAATTCTACCAAACATTTAAAGAAGAGTTAATACCTATTCTTTTCAAACTGTTCCAAAACACAGAAAAGGAAAGAAAACTTCCAAATTCACTCTTTGAGGCCAGCATTACCTTGCTACCAAAACCAGATAAAGACCACACTAAAAGAGAGAATTACAGACCATATCCCTGATGAACATGGAAGCAAAAATTCTCAATAAAATACTAGCAAACCAAACCCAACAATACATTTAAAAAAATCATTCACCATGATCAAGTGGGGTTTATTCCTGGGTTGCAAGTGTGGTTCAATATTCACTAATCAATCAATGTGATATGCCACATTAATAAAAGAAAGGATATGAACCATATGATCATTTCAACAGATGCAGAAAATGCATTTGACAAAGTACAACATTGATTCATGATAAAAACCCTCAACAAAGTAGATTTACAAGGAACATACTTCAACATCATAAAGGCCATATATGAAAAACCCACAGCTAATATCATCCTCAATGGGGAAAAACTGAGAGCCTTTCCCCTATGGTCAGGAACACAACAGGGATGTCCACTCTCACCACTGTTACTTAACATAGTACTGGAAGTCCTAGACACAGCCATCAGACAACACAAAGAAACAAAAGGCATCCAAATCAACAAGGAAGAAGTCAAAGTTTCACTATTTGCAGACAACATGATATTCTATCTAGAAAACCCAAAAGACTCCACCAAAAAATTGCTAGAACTGATACATGAATTCAGCAAAGTCACAGGCTATAAATCAATGTAGAGAAATCTGTTGCATCTCTTTACACTGATAATGAAGAGACAGGAAGAAAATTAAGGAATCAATCCCATTTACAATTGCACCAAAAACCATAAGATACCTAAGAATAAACCTAACCAAAGAGGTAAAATATCTGTACTCTGAAAACTATGAAACACTTATGAAAGAAATTGAAGATGACACAAAGAAATGGAAAGAGATTCCATACTCATGGATCAGAAGAACAAATATTTTTAAAATGTCTATACTACCCAAAGCAATCTACACATTTAATGCAATCCCTATCAAAACACCACCAGCATTTTTCACAGAGCTAGAACAAGCAACCCGAAAATCTCTATGGAACCACAAAAGACCCCGAATAGCCAAAGCAATCTTGAAAAAGAAAAGCAAAGCTGGAGGCATCATGATTCCAGACTTCAAGCTATATTAGAAAGCTATAGTCATCAAGACAATGTGGTACTGGTGCAAAAACAGACACATAGATCAATAGAACAGAATAGAAAACCCAGAAATGAATCCACAGCTATATGGTCAATTAATCTTCAATAAAGCAGGAAAGAATATCCAATGGGGAAGACAGTCTCTTCAACAAGTGGTGTTGGAAAAACTGGACAGCAACATGCAGAAGAATGAAACGGGACTACTTTCTTACACCATACACAAAAATAAATTCAAAATGGATGAAAGATGTAAATGTGAGACAGGAAACCATCAAAATCCTAGAGGAAAACACTGGTAGTAACCTTTTTGAGATCAGCTATAGCAACTTCCTTTTAGATAAGTCTCCTGAGGCAAGGGAAACCAAAGTGAAAATAAAGTACTGGGACTTGATCAAAACAAAAAGCTTATTCACAGCAAAGGAAACAATCAACAAAATGAGGAGGCAAACTATGGGATGGCAAAAGATACTTGCAAATGACATATCTGATAACGGGTTAGTATCCAAAAATCTATAAAGAACTTATCAAAATCAACACCAAAAAACAAATAATCCAATTAAATAATGGGCAGAAGAAATGAATAGACATTTTTCCAAAGAAGACATACAGATGGCCAACAGACACATGAAGAGATGCTCAACATCAGTGATCATCAGGGAAATGCAGATCAAAACTACAATGAGATATCACCTCACACCTGTCAGAATAACTAAAATTAACAACATAAGAAACAACAGCTGTTGGTGAGAATGGAGAGAAAGGGAAACACTTCTGCATGGTTGGTGGGAATGTAAACTGGTGCAGCCACTCTGAAAAACAGTATGGACTTTCCTCAAAAAGTTAAAAATAGAACTACCCTATGATCCAGCAATAGCACTAGGTATTTACCTAAAAAATACAAAAATACTAAATCAAAGAGATACATGCACTTCAATGTTTATAGCAGCATTATCTACATTAGCCAAATTATGGAAGCAACCCAAGTGTTCATCAATTGTTGAATGGATAAAGAAGATGTGGTATTTATATAAGAATATATACATAATGAAATATTACTCAGCCTTCAAAAAGGATGAAATCTTGCCCTTTGCAACTATGTGGATGGAACTAGTAAGTATTAATCTAAGTGAAATAAGTCAGTCAGAAAAAGACAAATACCATATGTTTTCACTCATATGTGGAATTTAAGAAACAAAACAAGTGAGCAAAGAGAAAAAGAGAGAGGCAAACCAGAAAAACAGACTCTTAACTATAGAGAACAAACTGATGGTTACCAGAGGAAAGGTGGGTGGGGGGATGGGTTAAATGGGTGATGGGGATTAAGGAGTACACATGTTGTGATGACCACCAGGTGTTGTATGGAAGTGTTGAATTACTATATTCTACACCGGAAACTAATATTACACGGTATATTAACTAACTGGAATTTAAATAACGTTTATTTAATAAAGGTTAAATAATAATGGGAGAAGGGAAATACCCATTGCCAGACTACTCAAGCCATCCTGTTCTACCTAAGGTAGGGAGAAAAGAGAGAGACACATTTGTAAAGTTCACATTCCAGAGGCACAGTCTCTATAAAAGACTGAGATCTAATCATAGGACTATAGAATGACTCCCCTGACCCCATACCTTATTACTAAAAGCCTATTTACAGCAAATCCTTTTGCCTGGTACATCATGTCTGGCTAAAAATACAGTTTAAAGAGACAGAGCCAACATTAGAAATAGACATGGTTTGCAAGATGTTGGAATTATCAAACCAGGAATTTAAAACAACTACAATTACTATGCTAAGGACTCTAATAGATAAAATAGTATGCAAGATGAGTAATGTAAGCAGAGACATGGAATTTTAAGAAGGAACCAAAAGAAATGCTAAAGATCAAAAACACTGTAACAGAAATAAAGAATGTATTTGATGGCCTCATTAGTAGACTGGACATGGCTGAGAAAAGAATCTCTGAGCTTGAACATATACCAACAGAAACCTCCAAAACTAAAAGGCAAAGAAAACAAAGACTGAAAAAATCAGAACAGAATATCCAAGGACTATGGTGCAACTACAAAAGGTGTACGTATGCATAATGGGAATACCAGAAAAAGAAAGGAGAAAGAAATGAAAGAAATATTTGAAACAGAATGACTGAGAATTTCCCCCAAATTAATGTCAGACATCAAACCACGGATCCAAGACGATTAGAAAACTACAAGAAGGACAAATGCCAAAAGGCAAAAACAAAACAAAATATACGCAAGCATATCATATTCAAACAACAGAAAATCGAAGATGAAAAAGTTCTGAAAAAATTCAGAGGAAAAAAAAGCCTTACCTATAGAAAAACAAAGATAAGGATTATATCCAACTTCCCAGAAACCATGCAAGCAAGAAAAGAGAAATATTTAAAGTGTTGAGAGAAAAGAACAACCAATCTAGAATTCTGTACTTTGTGAAATTATCCTTCAAAAATGAAGTATAAATAAAGACTTTCTTAAACAAAATATAAGGTCATTTGTTGGTAGTGGGCCTGCCTTACAAGAAATGTTTTAATAAAAATTTCTTTGGAGAGAAAGAAAATTGTATGTCAGAAATTCAGGTCCACGTAAAAAAGGAAGAGCATCAGAGAAGGAATAAATGAAAGTAAAATAAAAATTCTTATTCTTAATTTATCTAACAGATAATAGTTTCCTCAAAAAAACAATAGCAACAATGTTTCAATGTATATATTGTATGTCTGCTTATAAACGAGTGAAATGAATGGCAGCAATGATACAAGGGATGGGAGGGAGGAATTAGGATTATTTTGTTATTATAAAATACACTATCAATGAAGCAATAGAGTGTTATTTGAGACTTGGATTAATTGTAAATGTTTATTGCAAACTCTAGGGCAACTACTAAAAAAGAAAGGGAAGAGAAAGAAAGAAGAAAAGAAAGAAAGAAAGAGAAGAAAGAAAGAAAGAAAGAAAGAAAGAAAGAAAGAAAGAAAGAAAGAAAAAGAAATGTACTGATATACTAAGAAAGGAGAGAAAATGGAATTTTATAAAATGTTCAGTAAAAATAACAAAAGGCAGAAAAAGAGTGGAAGACAAAAATGAGAATAAAGAGCAAGAGCAATAAAGTAATTCAAAGAGCTAGCTAATATGGCACATATCAATCCAAATACATATAATCACTTTGAACATCAATGGCCTAAATAAATCAATTTGAAGATAGAGATCGTCACAGTGGATCAAAAAACAAGACCCAACTATATACTGTCTACAAAAAAGAACTCCTTTAAATATAAAGACACATATAGATTAAAAGTAAACAGATGGAGAAAAATACACCATGCTAACACCAATCAAGAGAAAGCAAAACTATATTAATTTCAGGCAGAGCAGACTTTAAAACAAGAAAATTTATCAGGGATAGAGGGGCATTACATAATGATGAAAGGGTCAATTCTCTAAAAATATGTAATTCTTAAAATGATAAGCCTAACAACAGAATGTCAAACTACATGAGGCAAAAACTCATAGAACTTCAGAGAAATAGATGAATCCACTATTCTAGTTGGAGACTTCAACACCTCTCCATCAGAAATGGATAGATCCAGCAGGCAAAAATAAATCAGTAAGGACATAGTTGAACTCAACACATCATCAATCATCTAGATCCAGTCAACAGGAGCAGAATACACATTCTTGTCAGTCTCATATGGAACATTCACCAAGAATTCTGGGTCATGAAATATACCTTAACTAATTTAGAAGAATAAAAATGATATAATGTCTGCTCTTAGAAAACAATGAAATTAAATTAAAGAAATTGAATCAATAATTAATAACTTCCCAAAACAGAAAACACCAGGCCGAGATGGGCTCACTGGTAAATTCTAATAAATATTTAAGGAAGAAATTATATCAGTTCTCTATAATCTCTTTCAGAGGGAAAAAAAAAAAACAGAGGAAATACTTCCTAACTTAATGATTATTTCTCCTTAACAAACGAACAAAAAAAAAACAGAATTGAAAAGACCTGAAAACAAAGCACATGGTTTTCCAGGGCCTGGGGATAATGACATTGAATCTAGGGAGAAAGAAATGCAATGGGGGCCAACCTCTGGATATATATATATATATATATATATATATATATATATATATATATAGTAAGGTTATAATAATGTAGGCAATATTTATTGATTATAAACTTTTAGAGATAAACACAGAAAACTTGGAAGTGGTTGCAGATCAAAAGTAACTGAAGACTATAATAAAGACAGAGGGAAGGGATATTCTCATTTTACAAAGAGGAGATCAAGAAATAATATAAAGAGTTAAAGGACAAAAAACATGCTTAGATAGGTTAAAGAAACAAAAATAAAAGAATTAAAGTTACAAATATAAATATCAGAACATCAGAAGAGGAAGGGTAAAGAATCAAAGGATTCATCTTTTATATTGGGAGTCAGTAGACATGAAGTTGCTAGATCAATAAATAAATTCAAGTATAAGTACATTATCTACAATTTTTGAAGTGACCACCAGGAGAACAAAATACAGTTAAAGTGTATTTCCTCTGAGAATGGAAGTGCAGGTGGGAAAGGGAGAAGCAGAAAACTATTGCTTCTCAGAAGTTGTTCTCTATTGATGTGATGCCACGTACTTGAATTAGTTTCTTTAAAAGGAGTTGATTAGGAACTTTACAACTCACTGGATTGGTGGCAAAGGAAAAGGAATGAAGGCTGACCTTGTTTGAGCCCAAATAATTGGGAAAGTGGGGACGCCTGGGTGGCTCAGTCGGTTAAGCGTCTGCCTTCGGCTCAGGTCATGATCCCAGGGTCCTGGGATCGAGTCCCACGTTGGGCTTCTTGCTCAGCGGGGAGTCTGCTTCTCCCTCTGCCTGCTGCTTCCCCTGCTTGTGCTCTCTCTCTCTCACAAATAAATAAAATCTTATAAAAAAATTAAATAATAATAATAATTGGGAAAGTGATCTCACAGGGGGGAAAAGAAAAACCCAAGACAGGAAATTGGTAACTGGTCTGAGGGAGGAGGATAAGGACACTGGGAAATACACAGTCAAGTAAGTGAATATAATCTGAGGTAAAATATGAACTTGAGAGGCATTTACATAAATCTAAGAAGTGAACTGATACCAACAAAAGTTTGAAAACAAAAAGAAAGAAAAAAAATTTCAAATCATCCCAGTTAAACTTGGAGCACCTGCAGAGAAGGTGCAGCGAGGGGAAAAAGAGAGAAAAATATCATTGTGTAATGGGGTCCAAGGAATGAGAAAGTTCACCAAAATGTGTTCACAATTATAAACACAGACTCATCAATTATAATAAAAAGAGAAGAAAGTACAAAGGTGCCTGTGGCATTCACAGATAATACTCAAAATAGGCACATGGAAATTGAAAGCTGATCCGTGGCTTTCCTCACTATTTATAATTGCCTCTTTACCAACATAATTGGAAAAAAATACTGCTATTTATTATTTTAACTACAGAACACATGTAAAAAAACGTTCTGCCAACTCTGTTCTATTCTAAATCTTACTCATCCATTGTGACCTACTCCAAAAACATGTCATTTGGGAGAAAGAATACATGCAATCACAAAAAGCTTAAAGCCAATTTTTCTTCAAACTCAGCAATGTGACCTTTGGGAATTACATCAGACAGCATTGTTATGAAAACAATTTGGCAATATTCACATTTTGCTTATTTGTAAATGAAACTTTGTGCATCATTCACCTTGGATCTCCAGAGAGAAGGTATGCAATTACAAGTGTCGTGGAGTTAGTATTAAAAAAATGCTTACTAGGGGAAAGATCTCAAGTTACAATCTAAAGTTTGAAGGAAAGGTACATTTGCAAAGGAAACCAATGGGCCCTATGCATAAATTATAAACAGATATATTTTTGTTTCTCAGTGATAGTATCAAAACCTCCCCATTTGCTTCATCAAACTAAGCTGCTTCAGTTTAAAACTCTACCATGCTTATCCCCCTCCAGCTATTGTATTCTTTCTTCTCTCTATAATGGTCACACATATTCAGAGATGCTTCAAGTGATCTTCATTTTCATACTTCCAACTTTTCCAATTTTTTTCCATCACTCTGTGCAAGAAGCTCTTGCTAAAGTCAAGACTGTGATGTTTCAGTGCTCTTCTTATTTCGTCTGTTAGGCTACATTCAATATCTTGAATCAGTTCCTTCATTCTTGAAACACTTTCTTTCCCTTGTTTTCAAGATACAGCTCTCTTTCTGTCCTCCTTGCAGGAACATAATCATCTACCAGGTTTCAATTACCCATTTATAAGCCCAATACTGTAAAAGCTCACTCATATGTACAAATATCTCCTCAACACTTACACTTGAATGCCTGGGGCATCTCAATCAATCTCATGATATTTATATCTGAACCTGATTTTTTTTGTTTCCTATCTCAATGAATAGACTCACAATCAAAATATGCAAGCCAACAAAACTTGAAATTGTCTTTGATACCTCCTATATTCAATTCATCATTGATTTGTTCTCTAAATGTCTCTTGAATCCATATGACTCTCTGTGTCTGCTATCACCCACTAGTCCAGGCTGCCTGTTACCTGAACTATGGCACAAGCCTCCTAAGAGGACTTTCTGCATTCACCTAAGACTCCTTCCAAAATATTTTTCCCTATTGCAGGCAAAGTCATCTTTAACAAATCATAAATCTGATCTTGCACAAACCCTAATTCTACCAACCTCATTCCTAAACACCTTCAATGTTTTCTCTTTGTTCCTAGGCTGCAGATCAAAGTCTTTAGCATGGTCTACCAGCCTCGGCATGGTCTGGTCCCTGTCTATTCCTTCAGGCTCACTTCACACAACTCTCCTCTCTCTCACTAATTAAGCTCTGCCAATTGACATTGTAATTCTTCAAACAGGTCATGCTCCCCTCACTCCCACCCTACTTTAGTGCCTTTGCAAATGTCTTCCCCTCCCCAGCCCTGTTCACCCAGTTACCTACTGATTCTTCAGCTTTCCTCAACCTTTATAGAAAAGTGTTCCTTGACTTCCAAAGCTAGGTTAGGTTCTTTCTTATCTGCTCCTATAGGCTGTTCCTTTCTTTCAGAGCATTTATCTCAGTTTGTAATTGCACATTCAATCATGCAGTTATTTTATGAATGCCATTCTTGAGCATTAGTCTGTGAGCTCTATGAAGTCAGGAGCCACATCATTTTTGCTTGCCATCCTATCTCCAGATTCTAGCTATATTCTATAATCTGGTTGGTACTCAATAAATGAATAAATAAATGAATAAACAGCATATTTGGTTTAAAAATAAGCATATGGCTCATAAATCACTTCCTCATGACAATTCATACCTAATTTTCCCTATTTTTTTGGCTTAAATATGTTGGGTTTTTTTCCTTACGCATCTATGGTCATAAAGATTGCTGACAAAACTGAAATGTTACAGTCCTTATGAAATATTATCTTAATTTCAGATCAACAGAGAATAGTAAAGACATGAATACAGATTTTTTCATACCAAATAATTTTAGATAATGCCAAATAGATCCTAGACTAAGGGCCTGTTAATGCCCTTAGATAATACCGAAGAGCTAGACCAAGGGCCTGTTTGGATGACCTTCAGAGACATGTGGGTAATTTTACTGGTCCTTGTTCTGGTTCTACTTCATAGAATTCAGGCAAGTATTTGGGATCAGATCTTTTTAGCCTGGGATGGAAGGAGGGATAAAAACTTTTTCCCTCCTTCTGCATTCTCTCAACTGACCTGTCATGGTAGTTCTTTGTTGTTATTATTTTGCTACTTAATGTTATTCTCCTTTGAACAAAAAGATACCTGTGGGGTGTCACTGGTGCCTGGTCCCTGCCTAGGACTGAGTGGAACACAAGTGCCCCAAACTGACCTTTCCCATGCCCAGGCTCCCACCAGGAGTAATGGGCAACAGTAATTGCTGAATGGGGCAGAGAAGCAAGTAGCTGAGAACCCATTATGGTGATGCAGGCAAGGCAGGGAGGTCAAAGCTCCAAGCCCCCAGTGTAAGTTCCATTCTGCTATCAGACTTTACTTATACAACACAAATTCAAAGATAAATTATTAAGAATTTGGGGATGGTAATAACCGAGCATTAAACTCCAAGTACAGAGTCCCCTTTGGAGTATAAGTGCCGTGCAGCTCCACTGGTCACACAGCCATGAAGCTGACCTTGTCCAGATGAGATGGTCTGTAGCCTAATTCAACATTATAAATTAGGTTGTCACACAAAGGGGAGAGTAATGCTCCCAGACAGTACAGTGGATCCTCACACAATCAAACACCATCTGCAGTTGTATGCTCACTGGTGCTGTCACAGGACAAGATTTGTGCCTTCTTTGGCAAATGTTGTGAATCTCTGCTGAGTAGTCTAACTGTACTAACTTCATTTTGTATCACTCAGACAAGTGCATCTTGTGTAATTTACCTAAGTGGTGTTAATGCCTAGTACTTCCTCAAGTTCAACAGACATGCAGCCAAGAACCCATTTATTTAAGAATTCATCTAGAGCATATGCTCTCTTAGGGCAGGAATGATCATCTTCTGATCTATAGTAATTTACAGTACTTTGGTAAGTTGGTGCTCAGTAAGTGCTTCTTCAGTTGAAATATATAATAACCCCATACTGTTCTTCAAGTTACTATTTCTAAAATAAAAGTCAACTTTTTAAAAGTAGATGTAGCTAGAATTTTCAAACAAATCAATCCCTTTGGTGTGTGTGTGTGCGTGTGTGTGTGCGTGTGTACACACACACACACACAGTCTTAATTCCATACATTTTTCTCACAAATTCAATGTGGCTTATCAGGACCAATCCAACAAATAAACAGATTGAAAATTCACACACGGAGAAAGGGGAACCCTCCTACAATGTTGGTGGGAATGGAAGCTGGTGCAGCCACTCTGGAAAACAGTATGGAGTTTCCTCAAAAAGTTGAAAATAGAGCTACCCTATGACCCAGCAATTGCACTATTGGGTATTTACCCCAAAGATACAAATGTAATGATCCGAAGGGGCACATGCACCCCAATATTTATAGCAGCAATGTCAACAATAGCCAAACTATGGAAAGAGCCTAGATGTCCATCAACAGATGAATGGATAAAGAAGATGTGGGGTGTGTGTGTGTGTGTGTATGTGTGTGTGTAATGGAATATTATGCAGCCATCACAAAGAATGAACTCTTGCCATTTGCAATGACGTGGATGGATCTAGAGGGTATTATGCTAAGCAAAATAAGTCAATCAGAGAAAGACAAGTATCATTTGATCTCACTGATATGAGGAATTTGAGAAACAACACAGAGGATCATAGGGGAAGGGAGGGAAAAATGAAACAAGATGAAACCAGAGAGGGAGACAAATCATAAAAGACTCTTAATCTCAGGAAATAAACTGAGGGTTGCTGGAGTGGAGGTGAGTGGGAGGGAATGGGTGACTGGGTGATGGACTATGGAGTGGAACACAAGTGCCCCAAACTGACCTTTCCCATGCCCAGGCTCCCACCAGGAGTGATGGGCAACAGTAATTGCTGAATGGGGCAGAGAAGCAATTCATATGATTCATATGATTCAAGACAAATCATAAAAGACTCTTAATCTCAGGAAATAAACTGAGGGTTGCTGGAGTGGAGGGGGGTGGGAGGGAATGGGTGCTATGGTGAGGACTGCGAATTGTGTAAGACTGATAAATCACAGACCTATACCCATGAAACAAATAATACATTATATGTTAATAAAAAAAAAGAAAATTTGCACAAAGTTATTGTCTTAGCCAAAAGCTAATCTATTTCAAGGAAGCCCTAGTTAAAATGCAAAAAACAAACAAACAAAAAACCTAAAACAAAATTTACAAGGAGTATTTAAATAATGTGGAGAAGAGCTTGAGCTTGTGTTATAATTAAATGTAAAACCAAGAAGAAACAATATAATACTTGTGAATCTTCAAAATAAGAATGTACTTACATAAAGTAACAAGATTGAAAGGAAATATTACCCAACAATATTAATATTTAAATCTTGGTATTTAAGATTATGAGGGATTCAGGGCATTTTTCTATTTAGTTTGTGTATTTATTAAAATTTTTCTCCCACAGTGAGCATATGTTCATTTTATAATCAGAAAAAAATGTATGAAAAGCAAATCTTTGGAAAAAATAACTTCAATTATTTAAACAATAGTTAAAATTACTTTTTTTTTTTTTAAAGATTTTATTTATTTATTTGAGACAGAGAGAATGAGAGAGAGAGCACATGAGAAGGGGGAGGGTCAGAGGGAGAAGCAGGCTCCCTGCCGAGCAGGGAGCCCGATGTGGGACTCGATCCAGGGACTCCAGGATCATGACCTGAGCCGAAGGCAGTCGCTTAACCAACTGAGCCACCCAGGCGCCCTAGTTAAAATTACTTTTTAATAACAGAAGTTTTTGGTATCAATATTATAGAACCACAATATATTAAAAAAATTAGTGGAGAAAGGATTCCTTAGGCAATTTAAATCTTCATCACTATTATAGAACCACAATATATTAAAAAAATTAGTGGAGAAAGGATTCCTTAGGCAATTTAGATCTTCATCACAGGCAGAAAATACTTCATTCTTTGGAAGTACTCCTCAAATGCCTCTCAGAAACTCACTAATTTAAATCAAAACCCCATTCAGTGGTTGTAAAATAGGCACGTGAGGTGGCCTTTTATCCCATGTCTCTGATTCATATTGCATTCATTATTTAAGTAATTCTCAGTTATGCCTCAATAACAAATAAATCCTGAAATCTCAGCAGCTTAACTACAGTGGTTTATATTTCACTCATGTGAAAATAGCTAGCCAAGCAGTGACTCAGGGGTCCAGGCTCCTCAATGTTGCAACTCCACCATCTTACATTTCTTCACTTCCAGTTACATAGATAAAAGAGAGAAAGAGATGGTAGAGACACTTGGTCCTTAACTGCCCTGGCCCAGAAACTATATATATATATATATGTCTGGAATATTTACAAGGCTCCAACCTAAATGCAGAGGAGACTAAGAAATGTTAACAAGTACAAGAATATATGGCTATTATTGTCTCACAAAATTTTATTTTAAAATTTCAAGTAACATTAAAGAAAGACATAAGATTTATCACAATGGGACAAAGGTTAAGAGAGGTTATTAAGCACTATATTAGCAGAAACTAATTTTTTTCAAAAGATTAATGTACTTGAAAACATTCTAAGAAGATATGACAAGACAAATCATTGATATGAAGTGGGGTTGAGGATGAGATTAAATAGAGTTGAAACAATACCCTAATATGTACTGTAATTCTACTCACCACCCTCTGATTTCCAGAGGTTCTATATTGAGACAGGCAAGTGGGGCTTTTAAAATGTCCCAGAAGTAGAAAGCTGCCATAACTTAATAAAACTTTATTTGATTTATGCTGCTTACAACAAACTTCAAAGAGATACATGCCAATGGTTCCTAAATGTCATATAAACACAACTTCATGTAAACATCAGTCTGGAACTCTTACCAACCTATACAGTGCTAGTAGATATTCAGCAGAGCAAAACAGTGAAGGACTTTATCCTCAAGTCTTCACAATCGAGCATAACTTTGCTCATTTTTCTACTTATTTAGTAGGGTACTCATTTATTATTTCTACTTTCAGGCAGCAACATATGTTCTCCATGGTTTTGCACGTCAGTTTAGATTTCTCAAGAACATTGTAAATTTAAGGGAAAGACTATTTTCCATTCATGTACCACATGCCTAGGATTGTGCTCTGTATACTCATCTGTCCTTTATAAATGTGGTGATTCATTTATAAATATAGTTACTCAAATCTATGGGAGATACACTTGAAATGTGATTCTACTAATATATGTGCAGGAGATAATTTTTTTAAATGTGGCCTTATGCCTATCACTTGGATTAAGTGTATTAGTAGTACCAAAAAGTAAGATTAGTTGGTTCCATACCATATTTTCCTATAAATGGCCAAGAAAGCTTTGAGGTTAAACCAATGCTCAGAAATTTATGAAGGATAATTCTTGTTCTTCCACTTTAACAATAAGAAATGAAGGAAGGAGGGAGGGAGGGAGGGAAGGAAGGAAGGAAGGAAGGAAGGAAGGAAGGAAGGAAGGAAGGAAGGAAAAATATCTGTTTTGAAGTATTTAAAAAACATTTTGTACTCTCTTTAGATCATGGATATTCAATTTTATTATTCGTAATGGTTTTATACCATATAGATGGCAAACTATAAAATTCTTATTTGTTGTTAAATGGACAATATAAAATCAGTAGTTGTATTCATTAAGGGATAGAACCTCTGACTAAATAATTTGTTTGGCTCTTCTTACCTTACCTGCTTCTTCTCTGAAAAAGAATGAATCATCAGTTTAATTCATCAAGAAATCTCTATGAAAGTGACTTCAGTGAATGTTTTAACAATCTTATCTTGGTTCAACGTGACTCTTAAATTATCATATGAATGAATGACTTGATACCTCATTTCAACTCCCTTATCTGGGACACATTGCTAACACAAATTGAACTTCCTGTCAGGGAAATTAAATGGGCATGATTCGCTAAGAGCTTGCTTCTATTGTTTCTTCTTATAGAATAAGTCAATAAGATTTGCCACTAAAAACAATCTCAGGGACTTTGGACCCTGCCATTTTCCCAGCACCAACAGTCCTGCCACTCTTGTTGTACTCTTGCAGAACAAATGATGTGCCACTCAGAACAGTCTTTACACTGCTGAATTTTTCATACATGTGTAGCAGAATTAAGAGCTTCTCTGACATCCAAAAAGCAGAGGCGGCTTGGGCCATTTACATTATTATTATATTTTAACGGTCTGTTTACTAGTCTGTCTCCTACATTAAACAGTGAGCAACATGAGAGAGTTCCTGTTAAATATCATTGAGTTGTGTTTCCAGCATATATCTCAACATTGGCAAATGTTCAATTCAGTTGTTTTTTTTTTTAAAGATGTTCATGGAACACTAAATTTTAGCTAAATCAATATGTTCAGGAGTGATGGGGCAGATTCTAATTTGTGTAATTAGGTTATTTGGAGACTTTCTTCCTTCTTTCCAAATTCTTTCCAAATGCCAATAATCCAACAAAAGGACCTCCTAGTATGGCCTTAGCTAATGAAAAATAGAAAAAGAGATTATCTCAAATAAACCATTGCCATGAATTCTAACTGCATGAAGAAAGCTAAAAGGAAGTTAAAAGGCTTAGAAATTTTATGTAAATTTTCCTTTAAAAAAAAAACAGCTAATACTAGTGACAAGCCTCAGCAACACCAGACACAGCCTGTCACTCAAAACAGGAAAGAAAAACTAGAAGTCCATTAATCAATTCTAGATATCTATTTACCTTAAACATGTGCTTCAGGCAAGTTTCCACATATTTCATACACATGAAACACATAGTGCTATAAGATGTGAAATAAGATTAACAGACAGGATAGGAATTTTAAAAGAAAACAATTGTCCATAAGATATTTGACTGAAAATAAGGGGAATCACCTAGTAAGAAGCTGTTGGGCTAATCTAAGTATGGAGCAATGCCAATCTGGACTAGACTATAAAACAGTGGTTATTGAATGCCACCCAGATCAGAATCACCTGAAGAGCTTGCTAAACCACAGTTAAAATACAGATTATAATTTAGAAGATCTGGGATAAGACCTAGAATTTGCATTTCTAACAGATTTCCATGCTCTTGACTCACGGACCACTCTGAGTAGCACTGCTCCAGACTACTGAGCTAAAAACAACGAAACCAAAAACTATTTTCACTAAGATTCAAAAAGTTACAACAAAGCCTACTTGTAAGGAATAAGATAACAAAATTTCTAAGATAATGGTGGGGTCACTGACCTTCAAGGAAATTGGAAAAACAGAAACAAAAAACTGGTGGGAGGAATGAGAGATGAATTTTGTTTTTCGAAATGGTAGGTTGGAGGGACGCCTGGGTGGCTCAGTCGGTTAAGTGTCTGCCTTCGGCTCAGGTCATGATCCCAGGGTCCTGGGATCGAGTCCCACATCGGGCTCCTTGCTCGGCGGGGAGCCTGCTTCTCCCTCTGCCTGCCACTCTCCCTGCTTGTACTTTCACTCTCTCTCTCTCTAGCAAATAAATAAATAAAATCTTAAAAAAAAAAAAAGAAATGGTAGGTTGGAGATGATACCAGGATATCTATGAGCACATGACCTGTAA
This sequence comes from Halichoerus grypus, assembly GCF_964656455.1. Taxonomy (NCBI): domain Eukaryota; kingdom Metazoa; phylum Chordata; class Mammalia; order Carnivora; family Phocidae; genus Halichoerus; species Halichoerus grypus. The sequence goes on from NC_135712.1 coordinate 48,110,395, forward strand.
AAGAGCAGGAAATAGATGGCTGTCCCAGGCATTTAGTTAGAATTCACATTTAAAGATAGAGATCTGCAAGTCTCATTAACCCAGGATCTAAACCCAACAGACAATAAAGGGAAACAAACAGAGCCATGCACAGAACCTCAAAGAATTTCTATTTCATGGGTTAGGAGAATGAAAGACACCCAAGAAGAAAAAAGAAGGATTCCTTACAATGATTTTGATGGAAGGAGAGGAACCAGTAGGTGAGAGTCATAGGCATTTAAAGAAGGGAAGGTTTCATTTATTAATAAGTGATCTGTGCTGAACATTTCAAAGAGAATGAGGAGGATGAAAACCAAAGAGAGATGCTCCAGGATTTGGCTCCATAGTCACTGATAAACTTTTGAAAGCATTTATCAGTAGCATGGGGCAGAAACCAAACTGCAAGAGGTTAAGAAAAAAAGAAAAAGTGAGCAGTTAGCATGATTAAAACAGGTGAATTGGGGTGCCTGGGTGGCTCAGTTGTTAAGTGTCTGCCTTCAGCTCAGGTCATGATCCCAGGGTCCTGGGATCGAGCCCCACATCGGGCTCCCTGCTCCGCCGGAAGCCTGCCTCTCCCTCTCCCACTCCCCCTGCTTGTGTTCCTGCTCTCGCTCTCTCTCTCTCTGTCAAATAAATAAATAAAATATTTTTTAAAAATAAAATAAATAAATAAATCAAACAGGTGAATTGCATTAAACTTTAAACGTTGTTTACAGAACTAGGATTCAGTAACATCTATGATGGTTACAGCTTCCTTTTTTTTCTTTTTTTTTAAATTTTATTTTATTATGTTATGTTAGTCACCATACATTACATCATTAGTTTTTGATGTAGTGTTCCGTGACTCATTGTTTGCATATAACACCCAGTGCTCCATTCAGTATGTACCCTCTTTAATACCCATCACCAGGCTAACCCCCATCCCCCTCCCTTCTAGAACCCTCAGTTTGTTTCTCAGAGTCCATAGTCTCTCATTTTTTTTCTTTTTAAATTTCCAAAGAGCCTTATATAGTTTGTGGAAGACCAGAAAAATGGTCCCTCAAAAGATGTCCACATTCTAATCCCTAAACCTGTGGATGTGACTGTATATAGGGAAAAAAGCAGGGAGGGTCTTTACAGATATGATTAACTTCAGGATGATTAACTTGAGATGGGAAAAATAGCCTGTACTATCCAGGTGTCCCCTAAATGCAATCACAAGTATTCTCTTTTCAAAAAAGTTTTTTGAGTATGGTTGACACACCATGTTACATTAGTTTCAGGTGTATGACATAGTGATTCAACATCTCTGTACATTATGCTTTGCTCACCACAAGTATGACCTTCTGTCACCATACAATCCTATTACAATATCACTGATTATTTTCCCTATGCTATGCCTTTTATTGCCATTATTTATTCATTCCATAACTGGAAGCCTGTATCTCCTACTCCCCTTCACCCATTTTGCCCATCCCTCACCCTCCTTTCCTCTGGCAACCATCAGTTTGTTCTCTATAATTATAGGTCTGATTCTGTTTTTTGTTTGTTTTTTTAGATTCCACATATGAGTGAAATCACATGGTATCTGTCTCCCTCAGTCTGATAATACCCTCCGAGTCCATCCATGTTGTCACAAATGGCAAGTACTCATCCGTTTTTATGGCTGCACAACATTCCATTGTAGATATACACCACATCTCTTTATTGCTTCATCTATCAATGAATACTTAGGTTGATTCCATATTGGATATTGTAAATTATGCTGCAATAAACATGGGGGTGCATATATCTTTTCAAATTAGTATTTTTATTTTATTTGGGTAAATACCCAGCAATGGAATTATTGATTTATATGGTATTTATATTTTTAATTTTTTGAGGAACCCCTATACTGTTTTAAATCCCAGAAATTCTTATAAGAGGTAATTAGAAGGAAACTTCACACACTCAGAATAAGAAAGCGTCACAACACTGGAAACAAGAGGCTATGTTGCTGGCTTTGAAGATGGAAAAGAGGACACACGAGGAATCCAAGAAATGCTCCTCTGGGTGCTGGAAAAGGCAAGGAAACAGATTCTTCCCCTGAGCCTCCAGATAGAACAGGGCCCTGGTAACACCTTGATTTCAGTGCAGTGAACCTGATTTCGGTCTTCTGAGCCTTCAGTACTGTAAGAGAATAAATTTGTGTTTCTTTAAGCTACCAGGTTGTTATAACTTCTTATAGCAGCCATAGGAAACTAATCCATAGGTCAATTCATAATCTTGTCTTGGCAATAAATTTAGTTATTATGTCATCTATTCTTAGACAAAAAAAAATTCTAAGTGATTATGAGATATTTCTCAGTTGAGGGTCATAATATTTTGTTACTCTTCTCATATCAAATTTGGTAAAAAACAGATTTGCTGTGTTATAAGACCTTGGAGGACATCATTTAAATAATTTGAAAAATTAGGAAGAAAATATGAATTTGAACTGCTAAAATGTAAATTTTTTAAAGTATGATTTGGCCAATTTACCACAGTGGTTTATCCAACTAGCAACTAAATTAGAATACATGCCAGAAAGTACAGTCATCAGTATTTCATAACACAGATGCTAAGATGAAAATCCAAATTTCCCAGTAAACATGAAAAAATTTTAACAGGAAAATATGAAATTTGAGCATAGCAAAGAAATTCCCGAAAGTCAATATTATATGGAAACTGGAAGCTTTGTCTAAAAAGATACTTTGTTTTTAATATGATTCTTTTCAAAATGACTTAGAGCAACTCAACAAAAAAACAAACAAGCCAATTAAAAATGGGCAAAGTATTTAAATAGCCATCTCTCCCAAGGTATACTAATGGCCAATAAGCACAGAAAAGATGATTGATAGCACTAACCAATAGGGAAAGGCAAATCAAAAACCATAATGAAATATCACTTCATGTGCATTAGGATAGCTATTTGTAAAAGGAAAGGGAAAGGGAAAGGGAAAGGAAAAAGGAAAGGAAAAAGGAAAGGAAAGGAAAAAGGAAAGGAAAGGAAAGGAAAAAGAAAAGAAAAGAAAAAAGAAAAGAAAGGGAAAGAAAGGGATAGAGAAAGAAAAGGAAAAAGGAAAGGAAAGAGATAGAGAAAGAAAAGAAAGGAAAAAGAAAAGTAAAGGGGAGGGGACAAGAGGGGAGAGGAGGGAAGGGAAAGGAAGAAAAGAAAGGGAAAGAGTTGGCAAGATGTGAGGAAATCAAAACAATTGTGTATTGCTGGTGGAAATATAAAAATGGTGCAGCTCCTATGGAAAAGAGTATGTTGGTTCCTCCAAAAATTAAATTTAGAACTACCATATGATCTAGCAATTCCACTTCTGAGTATATACCCAAAAGAATTGAAAGCAGGATGTCTTAGTCAGCTCAGGTTGCCATAACAAAATGTCATAGATGATGTGGCTTAAGGAGAAGAACCTATTTTCTCACAGTTTGGAGGCTGGAAATCCCAGATCAAGGTCCAGTGGGGTTGAGTTCCCAGTGAGAACCCTCTTCCTGTTGCAAATGGCCACCTTCCTCCTGCCTCACATGACAGGGTGAGGGCTTTCTTCCTCTTTTTACAAAACCACAGCCCTAATGGATTGGGGCCGCACCTTTATGACCTCATTTAACTTTACTTACTTCCTAAAGACTCAGTCTCCAAATACTGTCACATTTTGGATTAGGGCTTCAACATATGAATTTGGGGGGACATAATTCAGTCCCCAACACAAGGACTAAATCAGTACACCCATGTTCATAGTGCATTATTCACAAGGCCAAAATATGAAACAGCACAAATGTCTATGGACAGATGAATGAATAAACAAAATGTGGTATATACATTCAATTGAATTTGAAAAATGAATGAAATTCTAATACAGGCTACATCATGCATGAATCTTGACAACATGATGCTAGGAGAAGTCAGACCTAAAAGGACAAATATTTTGATTCCACTTATATGAGGTACCTAGAGTAATCAAATTAGTAGAGACAGAAAGTAGAATTATGGTTACCAGGAGCTGAGGAGACAAGTAATAGGGAGTTATTGCTTAATGGGTTCAGGGTTTCAGTTTCAGATGGTGAAAAAGTTCTGGAAATGGATGGTGGTGATGGTTGCACAGCGTTATGCAGTCAAATGCTCTACCACTGAGCTATACCCCCAGTTGCACAGCATTATGAATGTACTTAATGCCACTGAATTGACCACTTAAAAATTGAAATAGTAAATTTTATGTATGTTTTACCATAAAAAAAAATGACTTATAGTAATGTTAGACTTAGAGCTGATCCACCAAACATCTCTAATGTTGTCCTGTTAAGGAGAATCTCAGACATAATGGAGCATATGACAACATAGCAACACAAATAGGAAAATATCCCCATTTGACTGATGAACAAGAGGATGGGTCTTTTTTTTTTTTAACATTCAACATTTTTATTTTTATTTTTTTTCCTTTTCAAATTTTTAAAAAAATTCTACTTAGTTAACATACAGGGCAATATTGGTTTCAGGAGTAGAATCAATGACTCATCACTTACATACAACACCCAGTCCTCGTCATAACAAGTGCCCGCCTTAATACCCATCACCTATCTAGCCCATCCTCCACCCACCTCCCTCAATCAACCCTCAGTTTGTTCTCTATTGTTAAGAGTCACTTATGGTTTGTTCCCTCTCTTTTTTCCCCCTTCCTATATGTTCTTCTGTTTTATTTCTTAAATTCCACATATGAGTGAAATCATATGGTATTTGTCTTTCTCTGACTGACTTACCTTGCTTAGCATAATACACTCTAGCTCCATCCATGACTTTGCAAATGGCAAGATTTCATTCTTTTTGATGGCCAAGTAATATTCCTGTGTGTGTGTGTGTGTGTGTGTGTGTGTGTGTGTGTGTACCACATCTTCTTTATTCATTCATCAGTCAATGGGCACTTGGGCTCTCTCTCCCTTATTGATAATGCTGTTATAAACATCTGGGTACATGTACCACTTTGAATCAGTATTTTTGTATCCGTTAGATAAATACCTAGTAGCGCAATTGCTGGGTGATAGGGTAGTTCTATTTTTAACTTTTTGAGGAACCTCCATACAGTATTTCAGAGAGCGGCTGTACCAGTTTGCATTCCCACCAACCGTGCAGAAAGGTTCCCCTTTCTCTGCATTCTCACCAACATCTATTGTTTCTTGTGTTGTTAATTTTAGCAATTCTGACAGGTGTGAGGTGCTATGTCATCATGGTTTTGATTGGGATTTCCCTGATAATGAATGATGTTCAGCATCTTCTCATGTGTCTGTTAGCCATCTCTATGCCTTCTTTGGAAAAATGTCTATTCATGTTTTCTGCCCATTATTTAATTGGATTATTTGTTTTCTGGGTCTTGAGTTTGATAAGTTCTTTATAGATTTTGGATACTAACCCTTTATCAGATATGTCACTCGCAAATATCTTCTCCCATTCCATAAGCTGCTTTTTAGTTTTCTTGTCCATAAGCTGCTTTTTAGTTTTCTTGATTGTTTTCTTTGCTGTGCAGAAGTTTTTATCTTGATAAAGTCCCAATAGTTTATTTTTGCTTTTGTTTCCCTTGCCTCCAGCAACATGTCCAGTAAGAAGCTAGTACACTCAATGTCAAAGAGATTCCTGCCTGTGCTCTCCTCTAGGATTTTTTTGGTTTCCCATCTCACATCTAAGTCTTTCATCCATTTTGAATTTATTTTTGTATATGGTGTAAGAAAGTGATCCAGTTTTATTCTTCTGCATGATGCTGTCCAGTTTTCCAACATCATTTGTTGAAGAGACTGTCTTTTTTCCATTGGATATTCTTTCCTGCTTTGTTGAAGATTAGTTACCACATAGTTGTGGGTCCATTTCTGGGTTTTCTATTCTGTTCTGTTGATTTATGTGTCTGTTTTTGCACCAGTACCATATTGTCTTGATAACAGCTTTGTAATATACCTTGAAGTCTGGAATCATGGTGCCTCCAGCTTTGCTTTTCTTTTTCAAGATTGCTTTGGCTATTCAGGGTCTTTTGTGGTTCCATACAAATTTTAGGGCTGCTTGTTCTAGCTATGTGAAAAATACTGGTGGTTTTTTGATAGGGATTTATGTAGATTGCTTTGGGTAGTATAGACATTTTAACAATATTTGTTCTTCTGATCCATGAGTATGGAATGTCTTTCCATTTCTTTGTGTCATCTTCAGTTTCTTTCATAAGTGTTTCATAGTTTTCAGAGTACAGATATTTTACCTCTTCAGTTAGGTTTATTCCTAGGTATCTTATGGTTTTTTGGTGCAACTGTAAATGGGATTGATTCCTTAATTTTCTTCCTGCTGCTTCATTATCAGTGTAGAGAAATGCAACAGATTTCTCTCCATCAATTTTATAGCCTGTGATTTTGCTGAATTCATGTATCAGTTTCAGCAATTTTTTGGTGGAGTCTTGGGTTTTCTACATAGAGTATCATGTTGTCTGCAAATAGTGAAACTTTGACTTCTTCCTTGCCGATTTGGATGCTGTTTATTTCTTTGTGTTGTCTGATGGCTGTGTCTAGGACTTCCAGTACTGTGTTAAGTAACAGTGGTGAGAGTGGACATCCCTGTCGTGTTCCTGACCATAGGAGAAAAGCTCTCAGTTTTTCCCCATTGAGGATGATATTAGCTGTGGATTTTTCATATATGGCCTTTATGATGTTGAAGTATGTTCCTTGTAAATCTACTTTGTTGAGGGTTTTTATCATGAATCAATGTTGTACTTTGTCAAATGCATTTTCTGCATCTGTTGAAATGATCATATGGTTCATATCCTTCCTTTTATTAATGTGGTATAAAGTATTCTTGGCTGCAAATTTTTCACATTCAGCACATTGAACATATCATGCTACTCTCTTCTGGCCTGCCAACTTTCTGTGGACAGATTTGCTGCAAACCTGATCTATCTTTCCTTGTAGGTTAAGAACTTTTTTCCCCTTGCTCCTTGTCTGTGTATTTTGTGAATTTGACTATGATATGTTTTGGTGATGGCCAGCTTTTGTTGAATATAATAAGAGCTCTCTATGCTTCTTGGATTTTTATGTCTGTTTCCTTCCTCAGATTAGGGAAGTTTTCAGGTATAATTTGCTCAAATAAACCTCCTGCTCCTTTTTCTCTATTCATCTTCTGGGACTCCTATGATACAAACATTATTATGCTATAAGGAGTTGCTGAGTTCCCTAAGTCTACATTTTGATCCAATACATTTCTTTCCCTCTTCTTTTCAGCTTCATTATTTTCCATAATTCTATCTTCTATATCACTGATTCATTCCTCTGCTTCATCCATTCTCATTGTCATGGCATCCTTTTGGATTTGCATCTTGATTATAGCATTTTTAATTTCAGCCTGATTTATTCTATTTACATGTTCATTCTGTGACAAAGACCTAACAGAACCTCATTGCACATGAGGCATGGAGCCAGATGGAAGGTAAAACAAAAGACTATTTGGCTGCTCACAACACTTCTGACACCAATTGTATAGGTTTTCCACACCAAGCAATTCTCCAATTCTTTCCAGACACCAACTGTGTATCCTACAATTTACTTCATTTCTGACAGTACTCAGAGTTTGCTTAGATCCCACAGGTTAAGGGCTCAGTCCCACAAGACTGCCACCGCTTCAGATACCAATTCCATGTCTGAGTCTCTTCTACGTTTGACCAACTGGCTATAAAGCAGAGGTTCCCACAACCCCTTCCTTGGGTTTAATAATTGCTAGATTGGCTCACAGAACTCATGAAAACACTTAACTTACTATATTATTGGCTTATTACAAAAAATATAACTCAGAAACAGCCAGATGGAAGAGATGCCTAGGGCAAAGTATAAGGGGTGGGTGGTACAGAGCTTCCAAGTCCTCTCCAGGCACTCCACCCTCCCAGCACCTAAATGTGTTCACCAACACAAAAGTTCTCCCTTTGTTTAGGGCTTTTATGGTGGTTTATTACATGAGCATGATTGATTAAATCATTGGCCATTGGTGATGAAGTCAATCCTCACTGCTCCCCACCCCCACAGAGGTCAGAGTGGGAGCTCAAAGTTTCAACCGTGTAATCACGTGATTGGTTCCTCTGGCAACCAACCCCCATCCTTCAACTGTCACCTCATTAAAGTCAGGTATGATGAAAATGGCTTATGAATAACAAAAGATGCTTCTCTCACCACTAACACTCAGGAAGTAAAGGTTTTAGATCTGTGCCAGGAACTGGGAACAAAACCAAATATATATTTATTATATCATAACATTACAGGAGGCAACTAGAATCCAGACATCAACACTATTGTGATGACTAAAGCAATACCTCTCATGCTAGAATTCTTCCTGATGAGCATGATTTTGTCTGTCACTGACAGTGAAAACACTTAAAAGAGTGCCTGTTCTCTGTATGTCTGAGCAAAACAGAGTTAATGATTCTTTGGTAATTGACCAGGAAAAAACCTGACATATAGATAATTTACTGAATGCCTTTAAGTTCTAACTATATGTATGTATCGGGTATTTAATTGGACATTTTCGGTGTGCAATTAATCCCCCAATAAGCCTCTAAGAAAGTTTTATCTTAATTATACTGAAAAATGGAGGTTTGGAAAGGTTAACTAAATTATCCTAAGTCACACAGAACTGATTTTATCCCAAATCTTACCAAAGAGCTAACAACAGGAGAAAGATAACACTTTTGGAAGTACTGGATATGCATTAAAACTGAAACTCGTTAAAATATGTTAATATTATTTAAATGGGATAGTAATTGGTTTGCCTTCTACAAAGGTTATTTTAGTAATACACAGCAAAAGACTGAGTTTTGTGCATTTTTTTTATCTAAAAGTCTATTAATTACAATTAACGGAACCCAAGGAAATAATGAAAGATGTTTGGTGAAGATTTTTTTGCCTAAATCCCCACAGAGTTGTCAGTAATTGAAAGATTAGAAAGCAATCCAACATACCTAAGTAGGGAATCAATTAAATTAGAAAATCTATTAGAATGTTATGCCATTATAAAAGTCTTAGAGATGTCTATTTGACACAGACATATGTGCATTAAAATAATAGGTACAGAGGGGACTTCTATGCATACACAGAAAATAATCTACAAATATATATCCCAAAAGGTAAACAGTTATCTCTAGGTCAGATGAGATTATGTGTGATCATTTTCCCTTTTGCTTATCTGTATTTTCTTTTTTTCTTTTATCCTTTTGCTTTTTTAATTTTTTTTTTTTTAAGTAGGCTCTATGCCCAATGTGGGGCTTGAACTCATGACCCTGAGATCAAGAATTGCATGTTCCACCAACTGAGCCAGCCAGGTGCCCCACTTATCTGTATTTTCTAATTTTTCTGAAATAAGTACATATTACATATCTACTAAAAGCATGATTAAAAGTGTCTTTCCTAAAAGAATGAGTACTAGGTACTGAATAAAGGAAAAATTGGGGAAACTATCATTCTGATAATGCCATTAGAAATATTTATGGAAAATTTCTATGATTAATAAAACTCTAAAATGGGAACTATGAAAGAAGATTATAAGGAAAAATCAATAGAATGTGATTTAAAAGAAAGCTCAGATATCCAAAGGGGATAAATTGACAGGAAGGTATGGTCACTCAATCATCCCTGACTTCCCTTTGAGTTCACATGTAACACAAGACAAGGCCATAACAAAGCCATAAGCAACAAAGTGGTAGAGTATAAATCAGCCTTTCCAAAGTATATCCTAGGAAGAACACAAGTCTCTTCAGATGAAAATGTGAGTGATGTATCAGTCTATAGTCAAATAAGTTTGTGGAGTGCTTGGCTTTAAAGATGAAAATGATTTCTGTACTGCAGGACTTCTCAAACCCTTTGATATGCTTTATGCCTTATCAGTCACCAAAATACAGGTTTAGCATATATGCAACATTCACCAAATCAATGAGATTACATAACATTGTTTTTATGGCTTCTCTCTCAGGAATAGTAATCTAGAAAGCACATGGAAAACCTGGATTTAGATAACAGGTAAAATGGGATACATTAATAGGCAGAAAACTCACCAGAAGGAAAGTGAATTGGATATATGAATTTTAGAGGGAGTTTCAAAAAAATTCAGACAAAAACTAATAGAAGAAATGAGAACACTGTGGCTGGTTAAAAAGAAAGAAAGAAAAAAGAAAACAGATTCAGTGCAGGCTGAAACCATCAGATTTTGATGCGGTCCAGATAAGATTACACTGAACTAGGCAGAGCTTCAAAGCCTATGTCCTAACTGACTGGTCCTTCTCTTGTCTCCAGGCTATCCTTACTCCAACACCTAATACAAAGTAATAGAACAAATATTCTTTTGTGTAACAGGATGTTAAAATAGGATTCTTATATCTGTTTTGACTAAGACCTCAGGGAGACAGGTAACGATTATTGTCACACCCAAGCAATATTCAGGTTGTACAAGGCTTCTCAAAGAGGTAACAAAAAACCAGTTTTGTAACCCTTGGCTTACCAAACATCTTCAGACTTTAGAAAAGAATGGGAAGCTAAATGGTGAGAAAGCTTCTTTGGCAAGGACTATTGGTGGTTTATTAACCCGGGGAAGTGGGTCCTTCACTCTCCTCAAACCTCTTGAGGGAGTCTTCAAGAAGACTTGTTATCTAACCCTTGGGTTTGGGGACACACAGTAGAGTCCCCGGATAAGTGTCAGACACCAGGCTAAAAGTGAGAGGCTGTGGCTGGAGCCCCTGCTCTGAAGACAGAGCAGGCATGATAAGCTGCATTTGGAACAGTCTGTGTCTCAGTCAACTTGTGCTGTGATAACAAAATGCCATAAACTGGGTGTCTTCAACAACAGACATGAACTTCTCACAGCTCTGGGGGCTGGGAAATCCAAGCCTGAAGTGCCAGGATGGCCCAGTTCTGGTGAGAGCCCTCTTTCTGCCTTGCAGATGGCACCTTCATACTCACATGCTGAAGAGAAGAGGAAGCAAGCTCTCTGGTGTTTCCTCTTATAAGGGCTCTAATCCCATCATGGGGGTTCCACTCTTATGACCTCGTTTAAACCTAATTACCTCCCAAAGGCTCCACAACCACATTGAGTAGGTAGGGTTTCAACATGCAAATTCTGAAGGGACACAAACATTCATTCTGTAATCCCGGTATTAGTGCTTCTCCTGGACAAGAGATGATCAGCTGTTAGAACCTGTCCAGGAGGGCTGCCTGGAGGAGAGAGGACCTCAGCACAAAAAAGCTAAACTTGTACTGCCAGAAGTTTAAAGACTAAAGGAGGAATTTTAAATAACTGCCTGAAGAAAGTATATTAGTTACTGGACTACAGATAAGGTGTTGCTAGTGTTTGGTGGGGACAAGGTCCCTGAAGACCCACAAAGCCTCCTGTGAGTGTTAGTTTTAAATATTCACCAAGGCAATGGGTATTAAGGAAGGCACGTGCTGTGATAAGCACTGGGTGTTTTACCTAACTAATGAATCGTTGAACACTACATCAAAAACTAATGATGTACTATACGTTGGCTAACTGAACATAATAAAATATATATATAATATGTAATATATATGTCACCAAGGCTATAAGAAGCCAAGGTCCTCATAAATTATGGCCAATCAAGTAAGATCTTTTCTCCTTTTCTTCTTTCTCTGTATTCCAAACCCAGAGGGATCAGAAGCTGAGGCTAGGAAGCAAAGACTAGGGAAAAGGAGCTGGTGAAGAGGGAAAAAAAAAAAAATCCCACCAGATCCCACCCCTCTAACTAAAGGCTGGAACTGAGGTAGGAGAGAAGTTTAACTTAGTTTTGACTATTTCATGATTCTTGATATTTAATTCACTGAAATGAGACTGAATAGGAGTAAATAGGAGTAGAAGACAATACCTGGGCACAAGATTTCAGCCAGAAAGAGGAAACTATCTTCACAGAATGGATTTGAATGAGGGACGATACTTGAATAAAAGTACTTTTGATTACACCTTAAATATTTTGCTCCTTCAACATACAAGCTAAATTTATAAGCTTTGAGAAGAATTAAACTAGAGATTCATTTTTATTCTTCACTTTTTTAAGGCCAACTGCCTCTGTTTCCTTACTACACACTTATTCCTGATAACTTTAAAACACATTTTCTACAGAAATTGCCAATACCAGTTATTGGTGGGTCTTGTCAAATAATTTTTTAAATTCCATCATATGGTAAAATGTTTCAGAAAAATAAAATCCAGCCCAATGTTAGAAGAATGATACATAATGACATAGTTGGATTTATTCCAAAAATGCAAGAATGGTTTCCTATTAGGGCATTATAATATAATTCATCACATCAGTTGATCAAATGAGAAAAACTATATATCATTACAAAATTTATAAACTCATTAGGATTTTACCAAATCTTAGGAAATGAAAAAATGAATACCTCCTTGTGATAATGATCTCGGGCTTTCCATGTCAACATCTTATTTAATGATTGAACACAAAAGACACTGTCTTCAAATTCAGAAACAACAATATGGGAATCAAGAAAAGATTGAGAATATAGAATAGAAAGCCTGAAAGAAAAATTCATATATAAACCAAAAAATATGGCCAGTGTCTTTTCAAATCAATGAGAAATGGACAGAGATGTCAATAAATGACACTGAACATTGGCCAACTTTTCAGCGAAGAAAGTAGAAGACTAAAACTATTTCAAATACTTTCCACATGGATTTAAGATATAGATTTAAAAAATGATGAGAAGTTCCACTAGAAAGTATAGGTCAATATTATCTTGGGGCAAAGAAAGCTCAATTATAATAAAAAGGTCAAAGCAACACACACAGAAAGACATATTTGACTATCAAAATGTTTCTATACAACAGAAGTTACCATAAGTAAATGCCCACCAGAGTCACTCCTATGAATGAGGCTCAGGGACAAGGTAAATCAGACTTATTCTCTATCACCAGGTAGAATGCAATTGTTTCAGAATCTATAACTTAAAGTAAAGGACTCAACATTCATCAGAATTCTGTGTGTGGACCTTGTTACTTGACTCTACCACCCACCTATGGTAAAGGACTAATGTCTGGGTCACACAACCATGAGATGCTATGATAAAGAGCCGGCAATACCCCAATTATTTCCAAGACAATTAAGTAACTTTAGTGTCATCTCATGGTATAGTTGGGGTAGGGAGGTGATTCTTTACCCTAGCTGTGCATTAAAATCACCTATAGGAAGCACAGGACCTACCCCAGAGATTCCAATTCAGTTGACATGAAGTGAAGCCCAGGCCACCTACCTTTTTGTTTTGTTAGTTTCCCCGTTACATAGTATTTCATCATAAAACAAAGGGGACGTGACTTATTACACAACAGCAAATCTGTAGCATAGGAAGGCTTTAAAAGATAATAGTGATTTACCCTCTCTTCAAAAAATACAGTCTTCCATGCCGGCTTACCATCTCTACCATCATCCGGTTTAGTCATCCAACATGAAGAAATGAAGATGAAATTCCAGCAATTAGAAATGAACAAAAGATTGGAGCTGAAGACATAAGTGCTTGCTTTTTGCCCATTGACCAGATAAATAGAACTATCTGCATTACCTATGCAGCATGGGGTTTTTATTATTTTTACCTAAAGATGTTTCTTTTTGGTAATGACAAACGTGCTTTTTAAAAAAAAAACCTGGTTTTTCTCAATACACCTTTAAAGGTTTCTAAATTGTTTCATATCTGGTCAAGTTGAGATTTTTAAGAACCTCATTTTTAATTTGTAATAAAAGTTTACAACTTGATTTTTTCAAAAAAAATCAACAAATGGCAAGCACCCGTTAATAAAGGTCTTAAATAATTTAAAAAAAAAATACAGTCTTCTAACCTAAACAATCCTACTCAATAATTCTGAAAGTAAAGAAACACCTTTCTTCAGAACAGATCTAATTTCTGGTTAATATTTCAAAAACTACATTTTGAGTTCCCCTGCACCCTAAAAACCTCTTACACGTCAACATCTTTATCTCCCATATTTTATAACTAACTTTTAAGATTGTAAATCTGTTCTCTTTAATGAGAGTGCAATGCAATGACTAATTAGCTAAAGAAGTTTTACACATGTATTTTTTTTTTACAAGTCCTGATTACTCTTATTTACTTTTTCACAAAATGCTCCATAGAGTTTTCAAAAGACACAAAAAGCATTTTTGTATTTAGATAAGCCTTTTAAAATATAAAGTAAGACCACAAAGCAGTGTGACAGGTTTTCTTCTGTCACTTGTAAACTCTAGAGAAGGCAATCCTCAGAACCCTAGAGTGCTGTGGAAACATCTTCACTTAGAATCAGGATAAACTGCATCCAACCAGGAGTCCAGGAACCTGGGTTCTAGCTGCCATCCCACACAGTGTGATCCTGAACAAGTCTCTCAATTTCTGGATAGCGGAAGCCCTGTCACAGGATGAAAGGGGCTGACTGAGGTTGTCTTGAAGATCTCTTCCAGCTCTGTTATTTTGTAATGTGATGAAATCGGACTAACATGTTCCAAACTGTTTGGATGTCAGAACCTACATTGAACCTACAGTACTTTTAAAATTCCTTTCTTTTTTGAGTCATGTTCTTCAGTGCACTGAAATATATTTTCCTACTTAACAGCCTCTTCATGAATAGCAATTAAAAAGCTTCTCAAGGATGTACTTCTCATAACTTGCTTTTATTTTTTTTTTTCAACTTGCTGCTTTAATTTCTCCCAAGATCTCTTCTGCAGTTGTGGACACTAATAGCTTCACCACTTTTTCACGAGATTTACCAGCCTTATCCAAAACCACGTCACTCTTCCTGAGCTCCAAGACTTTGGAAAGGTACCGACAGAGCTCGGCATTAGCCTCTCCTTCCGACGATGGGGGGGGGGGGGGGGAGCTGCTATGGCCACGCTCACAGCTTCCGCTGTCTGTTAGAGCGTTTTGTTTGGACCCGGGTTTGGCATGGATGGCTATGGTGACACAGCCTTTCGCATCAACCGTCACAGGACCTAAGGGAGGAAGTGGTCTCTCTGGTTCCTAGCTCTGGTTCTCACCCTTGTTCTTCGCACCAGCTTTCTTGGGCATCTCGGCGCCTACAGGGAGCCGGGCAGAGGCTCCGGCCCCGCGCCCCGACATGAGCTGCCTCAGCCCGCGGCTCAGCCTATACTTGTATTTTTTTTTTTTTTAAAGATTTTTATTTATTTATTTGAGAGAGAATGAGAGAGAGCACATGGGGGGGGGGGGTCAGAGGGAGAAGCAGACTCCCTGCCGAGCAGGGAGCCCGATGCCGGACTCAATCCCGGGACTCCAGGATCATGACCTGAGCCGAAGGCAGTCGCCCAACCAACTGAGCCACCCAGGCGCCCTATACTTGTATTTTTGAAGACAGGAGGAAAAGACTGACCAGATCAGACAGGGCACACGGCACACATTCATGCTGGTACAATGAAAGCTTGAATTGTTTTTCCAAGTCAACATGTTTGCCAGGCAAAACACAAAAACAAAAAAATAAAAATAAAAACTGCCAGGGAGGCAGGGAGATTTCAGTATGAACCCCTAGATATTTCGTACATAAGCACAAAAAACATCTTCACAGAGTATATAAACCATAGTCAAATTCTCTCCCTGGGGAGAAAAACATCCTAAAATTTGGGTGTGGTCTCTAACGACCTAGGAATGTGATCCCTACTCACCTCTGAAAGCTTCACAACAAATGCCTTGGGCTGCTGCGTTTACATCCTACAATCACTTTTTTTTTTGCAAAATTATTTGACCTTTTAGTGTGTTTATCCTACTTAAACTAGATAGTTTGAACTAGATCTTAAGGGCCAGGAATGTTCCTTTGCATCTTTACTCATAGTAACTGGTACCAATTAGCCCTCAAATAGCAACTGAATAATAGTTGTTTAAAGGGCGCCTGGGTGGCTCAGTCAGTTAAGTGTCTGTCTTGGGCTCAGGTCATGATCCTGGAGTCCCGGGATCGAGTCCCGCATGGGGCACCCTGCTCAGAGGGGAGTCTGCTTGTCCCTCAGACTCTACCCCATCTTGTGCTCTCTCTCTCTCACTCTCTCTCTCTCAATCAAATAAATAAAATCTTTTTAAAAACTTAAAAAAATAAAATAAAACATTCTCCCTCACACCAAAGCAAGAGCTCACATGCGTGTGATTCCAGGTACACAATCCTTAGGTGAAAGAAATCTCCCCAAACTCTATTTCGTCAGAAGACCTGCCCTGTTAAGATACTCGGTTATAGGAGGAAAGGAGGGCAAGTAGCTGGAAGTGGTAGAAAAGGCAGCTTACTGGCTTTGGGAACATCAGAAGAAAGTTCCCTTGGTTTCTACATTCTCCAACATTCTTCATGGCCATAAGGGGCTCCAAAGGGCATCAGAAAGAGCAAACACCACCAAGGGAGGAGAATAGGTTGGGGTTATTGTGGCTGTATATTGATTTGTGACCAAATGGGCATCCCTTTGGGGGAAACCCAGAAATATTAGAGGGGAGGGTCTCTCCATAAGGGTATGGAAAGTCCTACATGGGCAGCTGAAGGCAAAAACAGGAACTTTGGCTTGCTGGCATCCTTGTGACCCCATCTGTAGCCTTAAGCTGCTGAAATCGGGTCCTACTGAGCTGTCACCATATGAGAATGCCAGACATGTGCCAACTGTGCTTTCTCCTCATGCTCCCAAGCCCGAAATCTATTTTTATTATGCATCCCAGCTGTCCCAAACCCCTTCCCCAACAGCACAAACCATATATGGGTAAAGGATGGGCTTGCAGAGTCAAGATTCAAACCTTACATTGTATAACATATTCAAAACCCATGCATTTCCCCCTACACCATGCTACCATAGGTCACACATACAAATAATTGAAACATCAAGTACAACTTACTACTGTTAAGAAAAAAGTATCCAAAACAGAAATTTGGCAAAAGGAAGGCTGTATAGCCTTTCAATGTCATAGTTGAACATGATCTCACAGACCCACCCAAGGATTATTTATTTCACTGGGAGAATGTACCTTTCTTTGACTTGCTAGTTAATATTAATTCTATGAAGTTATGTAAAAACTTGTAGATTTTTGTCCAGCAGAGATGCAAGTGATTTCTGTTCAGTGGAAAAAATAACCCTAAATAACATGACTTTATTGCCCTTTAGGGTATTGACCATTTCATCTCTAACTTAGCCAATTTATTTAGTTTGCCATCGTCAACAAACTATAGAATTCCCTGTTCTTTAAAAGCCCTGTGAACCAATTTATTATCCTGCCTACTCCTTCATTAATGAGTTAAATAAATCTTCGACAAGGGCTCACCATATACTTATGTAAGTGTCATGTTAAGTTTTTGAAAATTATGTTTTGACACCACAACATGTTGCAAAGTTTTGACATAAGAAGTGATTTCATGGGGCGCCTGGGTGGCTCAATCGTTAAGCATCTGCCTTCGGTTGGGTCATGATCTCAGGGTCCTGGGATCGAGCCCCGCATCGGGCTCCCTGCTGTGCGGGAAGCCTGCTTCTCCCTCTCCCACTCCCCCTGCTTGTGTTTCCTCTCTCGCTGTGTCTCTCTCTGTCAAATAAATAAATAATATCCCGGGCGCCTGGGTGGCTCAGTTGGTTAAGCGACTGCCTTCGGCTCAGGTCATGATCCTGGAGTCCTGGGATTGAGTCCCGCATCGGGCTCCCTGCTCAGCAGGGAGTCTGCTTCTCCCTCTCCCACTCCCCCCTCTTGTGCTCTCTCTCTCTCTCTCATTCTCTCTCTCAAATAAATAAATAAAAAATCTTAAAAAATAAATAAATAAATAATATCTTAAAAAAAAGAAAAGTGATTTCATGCAGTAGGGACCAAGACAAAGGAGAGGTTTAACAGATGAAATGCCACTGAGATGAGCCTCAAGGAACAGATAGGGTTTCACCAGTGGCAGTGGGAAGGAAAGCCATGGCAGACACAACTTCAAATACTTACACATTTACATGTAAAGCTGACAAAGAGGTTCTAACTTGGATCACTTAAAAATACTTATTTTAGACCTATTTTATGTGATCTTCTTAATACAATACTATGAAATAGGATCCATCAATGCATGCAAAGAAAATACATAATAACCAAATAGAACTTATTCCAGAAAGTGATGGGAGATCCAACAACTAAAAATCTATTGACATAATAAAGTATATCAAGAAATTACAGGAGAAATACCATGTGATATCAATAAATTTGGAAAAAGATACTCAGAATCAGACCATTTCTAATACAGACAGTAAGCAAAATGGAAACTACTTAAAACTAATAAAAGCTATTTATTAGACTTCAACAGCAGACAACGTTGTAAACAATAAAAAACTGAAATCATTTTCCTTAATACCAAGAATCAGAGAGGGATGATCACTATTATTCACTGTCTTGCAGATGCTCACAAATGCCATACACATTTTAGAAAAATTAAATGCCATGTAAAAATCATTGGAAAACAAGGTTAATCCCTTTGTTGATAAGACTGTATTTTAAAAAAAGAGAGAATTTATGTGACTTTCTCAGGTGGCTATGTACAAGATAATTTTTTTTTAATCAACAAATTTTCCCTGTTTCACAATAGTCACTGAGAAATGGAAAAGAGAATATCTATTCTTAAGGACAACAACAAGAAAAAACACCTAGGAGTAAGTTTAACAAGAATTTTCTATGAACATCTATATGACAAAAATTTTATATCTTATTTAAAGACACAAAATAGGATATGAAGAAATGGAAAGATGCATATTATGTTCTTGGATTGGAAAAAACATTATAGAAAAACAAATTTCTCCAAAATTAATATATAAATCTATTCAATATCAATTAAAAACCTACCATAGATAGTTAAATTATATATTAAAGTTTTTATAGAATCTTAATTTTCCTAGGTCCTATCTTGTGTTTTGAAATTTTCACAGCCTCGTTGATAGCCTTTTTTTTTTCCACAAAATTTCCACCAAGGTGAGGGGTATGCTATAGTCTCAAGTTTTCAGCTATCTCTTCTATGTGGTTCATTTCCAACAGAATACTCTATTATGCACTAAAATAGGCTGAATCATTTCTCTAATTTGATGGATGGAGGAAGGTGGGTGACAGAAAGAGATAATGTGGGAAGAGAATGGTTTCCACTTGGTGCTAGAGCTTACTTATTTCCTCTAAAGTATCTGAAGGCAATTTTACTCTTTACCACCCTCCCCACTACATGGTAAATGTACACTCCCATTGACATAATGTAGACCTCATTTCTTGTGAACAGATAACCAGCCTAAAAGAGCATCTGCCTATCCCTGACCCGGGAGCTTCTTTACATCATACAGTTTCCCCCCCTCAATTGACAGTGAAGAACATCTTGCTCAAATGCCTCTTTCTAATTCTTATTTTTCTTTCCTTTGTCCATCTACTGGTTTGCAGTATGACAAGGGTGTGGCAGCACCTCAGTTCATGCAGCCTCAGTAAAATCAGCCAAGGAGAATGGATATTTGTAGGTCAAGCTGCCTCCAGAGGTGCTTAGAAGGTGCTTAGAAGCTCTGTGAGGTCTGACACTGACTTCTTCATACCCAACTCTGACGCAATTTGCCCACAATTCCCGGAGACTCAGGACCTCCTGGAAAGTTTCCAGATGAGCTCAGTGACAACATGCACTTTTTTTGCTTAGCTAAAATACTATTGTGTTATCGCTATTTCCTTTTGCAAATACATTTTTCAAAACAAAATGGATAGAAAATATTAATATCTTATTTGAAGTCTTCACCATGTTAAAACTTCAATTTAAAGTTTTGTAGAAAGGCAGCTACAACTGATTTATCATCATAAATTTCAACTTCATAAATCACAAATAACATACTCCCCCTAGATATAATTTTCTTTAAATAGCAGGGATTTGTTTGTTGTTTTTTAATAAAAGAGTTTTAGTAGCCTGAAGAATCTCTGTTGAAAGTTAGCCTTTGGAAAATCAGCCATCCATACAGAGTAGTTAGAAAAAAGACAGCTTAGTTTGCCTAATCAACAACTTTAAACCTTCATCCTCAATCTCATAACACTTTCAAACTCATTAAAAGAGGAATTGCTTCTGTTTGTCATCTATGAAGAGCACCAGCTGATACCACAAAAGATAGCAATCTAAGCAAAGCATCCTTTTTGGGAATAAAACCACAGCTGCTGTCCAGCAACAACACTATTTATTATATTCAATTACTAAAGCAAAACAAAATATAAAATGTTTAAAGTGAGTCAACTAATAAACAACCATTACTTACCACTTAAGTACCATCAGGAAATATTTTACATCATAAATATCAGCTGATAAAAAAGACATTTTTATTCTCAACACAAAACTGTTTCTCAATCAATAGATACTCAATTCATCCTTCAAATCCCACTCCTCTTTCAGCAATTATCATTATGAGTGCCTACTATGTGCCCAGCTCTAATCCTTCCTGAAGGATCCATATGATAGTTTTTTATATTCCAAAATGCACCTTTCACATCTAACAGCTCTACGTAAAATGCAACTCCTTGTTATGTGAAGTAGTAGTTATATCCTTAAGTTAATGGTCACATCTTAAATCCAATCCCCTGAAGGGAATTCATTTTAAGCAAGTATGAATTAGCTCCTGCAACACAGATTTCCTACTGCAATAACTGTCTCTTAAAGTCTTTTATTAAAACCAACCCTAAAGCTTAAGGCAAGAAAAAACTCAGAAAATCTCTTTACAGTTCCAAAATCAACTTTGAAGTCCCAATGACTGAAACGGAATTTGAATAGTTAATTACATTCTATTAAACACGCCAATAGCGTTATCAAAATATATATATTTGCCAGCACAGGAAAGCAGGTTGCTTACCTGCTTCCTGACTTCGCCTTGCTCTGCCAGAAAGGTTATTTTAAAGGTTAGGACATTTAGAGATGACTCAGACAGTCTGGGAACAAGTGGGTTCAGAACGGTTTCCTGCTTCTACTTGAAGCATCGTGGAAAACCATTAAATCTGTAGGAAATGACTAGGGTAAGATGAGTGTGGCTGACATATGATTATCACTCACCTCACCCCACAGTAGCATGTCAAGCCAGTTCCACTTCTGAGCTTCTTCACCAAATCCTTGAAATGTTTTGAGAGCTTAATTTATCTGTTTGAAGACAAACCTGACCCAGGCCAAGTTCTAAATCCCTTGAAGGCACAGGTTTTCTAACACTCTGTAGTGTAATAGGAATCATCTGGAGTGCCTCATTCTTGCTCTTCTGTATCAGTATCTGTGGGGCTGGGGCCTGGGAACGTGCTTGTTTACATGCTGCCCAGGTGTTTCTTTTTCTTTTTTTTTTTAAGATTTTATTTATTTATTTGACAGAGAGATAGAGAGAGAGAACAAGTAGGCAGAGAGGCAGGCAGAGGGAGAGGGAGAAGCAGGCTCCCCGCCGAGCAGGGAGCCCGATGTGGGGCTCGATCCCAGGACCCTGGGATCATGACCAGAGCCAAAGGCAGCCGCTTAACCAACTGAGCCACCCAGGCGCCCCTGCTGCCCAGGTGTTTCTGATCCTTCAGAATCAGATGCTGTTTTAAAAACACTGGTTTGGGACCAAAAAAACAAAAAAACTACTCCCTAATGGACAAGTATCAGAAATGACTGCTTTACAGTGAAATAGGTCAGATTGGTGTTTAAAGCCTCCTAGGAGAAAAAGCTACCAGAAGTAGATGATTGATGATAGGTAGATAGATAATAGATAGATATATAGATGATAGATAGATGATAGATAGATAGATGATAGATAGATAGATAGATATAGATAGATAGATAGATAGATAGATAGATAGATGATAGATAGGTAGGTAGATAGATGATAGATGATAGATAAAAGAATTGAAGTCTGGCTGAAGCTGACAGCTAGATCACATCCCATTTAAATCTAGACCAAGTTATGCCAATGTTTCTTCAAAAGTGATACCATCCACTCTGCTCAGTTAAATTAGGGATAGGAAGACAGAGAGGAAGAGAGGTCACTGGCATAAGATTGATCCTATGGTATTGAGCTTTTGGTACAGAAAGAGCCTGAACTAAGAGCAAGATTATGAGAAGAATAAAGTAACCTGTGTTCCCCAGAAGCAGGGAGCTGAAGTATTTAAAAGCAAAGACACAGAGTCCCAAATGAGTGGGGCAAAGGCAGAGCTATGCATAATGCCAGTTGCGTCTTTCATTCCTCAGACCTCAGGTGAGTCCTTCTTTTATTGGGAGAAAGTCCCATGCAGCAGGAGGCCATACCATCACACCCCTTCTGTCAACCAAGGTGACAAGCTCTCACTCTGTATCCTACCTTCACCCTTCTCACCTGTCTTCCCTTTGATTAGCTCCCTTTTGGAAAGACCTAGTGTAAGCCTGTGCCATTTTGCTGGATGGTAATTAACTGGAAATGTATTGAAATAGACACAGGCATTAATTTCACTTTTGGGAATTCAATTTGAACTCCAAACTGGCCTCTAGCAAGAATCTTAGGGAAGAAGGAAAGACCATCCTCACCCTTTCAATGGTCTGTCCAGGAATTCCCTTGAAGCCACACCAATACTGAGCCAGTCATTTTGGGATCTGGCCTGTTCTCCTTCTTCAGTGGAGTTCCAATCCAAAATGTTTTTTTGGGGGGGGGGGGTTGTTTACTTGTTTCTTTGTTTGGTGCACTTATTGTTAATACCAAACAATTAGCCCATACTATAGAGCTTTATTCACTAACTTTTATATGTGTGTCTGTTTTCTCTATCTACACTGAAAATTTCCTTTTGAACAAAGACTGTCATTTCTCCTTTTATAGTCATCTCACATTGACAATCAATAAATTAACTTTGTATTAACCACTATATCTTGAGAATTTCATAGGCACAATTTCAGCTCCTTACAACCCCACAATCCAAAACTGGTCACAGTGGAGAAATATAGATATCAACTTTTAAAAAAAACATTCTCTTGAAACAAGAAGAGAAAGTTTTTTAAAAGGTGTTTTTACTTATTGGTAACTGCACGTACTTCCTGAGAAGGACTTCCTCTGATACGTCTTAGAATAACATACCATCAAGGAAGACTGATGATACAGATGTAGAAAGTGGTTCCAAACACTGTGCACACAAGGGGACTTGACTATGGGAAAAAGTGAGTGAGAGGTGTGGTCGGCAGTTTAGCCCTACTGTACAACCCAGAATATAATCAACATCATTCAACGACTGCTTGAGGATATGTGGCCACACATCTCCAAAAGCCACCACTCCCTACAACAACAACCAACAACAAACCAAACAAACAAACAAAACAAGAAGATTCTCTTTTTCTACCTGTGAGTCCTGCTCTGGCTCAGGTTCATCTTAGGAAAGAAGCAGAGAATCTGGCTCCAGGCCAGTGGTCTAAGAAACAGGTCACACTTTTGCCTCTCTTCTCAGTTTCCAACCTCCTTTCAAGTCCCCACTGGGAATTCTTTGGCCCACATATTGGGGATTGGACTGTACTGAGAATATCATTGTTTACTCCCTGCAAAAGCATTGTTATCTATGTGAACTAGTTCCTTGAATCTAGTATGTATCAGGCCCCAGTATATTTCCAGCTGCTGGTATTTCCATTCAATAGAAAAAATAGACAGTTGAAGCCAGGTCTCTGTCCATCTGTCTGCCTGTCTCTCTCCCTCTCTCCCCCCCCACAACTAAAATGCTTACACTAGCTTTTCCAATAGTACATTTTATTAAGCAATAAAAACAAACTCTTAAATTGGTGAGAGATCACAAGAAATCCTAGGGTCTAATAGCTAAGTTACTCAGATGGGGGATATAGATCCCATACCCTGTTGCACCTCCTCGATCTCCTTGGCATCTTGAAAATACTATTGGTTTTAATGTACTGAGTTGCTTTCCTAAGTGTTAATAATGATAGATATGGACTCAAATTGCAAGTTGAGAAATGAAACCTTTGGAGATTGAAAAATAAAGAATGATCTCAGATGTATCATTCAGCAAATATTTACTAAATTCCTGCTGTGTGTTAGGCCTTGTGATAAGAGCTTGGGGTACAACAGAAAACCAATTAGACATGATGGGTTGCTCAGGTAGTAAATGTTTTATCCAGAGAACTCTAAACACAGGATACAATTCTTCCACTCCCCGTGTGGACTTTAGCAAGGTAACCCTTCAGATTCTTGCTAGCCCTATGATTCTGAAGTGCCCACATACTCCCATGCCTAGACCCACCACGGCACTGGTTTAAAGAAACTCCTCTGATACTATAATGCATCAATGACTGAGCCTCTTTACAAGTTCCAAGAGTGACGTCTTCAGTCTCAAATCAGTGTCATCCTCCAGTGGGACATTTACTACCAGGAGTTTCATTTGGTCAGACTGCAATTTTCCTAATGACTTGCCTCACTGTTAAGAATAATTATCTGGTTAGCATGTTACTATCTTTAAAGGAAAAATACAATATAAATGCCAAACTTCTGGTGTGGTTATTTTCTCAACACCTATATTCTAACTCTTTGAATTGCCATTCTTAGACTCTTTTGATTTGCAGGAGCCTGCAGTCTTGCCATTGGTATTTAATCTGTCTACAGAGCTGGGGGGAGGGCATATTTTGCCATAAGGCGGATCTGAATGCTCTAAGCTTCAGAATTCCTTGAGTTTCATGATCTCATGAGGGGCAGACTGGAATTACATGCAGTTAAAGTGTTCTCTTGTGACATCTAATTTTCCTTCAGGATGGGTAGCACAGGCCCAGCATAATACCAGTGGGATTCTGGGGTCCAGGCCTTTATCTTGCCAATGGGTACACAAAGTGACAAAGCACAAGGTAGTTCAAATCCCACCCAAGGAGACGGATCAAAACCAGTAAAGCATCACAAAAAAGATAATACCATATGATTCCACTTATATGAAATACCTAGAGGTGTCAAATTCATAAAGACAGAGAGTAGATAGGTGATTGCCAGGGGCTAGGGGGAAAAGGGGAATGGGGAGTTATTGTTTAATGGGTAACAAGTTTCAGTTCTGCAAGATTTAAAGAGTTCTATAGAACTCTTTAAGTTGTGTTGGTTGCACAACAATGTGAAAAGACTTATCACTGTTGAGCAGTACACTTAAAAATGGTTAAGATGGTAACTTCATGTCATATTTTTTTGCCACAATTTAAAAACAAAACAGAACAGGAAAGTTAAGTATGTGATAGATCAAAAATGTTTTAGTGAGGACAAAATGGAAAGCAAAGCCTTCAACAGTCAGGTTTAGGCAGAGGATGGCTCAGAGAAAGGCTGCAGTGAAGGAACAGAGCCCATGACTGTTTTTGAAATCAAGGTTTTATACTCAAAATATCCTTTTGTTGGAAGCTAACTATGCAATACTGTCTGGCTGTCCCAGTTTGGAGGCACCAGTCACAGTGGTCATATAACACCTCCCAGACCGCATTAGAGAGCAGAGGCAGAGACCTCAGAGATGCATGGTCCTGAACCTGTAGATTCAGCTTCAGAACAGAGCAAAACTTTTCAAGTTGTACTTAACATATTGTTTGTTTGGACCTTACCAAACTGGCCAGAAGCCTCAGAAAGAAAAGCGTTCTTTCCTTGGTTAATGGCCTTTGGGAAGCAGAAAGAGGAGAAGGAAAGGACTAAAATGGCATGGCAAAAGAGAATCAAAGAAAAAGATTGAGTGTTATACTGTATCATAAAAAGTTTACTGCTTGTTGAGAGAGTCTTTGTAATGTTCATGATTTTGCCACTCAAAAATAATCTGGTCACTCCAAATTTAGAACAGGCAAGCTTTTCAAGCTGCAACCCATTATAACACTCTCTTCAAAGTGCCAGACTCAAATTGCCAACTGCCTAATGGCTATTGCCACATAGATATGCCCTCTAAACTTCAAGCTCAACATTTGCAAAACTGAAAAACAGACCAGACAGCCTTTTCCTCCTGAGTTCCCTTCCCAGTAATCCACCAGCTTCCTCACAGTCACCCAGGCTTGAACTGGTGGAGTCAAAGAAATTCTCCCTAACCGAAACTAATTTGGTTGCCAAAGCCCTTCAGCTAGGCTTCAGTGATATTTGCCACACCCATCTCCTCTCCCAGGACTCTGCCACTGCCCTTATCCAGCTTTTAACACTAATCATTTGCTTGATGTGTTGCTCACGCTTCCTAACTGGTCCCAGCTTAACATTCTTGTTTTTAACTCTAACTTTTCAAAAAAATTTTTTTAATTTTAATTACAGTGTAGTTGACATATGGTATTGTATTAGTTTCAGGTATACAATATAGCAATTCAACAATTCCATATATTTCTCAGTGCTCATCAAAATAAGTGTGCTCTTACTCCCCTTCACTTATTTCACCCATCCTGCCACCCACCTCCCCCCTGGTAACCCTCCATTTGTTCTCTGTAGTTAAGATTCTGTTTTTTGGTTTGTTTCTGTTGGTTTGTTTTGTTTCTTAAATTCCACATATAAGTGAAATCATATAGTATTTATCTTTCTCTCTGACTGGCTTATTTTGCTTAGCATTATACTCTCTAGATCCATCCATGTTGTTGTAAATGGCAATATTTCATTCTTTTTTATGGCTGAGTAATATTCCATAATATATAATATACACACACACACCACATCTTCTTTATCCATTCATCTCTCAATGAATACTCTGGCCATATCTTGGCCATTGTAAATAATGCTTCAATAAACATAGGGGTGCATATATCTTTTTGAATTAGTGTTTTCGTTTTCTTTGGGTAAATACCCAGTAGTGGAATTACTAGATATATGGTAATTATATTTTTAATTTTTTTATTTTTTTATGCTATCAATGCTTGTATTAAGAAAAAAAGTTCAAATAAACAACTTAACATTACACCACAAGGAACTAGAAAAAGAAACTTACCTGAAATTTAGTATAGGAAGGAAATAACAAAGGAAAATCAGAAATAAATAAAACAGACACCAAAATAAACAATAACATAACATTGAAAGTAATGACTAGTTTTTCCAAAAAAATAAACAAAATTGGCAATGCTTTAACTACATTAACTAAGAAAAAAAAAGAGAGAAGACTCAAAAACCAAAATGAGAAATGGAAAACAATACAACAGATACCGGAAATACATAGTGTGATAACAGATTACTATATGTAATTATATAATAACAAGTCAGATAATTTAGAAAAAATAAGATAGTTCCTAAAAATGCACAAGTTACCAAGATTCAATCATGGATCTTGAATCCAAGAAATAGAAAATCTTCTTAGATCAAAAACAAGAATAAAAGTTGAATTAGGAATCAAAAATCTCCCAGAACAGAAAAGCCATGGGTCCTTTTCTTAAAGACCTTACAGTGAGCTATAAAGAATATATATTATAGTCTTTATGTTATTCTTCCCTATAATCTCCCCAGCAAGATTATAAATTTCTTGATAGTAGAAATTATATTTCATTAATGTCTTTTTTAGCTACAGAACTTTTTAAAAATTTTTTTAATTTACAAACAAAATCTGTGTTTATTTTTTTAATTTTTTTATTATGTTCAGTTAGCCAACACATAGTTAATCTCTTTAACCACCATTGTTTGACCACGTAATAGTGGTTTGAATTTGGTAGGGTGCTCAATAAAATTCACCTGATTGAATTATAAAAATAAGTGACTAAATGAATGGAATAATTCATCTTTTCATGCCAATTTATTATACATTCTAGCCTTTAAAAGCAACAAAACTTCAAATATTTTCACTTGTTTCATTCTCAACCTGAAACTCAGTTACTCACAAATTTTTAAAATTCAGTGGATTTTCCAAGTTATATTTGAAATCAAGCCACATATGCATCCCAAAAATATTGTATACCTTCGTAAAAGATTCTTTTTATTTTTTTAACACCACTGCTAGTAAGCTTATTTGTCAGCTATAGAATATTATATGCATCAATGTGGCATGGACATTTCCAAGAATAATGCAGAAAAAATTACTCTCCTCCCTAGTGTTGAATTATATTTTAATTTAGGTTCTATGGAGATGCTGAATTTGCATGAATTAGCCAGAATCTACTGCTAATACATTCCAAATTTTTTTAGGTGGATAATTATATAGCTTTGAGGAGAGACAGTACTAGAGAAAATTCTGCAAAATCCATTAGAGAATCCTCTATCATTTGTCAACATGTCCTTAACTAATATTCAAAAGGTAACAGGAGGAAAGATGCAGGAGTATCTTTGGTGGGTATGATACATTATTGTTCAGAAATAGTCTCAAATTCTCCCTAACCCAAATTTGGCCATGTGACTCGTGCAGGCTAAGAGAACAATATGGCATGTGAAATGACCAAAAGCTTGAAAAGCACATGCACAACTGGACTTACTCCCTCGCACTTTTACCATCTCTGTGAGAAAAGCATTCATAGATGACTTGGATGATCCCAGGAGGAAGAGGCACATGGAAAGATCTCCTCCAGCCGGACAACCTCAAGTGGGCCCAACCTGGAAAATATACAAACATATAAGCTAAATAAATGCTATTTCTGTATGTCACTTACATTTTGTGGTTGTTCGCAATGAAGCAATAACATACTGAGCTAATAACACCCTCCCCCATATCCCTCCAATCTGGCAAAACCTTAATCCTCATTTTTAGACTCAGTTGCACACCCTATGCTGGACACCTTTGATTTGTCCTCCAGATCTACTCTCTATACTTCTCCACCCTGCTTTCTACCCTGGGACACTGACCTGGATAAATTCCTTCAACAGGCTCCCTTCTCTCAGACTTCCAGATGGGATGTAGTCTGACTTAACACCTCTGAAATTGGACATGATCAATGAAAACAACTTTGAGTGCATACTGTTACTAGGTCCTGAAGATACAGAAGTCCCTATCTTCATCATCTAGTGGGAGAGACAGACAAATCAAATTAAAATTTAATGTGGCGGGCGCCTGGGTGGCTCAGTCGTTAAGCGTCTGCCTTCGGCTCAGGTCATGATCCCAGGGTCCTGGGATCGAGCCCCACATCGGGCTCCCTGCTCAGCGGGAAGCCTGCTTCTCCCTCTCCCACTCCTCCTGCTTGTGTTCCCTCTCTCGCTGTCTCTCTGTCGAATAAATAAAATAAAATCTTTAAAAAAAAAAAAAATTTAATGTGGCAAGAATATTTATAAGGATATGCATAGAATGCTAATGAAGCCACAGAAGAAGGAGTATTTAACACAGGACATTTCCCCAAAAGTAGGAGCTGTCCCAGTAATGATGAGACAGAATATAACAATGTAAGGGAATAGCAGAATCAACTAACAGGTAATTGCAGGGCTACATATTTCTAGTTGTGTATCTTTGACCAGGAGAGTTCAGCTTTTATTGTTTTACATTTCATAAAACAATTCTTTTGAATAAGAATTCAAGGGCTTTGAAATTTGAAAGCCTCTAAGTCAGAAAGTAAGTGAAAACAAGTTGGAAAACTGAACCTGCTAAAACTTATGAACAAGAGATAATAAAATCAGATATACAACAGAATGGAACAGGGAATAGTAAATACTTGTGTTGCTTGGAACCAATAGCATTAACTGAACTAGCTGCAGGAACTGAAAAGTAGCTTTCAGCAACTTATACCCCATCGGGCAGAGGCAAAGGCAAAGGCAAAGAGAGGTTCTGTTGTGGTTCTTTTTTTTTTTTTTAATTGAGGATACACGTGGTTTGATAAAACATCTGCTCTATCTAACAAGATGTACTACAAAAATGCTTTCTTTGCATGAAGTGCTGAATTTGAAAGAATATACTGTGCCTATAAGCATAACTAATGCACAATTTTAAAAAAAACTATTCAAAAGACTAATTAGGAGTTTATTGCTCCTGTCATTTGGAAATGACTGGGGAGGGAGTATATTGAAGCAATGGAGGGTTTGAGGAAAGGTTGTAAAAATACCTCTGACCCAGGAAGAATCAGTCCTCAGCAGGGAGGGGAAAAGTTTGTAGGGAGATAAGAAGGACTCAGTAATTATCAGCTATCACTAACTGAGCACCTGTTCTTTTGGGCTTGATGCTATACACTGATTCTTATGCACAATCAGAGCTAACATTTATTGATTCCCAGTAATTATGCTATGTATTTTAATTACAATGATTAATAAAAATAATATAAAATTAACAATTTTTCTAATAAAAATAAACAAAAATTATTATTAATTTTAAAAGATAATCATTATTGAGAACCTGCTATGCGCCAGGTATTGTGCTAAGTATTTTATATACTTATTTCATCCTTGCAATAACCACATGGGGTAATCATGCATCCATTCAACAAATATTTTACTTTTTCTCCATATACATCTATATTGTGTGAATTGTTTAAAAAAAAAACTGTAAATTTTGTAGAAGAAAAAGAAAGAGATACATATGAGTGTTCTCTATATTCCGGTTCCTGTGCTGAAATTGGAGACACAGCCATGAACAGATAAAGAAGTAAATACATAATATATGTGATGGCACTAAATCACAAAGTGTGAAAAAAATGAAAGAAAGGAAGAAAGATGATGAAGATATAGTGAGGGAGGGTGCTGGAGAAGCTCTTTCATACAAGGTAGTAGGAAAGACCACTCTGAAAAGGAGAAATTTTAGCAGAGACCTGAAAGAGGTAAAGATGGAATTATTCCAAAGAGACATCACAGGGATAGATACCATTATTAGACCCATCTTACAAATTAGAAATGGAGACCTAGACTGTGGCACAAGAAGTAACGTTTACCAACCATTCCATTTGCTCCCCTACATTTCCTTGTCTCCCTTCAGTTAAGCCAGCATAATGACAAGATTAACTGGGAAAAGGCCCCAATACAATATATATATAATTTGAGTCATTTGTGTTATTTACAGAATTATATGTCCTTTATTACATAATCAATTATGGTTTTGAAACCACTCAAACAATATAAAAATATGTTTGGAAAAAGTGAAAGTCCCTCTTAATCCTATAGTTTCTTGTGTTATTTACAGAATTATATGTCCTTTATTACATAATCAATTATGGTTTTGAAACCACTCAAACAATATAAAAATATGTTTGGAAAAAGTGAAAGTCCCTCTTAATCCTATAGTTTCCTAGAAGGTTACCATAATTAATAAGTGTATGTCCTTCCAAACATTTTGTTATACTAGCATATTGTTATATAGAAATAAGGAGAGCAACTTCACAATATCTATTAAAACTAAGTGTGAATACCATTTGACCAGCCAATACCGCTAGTCTGGATGACAAAATGTAAGTGAAAATGAAATATGTCACTTTCAGGGGAAAGCAATAAAAAGCCTACACATAGTTCTCGAGTTTTCCTCTCGCCCAGCCACTGCAAGTGTAGAGCCTCCGTGTCCAGATGCAGATGGCAGAGACTTCAGCCTCCACGTCCAGATGCAGATGGCAGAGACGTCATCAACCTGACTGACTGAGTGGAAAAGAGCCCTCCCCTCCTCCATCCCTGGTTTGCATTATGAATGAGAAATAAAATCTGTTATGTCAAGTCTCTGAGTTTTGGAGAGTGCTGGTTATTGCAGCATAGCTCAGTCAATCCTGACTAATCCAGAGAAGGTAAGGAAATTGCCCAAGTTTTCCCAACTACTAAGTAGAAGATTTAGACTCAAACTTCAGTTTGAATGCAGAGTCCCCACTCTGTTATACTGCTCTCTGTAAAATGTCATATTCAATCTTAATAAACTATCTAGGAAGATATATATTACTAACCTCATTTTACAGAGGAGGAAACTGAGATTTAGAGATAACGTCACTTGTTGGAGATTGTACAGCTGAGAAGTAGCAGAGTTAAGGTGCAAACTGCCTAAACCCACAGCTCATAGCCTCCTTTCTTCCACCCTGGAAATGAATGCTTATCCTATTTATAACTCATCCTATCTAATAACTCACAGCTGATGTTAGTATACTTATTTATTTTAATCATCAAGATAGTCGAGAATTTTAAAATCTTTTGGACTCTTTCCCCATTTACCTAATGTGAGGGAGTATTTCAGAAGAAGACTTCGGCAATATTATCAATACCACCAAGAATCAATATTGGGTAGTATACCTGCATTTCAATTTATATGTGATTAATTTATACAATTTTGGAATAAAGTAGTGAAAACATTATCTCATTTAAAATCTACCTACACACCACTTTCAAAATTATCCGTGTTAAACCAACTGCTCAAACATCCTCCATCTCCCACGACAATGCAGTTGAGGAGCACTGTGAGCTGGCTACGGGGGCCATCATGCAACAACACTCCCAACGTGATCCAAGGCCATTTCCCAGCCAGTTTCCACCAACCCAATCTCCACCCGATGCAGAAGCAGTAAAGGCAATTGGCTATAGATTCAAAAAGGCAAGAATAGGAAAAGGCAAGAGGATCACATTTCTTAGGAAAAGCACAGTCAGTAAAAGCATTTTCATCAGAATTAAAAGAGTACTAAGCTTGGAACATGAGAGAGTGAGACAGAAAATGCCCTCTGCGAGCATGCCTACACGGGAAGAGATGCAGATGATGGAGACTGTTTGTTCACAGGTCACGACAATAAGCTATGACTTTACCTCAAAGCAATAATCTATTATTTTCTCTCAATGTTCATTGGGTTGCTAGACTCAAAATTCGGCATGCATCAGAATCACCTGAAGAGTTTGTTAAAACACAAATTCCTGGGCCCCATCCCTAAAAATTCTGATTCAGCAGGTCTCTGGGATGTCAAGAATTCCTATGTCTAACAAATTCCCAAGTGTATTTGGAGGGACCATACTTTGAGAACCACATCTTAGGGATTCCAGGGAGGACTGAGTAGATGGAAGAGAAACACTTGCAAAGGAAATCACAGAAAAAAATAGTTTTTTTCCTGAGCTGAAGAAACACTTCAGAGTAAAAGAGTACCCTGATAATTAGCAGATATATTGAAAGAAAATATAACTAAAATACGTTCTGGTGAGATTTCTGAATCAAAAGTGAAGAGATAAATCTAACAAATGGAAAGACAAACTAAACGTATTGCTGATAGGAAAAATAAACCAAGAGCAGTTATCTATAAACTTAATACTAGGCAAAAATGGTATAATCTCCAAAATACTCATTCAAGGATTGTGACCCCAGAATTCAATATAGAACCAAATTCTTGTTTAAATATGAGGGCAGGCACCCCTGGGTGGTGCAGTCAGTTGAGTAACCAACTTTTGGTTTTGGCTTAGGTCATGATCTCAGGGCCATGAGAGTGAGCACCGAGTAGGGCTCTGCACTCTGCGTGGAGTCTGCTTGAGACTCTCTCTCCCTCTCTTTCTCTCTGCCCCTCCCCCCTTCTCTCTCTCTTTCTCTAAAATAAGTAAGTGAATCTTAAGTAAATAAATAAATAAATGTGAGGGCAAAGGAGAAACACTTTCAAAGGTGCAAAAAAATTTACTACTCACTCATTCTTACTGAAAAATATTACTTAAGGGTGTCTACCAGAAAAATGACTTAAAATTACCAAAACGTTTAAGAAAGGCAAAATGGTATATAGGAAATAGCAGACTGCAATGAGACCAGTGGGGGAAAAATATTTAATTCTATGTAATTGTTGATGTATGGTTATAGTTCTAATAAAATTAAGAAAGGATTTCCAGAAAATATTTTTAAAAAATTCAAACTGAAATTCCAAATGATTTCAACAAAACCTTTAGTGAGTAGTGAGGGGTAAAGGGATGGAGGGGCTTCTTGTAGCTAAAGGTTAGCTGCATTCTACAAATTAGATGTGCTTACTCTGGACTTTGAATCAAGAGCTCGTGACACAAGGAAATAAGATCTACCAGGAACTTTTCCTGGGGGAGTGGCAGTTGAAGTAAGATCAACTTTCTGGGGTAGGAGAAATAGTAGTACTGGTTTTAATATCCAGTCAGCGCCTTTGGTGCTACTAATGCAGATTCCGTGTTAGAACTTGGCTCTCATGATGGTGGAGCAATAATCTCACGGGGCCTCTTTCTGGGACATTATATTTGGGCATTGTTCTTGGCTGCTTAGCCTCCAAGCCTGGTTCTTCAATCCTCATTGCAATTCTGGAAGATGCTGAATTTCTTTGTAAATTGGAACATTAAATTAGAAGTAGAGACTGAAAAGCACCTGAACACAATTGTCAAAACATTCCTAAGTGAGGAACCAAACCAAATGCAGAAATTTCCAAGCAAGCGGCTGAGAAATGATTCCTCTGCTTAAATTAACCAGAGTTAATTTCTACCCTTTGCAGTTGATATGGGACCTTAACCCCTGGCCAAAGTTGATTTGTCAAAGGATGGAAACCTCATTCCAGCTTGATTGTATGATTATGCAGTTTTGTGTAACAAAACCTAATGGCCTGAAACAATAATTTATCTCTCAATGTTTAGTGGGTTGCTGGACTCAGCTGGGAAATATCACTTGGCATCTCTCATGCATTCACAATTACATATCAGCTGGGCCTGTACTCATCTTATAAAGGGCATTACAATAAGCAGGAAAATGGCCCTCCAGGGATGTTAATATTGTAACATCTGGAACCTGTGACTTTGTTACCTTACATGGCAAAAGGGACTTTGCAAATATGGTTAAAACTATCAACATACAGGACACCTGGGTGGCTCAGTTGGCTAAGTGTCTGACTCTTGATCTCAGCTCAACTTTGATCTCAGGGTCATGAGTTCAAGCCCCATGTTGGGCTCTAAACTGAGCGTAGAGCCTATTTAAAAAAAAAAAAAAAAAAAGAGCATGGACCTTCACATAAGGAAATTATCCTGTATTATCCAGGTGTGCTTAATGCAATCATATGAGTACTTCAAAATGGAGAAACTTTCCCAGCTCCAGAGAGCCAGGAA
Organism: Halichoerus grypus; assembly: GCF_964656455.1. Classification (NCBI taxonomy): domain Eukaryota; kingdom Metazoa; phylum Chordata; class Mammalia; order Carnivora; family Phocidae; genus Halichoerus; species Halichoerus grypus. Next base: position 48,145,242 of record NC_135712.1, read on the forward strand.
GATGGCAGTAGAAGGACTTAGTCTGTCATTGCTAGCCTAAAGATGAAGGAAGGGGTCATAAACTTGGAAAAGGCAAGAAATGGATTCTCTTCTACGGCCTCCAGAAAGGAATGCAGCCCTACTGACATTGATTTTAGCCTCTTGAAACCCATGTTTGACTTATGACCAACAGAACAGCAAGCTAATAAATTGGCATTGTTTAAGCCACAAAATCTGTGGCAATTTGTTACAACAGCAGTAAGAAATTATTACAGGCACGAATACCAGGAGGCATGGCTCAGTGGGAGATCATCTTTAGACACCAGGTACCATACCTGATCTACAAGAGTCCTCTCTTAGGAATTTAGAATTAGAACTCAAAGATCATTCACTCTGTTAGATGAAAGACATTAAACCCAGAAACTGCTGATAGTAGCCCATTTTCTAACATGTACTCTATAAAATCAGAATACATCATTTATAATTTTAAAAATAAATTAATGATAGCAGCACTAATTGAAAAGTGAAAATTCTCAGACACTTAATATTTTGTATATCTTGTGTTGAACAAAGAGGCTTTACTGATTTACTTAAACCATTAGTCTATTTCCTTCAATAATGACATCATTTAAGCCTAGAAAAGTCATCTTGCCTTAATAAATTCCTTGGGTAAGAAAGAAATGTATACATATGACTTGGTAGATATGAAATAATATTCAAATATAGCTGGAACTAGAATGTATGAAGCTAAGTATCTTGAGAGGAGAGTTTAAGAAACTAAGAATTTAAGCATGTGAGTTATCTACCTCACTGGAAGGCAACTAATCTGTGCCAACAAACTGGAGATAACTAGTAGAACTCTAGTTCTAGTTATCTAGTTATCTAGTCTATAACCAGATAATAGACTAGTTACCTCTATTAAAGTTAAATCTAGTTAAATCTCTATTTAAACTAGAAGTTAAATATTTAGAAGTATCTTATACACATCTTTATATGACTATACATCAAGTTTGGTTATAGGACAATGAGGTGAAAATTAGCTGAATTCTCAATAATATTCATTTGCTTCGCCTTCTTCAATGGTTCTGTTATTCCTACAAGCAAAACATTGAAATCTAAATTTAAAGAGTACAGGATTGTCCTGTTTCAACTACCACTTATTCTTTCTACTCACCAGCACTTCCTTTCCCAGCAAATCTGTAATGAGATGCTTGGCCAAGTTTGTGTTAAATGGAAAGCTGCATTTTTAACATGTTTAGAACAAATATAATGTTTAACATAAAGATAGAAAAGAACTGACCTAGAATCTTCCTTTAATACCAGAAAAATTTTGGTGAATGAAGGAAAACCCTTGCTTTTAACTATGCATATCTCTGTCCTTCTTGTTTAGACAGGGGACAGATACAAAAGCACTGAGAAAATGTCAGAAAGTTCCTTCATTAAAATAGACCCAAACTATTTTGGGCAAGATTTTTATGGGCAAGATTAAATTAGTGAAACTTCTGGGTGATCCAAGGAGATAAAGGAGTTCAAACATTATAAGTTCACCCACAGTACTATTTATTATACTTATTACACAATTGATCTTGTTGGTTTTTTTAATCTTCATAAGAAAAACAAATACATCCCAAGAATTCTTCCATCTATATCACACTCTACTAATTTTATTATTCTAATAACAAATGTTTTACAGATTGCTTTTCTACTTTACTCCTTTAAAAATATTCTATTGAGAGGGGCTCCTGGGTGACTCAGTCGGTTAAGCGTCTGCCTTAGGCTCAGGTCATGATCCCAGGTTCCTGGGATCGAGCCCCACATCGGGCTCCCTGCAGGGAGCCTGCTTCTCCCTCTCCCTCTGCCTGCCACTCCCCCTGCTTGTGCTCTCCCTCTCTCTCTCTGTGTCAAATAAATAAATAAAATCTTAAAAAAAATTAAAAAAATACTCTATAGAGAGCTGAAAAACATATAATCAGATTATTTCAAGAAATAATCTGAAATAATTGATCATAATCCCTATGATCAATCACTGCAAAGAAAAGGGCAGATGGGGGGAGGGCAAAATAAGTTGGTCCCTGTTGGTTTCTCTTTCAATCAGTTGCATCAGAGAATTTCATTCATCAGAAGTGGAAGTCTCAGAGGCAAAAAACATGGACGACTCTCCTTCCTTCACCCTCTCAGTCCCCAGCCAGCCAGTCGCACACATTCAGCTGACCTCCACCCATGCCTTCTTTGCCATTCTCATTGTACTCTGGATTTCAGGTCCTTGTTCTCTCTCCCCACTGAACTATCTTAAAAGCCTCACAATTTACCTTCCAATAGAGCCATCTTTCACACAGAGTTAGACTCCTAAAATCCAGCCTTGAGGGTTGGGTTAGTCAGATTTCTAAAACCCGTCCTCGCTCAGCCCCTGCAATGGTGTCTGTTGCCAACAGAATAAAATCCAAACTCTACATACTAGTAAGGACCCATATAATTTAGACTGAAGGTTTCCTGTCTTAATCCCCTATGTCATTCTTTTGTTCTTCCTTCTCCTTCTCATCTCTAGCCTCACCCCTACCACCACCTGAACCTGTCCTGCAGTTTCCACCTTTGCTTATCCTGTTTCCTCTACATAAAATACCTTTCTTCTTCATCTCAATGCTTCCAAATTCTGCCCCCTCCCTGAAAAGCTTTGGTCCCCTGCTCCCAAGTCAGAAATAATCTCTCCTTTATCTGTGTACTGTGTTACTTCATTTTTATGTTTACTATATCCCCCATCACAAGCTGCCCTGTATATATGGTTATTTGTGCCCATGAGGACAGGGATTATGCTTCACCCTGCATAACACAGAGCTTTGCTTCTATTGAACCTTGGTCAATAACCTCTTGCTGAATTGAATTCAGAAGGTCCAAGCTAGAGAAAAAAGGGGGTCAAGAGTAGGGGGAGTGATATTCTATTTAAATGAAAGGTTACCATTCTTAATTAAACAAATTCTAAATTCATTTACACCACAAAGAATTTACCCAAGAACTATTGCTTGGACAAAAGAAAAGTGAATCTCTATGAAAAAAAGGTTAATGACAAAACCAAATCCATTCTTTTCACAATTTTTATTTCAAAATCTTTGTTCTACCCTCCTGGGACTTTTCCAAGTAAAAGCTGGAGGACTGGCTGGAACTGAGTCATGGATTCCACATGTTTTATCTTTCTCACACTGTCCAGGGCAGTGGGGACCAGAACTATCCACACACATGCCATTAGCCACAGAGGTCCTACCTGTGACACACCTGCCATGAGCGGATAGTCTGCGTGAGGATAGGAGGAGCTGAGGTCACCATACGACCATGGTGACAGTTTTTACCACCTCCACTCCAAGAATATCATGCCGGAAACTGACTCTATTTATTGGCATCTCCCTGCCAATGTCTGCGGTGAATCCACAGTATGCCAGCCGACAATACACACAGCCGCCGGGGGTAACGAACACCATGTGTTTTGCCCATAAGTGAATGGCTATGTAACAGTGGTGAAGGGAACACATTCTGGATTTAAACCCTGACGATACCCCTTACTAGCTAGCTGTATAATCTTGGGAAAATTACTAAGCCTATCTGGGCCTCAGTTTCTTCACCTCTTCAAAGGGGATAATATAGTAACTACCTTTTTTTTCTCCCCACTGTTGGAAATATCTTAAGTTTATTATTTAATTTATATATGGAAAATATGAAAATTACTAGCCAGAGTTAGCACACTCAATAAATATTAGTTTTCCCTATTACCATTATTTTTTTTAATGTCTAAAGACCTATTTTATTAAGAATATATTATAACTTGGTCCATATATTTTAAAAGTGGTATTACAATGCCCTATATATTTTATTTTCTTTTTTTTAAATTTTTTATTAACATAATGTATTATTTGTTTCAGGGGTACAGGTCTGTGATTCATCAATCTTACACAATTCCCAGTGCTCACCATAGCACATACCCTCCCCAATGTCTATCACCCAGCCACCCCATCCCTCCCACCCCCCTCCACTCCAGCAACCCTCAGGTTGTTTCCTGAGATTAAGAGTCTCTGATAGTTTGTCTCCCTCTCTGGTTTCATCTTGTTTCATTTTTCCCTCCCCCTTATTACCATTATTATTATTTTAATTAATGAAAAGATGTAGAAAAGAGAGCATAGCTGAAATCAATAATATAAAGAAGAAAATAGATATTATAATTCTTACTTGCACTGGGAACATCTGCACACATAATCCTGAAATCCCAAACAAAAGTAATAAAATCCAGACCTGTAGTCATCGGATTTACCTGGCAAAGTTCCAAATATCTTTATCAATAAATGCTAATATATGACTTTTCATCTCACACCCCAACAAGAGCTCTTTAACATTTAATTTATCTAGTATTTTCATCTTCTTCTCCATCAAGCCCTGGGTGGGCTAATTAATACAATATTAGCTGTCTTGCTGGCATTTTCTCCTCCTTCCACCGACAGTCCCTTCAGAGAGAATGATGAGGTGAGAGGGGGTATGGAGGCTTGACAACACCGGTGGTAAATACACACAAAAGATGGACACCCAAACCCAGGCAAAACACCAGATGAACTGCCCTCTGACCACCACTTTCTGAACAGTCGTGCGTGGGTTTTGGTGCACAACAAAATGAAGATGTATTTGAAAGTATATGTTTGCAGCAGCTCAGCATCAGAAGTGGTGATCTGAATTTGGTAGAGCTGAATTTCTACAGCTCTTGAGACTATATCTCTATCCCCAAATGGTAAAATAATCAGCAGACTCCATAAAATAGTATTACAAGAAGTCATTTGATTTCTAGGAAAAAAAATCTTGGCTTTCATAGTGGTATTTGGAAGGCTGTTTTAGAAAAATTTTATTAGCCTGAAAAAGACAGTAAATGAACATCCCAGCTGTTATTCCATGAAATAAAGCAATGTGATTGTCTTTCTTGGGTTTTTGTCCTGTGTCATTATATATATTCAATGATCAAGTGCCAACTAGTCATTCCCAAAATTCAATTTTTAAACTATATTAACTTTAAAATGCTGTACTTGAGGGGAAAGTGGCAGTGTTTCTAAAGGGACAAGATGTACTAATATATCTTATTGACTGTCTTTACATGTTTGACTCCCAGACCTATTATTTTTCTACTTCTGGAGTTCATATCAGAAATGTGTCTACCTTCTTAAGAAAACCATTTTTGAAAGTACAATCAAGAAGATGCCTAATGGTTCTCTAAGTGTCTCACACTCATATCGTGGCCTCTGCAGAGAAATGAACAGTAAAGTAGACTTGTTGGGGCCATACAATTTGACATGGTGGTAATATTCACATGCCAAGGCTTAGAGATGAACAACCTTGAGTCAAGAGAACACTTGAGAGCACATAGCCCATATCTGATTCATTGTCAGGCCTTTATGCCTTCCACCCCAGCAAGCCACAAGAATATGAAGAGTCAAGGAAGTTGTGCTCAATAATTTCATTATTACCCAAACAAGTATTAATTATATTTTATCCTCATAAATATAAAATCAGATGATACCAGACGTGTTAAGGTGTGTGCTAGGACATAGATTTCCTCCATGCTACTCATACTTGGGACTGCCTCAGACTCTGTACACTGAACCCCACTGTGTTAGAAGAAACTAAATTTCCGGGGTCCTTGAACATGGTAAAAATTAAGCAGTTTAAAACTGTACAAACTGAAAGCTCATTAATTTCTGTTAATGTCTAACAATATGAAATGAGCAATTTATTTAAATTTGTCTGAGTGCTTGACTTTCTAGGAGAGAGAGATTAGGAAAAGTTGTGAGAGCTAATAAAATCATGATGCTCTACTTGGGAATGTTTAAGAACCATCTCTTCTCATAAACACAAAAATTATAGTCACACATCAGACTCTACTTGTATATTGCATAAAACAATGAAAATTTCTCAAAATTAGTATCAATTTCAGGTCTGTGAATATTTTCTTAAAAACAAGCAGCTCACACAAAACTGTAATAGTGGCCAAATGACTGTTATTTTGAATTTTGTCAGCAAACACTTCAGAATAATCTGGTACCAGAATGTTTATCACAAATGACCTCATACTCTCTTCTCTATTTTTAGGAACAGGCCATGCGTGTGTATAGGGGTTCAGGGCTGCGATACAGTATTATTAGCACATGGAACAGTCTGAGATTTCTTTTTTTTTTTTTTTTAAGATTTGATTTATTTATTTGACAGAGAGAGAGAGACAGCAAGAGAGGGAAGACAAGCAGGCAGAAGGAGAGGGAGAAGCAGGCTCCCCACTGAGCAGGGAGCCCAATGCGGGGCTAGATCCCAGGACCCTGGGATCACAACCTGAGCCAAAGGCAGACGCTTAAACGACTGAGCCACCCAGGTGCCCCCAGTTTGAGATTTCTTAATTTTGCTAAGCGTGATGATCATTACAAAAAAAGTGAGGAAGAGAACATGGTGTTCAATTTTACCATCATCTTCTTGTTAAACATCAAAGCAGTTCTATATTAGAACTTTACGTTCTCTCATGAGCTCCTCCTAGGATGTGGCAATTGTTCTGCAAACATACTATGAAATGCTTTCCAAGGCAAAGTAGTTAAGATGTTTCAGTAACTCAACATCTTCAGACAATTCTAGTGGGAAAAATAATTGGAAAAGTCAAACTCCAGTATTGCCAGACTTTACACATGGACTTAAACCTTTGTTCTAATGTCAGAGATATTTATTGAAGTTATGGAATGAAAATGAAACAAATTTCATATTATATGCAATGAATGGTGTACATGTACCTAAGGGTGAAAATTCTAAATATTGTGAAATGCAAACTTTCACCATTTAAAAGAGGTATATTAAAAACTATCTTGTTTGATATGTATGCTTTCGTGTATGATCAGTTCATATAACAATTCTATATAAAACAGTATTAAGTAGTAATAGATATGAAGTAAAATGTATATTTCCAAAGATATTTTTCCTCAATTGCTAGGTTTTATTTTACTCAAATTTTATTTGTACCTATTCTAAAACATTTCTAAAATGAAAAAATATTTTTTGGAAAAAATCCTCCAGCCCTTACTTAATACTTTGTAAATAAATGAATGAATGAATAAAATCTATACATAAAACCTAAAAAATAATAAAACCTAAAATTTTAAAATAAACAAAATCCTTGTATTTGTTAAACTAGTTAAGACAGAAGATGTTACAATAACCTATTAATATATCTCATAACTTGGGGCGCCTGGGTGGCTCAGTCATTAAGCGTCTGCCTTCGGCTCAGGTCATGATCCCAGGGTCCTGGGATCGAGCCCCGCATCGGGCTCCCTGCTCAGCGGGGAGTCTGCTTCTCCCTCTCCCACTTCCCCTGCTTGTGTTCCCTCTCTCGCTGTGTCTCTCTCTGTCAAATAAAATCTTTAAAAAAAAAAAAAATGTCTCATAACTTTCCTCAGTCTTTCTCCAGAGGCTCTAGAGGAACAGAAATTAGGTTACAATCCAGAAAAGTATATCAATTTATAATCCACTCCAGCCTTTATGAAATGAACCACATCCCTGAAAACTCACTTCAAGGTTACAACTGATACAGAGTAAGTTATAGAGAAATTTAGACGGGCTTGGAAATAGTATTTCAATTAAGATACTGCCAAAATTCCATGAACAGCCACTAAATAAAGATAGAGTACTTAAGATTCATCTTTAGGGCATTCTTTTACTCAATTACAAAAAAAGAGGAGAAGGGACATCTTGTGCATTTTAGAGATCTGTGACTCAATTTAAAGGAAATCTTCCTCTAAATTTAAATAGAAATACTCTTCTAGACAAGCACGTCTTCCATTTTAATGTGCTTACAAATCACTCAGGGATTTTGTTAAAATGCAAATTGTTCTTCCTGCAGGTCTGGAGAAGGACCTGAGGTTTTTCCTTTCTAACAAGTTCCCAGGGAAAGTGATGCTGCTGGTCCCAGCCACAGTGTGACTTGCAAGATCCCAGAGGACTTACAGGCACTGCCAAACAACTTAGAGTCTCTTGAAATCACCAGTATCTCTAGAAACTCTGACTTCAACTCAAGATCTTAGTGGCTCAAGTGAGGAATCTAAATACCATTACATTTATTTTATAAAACTGGCTACTTACATAAAATGCCAAAAAACTGTAAGACCTTTGGCTATCTTTCTATTAAAAAAAAGGTAACTTAAACAAAGGACAGATTATATTCAGCTTCTTCTAATTGATAATATTTAGAGATTTCTATAGCCCTCAGTAAATCACAGAAGAATCAAAATGAATGTTGCATATGTGTGTATTTTATATAGCAGGGAGTTAGGGTCATATTCATCCCCTGGATGATATCCGTTGCCAGTTGTCAAAGCTTAAGAAATCCTGACCACCAGTCTTGCCAGCATTCTGCCCCCACAACCTGGCTGACAGCTTTATCAGCAACCTGCGAGGGAGAATAGGCCCCAGCCTGGCCTCCATCTCTGCAGTGCCGACTGTAGTCTGAATGTTTAGGCTTCATCAGTAACAGAAGCAGATAGGCCCTAAAGATCTAGAGTGAGCAGATGTTACTTCTACTAACAAAACAACCGCAAAACAATCTGTGATATTCAGAATATGCATGCACTTTTAAGGCAATGATGGCTCAAGCACTTAGTAATATAAATTCCTCAGTGATAATTTATTCAAAATACCAATAATCACATTAGTAAATGAAAATCACTTTTGGGACACCTGGGTGGCTCAGTCGATTAAGTGTCTGACTCTGATTTCGGCTCAGGTCATGATCTCAGGGTGGTGAGATTGAGCCCCACATCGGGCTCTGAGGTGGGTATACTTAAGATTCTATCTCTCCCTCTCCCTCTGCCCCTCCGCCCGCTTATGCTCTCCCTCTCTCTCTCTCAAAAAAAGAAAAGTCACTTTTATTAAACAAATATACCGTTAAGGGGGCGGAGCAAGATGGCGGAGGAGTAGGAGACCTGGATTTCGTCTCCTCTCAGGAATTCAGCTGGATAGGGATCAAACCATTCTGAACACCTACAAACTCAACAGAAGATCGAAGAAAAGAATAGCAACAACTCTCTGAACAGAAAAGCCACCACTTTCTGGAAGGTAGGATGTGCGGAGAAGTGAATCCGAGGCGATATTCGGGAGGATAGACGGTGGGGGAGGGGCCTCCCTCGGCCGCTTCTGGCAAGTGATAGAGCCACGGAGCACAAAATCGGAACTTTTAGAAGTCGGCTCTGCTGAGGGACGTCACTCTGGTGGCTAAGTGGGGGGTGGAACCCTCGCGGGACAGTGTGGTCTCAGGACCCTCGGGGTCACAGAAAGAGGGGGGGTGCCTAAGTGCGGCAGAGCTCCCAGGTATCGGAGCGGGGAAGCCGGCTGCAGAGACAGAGCCCAGGCGCGGGCTCTCAGCTCGGGGTTGCCATAAACCGTGATCCGCGGCACAGTCGGGCCCCTGCTCCTCCAGCAGGGACCCAACAAGCGGCAGATCCGGGGAGACTCACCTTCTTCCCCCAGGAGGAGAGGTGCGGGAGCGCACCGCGGGGATCTGCTGGGTTTGGAGACTCCACCCAGGGTCGGGTACCAGAGATAGAAACGCGCGGTCACAGGCCGGGTGAGCACGGAGTGCGGCCGGAGACGGGGGAGACGGGAGTGATTAACTGCTTTTCTCTGGGGGCTCACTGAGGAGCGGGACCCCGAGTTCTCGGCTCCTCCGAGGCGGAGATTGGGAGGCCGCCATTTTCACTCTTCGCCTCCAAAGCTGTACGGAAAGCTTGCAGGGAACAAAAGCTCCCGAGAGCAAACCCGAGCAGATTACTTAGCCCGGACCGGCAAGGGCGGGGCAATTCCGCCTCCGGCAAAGACATTTGGGGACCACGGCAACAGGCCCCTCCCCCAGAAGATCAGCGAGAACAGCCAGCCAAGACCAGGTTCACCGATCAATGAGAACAGCAGAACTCCAGCGCTAGGGGAATACTGCACATAGAATCCATGGCTTTTTTACCATGATTCTTTAGTCTTCCAAAGTAAATTATTTTTTTTAACTGTCTTTTTTTCTTTTTTCTTTTTTTCTTTTTTTTGAATTTTTCTTTTTCCCTTTTTCAACCAACATCTTATCAATCCCTTTTTTAAAAAAACATTTTTATTTTTCATTTTTAGAGTCATATTCTATCCCTTCATAGTAGTTACCCATATTTTTGGCATATATATATAAGTTGTTCTCTCTTTAAAATTTTGAGATAGTTTCTTCTAACAGATCAAAATATACTCTAAATCTCTAGTGTATGGTTTTTTTCTACTCCCCTGCCTGATCACATTCTCTCCCTTTTTTCTTTTTTCTTTTTTTTTTTAATCCTCCTCTTTCTTTTTTCAAACAACTTATCAATTCCTTTTATAAAATTTTTTATAATTTCCATTTTTACAGTCATATTCCATCCCTTCATCGTATCAACCCTTATTTTTGTACATATATAAGTTTTTCTTTCTTTAAAATTTTGGGAGGCACTTTCTTTTAATAGACCAAAATACACCCAAAATCTAGTGTGTGGCACTGATCTATAAACCAGCCTGATCATATCTGATCACATTCTGTTTTTGTTTTGTTTTGTTCTGTTTTTGTTTGTTTTTATCTTTATCTTTATCTTTTTCTTTTTTCTTTTTTTCTTTCTTTTTCTTTTTTCTCTCTTTCCCTTTCTTTTCCCAATGCTTCAGGTCTTTTCTGATTTGCTTAGAGTATATTTTCCGGGGACGTTGTTACCCTGCTAGCATTTTGTTCTCTCATTAATCTATTTTCCTCTGCACAAAATGACAAGACAGAAAAAATCACCTCAACAAAAAGAACAAGAGGTAGTACCGACTGCCAGGGACCTACTCAATATGGACATTAGTACGATGTCAGATCTAGAGTTCAGAATCATCACTTTAAAGATACTAGCTGGGCTTGAAAAAAGCATGGAAGTTATTAGAGAAACCCTTTCTGGAGAAGTAAAAGAACTAAAATCTAACCAAGTAGAAATCAAAAAGGCTATTAATGAGGTGCAATCAAATATGGGGGTGCTAACTGCTAGGATAAATGAGGCAGAAGAAAGAATCAGTGAGATAGAAGACCAAATGATGGAAAATAAAGAAGCTGAGAAAAAGAGAGATAAACAACTACTGGATCACGAGGGCAGAATTCGAGAGATAAACGATACCATAAGACGAAACAACATTAGAATAATTGGGATCCCAGAAGAAGAAGAAAGAGAGAGAGGGGCAGAAGGTATAATGGAGCAAATTATAGCAGAGAACTTCCCTAATTTGGGGAAGGAAACAGGCATCAAAATCCAGGAAGCACAGAGAACCCCTCTCAAAATCAATAAAAATAGGTCAACACCCCAACATCTAATAGTAAAACTTACGAGTCTCAGAGACAAAGAGAAAATCCTGAAAGCAGCTCGGGAGAAGAGATATGTAACCTACAATGGTAGAAACATTAGACTGGCAACAGACTTATCCACAGAGACCTGGCAGGCCAGAAAGGACTGGCAGGACATATTCAGAGCACTAAATGAGAAAAATATGCAGCCAAGAATACTATACCCAGCTAGGCTGTCATTGAAAATTGAAGGAGAGATAAAAAGCTTCCAGGACAAACAAAAACTAAAGGAATTTGCAAACACGAAACCAGCCCTACAAGAAATATTGAAAGGGGTCCTCTAAGCAAAGAGAGAGCCTAAAAGCAACATAGACCGGAAAGGAACACAAACAATATACAGTAACAGTCACTTTACAGGCAATACAATGGCACTAAATTCCTATCTTTCAAGAGTTACCCTGAATGTAAATGGGCTAAATACCCCAATCAAAAGACACAGACTATCAGATTGGATTAAAAAACAAGACCCATCGATACGCTGTCTGCAAGAGACTCATTTTAGAACCAAAGACATCCCCAGATTTAAAGTGAGGGGGTGGAAAACCATTTACCATGCTAATGGACACCAAAAGAAAGCTGGGGTGGCAATCCTTATATCAGACAAATTAGATTTTAAACCAAAGACTGTAATAAGAGATGAGGAAGGACACTATATCCTACTTAAAGGGTCTATCCAACAAGAAGATCTAACAATTGTAAATATCTATGCCCCTAACATGGGAGCAGCCAATTATATAAGGCAATTAATAACAAAAGCAAAGAAACACATCGACAACAATACAATAATAGTGGGGGACTTTAACACCCCCCTCACTGAAATGGACAGATCGTCTAAGCAAAAGATCAACAAGGAAATAAAGACTTTAAATGACACACTGGACCAAATGGACCTCACAGACATATTCAGAACATTCCATCCCAAAGCAATGGAATACACATTCTTCTCTAGTGCCCAGGGAACATTCTCCAGAATAGATCACATCCTAGGTCATAAATCAGGTCTCAACCAGTACCAAAAGATTGGGATCATTCCCTGCCTATTTTCAGACCACAATGCTTTGAAACTAGAACTCAATCACAAGAGGAAAGTCGGAATGAACTCAAATACATGGAGGCTAAAGAGCATCCTACTGAAGAATGAATGGGTCAACCAGGAAATTAAAGAAGAATTAAAAAAATTCATGGAAACCAATGAAAATGAAAACACAACTATTCAAAATCTTTGGGATACAGCAAAGGCAGTCCTAAGAGGAAAGTATATAGCAATACAAGCCTTTCTCAAGAAACAAGAAAGGTCTCAAGTACACAACCTAACCCTACACCTAAAGGAGCTGGAGAAAGAACAGCAAATAAAGCCTAAACCCAGCAGGAGAAGAGAAATAATAATGATCAGAGCAGAAATCAATGAAATAGAAACCAAAAGAACAGTAGAACAGATCAACGAAACAAGGAGCTGGTTCTTTGAAAGAATTAACAAGATTGATAAACCCCTGGCCAGACTTATCAAAAAGAAAAGAGAAAAGGGCGCCTGGGTGGCTCAGTTGGTGAAGCAACTGCCTTCGGCTCAGGTCATGATCCTGGAGTCCCTGGATCGAGTCCCGCATCGGGCTCCCTGCTCGGCAGGGAGTCTGCTTCTCCCTCTGACCCTCCTCCCTCTCATGCTCTCTGTCGCTCATTCTCTCTCTCTCAAATAAATAAATAAATAAATAAATAAATAAAAAGAAAAGAGAAATGACCCAAATCAACAAAATCATGAATGAAAGAGGAGAGATCACAACCAACACCAAAGAAATACAAACAATTATAAGAACATATTATGAACAACTCTATGCCAGCAAATTAGATAACCTGGAAGAAATGGATGCATTCCTAGAGATGTATCAACTACCAAAACTGAACCAGGAAGAAATAGAAAACCTGAACAGACCTATAACCACTAAGGAAATTGAAGCAGTCATCAAAAATCTCCCAAAACACAAAAGCCCAGGGCCAGATGGCTTCCCAGGGGAATTCTACCAAACATTTCAAGAAGAATTAATACCTATTCTTCTGAAACTGTTCCAAAAAATAGAAATGGAAGGAAAACTTCCAAACTCATTTTATGAGGCCAGCATTACCTTGATCCCAAAACCAGACAAAGACCCCATCAAAAAGGAGAATTACAGACCAATATCCCTGATGAACATGGATGCAAAAATTCTCACCAAAATACTAGCCAATAGGATCCAACAGTACATTAAAAGGATTATTCACCACGACCAAGTGGGATTTATCCCTGGGCTTTAAGGTTGGTTCAACATCTGCAAATCAATCAACGTGATACAATACATTAACAAAAGAAAGAACAAGAATCATATGATCCTCTCAATAGATGCAGAAAAAGCATTTGACAAAGTACAGCATCCTTTCTTGATCAAAACTCTTCAGAGTATAGGGATAGAGGGTACATACCTTAATATCATAAAAGCCATCTATGAAAAACCTACAGCGAATATCATTCTCAATGGGGAAAAACTGAGAGCTTTCCCCCTAAGGTCAGGAACACGGCAGGGATGTCCACTATCACCACTGCTATTCAACATAGTATTGGAAGTCCTAGCCACAGCAATCAGACAACAAAAAGAAATAAAAGGCATCCAAATCGGCAAAGAAGAAGTCCAACTGTCACTCTTTGCAGATGATATGATACTTTATGTGGAAAATCCCAAAGACTCCACCCCAAAACTGCTAGAACTCATACAGGAATTCAGTCAAGTGGCAGAATATAAAATCAATGCACAGAAGTCAGTGGCATTCCTATACACCAACAACAAGTCAGAAGAAAGAGAAATTAAGGAGTCGATCCCATTTACAATTGCACCCAAAACCATAAGATACCTAGGAATAAATCTAACCAAAGAGGCAAAGGATCTGTACTCAGAAAACTATAAAATACTCATGAAAGAAATTGAGGAAGACACAAAGAAATGGAAAAACGTTCCATGCTCATGGATTAGAAGAATAAATATTGTGAAGATGTCAATCCTACCTAGAGCAATCTACACATTCAATGCAATCCCCATCAAAATACCATCCACTTTTTTCAAAGAAATGGAACAAATAATCCTAAAATTTGTATGGAACCAGAAAAGACCCCGCATAGCCAGAGGAATGTTGAAAAAGAAAAGCAAAGCTGGCAGCATCACAATTCTGGACTTCCAGCTCTACTACAAAGCTGTCATCATCAAGACAGTATGGTACTGGCACAAAAACAGACACATAGATCAATGGAACAGAATAGAGAGCCCAGAAATGGACCCTCAACTATATGGTCAACTAATCTTTGACAAAGCAGGAAAGAATGTCCAATGGAAAAAAGACAGTCTCTTCAACAAATGGTGTTGGGAAAATTGGACAGCCACATGCAGAAGAAGGAAACTGGACCATTTCCTTACACTACACACAAAAATAGACTCCAAATGGTTGAAAGACCTAAATGTGAGACAGGAGTCCATCAAAATCCTAAAGGAGAACACAGGCAGCAACCTCTTTGAACTCAGCCGCAGCAACTTCTTCCTAGAAACATCGCCAAAGGCAAGGGAAGCAAGGGCAAAAATGAACTATTGGGACTTCATCAAGATAAAAAGCTTTTGCACAGCAAAGGAAACAGTCAACAAAACCAAAAGACAACCGACAGAATGGGAGAAGATATTTGCAAATGACATATCAGATAAAGGGCTAGTATCCAAAATCTGTAAAGAACTTATCAAACTCAACACCCAAAGAACAAATGATCCAATCAAGAAATGGGCAGAAGATATGAACAGACATTTTTGCAAAGAAGACATCCAAATGGCCAACAGACACATGAAAAAGTGCTCAACATGCTCGGCATCAGGGAAATCCAAATCAAAACCTCAATGAGATACCACCTCACACCAGTCAGAATGGCTAAAATTAACAAGTCAGGAAATGACAGATGTTGGCGGGGATGCGGAGAAAGGGGAACCCTCCTACACTGTTGGTGGGAATGCAAGCTGGTGCAGCCACTCTGGAAAACAGTATGGAGGTTCCTCAAAAAGTTGAAAATAGAGCTACCATATGATCCAGCAATTGCACTACTGGGTATTTACCCCAAAGATACAAAAGTAGGGACCCGAAAGGGTACGTGCACCCCGATGTTTATAGCAGCAATCTCCACAATAGCCAAACTGTGGAAAGAGCCAAGATGTCCATCAACAGATGAATGGATAAAGAAGATGTGGTATATATACACAATGGAATATTATGCAGCCATCAAAAGGAATGAGATCTTGCCATTTGCAATGACGTAGATGGAACTGGAGAGTATTATGCTGAGCGAAATAAGTCAAACAGAGAAAGACATGTATCATATGACCTCACTGATATGAGGAATTCTTAATCTCAGGAAACAAACTGAGGGTTGCTGGAGTGGGGGGTGGGGTGGGAGGGATGGGGTGACTGGGTGATGGACACTGGGGAGGGCATGTGCTCTGGTAAGCGCTGTGAATTGTGCAAGACTGTTGAATCTCAGATCTGTACCTCTGAAACAAATAATGCAATATATGTTAAGAAAAAAAAAAAGAAGAAGAAGAATGTAGCAGGAGGGGAAGAATGAAGGGGGGGAAATCGGAGGGGGAGAAGAACCATGAGAGACGATGGACTCTGAAAAACAAACTGAGGGTTCTAGAGGGGAGGGGGGTGGGAGGATGGGTTAGCCTGGTGATGGGTATTAAAGAGGGCACGTACTGCATGGAGCACTGGGTGTTATGCACAAACAATGAATCATGGAACACTATATCTAAAACTAATGATGTAATGTATGGGGATTAACATAACAATAAAAAAATTTAAAAAAAATATATATATATATACCGTTAAACTGTCTAGAAGGCAAATCAGACCAAAAAGTTCAGAGCAATGAACAGAGCAGTGGGTCAGGCAAAATGTGTGAAATCCTTCTTTACCCACATGGATAGTCAAAGCTGAATAAGATGACACACAAGAGAAAGAGCCTGTAAAGAAAGTTGATGCGAATTTATAGTTCCTTTACTATTTTTATTGAATGAAGTTATGCTAGTGGTTCAACATTGCCCTGCAAGCTTCTCTATTATCCACCCATCAATTGCCCAAAGAGGTTGGCTGGAGGTAACAAAAGGAGAATGACATCAACAAAGAACTCCAAAGAGATAAACAGCTCAGTCTTGGAAGTTTTGCTCTAGGGACAAAGCTGTTCCAGAGGCAAGGCTGGCCAGAAAGATGCAACTAGCTGCGCATAGGGACAAGCTATTGTTGTTTAATAATGAGACTTAGCTAAAAAGTAGCTAAGATACCCATTAGGGTGGCAATCATCAAAAAAAGAAGAGAAGGAAGGAAGGAAGGAAGAAAGAAAGGAAGAAAGGAAGAAAGAAAGAAAGAAAGAAAGGAAAGAAAGGAAGAAAGAAAGAAAGAAAAGAAAAAAGAAGGGAGAGATGGAGAGAGAGAGGGAGAGAGAGAAAGGAAGGGAGGGAGGGAGAATGGAAGGAAGAAAGAGAAAGAAAAGAACAGAACAAGTGTTGGCAAGCATGTGAAGAAATTGGAATCCTGGTGCATTGCATTGCTAGTGGAAATGTGAAAATGATGTAGTCACTGTGGAAAACAGTATGATGATTCCTCAAAAAGTTAAATATAGAAGTATCATGTGATTGAGCAATTTCACTTGTGGGTATATATCCAAAAGAATTGAAAATAAGGACTCCACAGATACTTGTATACCAATTTTCACAGCAGCATTATTCACAATAGCCAAAATACAGAAACAATCTAAATGTCCATCAAGAGATGAATGGATAAAAAAAGGAATATTATCAACCCTTAAAAAGGAATGAAATGCTAATACATACTGCAACATGGATAAACCTTGCAAACATTATGCTAAGAGAAATAAATCAGACACAAAAGGATAAAAGTTGTATCATTCTACTTAAGTGAGCTACCTAGAATAGGCAAATTCATGGAGACAAAAAGTAGAATAGAAGTCACAAGGAGCTAGAGGAGGAGAGACAGGGAGCTATTATTTAATAGGTATAGTGTTTCTGTCTGGAATGATGAAAAAGTTCTGAAAATGCATAGCAATGATGGTTCCACAACAGTATGAATGTATCTAATGCCACACTTAAAAATAGTTAAAATGGTAATTTTTTTAATATATATTTTACTATAATAAAAAAACAGGAAAAAAATCATTGGATACTTAAAGAATCTGACTTAAAATTTTCCTCTCTTATTCTTCTCCATAAATTAAATGTGAACAATTGTCCAAAAAATTTAAAAAGCTAAGAAAGTGGATCTTAAGAGAAAGTGGATCTTAAGTGATGGACACATGTACTTGGAACCATTTTGTTTGTTTTCTCTTCTCTACTTGATTGCCTGAACTAATACAAAGGATCACAAGTCAAGCTCTTACCCAGGAAGCTTACAGTATCAAGGGTTCGTCCTGTTGTAAAAGATTCAGGTAATCCAGGGCTCAGACAAAGCAGAGAGAAGTCTGGGACATCGAGGGAAGCCCCCAGGTTCTTTCCTCCCATGATGAGCACATGCTCTCAGGCCCAGGGTGATAGATGAGGTCTCCAATGGAGAATTTAGGAGGTTCTCTCACACAGAAAGAGAGCACTTCATTTATGCAACATCTCTGTTTTATACCCACTGTTTCACGTCCATTTTCAAGAACATCCTATGAAGAACAGTCCATAGAAAAGATCCTCCTGCAAGCACATATCATTAGTGTATCTACTTGGAGGTCCAGAATCATTTTGTCGGGACGCCTGGGTGGCTCAGTTGGTTAAGCATCTGCCTTCGGCTCAGGTCATGATCCCAGTGCTTCTCCCTCTCCCTGTGCTGCTCCCCCTGCTTGTACCCTTGCTCACTCTCTCTCGCCCACTCTCTCTCTAACAAATAAATAAATAAAATCTTAAAAAAAAAAAGAATCAATTTGTCTAGGAGATTAGGTAGGGCTACCTGCCTTCTTCCCCCAACCCACATGGAGCCTCCCCTGGTAGTCAGGGGAAGACTGGGTCACAGTCCAGATGCATTAACTCCTTCCTCCTCATTGACCAATTATTCTGACTGCCCATGTGATACAATATACGTGTACTTGTCTTTAGAAATAATCATTTAATGTACAAACATGGTCCGATATTTCCATGGAAGTTTTCTACCCCTAAAGCTTGATGCCTAGACCTCTATATTAGGAACACTCCCTAAACAAGTGCATCAAAATATCCCCTGGTGATGGTGAGGCAGCAAAGATCACTCCCTTCCCATGGGGCTCTAAGTCCTCATACGCCTCAGCTGGGCTCTCCAGGGTCTGCCTAGCTTACTCCATCTTTCCCGTTCTCTGTGGCTGAACTTTCACCTCAGAGTCCTGGCTCTCCACCTCCCCGCTTGGAGTCAGGATTCAGACATTTCTTGGCATCCCAGGTCAACATTGCCTTTAACAGACACAAACTGCTCTTTGCCCCAAATCCTTGGTTAGGCCTTAGCCCCTTCCATTTGGGTCCTAATTCTCAAGGACTGAGGCTGGATCAGGAGGAGAAGCTAGATAAAACTCCCAAAGCCTCAGAACTGGTGGGGGCAGCAGCTGCCACCCCAGCCTGACCACCGTGCTGACGACTTGACCCTTTTACCATCACTTGCCCTCAGTACAAGGTTTCCCCCGGCTCCGTTCCTCCTACCACAACAACTCCTTGCAAATACGAACAGAAGAGAAGTAGCAGGGAGACGCTTAGACCCTGGTATCTTAAAACCCTCCTCAAAGTTCCCTGATGGTGGTGGTGAGTCTGGACTCTACCATTAGTACCTAAAATTCTGAGATTAACAGTAGCACCAGGGAGCCACGGGAATGCAACCAAAGTTGGCGCTTTATATAATGTCTCTAATTAATCCCACCTGGCTTCATACAATTATCTGAGCAGAAGTGCCTCTGGCCTTATTTGAATCACAGATTTAGCTCTGGCTTCTGCTGGTAGCTACAACGCCCTTTCTTCAGAGCATGTAGCAATGCAAGGGAAGGAATAATTTGCTTCTTATAGATGTATGCCCCGGACAAGGGACATCTGCTGGGTGAAATACAACCAGAAACATAAACATAAGCACTAAAAAAAAAAAAATCCCTTTTGTAAATAGTGCCAAATGCAATTTTCAAACCCTTGGAATTCATGGTAGTTTACACATGAATGGCACATCACAGCTTACAAAGTATTTTCACCAATTTTCCCATTTGAAAGGAAAATAGGGAGTAAATGTCACAACAACTTTAAAGATTTTATTTACTCATTTGACAGAGAGAGAGAGAGAGACAGCTAGAGAGGGAACACAAGCAGGGGGAGTGGGAGAGGGAGAAGTAGGCCTCCTGCCGAGCAGGGAGCCGGATGTGGGACTTGATCCCAGGACCCTGGGATCATGACCTGAGCCGAAGACAGACGCTTAACGACTGAGCCACCCAGGCTCCCCTGTCACAACAACTTTAAACTAAAAACAACAGAAGACATGAGTCTGGTTGTATAGGCTTTTCAGAATCTCATAATGCTAGATAATTCATTTGCGGGAAGAAAATGATTTGGTTTCCGCTACAGAATGTGTTTTCAAGGGCTACTATGTTATGATCACACCGTCCTTTATAATCTTTACATTTCAAACTCTGAAGAAAGCAAAATAAGATTTTCACCTCATTTGTATGCCTCAGGGAAGTGCAAGAAAACATTTCCATGAAACTTACCATGGCAGACAATCTGCTTGATTGCAACAATGTGTTTGATGTGGGCTCTGGACACAAAGTAAACCCCCAAATTTGGAAATGACAACTGATGCTTTTCCCAAAGCCTACCAGCAACTGCCGACCATGACCTGCCTAGTGCTGAGTGCTTGTCTTCTAGTGCTGGTTTCCCGAGTACGTGTGTGTGCCCCACAGGTGTTCTCTGGGTGGCTGATCTATGAGATATTTGGAATTTATGGCCAACTTTGCCCACAGACAATTAGGCTAATATGTCAAAAACTGTTGCGTGCTGTTTGACTGTTGAGTGGCACCTACTTTAGTCTCCCCAGAATCAAATCAAACACTAAGGTTGTTATGAGATCTTGGTTACTATTAGTATGACTTCTTCATGAGCAAGAAGAAGAAATGCTACCACATACAACATATCCCTCAGACCAAGGTGAAAAATGAATCATTCTTTGCCACTTCTTCAAAAAAAGAAGAGGAAAAAAATAAAAATTTTTTTTTAAAAGAGGAAAGGATGAATATAGATTCTATCCTGTAGACAGGCCCACAGCTAGCTTGTCTTTTCTGCTCAGAGTTCCATTCTTTCTCTAGAGTTCTGATGTATGTCAAGTCACTTTCCACACTATTTCTCAAAATTTTGAATGTCAATAAGAATTTTAAAACAAAACCAATCTATTATTGAAAAAGAAATCTTTCCCCAGTATGAAAATGATTATTCAAATGCCATACTAAGCTATCATCCCTTCAATTTAGAAAATGTAAATACCTTTGGAAGACTATTGCCTTGAAGTACTTGACATTATACTTAGTATGAATAAAGGATATGACAATTGGCTTTCACTGGAAAGAAAGAATTAAGAAGCTAACTCTCACCAAGAAAGAACAGTGGAATAAATAAGAAGACAAACAACTAACTTAAGACCTAACTTCAACATCAATTTTATATGTGCCCTTTTAAGGGGTCAATGATGTGATAGGGTTTATGTGGGTTCAGGTATTCCTGCTGTTTTTAATTTCATCTTTGAAACAGTAGATTCATTCAACATGTACTGAGAATCTAAAAGCATCTACTAAGTGCCAGGCACTTTTCTAGATACTGGGAATAGAGCAGTGAACAAAATGGACAAGGTCTCTGACTTCATGGAGTTTTAGTGCACTATAATTTAATATAATTACAATAAAGTATTATGAATACATTCATATCCCAATGTATAAAGCAGTCATCTTGTATGCACCCACAACTCAGTACAAACACATAGTACCCAGTTGTGATCCTCATTTTGGTCACCAAGCCTTCTTTCCTAGGGATGAAGCCAGAATAACGAAAGTTGCCTCTTTAGCCACAGAGTCAGACTTGAACCAATTCCTGGACCTGTTTTGGTTTTTTCTATTTGGTCTTATTCTGTCTCAGACTACATTGTCATTGTACCAATCCCCATTCCCTTGCTCTGGAGAGCCATCCTCCTCCAGCGAGAAGATGCCTCCAGCAGCATACCAGTGGCAGGAACCCACCAGGTGCTCCTGATCCGCTCAGTGTCCTCAAAGCCTTGCTCTCATACCCCATTTCATCACATGGCTTCTTTGACTTGCATTTTTCTTAAACATCCCTAGCAATGCAGAACTACCTTCTTTTTTTTTTTTTTTTTAAGATTTTATTTATTTATTTGACAGAGAGAGACACAGTGAGAGAGGGAACACAAGCAGGGGGAGTGGGAGAGGGAGAAACAGGGTCCCCGCTGAGCAGGGAGCCCGATGCAGGGCTCAATCCCAGGACCCTGGGATCATGACCCGAGCCGAAGGCAGATACCAACGACTGAGCCACCCAGGTGCCCCTGCAGAACTACTTTCTTAAAGTTCTCAATCTGCCTTGATTGCTGAGTAAAAAACAACAATTCCTGCCCTTTTTTAGAGTGAGACTGTTAACTCTTCAGGCCACCCTCCTGCTATTTAGAGGTAGAAACTAGTTTCTGAAACATTGCAGAATGATTTCTCCGGCTCAAATAGCCCTTCCTCAACCCATCTCCTATAAAGCTTTTCTACAATACAAATGCCATCCCTGGAAAGCCTGTTTCAATAGGCCTCAGGTGGAACACAGACAACTGTTTGTTTTAACCATGGGGTTAAAACCATCATTCAGATGTGCTCCTGGGTTTAAGAGCATCGCCTAGAGAGCTAATTCATTGAAATACACTTATTGCAATAATCTCTGCATAATTCAACTTTCCCTCATATGCATCTTTCCCAGTCAACCTCCAAATACATCACCGTCTACCAGTATATTCAACCTACACATTGCATTTGTGACCACACTTGAATTGCATTATTTGTGATCTCATCCATCTCTGACCCTTTTATTCTCCTAAGTTCTCTTAGCCTAGGTGCAGGCTCTATTTGCCTCTTTCTATAATTTATTTCTAATCTACCTATGTTAGACTCTTGTCAAAATTAAGGGTGACACCTGGGGCATCTGAGTGGCTCAGTTGGTTAAGTGTCTGCCTTAGGTTCAGGTCACGATCCCAGGGTCCTGGGATCGAGCCCTACGTCGAGCCTACTTCTCCTTCTCCTCCCTGCTCATGTTCACTCTCACTATCTTTGTCTCTCTCTCTCAGATAAATAAAATCTTTAAAAAAAATAAGAGTGACACCTTTGTCTAGCCTAGTCTTGAATTTTAGGCCTTTTAAAACAAGTGATGACTGACTCATTTCACTTAGCATAATACACTCTAGCTCTATCCACATCATTGCAAATGGCAATATTTCATTTTTTGATGGCTGAGTAATATTCCATTGTGTGTGTGTGTGTGTGTGTGTACCACATCTTCTTTATCCATTCATCGGTCAATAGACATTTGGGCTCTTTCCATACTTTGGCTATAGTAAGTCAGTCAGAGAAAGACAAATACTATATGATTTCACTCATATGTGGAATTTAAAAAACAAAACAGACGAACATAGGGGAAGGAAGAAAAAAAGGAGAGGGAGGCAAACCACAAGAGACTATTAACTATAGAGAACAAACTGAGAGTCACTGAGGGGAGGTAGGCAGGGGATGGGCGAAATGGGTGATGAGTATAAAGAAGGGTATTTGTTGTGATGAGCACTGGGTATTATTTGTAAGTGATGAATCACTAAATCCTACTCTTGGAAACAATATTACATTATATGTTAACTAACTGGGAATTTAAATAAAAATTTGAAACAAAAAAAGGTAAAAAAGAATAATAATGATGCAAACAATAACCTGGAAATCAAATTGTTATCCTGCTTCCCCTATAACCTCCATTGAAAACAATTATACAGAATACTCTGGCTGTGGGCCAGCCTGGATCTGACTGGGACATGGACATTTATGGCCATCTTAGCTTCCTGGGAAAAGGCAATGTGAACCTGGATTTCTTTATTGGGCATGAAGTAATAGGAAAAGCAACATGTACCATGAAGTGGCCAACCCACTATGGTGTAGTTGAAGACTGTCACTTGATGGAAAGGTATATGGAGCAAGTGTTCTTTAAATACTTAAAGGAGAATTTGAAGGTCTTTCTTCAAGAATTTGAAGGTCTGCTTTCTTCTGATTAAACTTCCACTAAATGCTCCAGAGAACAGAATATATTGCTGAAATAACATTTGAGCCCTTCAAAACTCCAGGCTTGTACATAGCCATGCAGGCTGCTCTTGCATTGGCAGCATACCAAACACCAAAACAAGTAAGAAAATTGAGAGTGACTGGTGTGGTACCAGATAGTGAAGATGGTGTCACTCCTGTCCTTCCTGCAGCTGAAGGACATGTGGTCGGCAGCTGGGGCAAGCGCATTCCAATCACAGGGCGAGCTATAACATATTTCATTCAGCAACTGCTGAGAGGCTGTGAAGTAGGAATTCCTCCAGAGCAATCCCTGGAAACAGCTATGGAAGTAAAGAAGTGCTGTAGTTACATCTGCCCTGATTTAGGAAAAGAATTTAACAAGTATGACACAGGAGAGCCAAGTGGATTAAACAGTCTCCTGGAATCAAGGCAATCTCAAAGAAAGAATTTTCCATTGACGTTGGTATGACAGATCCTTGGGACCTGAGATCTTTTTCATCCAGAATTTGCTAACCCAGACTTCATACAACCTACCCAAGAAGTAGTAAATGAAGTAATTCAAAATTATCTGATTGGTGTCAGGGTTCTCCTACAAGAATACTGATTATCACTGAACTGGATGTGCAGGGACTTTGAGTGCACTTTTCTATTTTGAAAGAAAAAGGTGACCAAGTAAAAGATAAATTTCAAAAAGTAACCTCATATACAATGAGGACAATGTATTTAATGCCACTCAACTGTACACTTAAAAATAGTTAAAATGGTAAATTTTATGCTATGTTTATGTTTCCACAATCAAAGAAATAAATTTAAGAGAAAATTTTCAGGTAGCCTCATGACACTTGCTGTTACTCATTTATGGGGATTTCAGTATAATTAGGACAAGGGATTTCAGTAATTAAGAATTGCTACCATCCTCATCCAAAGGAAAATTGGCTTTTGTTGCAAGTACTTTTAGAACTAAGAAGCTAGTGTATCAGATTAAGTCTAATTACTTGCATTCTTTTCCTTGCCAAAAGATTTTAAGACAAGACTGTTGGACCAGTTTAAAAAAAAAAAAAGGCGATACAACATTCAGGTACGATCTACTATCACACCAGTTTCAGCCTCTGCTTGAGACTTCCCGGTTCACATGTGTAAGCAGGTCCCACCAACCCACCAGGTGCGAGGCAGACACGGGGAGGTCCTGCGTGTGCACAGTTGTCTGCTTCTAAGAGAGATGTTCTGACCTCTCTTACAACTGCTCCTATGACAGAAATGACTGGCAATGCTGAGGCTGAATCAAACCTCCATTAGCTGATTTGGGATTGGTTTTAATGGACCTCCTCCCTCTTTTTTTCTTTTTTTTCTTTTTTTGGCAATGACTGGCAATGCTGAGGCTGAATCAAACCTCCATTAGCTGATTTGGGATTGGTTTTAATGGACCTCCTCCCTCTTTTTTTCTTTTCTTTTTTTTTTTTTTTTTTTCCAATAACCTGGAAATCAAATTGTTATCAATTCTCTAGAGTATATACATAGGAGTGGAATTGCTAGCTCATACAGTAACTATTTAACCACCTGAGGAATTGCCAATCTGATTTCCCAAGTGGCTGCACCATTTTACAATCCTAGCAGCAATATATGAGGGTTCCAATTTCTCCAAATCCTCACTAACACTTTTATTGTCATCTTTTATTATAACCATCCATCCTAGTGGGTGTGAAGTGGTATCTCACTGTGGTTTTGATTTGCATTTCCCTAATGACTAATAATGTTGAGCATCTTTTCATGTGTTTATTGGTCATTTGTATATCTATCTTCTTTGGAGAAATGTCTATTTGAATCCTTTGCCCATTTTTAATTGGGTTATTCGTCTTTTTGTTACTGAGTGTAAGAGCTCTTTACATATTCTGGATGCAAGTCCCTTATTAAATATATGATTTGTGAATATTTTATCCCATTCTTTGGATTGTCTTTTTACTTCCTTGATAACATTCTTAAAAGCACAAAGTTTTTTTTTTTTAATTTTGATTATAAATTGTTTTTTTAAAAAGCCTTTAGAGATCTGGATCCAGAATAATGTTTTTGTAACATGTAATGAATAGTTTCATAAAACTTTATAGCAGGTAGTAAAGTATTACAGGAGAGTATTATAAGAAGAAGTTGAGAACCTAAATGACAATTAATTAAAAGGAAAAATATTTTCATGGGCAGGAAATTAATTAACATAGTTACTGTAGAAGAATAAAGGCTCTGTAATAAGTTTTGCCTTCTTTTCAAATGTGTAAATGCACATAAAGCAGTTGCAAGAAGTTTTTTACAAACACAAGCCAGAATGAAGGGGGGGAAATCGAAGGGGGAGACAAACCATGAGAGACTATGGACTCTGAGAAACAAACTGAGGGTTCTAGAAGGGAGGGGGGCGGGGGGATGGGTTAGCCTGGTGATTGGTATTAAAGAGGGCACGTTCTGCATGGAGCACTGGGTGTTATACGCAAACAATGAGTCATGGAACACTACATCAAAAACTAATGATGTAATGTATGGTGATTAACATAACATAATAATTAAAAAAAAAAAAACACACAAGCCAGAAAAAAATCTTTGTTTGCCTCAAAACCTAAGTGTTATTGAAGGGAAAACAGAGTTGATAACTCAGGTTAATGGATTGGTGTCTATAAATGACAAATGGCTATACTAAAGAAATTATTAACCTAATATTCTGAACCATGGCTACTGATATTTTAATCATAAAAGTTGCTCTTGTAATAAACCGTTCTGGTTAATTTCTCCCTTCTCTTTGGAATCTTTGGTAGTTAAAAAAAAAGCCTAAATTCAATACATGTCTGAAACTTTTCCAAGAGTTCATGCAGAGCATACAAAGTTAACAGCTTATAAATTATCCTTACCTCTAGAAAGAAAACAGACTCAAGAAACTGAGAACCTCTATGGTGGTCACCCCTGTTAAAATACTTCTTCAATATCCTTTGAGCTATTCATCTCCTTTTTTTGAGCTATAACTGACATATGACATTCTATTAGTTTCTGGTGTACAACATAATGATTTGTTATTTGTATATATTGTGAAATTATCACCACAATAAGTCTAGTTAACATCTGTCACCACACATAATTAAAAACTTTTTTCTTGTGATGAGAACATTTAAGATCTACTCTCAATGACTTTCAAATATACAATATAGTTATTATAGTCACCATGCTGAACATAATACCCCTATGACTTATTTATCTTATAACTGGAAACTTGTACCTTTTGACCACCGTCACCCATTTCACCCAACCTCCACTCCCTGCCTCTGGCAACCACTAATCTGTTCTCTGTGAATCTATGAGCTCTGTTCTGGGATTTTTTTAGATTCCAAATATAAGTGAGATAATACAAGTATATGTTTTCTCTGTCTGACCTATTTCATTTAGCATAATGCTCTCAGAGCCCATTCATGTTGCTGCAAATGGCAAGATTCCATTCTTTTTTTAGGACTGAATAATGTTTCATTTTGTGTATGTATACCACATCTTCTTTATCCATTCATCCATAGATGGACACTTAGGTTGCTTCTATGTCTTGATTATTGTCAATAATGCCACAATGAACATGGGGGTGCTTTCATTTGAATCCGTGTTTTCATTTTTTTCAGATAAATATCTAAAAGTGGAATTGCCGGATCATATGGTATTTGACTTTTAATTTCTTGAGGAATCTCCATACTATTTTCCATGGTGGTTATACCAATATACATTCCCACCAACAGTGCACAAGGATTGCCTTTCTCCACATCCTCACCAACACCTGTCATTGTCTTTTTGATAATAGCCTTTCTAACAGGTGTGAGGTAATATCTCATTGTGGCCCTAATTTGCATTTCACTGATAATTAGTGATGTTGAGCACCTTTTCATGTACCAGTTGGCCATATGTGTGTCTTCTTTGAAAAAATGTGTATCCATATCCTCTGCCCATATTTTAATCACACTGGTTGTTTTTTGGTTTTTGCTATTGGTTTGTATGAGTTCTTTATATATTTTGGATATTAAGCCCTTATCAGATATATGATTTGAAAATATTTTCTCCCATTTGGTAGGTTGTCTTTTCATTTTGTTGTTGGTTTTCTCTGCTATGCAGGACCTCTCTGCTCTTTAGTGGTAATATTAAACACCAAGATGACACAAGTTACGGGCAAATATTTTTTATAATAATACTGTATCATCTGTATGATATCATTTGTATAATAATAAAGTATCACTTGTATCATGCCATTGTTGCAATAATATGAAATTTACCTTTCCTGAGAAAGATTCATTCAGATTTTGGTGTACATTAGTTCTCAAAACAATTTATTTCTATTTTTTTCTGAATAAAAATGCTGAAACATTAAATGAATCTAAATGTTAAGAACTTCATGTGAAGGGCACCTGGATGGCTCAGATGGTTAAGCGTCTGCCTTCGGCTCAGGTCATGATCCCAGGGTCCTGGGATCGAGTCCCACATCGGGCTCCCTGCTCCTTGGGAGCCTGCTTCTCTCTCTCTCTCTGTCTCTCATGAATAAATAAATAAAATCTTAAAAAAAAAAAAACTTCATGTGAAGTCTCATGTTAAGCCTCAGCTCTAATAAACTAGAGCCACATCTCACACAATTTGTACACCCTCCATTCTCTAGTTGCTTTTGAAAAGAATGGAAGTGCTTCTGAGTAACACCCTTTAGTGAGTGAGTTTTGATACTCTCATTGAGTCTCACCTTCCTACCCAGTGTCCCGATTCCATCAAGTCAACCATAGTTTATGTCGGCAGTCTATGCCCAGAAATTTATAGGGCAATAAAAATCCTTACAATGGCGGGGCGCCTGGGTGGCTCAGTCGTTAAGCATCTGCCTTTGGCTCAGGTCATGATCCCAGGGTCCTGGGATCGAGCCCTGCGTCTGGCTCCCTGCTCCGCGGGAAGCCCGCTTCTCCCTCTCCCACTCCCCCTGCTTGTGTTCCCTCTCTTGCTGTGTCTCTCTCTGTCAAATAAATAAATAAAATCTTTAAAAAAAAAAAATCCCTACAATGGCATGTCATCCTTCCATTTTAGAACAAAACCTCCTCCACCATCATTAATGTATAGAGTTGAGATATGTTCATGTTAATTTGTTTGTTTATAAGTTCTGGAAAGAATAAGGAAGCTGATAGATGATAAGGCAAATCAGTGATCTGTTTCTATCCATCCATCAAGCATTTATTAATTATGTACTGTGTGTCCAGCATATAATCCTAAAACATGATTATTGTTCTCATGGAGGTTGTAACACAGTTGGGAAGGCAAGATAGACCCACAAAAACTTTTAGGCAGGAAGAAGCAGGCATCAGGAAGGACATGGTATGGTGTTTTCTTGCTTAACATATTGTGTGGTACACCCATGTTTTGGCTAACCTTGTTTGCTCCTGATATTGGCTACATTGATTCCAGGTCCTTCCTGATCCTAACTTTCAGGTAACTGAGGAGAAAACTTTTGTCCCTATTACTTCCAAAGCACAATATTCCACTACTAGGTGCTCTGAAAATCTGATAGGTCATTACTCTATCTACCTACTTTATGCTAGAATGGAACATAGTCCTGCCTTGTGACCTCAGTTTTATGCAGGTTTCACCCTGGCTCTGGCTTAAGATCCAGATAGGGGTCCAAGGGGGTTAAGCTAGAGACCAGTCTGAGAAAATTACCCATGATGTACTCAAATCACCTCTTACCACTGATGATGACCTATAGTCCTTATGCACTGTATTAGGAGGTTATTATAAGGGGGTTATTATAAGGAATTGGCTTATGGTTATGGAGGCCGAGAAATCTCACAATCTGCAGAGACCCAGGAAAGCCAATGGTATAAATTCCAATTCAAGGGCAGGAGAAGACCAATGTCCCAGTTCAGCAAGCAGGCGGAAAGATAAAAGGAGGATTTCCTCCTTCCTCCAACTCCATATTTAGGCCCTCAACTGATTGGATGATGATGTCCACCCACATTGGAGAGGGCAGTCTACCTTTCTGAGTACACCAATTTAAATACTAATCTTATTCAGAACTCTCTCACAGATGCAACCAGAAACAATGTTTAATTGGGTCACCCTGTGGTGCAGTCGAACTGACACATAAAATTAACCATCACACACATAAAATTAACCATCACATGTACCCTACTCTTCCTTCTTTCATAATGATTTCTCCCCAGTCTTTGATGCAAATGACCCTACATGAGCTGAGCCCATGATCTTTCCTCCAAACACATCCATTTTGACTGATAACTGAGATGTTTACACTAGAATCCCCACTACAGTATTTTTTTTTTAGTTTAGGACCTGCCACAGTCAGACTTCTTCCATCCATCCAACCTTACTCCCTTTTGCTATCTGTAGTGGGTTGATAGTGTCTCCTCCAAAAGATATGTCTAAGTCCTAACCCCTATGATTATGATCTTTTTTTGGAAATAACATCTTTACAAATGTAATTAAGGATCTTTGGGTAAGATTACTCTGGATTTAGGGTGAGTCCTAAATCCAATGATTGGTGTCCTTGTGGAGAAAGGAGAGGGAAATTTAACACATGGAGACGCAGGGGAGAAGACATGTGAAGACAGAAGCAGAAACTGGAGTAGTGCATCTATGAGCCAAAGAACACCAAAGATTGCTGACAAACACCTAGAAGCTAGGAGAGGGGCATGGAATGGTTTCTCCCTCAAGGCCTCCAGAAGGGACCAACTCTGCCAACACCTTGATTTCAGACTTCTACCCTCCATAACTGTGAGAGAATATGTTTCTATTGTTTTAAAGCACCAAATTTGTGGTAGTTTGTTACAGCAACCCTAGGGAATGAATATTCTAGCTAATAGTCTCCTCATTGTCCCTGAAATATATCATCCTCTTTCCTATCTCCATACCTTTGCTTAATTATTTTCCCACCCCAAAATGCCATATCCTTCACCTTTTCATTTATCCTTCCCAGGCTTCAGAGCCTTTCTCAATCTTACCTAGTCCAAGCAACTTTCTCCAGCTGTTCCTACCCACTTACATTCTTAACTGTCTATGGTGATATATACTATATTCTATCTTCCCCTACAAGTTAAGGTTCTGTGACTTGTTTTCCTAAAGAAAGAGAAATTTCCATGAGTACAGATTCCTATGCTGCACCCATATAACCTTCAACTAGTAAGCACTTGACAAAGACATATTCAGTTACTCTGTATCAGTGTATAACCCAAGAGAATGGGGTTCACAGCTACAGCACCACTAATATAAAAAGCAAAATCTCAGTGATCTTACCGAAGACTCACTCCCAGGCTGAATCTATTGTAGCCCAATTCAAATAGAATGAATGAGACTCCAGGTCATTCCCCTGAGGTGCTACTCAAGGCTGAAATTCCACTCCAAAAGCTGTTACTGTCACCCTATCATTGTTTTGTGAAATAAAAAGGGGAACTACGGAGGTTCCCACAGCAAGACTTTATAATTCCTATAGCATCACAGTAATTAGTGACACTGAAGATTATTGGTGCGTTTAGGTTGCAGAAGGCAGAGGCTGCTGAAGCTTGGTATTAAACAAGTGGAAAATAAAATGAATGAACCAGACCTCAAGAAAAACCTTCAACTCCATCTTCATGATCAAAGCATGAATGAAACATCTTCTCTGAGTAGAATGGTCTTGAATGGATATTTGCAAATCATTACATTTCTTCCTTCTTTAGTCCCAACCCATTTAGACAAATTTATCATCACCATACCTTCTCACCTTTGCATTTTCAGGACTCCCAAGTAGGAACCCATGACCTTCCCTATAAAATGCAGGGAACCTCAGGTCTTCAAGTGCAAAGCTAACCTTGCTCCAGGAAAGGACTTAGAAAGGAGTTATGGACCAGCTGTCAGAGATGCCATTAGGACAAGATGCACAGCAGATGTTTCTCCCCCGGCCTGTCCTGTTAATACAATATGAGCTGTAATGTGACTAAGTGGGTGGGATTGGGAGGACACCATAGAGGACACATTATTGAGACATAAAATCTTCATGGAAGTTTCCCTCTCTGAGTCAGCCTTAGGCCAGGACATTGCCTGCCTCCTGTGATAAAGTGGAATCCAAGTGGTCCATAAAATCTTCCAAGATCCTGCAAACCAAGCAGTCCTTGCCTCCCTCAAATTATCCGAGAATCCAAAGTGGTGTTGCTGGGTGATACAACTCTTTCACTTACCACCAAAACTAGCTAAGCAAGGATTTCACATCCAAGCTCCACAAGTCCTGCAGAGAAGACTCCACAATCCATCTGCCCCCCCCTACTGGCCTCCCCACCACCCGCTGCAGCCCCTGGAGCTGCAGAACTGCCACAGTGATCTCAAATGATTAACCCAGGTGCCAGTGTTTCTGCAAAGTGCAAGTGTTCCTTCTGTATTTTATGCTTAGTCAGGATGAGTTCCCAGGAAAATTGAGTCTCAAGACACTCTCATGTTCTCTCTCTCTCTACCTCCATCTCCTTCCCTCTCCCCTTCATGCTTTCTATCACTCTCACTCTCATTCTCTCTCTCACTCTCTCTCACACACACACACACACACACACACACACATATTTGAAAGGCGAGGTTTGGCTCATTATTTCCTTTTCCATAATTCACATTCCATCAACAGGTTACCAAGCATCAAAAAACTTTCCTAAGACACTGGAAAAAAGCACTGGCCTCTTTCCACGCAGATGTGTGTAACATGCAGGGCCCTCTTGCTGGGTCTGTGGGTACACTACACACATGCACAGAGCTGGCAGGATGGCTGGACTAACACAAATGCCACCAACTACCACCTTGTTGGGTCTTCCAGGTCTTCGTAGAAAATTCTCTCTCAGAGACCTACAGCATTTTCCTGAAATCCGGTCTCTACTGTTAACATTCCAGGGTCTGCAAATAATTTTTGTACATTCCAGAATAGTGGTTCTCATCCTGGGATACACATTAAAATCACCTGGGAAATTTTATTAAAAAGGTGATGCCTGCCCACCCTAGAGATTCTGGTTTAATTGGCCAGGGACACAATCTCAGATCAGGGGATTAAATGTTCCCAGGTGACTATGATGTATGACCCAGGTCAAGAGAACCTGGGGAAAGGAGCAGGTCAGTCCCAGCCTCATTTTACAAATGGCCCACAGCCTTTATGTAAATTCATATTTGCAAATAAATTTGAGAGGCACATGAAATGCTAATTACTCTCACCATAAGTATCTTAACCCTGCTTCTACCCACCCATTACAACTATTTACTTTTCAATTATGGTCAAAAACAAATATAAAAAATATTTTTGTAAACAACATTGTTTCTCCTTTCATTTACTGTCTCAGTAGGAAGATGTTAACTGTTAGCATTGCATTAGATACTAAAGAGAAAAAAATATACCATTAAGGGACATCAGAATGTGTTCCTCATATAATCTCATCCCTCATTCACTCATTGTTATTCAAATTCAAATTCAAAGCAGGAGAGTCATAGCTTTCCTATTTTGTGCAACTGTAGGCTATTTTAATTAGAAGCAAGCACAGTTAATTATCTGAAAGGTCTTCCATTATTAGAAGCAAATAGTTTCTCCTAAAAATGCTAATAAATAACACCGCTACATGACATATGGTCATAAGCCTGCTCCAAGTGAGGACAAGGCCAGTTTATCAGATTTTCCTCTGCCTCATAAAGTTCTCTGCTCTTTCAGAGCCTGCAATTTAATTGCAGAGAGAAACTATAAACGACCCTGCAGAGTGCATGAGGAAGAATTAGCCATCATCTTTATTTATGAGTATCCTAAACAAAGAAGCTAGTAAATATGGTTACAGTCAATGTCTCCCAGGCCACACCAACTGGAGGGTAAAAATAGGGTCACCATATGTTATAAACAGGATTTGTGGGCTTTGTTCTCCAACAACTCTGCCAAAACTCTGGTCCCCTCTTAGATAAATCTCAGAGTGCTGGGAGGCTTCAGTGGGTACAAGAACTCAAGTTTGTATTTGCCATGAATAGCTGCCTTTTTCCTCTGTCCTGCCCAAGCTCACAAACATGACAGTGCCTGTCTTGGACGACTACAGGGTTGTGAGCTACACGATCACAACCCACTCAAGATGACAGCACCTGTTCTAAGACTGCCACGGCCACGCTGTGAAGGTACAGACTTTACCCCTGGAATAGCTGCTATCACACAGGCGATCGCCTTGCCCTGGGACTTAAGCATGACTCCATGGAGGCTGGGCCAGGGAACAATATGGTTGAAAGGCATTTGCTTTATTTAAAAATCATCCCTCTTATCCCTCCCCTCTGGCTTTGGTCCATTCTCCTAGAATCAAGCATGTGTCTTTATTTTCTCTTACCACATTTTTTAGTGAAGATTCTCCAGTTTACCAATTCACCCCTCCTTACTCCTAGTCTCCATATGTATTCATTCACTGATTCATTCATTCATTCACAGCCTATGCTAGACATGGTTGAGGATTCAACAATGACCTGGACAGATACAGTCCTCTCCTCACAGACTGAGTGCTACAAGCAAGTTGTACGGTAGGGAAGCTCAGGATGCTGTGCACACACAGAGGATGGGCACTTCTTTGTATCATCAAGGAAAGATGCTCAGAGGAAAGAAATGGCCTCAAAACTCAAACTTAACAAAAGAGTAGGAACTCAGGCAGTCAGGGCAGAGCAAGAACAAGAGCACAAAGAGAGGGTTGGGGGATGGGAAGAGGAAGGGACAACTCCAGACATAAAGAACATCATATACAAAGCCCCAGAGGTTAGGTAGAACATATCAAATTCCAAAGATAATCCCAGAAGACTCACTTCCACCAAAATTTTAAATTTCTGCTCCAACAACTTGTAACCACAAGGGCTTGATCTCCTTTTTCTCTGAGAAGGTTTTAAGTAAGGACAGGCTCTTAAGTCAGATGAAAATAGAATTGCCAGATTAATAACAGAATACCTAGTTAAATTTAAATTTCAGATAAACAACAACAATTTTGGGGTGTAAATATGTCTCAAATATCACATGGGATATACTTATACTAAAAAGTATTTGCTGTTTATCTGGAATTCAAATGTAACTGCTTGTACTGTATTTTTATTTGCTAAGTCTGGCAACTGTAAATCATGAAAATGACCACATTCACTGGAAAATCAATTGGAAAAAGAAGAGATAAGATTACAAAAGCAGACATCAATGGTAAAAACATAAAAATGCAACTCACAGAGAAAAAGACTACAACAGGCCAAGCAAATTTCCTTGTCTGAATTCTAAATAACTAAAACCCATGAGAAGGCGCTACAATAGCAAGGAGAGGGTTTGCTGCCAGAAGCACTTCATAAGAGCAGGATTGCCAAGAAAGGATCCCTAAAACTGAGTCCCCAGCACCCTAGTAACCATCAGCTCAGGCAATGAACCCGATACCAACAGGAGGCCTGCAGTCATTGAAAAACAGGGCCAGCCATCCCTGGATTCCTGGTCACACACAGCCAAGTGGTGACTGCCTCAGGGTTCTTGAGAGTTCTGACGGGTGGAAACACAACTAAATGCATGTGCATTTGTCTTCTGATGTCTCATTATAATGTAGTCCAGTGCCCATATTTCAGATCCAGTCTCAATATGTAGGCCTTACCTCTGTCTCAGCAGGAAATGGTTGAGAATCAGCATGTCCTCGGGGAGATGAAAAGTTTACAGCAGCAGAAAACAAGCAAACAAAACAAATGGGGACTAGGGAGGGGAAAGGTTTTCTGCTTTCTTAGTCCTGATCTAAAGAACAGTAGTGTTTGATGAATAAATTAAATAGGAAGGAGGGGAGTCATAAATAAAAATTTCTGGGTCTTTAATGGCTCTGTAGGACTGGCTTTAAGGCTGTGTGTGTGTGTGTGTGTGTGTGAGAGAGAGAGAGAGAGAAAAAGAGTTCAAGAGATTAGTATAATGGACACAAAAGAATGGAAACAAAATATTCTTATTCTGTTGCAATATCCATAAAATTGTTGACCTGAAGTGGAAATGTACTAAATTTGAGGACAGACAGCAAAATCAATAAATTTCATAAAACTGTAGTGAACACCAGGTGTTGAAAGTCTTACCAAAGCAGATATCTGCTTCCATCTCTAAGAGACAAGAGAAATATACTCTCTCTGTCTCTCTCTGTCTCTGTCTCTGTCTCTCTCTCTCTCTCTATATATATATATATATGATAAAAGACACAAAAACAAGAAGCATTAGAAGTTACAAAGTGCAAATGCACAGCCCCTGTTTTCAAATCAAGATGCACCTTCATGGTCTATTATCCATTTATTCCTCACCTCCAGTCTTCTGCTCCATGCCCCTAAAATTCCACAAGGACCTGTAGGTCTCAGTTCTCCACATTCAATCCTAATCTGAAATTATGGTTTGGAGTCCAGCTTTGATAGTTCAAATGCCTAAAGGCCTCTCTTCTAATTCCTCACTGCCTTCAATCCATCCTCTCCCCCAATAAACCTAAGTATACTCATCCCCAGCCTTCAGATGGAGACAGCCTCTTCTTTCCAAAAGCAAACAGAGCAGTAGGGTGAGTCATGCAAGCTGATCTTCCCATCCAGTTCTTTATATCACATTAAAATAAAAAACAGGTTTTGCTCATAAGTTTCATATTCATAAACTTGAATATATATTATAATTATTTACATTTAAAAAGTTGGATTTTTTCTGGAGATATTCACAAAATATAATTAATAAAAAGGAATGTTAAGCTTTGCTTTTATGCAATAGTGTAAATTAGAGGTGGGCCATGTTAAAAATTATCTCAGATGGACCTTCTAATGAACAAAATTTGCTGCTATGTCTTTAAATAAAATCATCTAATGCAAAGTAAACATAG
Organism: Halichoerus grypus; assembly: GCF_964656455.1. Lineage (NCBI taxonomy): Eukaryota > Metazoa > Chordata > Mammalia > Carnivora > Phocidae > Halichoerus > Halichoerus grypus. Next base: position 48,181,828 of record NC_135712.1, read on the forward strand.
CCTGAAAATAGGTAGTTATTCCCTATCCTTTTCTGCTTTTTTTTTTTAAGAAATAGTTTTCTTATTTCAAAAACATTAACAAAAGTTTGGGAAAACAAAAGCACAAAGAAGAATATTTAAATCACATATAATTCTACCCCTTAGAAGTAACCACCATTAAATAATATGCTGGTATTTAGCCTCCTAGTCTTTGTTTTTTATTTACATGATGTTACTATAAAATGAGATCATCCTGTGTTTATTGTTTAGTAACAACTTTACCAATAAACATATATACAGGCAACATGTTTACATCATTAAAGATATTTCTAAAACACATAGGTAATTTTTAAGCACTGTAAATATTTCATTGCTTAACTTAAGTAGAGATGCATTAAATTTGACAAGTGAAAACACTTGTTATTTTGTGATGTGCCTTAATTTATTTAACCAATCCTCTTCAGTTATTGAGAATTCAGCTGCTTCCCTCCCACATTAGTTCTCTCTCGCTTGCTCATGCTCTCACTCTCTCACTCTTTCCCCTCCCCTATCAGCAGTAATAAATGTAACATCCCTGTAGCTAAACTTTTTGCACATCTAACTATTTCCTTGACATAAATTCCTAGAAATGTAATTGATGGATCAAAGGGAATTTACTATGATTTCTGAGCCAAATGTTTGTTTTTCTCCTGTTACTTCCTAGGATTAAGCAAGAGCCCCACATGGGTCTTTTCAATGATGCATGCAGTTTACATGCATGTCTCTTCCTGTATGATTCATTTACAATTTCTAATTCCATCCTACCAAGTGACAGATGTTCAGCACATGTGTATTTAATTATTTTTTAAAAATAAGAGTCATTGAAATTGTCTTATGCTGACAGCTCCAGCCATTTCTAGTTCATTAAACTATATCATAAAATTAAATCAATTCATAGAAGCAACTTTATATTGTAAAGCCAAGGAGCTAATTCTGTCCAAAGTAATATGGAGAACTGTATTATTCTTAATTCTAAAGTCAATGAACTGCAGGCACACACAACAACATGAGTGAATCTTATAGGCTTTATGTTGAGCAGAAGCTGAACAAAAAAGAGTACATATTTACGATTCCATTTTTGCAAAGTTCAAGAATAAGCAGAACTAATAGAGAGGGATAAAAGTCAAAATAATGTTTACTTCTCAGGAAGGTAAATAGGAAGGATGATATTGACTGGGAAGCAGCCCAAGGGGAGCCATCTTGAGTGTTGGAGATATTTTATCTATTGGTGTGGATGATGGTTACACAGGTATACATAAAACACTATTAAAATTTACATGGGGTGCCTGGGTGGCTCAGTCAGTTAAGCGTCGGACTCTTGATTTCAGCTCAGGTCATGATCTCAAGGTTGTGAGATCAGGCCCTGCATCAGGCTCCATACTGGGTGTGGAGTCTGTTTGAGATTCTCTCTCTCTCCCTCTGCCCCTCCCCCCACACGAGTTCTCTCTCAAATAATCTTCAAAAAAAAAATTTAATTAAAAAACTATTAGAATTTACATATAAAAATTGAACAATACACTTAAAATTTGTGAACTTTCATTTCATATACTTTACTGTTATATGTTATACCTCAATTTTTTTAAAACTTAAAAAAATCTAAGTTCTAAATCAATGATTTACATATTACAGATTACGTTTCCTAGGGTTGATATGAAAAAAATACCACAAAGAGAGTGCCTTAAAATCACAGAAATTTATTATCTCGCAGTTCTCGGGGCTGCAAGTCTGAAATCAAAGTGTCAGCAGGGCCATGCTCCCTGTAAAATCTGGAGGGTAATCCTTTCCTCGCCTAGTCCTAGCCTCTGGCAGTTTACCAGCAATCTTTGGCGTTCCCTGGCTGATAGATGTATCACTCTGATCCTCTGTCTTCACATGGCCATGTGCTTATAAGAACACCAGTCATGTTGAACTAAAGGCCCACCCTATTCCTGTATGACCTAATCTTATCTAATTATATCTGCAGTGGCCCTATTTTCAAACAAACTCACATTCTCAGGTACTGGGGGGCTAGGACTTCAACATATATTTTGGGAGGATGCAATTCAACCCATAAAATTTCACAATATTCTTTTTAAATTGTCTTTCAAAAACTTAAGTTCTGCACCAGGAACCAAAATGAAGAAAATGGTATCTGGCAGGGTTTATATGAGAGTTGGCGGTGAACAGACTGCATTTGCAAGGAGATTCCTCAGGAAAGCCTCAGTTAGGACTACAGATTTGTTCTTAGTTTCCAGAGTATATATCAGAGGGAGGAAGTATAATTACTTGTAAATACTTACCCAAGGGGAATTTGAAGATATCAAGAGAGAGCTCACATAAGTACTAACGCAGTGTATGTAGTACTTTTGACATTTTAAGATATGTTATGCTCATTGTTTTCCTGCATCAGCCAGCTGGCTGCCCCAAAGGAAGTTTTTGTGGGACAGAAAACAGAATCGAACAAAGCAAAATCCATAAATGAGCCTCTCTGGATTTTGTGTTCTAGAGTGAGGAGAAGATTAGATGTGCAGACATAACATTTGGACAAAAATTTGGAGGCGAATCTCACCCCTGCCCCTTAGATGTGAGAAGGATTCTTTCAGCCTTGGGATATAAGAAAAAGAGAAAGGGGGCCTACTTTCTGATTCCTAGGAGAGCCAATGGGATTGGGAGTGTGGTTGTCAGATGCCAGAGAAGGAATACTACAGCAGAAAAGACCATGGACAGCCTCACAGATATTTCTCTGCCCTAGGTGAGGTATAGCATCAGCAGAGAGAGCTTCAGGGTCCTGGGGCCATGTGGAAAGTCAAAGGTCACCTCACTAGAGACCTACAAAAGCCAAGGACCACATGGGCCCCTTACCCAACACACAGAAAAAAAAAAGTGATTCATTAAATTGATAATGAAATCCAAAATAGTTTATCCCCATTTAGAAGACATTTAACATAAATAAATGCACAAATCAGAAAAATATATCCCTTGTCAGATCACACACTGCGATTTTTGGTTCAGATATCATGGTCACCTAAAAAATCCAGCAAAAGGGGAAAATATTAAATGGTTCTAAATTCACCAAGAGGGACAGGAACTAAAATTGGATTTAAGCTGAAACCTGGAACCAGTGATTTGGCTTTTATTAACTGCTCAGTTCAGATCTAAAGAAGAAGAAACAAGAAGTATTTGACATGCTGTCCAGCATATAAGAGTGCAAAGGGAACTCAGACCAACAATGATTGGTTAAGTCTTGTCCACAAAAATCAATATGGAAGAAGAAAGCAACAGATGGGAAGCAAGGAGAGATGCTGTGAGAAGCATTTCAATGAGTAGCAGGGCATGTCTTGCTACTTCTCTCAAATCCATCTGCCAACATTAACCATGCATGGTTCCTCAGCTGTAAAAAAATGCATTCCACTAACAGAATGACTTTTAGAAGAATGTTGATTGAAAGTAGGCATATTTATACATACCTATACAAGATTATGCTGTCTTTAGCAGACAGAACTGGTCTGTATCCATTTGGTTTGTTCATTATTAAGTAGTTCTACCTACCCATTGTAGCACCACTGAATATTTCTGCCTTCCACCTGACCTCGTAGATGACTATGACTCCTGAACCAAAATTTGGAAAATCTGATCTGACAAAGAAGCTTTTTTCTGATTTGTGACTTTAATATATATGTTATATATATTATAATTTATAGGAATAATATATATATTCCTACAAATGAGGAACAATTATGTCAGATTTGGCTAGAAATTTAATGAATGATTTTTTGAAAAGAATAAAATTACATGAAATTGAGTCTCGGCTAGAAAACCCAGGACATATGGTCATCATACGAGGAAAACTGAGCTTTGTAGAGGAGGGAGCAGCCGTCATCTGGAAACTGTCCCTTACTTCTGGCAGCACAGGAATTTGCCTCAGGAAAATTGATCACCCTGTGAGCACAGGGCCCAGCTCAGCATCCTGAGCCAAGGAAGACCTAACTATATCATCTGGTGATGATAATGAGAAAAGAAGGATTCCACAGGCTGAAGCAGAGCATTTACTGGGATCCGGTTCCCTTCGACTGCATTCAGATAGCCCCAGATCTGCTGTCAGCAGCTCCCTATGTGCTTCTTTCCACCCCTAAGTATACTCGTGTTGTTCTATGGAAGTCTGAGGTTTCTTTCCAACAGACCTAACCACGAGACGGCCTTTTCTGCGTGTTTGCCAATTCTGTTAGTTACATCTTGTCCCTTGCTTCTCAAATTAATTCATCAGCAAATGAACATTTTGGCCAGAGCAAAAAAGAGTAAATATTTCCATTTCTAAAATAGTAGAAATCATCACAGAAAATAAACATTATTTCCATTCATTGATTACCCTCCACCATGTACCTATGCATTTGACTTTTATTTTATTTTTTTTTATTATTTAAATTCAATTAGCCAACATATAGTATTTGACTTTTAAAATAAATAAGCTGATTTCTTGGTTGAGGATAACAGTATAACACTTCATAAATCATGAAAAAATAATGGAAATTTATCATTTTGGTGCTATCCAGGAGACCTGACAACATCTAATAAAATAGCCTCTTGTATGGATGAGGAACTTGAGTCACAAAGAGCTTAAGGCAGCAGGTCTCAAACTTGAACGTACATGAGAATCACAGACATGTTGACATCAGGGCCTATTGACAAACGAAACTCGACTCCAGTGTCAAGACTGTTTCAGAGGGTCTGGATGGAACGGCCAGGAATCTGCTTGCAGGAGAGTATTACCTACATATCTAACAGCCACCCCACATGATTCTGATGCACGTAGTATCTAGAATGCACTACGAAAATATATTGAAATCATCCCCAGGGTCACACAGAAATGGCAGAGTCTCAGCTTAGACTTTGAGGACTATGCTGAGAGGCAAGGAAGGTGTCATGGCCCTTGGGACTGATGCTCCCTCCTCTGCCCTGTTTTTCACTGTCAGACTGCCCTCACATTTGCATGAAGCCATCTAGGCTAATGATTATATTGGGATTAAAATCTGAATGGCACATTGCAAAATATTCCTCACCATTACATACCTCACCATTATTAGATCCCCATAATAAACATTAGGTACCTTTATTACCTTCATTTCACAAAAGATTAAAATGAGGCTCAAAATAGTTAATTAGTCCAAAATCACACAGCAAGAGAGTACTACGGCCATACACAAACCCACATTTTAGGCATATAACCCTACTGCTTCCCTGAAGGGGCCAAATGCAATGGATCAGGTTTTCCTACTTGAAATTTTGCCACCATCAAGTTCATCCAATTCCTTTCCTCGTCCTTCCATCAGTCAGTGAGTGGTATTTATTTGGCACCCACTGTGTGCAGAAGGCCAGATACAGGAACTAAAACAAAGGTCCACAATTGTTTTTACAGGAGTTCAGGATACTCTTGGGCCTTAGCATACTTTTCATTTGTATCACTTTGCTTTTTCACTTCTTCAGGAGCACATCTGGACTTCTGAATAGTGTTAACAGTGGGTTACAATAAAACATTTTCCAAATTGCTTCCTGATTTGTATTCAGTTTTTAAAGCCCAACATGGTTTGGGATGCTATCTAACTCATTCTAAAAGCAGAACCAGGGATTCTCTTGAAAATAGAACTTTCACTTATAATCGAAACCCCATTGCAAAATTCAAAGCCTTTTCAACTGAGTATTGAATGACCTCAAACTAGAAAAAAAATATTGCATACCCTGGGGCACAAACACCCTCTCCAGAGCCCATCCTGCTACCATCGCACACCATCCCAGTACCACCCTTGTCTAGTCAGTATAAAAGAATTGGTGGGAGGGAGTAGGGATTTTCCAAAAGTCTGTGGAGAGTGTTTTGGCTTTTCCCACCCCTCCATGACCGGGAGGGGCAGTATGGCTAAAAGAGAATGTCTTGTAATATGAAGATTTACCCCAGCAGTCCTCACACTGTGGACACCAGGCTGTCTCCCAAACACTATCAGGGGGTTCACAAGGTCAAAACTCATTTCATAAAAATCCTAAGACATTAGTTGCCTTCTGACTGTTGGTATTTCCACTGATGATGCAAAAGTGAAAGAGTAAAAGTAAAAGAGATTAAAACCACTAGACCCTTCACACAAATCAAGATAGTGACACCAAACTTACTAGTAGTGGTGTATTCTTTACCTCCATACACTCACAGGAAGAAAGGGAAAAAAGGGTTCACATAAGACTGTCCTTGATGAAGGAGTAAAAATTATTAATTTTACTACATCTTGTTGCTTGACTACATGTCTTTTTAATATTCTACAAGAAAATGAATAGAAATACAGTTAAGCACTTTAGCTGCCCCATACTCAAGTATGTTATCTTCAGGAAAAATACTTGTGTGATTGACTTGTGAGCTGAATTAGCTGCTTTTTCATGGAATACTGTATTAGTTTCCTATTGCTGCTATAACAAAATATCACAAACTTGGTGTCTTAAAACAACACAAATTTAATATCTTATATTTCCGGAGGACAGTAGTATGACACAGATCACCCTGGGCTAAAATTAAGATGTTAGCAGTAAGTTCTTTCTGGAAGCTCTAAGGAAAAGAAATCCTTTTTTTTTTTTCCTTTTCCAGCTTCTAGAATCCATCTGCATTCTTTGGTTTGTAGCTTTTCCCTCTATTTTCAAAACTAGAAGGATAGCATCTTCAAATCTCCTGCCTCTTTCTGTTACTTAAAGGAACTTTGTGATTACACTGGGCCCACCCTGATAATTCAGGATAATATCCCTATCTTAAAATCCTTAATCACATCTTCAATGTCTCTTTTGCCATGTAAAGTAGTAGAGTCACAGGTTCCAGGGATTAGGACATCTGGAGGGGGGGGCATTATACTACTTCCTACTGACACCATTTTTACTTAAAAGAATGAATAGCAAAAAATTTAAAAATAAAAATAAAAGAATGAATAACAGACAAACTATGATTATTCAGACTTGGGTATTTGGCAGGTATTTTCTTTTCTTTTTTTTTTTTTAAGATTTTATTTATTTGACAGAGAGAGACACAGCGAGAGAGGGAACACAAGCAGGGGGAGTGGGAGAGGGAGAAGCAGGCTTCCCACGGAGCAGAGAGCCCGATGCGGGGCTCGATCCCAGGACCCTGGGATCATGACCTGAGCCGAAGGCAGACGCCTAACGACTGAGCCACCCAGGCGCCCCTTGGCAGGTATTTTCTTAAAATCAACAAAGTCAGGGCACCTGGGTGGCTCAGTCGTTAAGTGGCTGCCTTCGGCTCAGGTCATAATCCCAGGGTCCTGGGATCGAGCCCCACATCCGGCTCCCTGCTCAGTGGGAAGCCTGCTTCTCCCTCTCCCACTCCTGCTTGTGTTCCCTCTGTTGCTGTCTCTCTCTGTCAAAAAATAAATAAAAATCTTTTTAAAAACGTCAATAAAGTAAGCCCACCACTTCTAGGAAAATAGCTCATAGTATTTGTTACCAAAGATAAAATACAAGTAAAAATTAGAATGTTGGAAGACTTGTGTCTACTACAATGAACTTAACAGTTTCTCAATATTTAAGGACTTTTCTAATAAAATTGGTGGTGTAATTTTTTTTTTCACATTGAATAATGAAACATGTCCATCTTTAGAAGATCTGATTAGCTAAGTGAACCAATATTTTTCCCAAGACCACTGCATGCTATTACAAAATCACTCATAGGTAAATAACTATTCAATGTACAAGAAGTATAATTGGATTTTAATGCAAAGAGTATGAAAAGTTTGCTGGGGTTTTTTTTAAGATTTTATTTATTTGAGAGAGAGAGAGAGCATGGGCAAGGGGAAAGGCAGAGGGAGAGGGAGAAGCAGGCTCCCCGCTGAGCAAGGAGCCCGATGGGAGACTTGATCCCAGGACCCTGGGATCATGACCTGAGCTGAAGGCAGACGCTTAACTGACTGAGCCACCCAGACACCCTAAAAAGTTTGTTGATATGATTTTAAATTCCACATTACAACCAACCTTTAAGAAACTACCACTTTCAAATTTTAGTGTAGTATTAAGGACTACTCACAATTACCTGAAGAGACCATTAAAATACATCTCCTTTTCCCACTGTGTATCTACATTATGCCAGATTTTCTTTGTATGTCTCAATTTAAAAAAAAAAAATCACAACAAATTAAATACAGAATAAGATTTTAGAAACCAGTTATCATCTATTAAGCTAGGCGTTAAAGATATTTCCAAAAATAAAAAATAAGGCTACTCTTCTTACTGACATTTGTTTGGGAAAATAGTTATTTTTCATTAAAAATAATTGATTAAATTGACGTGTAATGGGTTTGTTATTGTTATTTTTTTTAGAGATTTTATACCTACCAGAACGGAAACAGAAATGAAAAGATGATAGAGTAGAATAGAGAAACAGTGAACCCTAATCATGATTTTAAGTAACCCTGAGAAATGAAATTTGAACAATCTTCTCAATGGCCTGTCCCCAGTGAGAGGGAATCTGAGCACAAAGCCAACTGAAGGGGATTGAAGAGGTGTAGACAGGACACTGTGCAATAGGTGTCCCCCTACCAGTCCCTGGGAGAACCCAGTCAGGTTTCCCATGAGGACACCAGTCCTTGCGACACCTGCCACAGAGAAGGCATCAGCATTTATTCAGAGTTAGCTAGAAAGGTAAGGACAATCAACACAATGTGACATCTGTTCCTTTCCTTCTCTTTTACCAGGGCCCCGATCCCTGATAAAAGGGTGGGAGAAATAAGGACTCCAATATTGTGAGGCATGGGAGTATTCTCATTCAAGCAGATGAGTCTTTGAAGCCACTTCGGTTAATTTTTCTTACTAATAGTGTCCACAGCTCCTGGGATTTCTCAAGAGTTACACAGAAAGAGACTTCTCAAGTGATAATCATTTAGTAGTGTCTCCCTGGAGCATCCTATTGAAAAGGATTCTGAAGCCACACCTCGGCTTTGTTTGAAAAAGTCTGGTAATTCATTAGTAATGGTCATAGGAGAGGAGAGTGGTAGGATTTATCCTTCATATTTCTTACCCTGATCTAATCCTTTGACCTTAGCCCCAGATGCTGCTCTTGAGGGAAGCTAAACCACTTGTAAACCCTCCAACTGAAAACTTTGACCCTTCATCCTTGCCCCACTTCCTGACCAATTCAGCTTCTGGTCCAAATTTCTCACTTGGTGATAATATTTAACTCCTAGTGACCCAGAGATATTGTACCATCCAACAAGCACTACTGGTTCCAAATTCAAGGGCAACAATTGCCCCTTTACAGTTGTGCTTTAGGCTAATTCTTCAGCATGTTCTGAATACCCAGACCCAAAAAGGAGATGGCAGAGGTGGACTTAATTTCCCCAGAGCAGTGCTATACAAACATTTCCACCCCTAGTGACCAAGGAGCATTAATTTTTTACCTCCAAGGCTCTGATCATATCACCACCAGCAGTATCATAGTTAATATTTGTGGGTTTACTATGTGTCAGATATTAAGCTAAGCACCTTTAATGTTCACCTTTAATGCCACATTTTATAGAAGAGGAAACTGAAGGGTAAAGAGGTTAAGTAACTTGTCTAGGTTTTGTTTGTTTCTTTTTTAAGATTTTATTTATTTATTTATTTGAGAGAGAGAAAGGATGAGTGAAGGGAGGGAGAGAGCGGAAGGGAGGGGCAGAGGGGGAAGGAGAGGGACTAGCCCACTCCAGGCTGAATACAGAGGCCCAGGCGGGGCTCCAGCTCACGACCCTGAGATCCTGACCCTGAGATCATGGCTTGAGCTGAAATCAGGACCTGGATGCTCAACCGACTGAGCCACCCAGGCACCCCAGTAACTCGCCAAGGCTTAACGAGGTTTTAAGTGGTTCACCTGAGCTCAGAGATTGCACTCTAAATATTACATTTTATTGCTTACATCTTGAAAATAACAGCCAGGCACAATAGTGTCCTATGTTTTTAAATCATACAGATTACATTATCTACTCTACAATAAATCTGGGTGTTTTAATATGAAACTTATATTATTTCCCAAACATCTTAGTAATGTTGATACTCCCATCAGGACATGACATATTTATCCTGAGGCTCAATATTCCTCCTGAGGTGCCGGTACAGTGTGAGAGAAAGAGCACCAGGGCATTTGATTTTGCTCTACCTATATCTGATGATAAAGTGTGTGAACTCAGAAAGATGATGTTATCCTCCACGCATCCAACCTACATATGAGACTATGAACAATGGGGTGGAGGGCTCAAAAAAGAAAAAGGGGCTAGGATACTCTAGGTAAAAAGAAATAGAAAAAAAATTTTTTTTCATTTGAATACTAGATATGCAGATTTTTTTAAAGATATATTTATTTTGAGAAAGAGAGAGCAGGGGAGGGTCAGAGGGAGAGGGAGAGAGAATCCTCAAACAACTCCTTGCTGAGTGTGGAGCCTGATGTGGGGCTCAATCCCAGGATGCTGAGATCATGACCTGAGCCAAAATCAAGAGTCAGCAGCTTAACCGACTGAGCCATCCAGGCACCCCTAAATAATAGATATGCAGGTGGACAGTATTTGAAAATTACTCCACTTTTCTTAGAGGGAAAAAAGAGGAAATAGTCATCCTTAGTAATAAAAAGCCCATTAAGTCAGTTCTATAAAAATGGTCATGAAAGTAAATAAGGTTTTACGCTCCAGGCTCTACTTCTTATTCCTTAGTCCAAGAACCCAGAGCCTTTGTCCTGTCATCTATCCTAACATCAGTGACACATGTTTCACATCTAAGTACTTGGAGGTAAAAGTTTTACCTCATCTCAATCCTCATACGCCCAAACTTATAAGGTTAATAGCAACAAAGCATTGTGTAGTGAGTTACACATAATTATAAGCATAAAATAACACACAGTGTATGTCAGCAATATATCCTATACTGAGGCCAAATTTCCTAAAGGTCAGTTCTCTAGGGATAGAATTATACCGTATCTATCACATAATGCAACATTGCATACTTACAGTTATGTGTCATCCCTTAAGGCATGTGATGTTAATCTTCAGTATTTGATGAGTAACTTTCTGAAATGTATATAATTAATCCTCAACATATTATGTGTTAGAAACTTGGCCAATATAAACCTAAAACCTTTACTCAGCTTTAGCCAGTGACATTCTATAGACAAAAATAATCAAATAAACTAACAAACCAGAATAGCAGTTGTTTTTCTTTTTCTATATTCGGGAGTGCAGGAATGTTGTCCCATGAACAGAGGTGGTATTTTGACTGTCGTACCAGCAGCATATTGTCTTGCATATTCTTCTCCTCTATGCAAGTTGTGAGCCAATGTCAAACTTAAGTAAACCTGAGGCCTGAAGCAGGAGGCCAAGCTTGCTTAAGTAGGAGGAAAGAAAAATAACATGTGTGATCCCTGCTCCCAGCCCTTGACCAGCTGCAGAGTCCAGGCCCGAACACCATCACAAGGAGAGCTGGCTATCAGCTCTGCCAAGTCGCTGGTGCCATTTTCAATAATGGCCAAGGGCAGGCCTGCCGCTAGGGAAAGCAAAAGAGGAACAGGGAGCAACAAATTCAATGCTGACCACCATGTTGTTCCTAGGCAGAAATGTGAAGAAGAAAAGTAGGTCTTCAGGTCACACCTCCTCTCCTCCCATCCCTTCATTAGCTCACTTTGCACTGCTGGGGAGCAAGTACATATGTCACTTTGTCAACAGATGCCTGAGTAGCTGACATCTGCCTTCACAGCAGTGTATTCATTTGCTAGATCTGTCACAACAAAATAGTACAAACTAAGCAATTTAAACAACAGAAATTTATTCTCCCACAGTTCTGGAGGCTAGAAATCTGGGACCAACAAGGAGACTCTGTTCCATGCCTCTCCCCTAGACTCCAGTGCTTTGTTGGTGATTTTTGGCATTTCTTGGCCTATAGATGCATCATTCTGAACTCTGCCTTGATATTCACATGGTATCTTCCCTGTGTGTGTGTCTCTGTCCAAATTTTCTCCTCTTCTGAGGTCACCTGCTATATTAGATTAAAACTCACCTTAATGATTTCATCTGAATTTGACCATTTGCAAAGACTCTATTTCCAAATTACACATATTCAGGGGCTGGGGATCACGACTTCAACATCTTTTGGGAGGACATAATCCAACCAAAAGCATGCAAGGTAGAAATGTTTCTGGTAAAAAGCTGATCGGACTCAGCTTAGGGCCTAAGTGTTCCCTTCTCACAAAGTAGAGATTACCTGGAAAGAGGAGGGGAGAGGGAGTCAGAGCCTGGGTTTTTTAAAGTGCAGTCATCTGTGCTCTAGAAATATGTGACCCAATCACTGCCTGGGTTCTCATACCCAGGGTGAAGACTCTTGAGAACATGTTAAATTAAGGGGCTACATCAAAGAAGGTGTTGCCGCTTCAAGTCACAAAAACACTTGTTCCTTGCTTTGTCCTTGCAATTACCGGGATGCCAGGATGTATGTAACTTTGTGCCAGTCCTGGGTCTTTTGCCCTCAGTTCCTTTCTTAGCCTTCCTCTCCTCTGCATTCTACTTCAGGCTTTGTTCCCCAGGATCCTGTGGAGCTGGATTCTGGCCACGTCAGGCCAATGGGAGGTACTGAGAGTAGACTGAGTACAAGAAGAAGGAAGAAGCCTCTCCTCCTCACATGACTTCCAGCAGCTGCATCTCTTCCGGAACACAAGTTTCCTTTGGACAGGTCCAGCCTTTCTCTAGCTTCTTCCACATGACCTGACCTCCTGAGCACACTGCATCCCCCTTTTGTCCCTCCAGTCTAAGGGTGTTAGTGGTTTTTCTGGGTTGTCTCACAGACCCCTATTTGGTTCCAGTTTCCCTATCCCTACTTTAACTAATTGCCTGGATTAAATCCCCTCTGTTAGGGTCTGAAAGCAATGAAACCCCAATAGCAATGAGCTCTCTATATGTCATCCTCCACTAAAAAGAGTCAGAGATCCTTAGAGGTATGGCTGATTTTAGGGGCATGGCAGGGAAAGAATAAGATGAGCCTGGAATGTCTTTTAGGGACAGAATGTAAGAAAGGTAGGAACATGCCAAAAGGACACAGAAGCCAGCTTGAAGGGGCTGCCTCTGGCCAAAAAAGGGACAATTTGAACATCAAAATAATGACAATAACATTATAATTCATTGAACAAATTACAGAACCAAGAATTTATACTGATACTGATTAAGTAAAGTTTGATGATGAACAGGATATTTACATAGTCTCAAAGCAAACTCTCTCCTCAAGTACTTAGTAGCTACAAAAGGGAAAAGATGAGTTTTATGGTAGAGAAATCTGACGGTCTTCTAAGAAAATAATCAAAGTGACCATGATCAATAATAGGAAAAATCAAAAATGTGTGCCACCTCATAAGATGCATGGAGAAGAACACAGCATCACTCTGTGTATTTCCACCAAACATGTGTAACCTGAATCTGATCATGAAGAAACATCAGACAAAGCCAAACTGAAGGATACTTTACATAATAAATGGCCTTCAAAAATGACAAGATTCCGAGAGTCTGCGGTTCTTTCAAAGTAAAAATCAATCAATCAATCAATCAATCCCTCTGCTGAAAACTTAAAAGTGGTTTGTTCTCCTGTTACACTTGATTGATATCCTTACCTTCTAAAGAGTAAGTTCTTATGGACAGAGAGCTTCCTTATATTTTCTACAACACAAGCCCAATGCATATAGTTAATATCAAACAAATATTTGTTGATTTGACAACTGTAAGAACTCAATAGTCCATGTGAGTGAATTACTAAACTCCCAGAGGCAAAGCCAGTTAGCCCAACTAAATTGGTCCCAAGGTCAATTGTCCATCATATGGGCTGTGATCACATGCTGACTGCTGGGCTTCATTTCAACTCCAGCTTGAGCTTGCATTTGCATTGGGTATTAGCGTTTGACAGCATGTTTTATTTAAACCTCACATTGTCTTTTTGCCTTCTCAGCAACCTGTGAGATAGGCAGATTGGATATTTTATCTCTATCATATAGATGGGGACACAGGCACTCAGACTGTTAAGTGAGTCAGTCAAAACTACCCAGTTAGGAAGAAGCAGAGTAGAGATTTGAATTCAGCTCTTCTGATTCCAAATCTTTCCTACACATGTCTGAGCCTGGGAAGAAGCAGGAAAGCAGTGTGCCTGTAAGGTGACTCATCCAGCCAGTTGGTGCAAAAAAGATTTAAGTGGCTAATGGTGTCAACAGTTTTGTCTCCATATGTGAAGGGCCAAATGGCTAGATAATAATGTCTACCTCTTAAAATGAGCTACCTTCTTTTTTGATGCAGAATTTGACAGTATCGTAACAACACAGACTTAAAGACCCTTAAGATGATAGAGTCAATAATACATTTACATACAACTGTACTGTAAAAACTTCTAGACATCTGAAATGTGGGTCATGAAAACCTGATCAGTTATTTTCAGAAACCTGAAAATGCATCTTGCTAATAAATATTCCATAAATTAAAAGTAAATAAACAAAGAAATGCAAACATTAGGCTTGGCATTAAAAGGTGCTAGTTACATAAATACAGTTTGAAAAAATTTTGCACAGGTACAAATACTTTAAATTAGGTTCTGTTTCACATTTTGCTTTGTTTTCCAAAATCTCCATAGTGAACATCTTCTGCTTTTTCATCGTTGTATTTCCAACACTAATGAGATTACTAAGTGAAAATTTGTTAAATTAATGAACTGATAAATCAATCAAAATGATAATAATAAGCCAAAATGTGGAATCAAACTGTCTATTGTATTAAAATTTCTCTTCATGTTTACATTTGGAAACCAATACTAATTTAGTGTTGGAATGTCTAGTAATTCCAAAAAGATATTAAAAAGCAAAGTTGTAGAAGTTGTTGAGTTGGTATTTAGTACAACACTTAATAACTTTACTTGAAAAAAAAGGTTTTAAAAAAGATTAGGGAAGGTAGGCTAGGAATATAGTCAAAACGTAGACTTTAGAAAAAGAAAAATATAGTCCTGTTTAGCTAGGGTAAGGAATCTAAGCACTGACCTCACCTTTCCCCTGTTCTCTTAAGTGAAATTAAGTCAATTTCGAAGGAGGTATAGGTCTGACATCAGACTTCCCTGATGTATACTGCAAGCTGGCCTAGGCATGTTACAAATCCTCTGGGATTAAAAATGGAGCCTGGGGGGACATAGTCCAAGAAAAATGATACCTCCACAAAATAACTTGTTCTCTATATATTATATATATGTCAGAAACAAAGGCAATAAAAAAGTCATAGAACTTCTGGAAAGGATCTCAGATGTTACAAAATTCAACCTCCCCCACCCCCAGTCCCCATTTACAGGTAAGGATACCTACTAGGGGGGCATCTGGGTGGCTCAGTCGTTAAGTGTCTGCCTTCAGCTCAGGTCATGATCCCAGTGTCCTGGGATCGAGCCCTGCATCAGGCTCCCTGCTCGGCAGGAGGCCTGCTTCTCCCTCTCCCACTCCCCCTGCTTGTGTTCCCTCTCTTGCTGTGTCTGTCTTTGTCAAATAAATAAATAAAATCTTTAAAAAAAAAAAAAAAGGACACCTACTAGGGCTAGAAATGGTGAGAGACTTGCCCAAGTAGCAGAACTAGGAATAGAACAATATTGTTGAAATTCCAATCTGGGACTCCTTTTGCTTCCCCATAGTTTCTATAACTTAAATTTAAAACACAAATGAGGTGTAGAACAAGGGTTAGCAAACTTTCTCTGTAAAACACAAGACAGTAAATAATTTAGGCTTAGCAGGTCATATGGTTTTATATGGCTGCAGCTGCTCATCTCTGCCACTGAAGCATGAAAGCAGCCATAAACAAAACCTATATAAATGAGTATGCCTGTGTT
Organism: Halichoerus grypus; assembly: GCF_964656455.1. Classification (NCBI taxonomy): domain Eukaryota; kingdom Metazoa; phylum Chordata; class Mammalia; order Carnivora; family Phocidae; genus Halichoerus; species Halichoerus grypus. Next base: position 48,197,695 of record NC_135712.1, read on the forward strand.
CTAATAAAACCTTATTTACAAAAACAGGCAACAGGCTGGATCTGGCCTGTAGGCAGTAGTTGAATGACCCCTGGTCTTCAGAACAAAGTAGTGAACATCCTCAGATTTCCGATTCACTGCCTTCAGGTTCATTGTTCAGTCTATGGTATGAATGAGAGCTGTTTTGATCCATATCCCCTAAACCTCTATAAAAGTCAAAAAACTCTCCCCAACCGATGTCATAAATTACTAAAATCATGTACTAATACACAAACCTCAGAAAGAAAGGGTGAAAGGGTGGGGAGAAAGGCTGATGAGGGAAAGTCTGGTTATTAATCAACCACCTCTTTTTCCTCATAGCCATTTAATTAAGATTTGAGATCAAATCAACTGGCCAAATTTCCTTGTTTTCTGGTATTTAGGGTACTTCTTAACTACCTACAAATCTCTGCTGCTCTCTGGTGGTAACATGAAGGCGTTAGAAGACATTCCAGAAAAGTTGAGCGAGTGGAATTTAGAAATTGAATTCACAAAATACTTTGTGACATTTTAAGAACCAAGTAAGAGTGAGATGGAGTATTTTCAAATTTACTAGGCAGAATCATAATCAAATCCTTAAAATACTTCTATAAATGGTTTTCCTTGGTCTTAAATCCTCATTTCTTTCTATCAGGACAAGCACCAGTTTTTCTGACACTTGAAGGTTCTGTACTTTTTCTTTCTCCAAAGTAGAAGCATCATAATTGATGAACCATAGCTCAGAAGAAGCTTTAATTCTTTCAAAATTTTTGGATAGGATACAAAAAGGTACAGCAGAGAGTCAAAGGAGATTAAGTGTCTACCTGGCAGCTGGCTGACAGCAAAGGAATTTTTAATGCAAATTACAATTCCAGGTGGTACACGTATCTGAATGTCAGCAGATTTCCCTTCACTTTAGTGCTGAAAAGAAGATTCTCTATTTCTAATACCTTAATCACACCAGTAAAGCAGAAAATCTCAACTTCAGTTTTCTCATCACTGAAAACTGCCCTTTGGGGATGGATTGACATTTCATATCAGGAAACAAAGTCAGACCACTGTTTTCATATCAGTAAGTTTGTGGCTCCTGGTGAATCATACCAAACAAGGAGGAGAGGGAGTCTAGAAATCAGGGATAAAGAAGAGTAAGAAAAATGAGATAGCTTGAATATCCTATGAGCGCAGGGTCATGCTTGTCCCACCCACTGTGGTCAATGCATCCCAGCTCCTGACACAGCAACTAATACATTGTAGGGACTCAATACACCTTTACTGAATGAGTGGAGAAATTATATTAGAAGTAGAGAAGAGGTAAATTACAAATCAGGAGATAATGGCAGGAAGCGGCATGGCTACTATGGAAGTTTTTTCCAAACTCATACTCCCATATCTCATTTCTCAGTATTAAAGCATCACAAAACACTGAAAGGGATTTTAAGGCTTTTCTTATCCAAACATCCATTTGACGGTTTTTATTTACAATATTCCTACCAAGCAGTTGCTACCCAGCCTCTACTTGAATACTTCCAGAGATAGGTAACTTGACATCTGCAAAGACATTTTGTGGTTTGCCTAGGGAAAGGGAGTTGCAGCTGTTGGTAAGGGTAGAAAAAGGAGATTCTAGAGCTGTGCTGTTCCATGTGGTAGCCACCCAGCACATGTGACTATTGAGCATTTGAAATATGACAAGTTCAAATTGAGGTGGGCTGTGATTTTGAAGACACTACAAAAAAAAGGTGTAAAATATCCCATTCATTTTTCATAACCATTCCATGGTGAAATCATAATATTTTGTATACACTGAGTTAAATAAAATATATTATTAAAATTAATGGGACCTGGTTCTCTTTCTTTTTTAATGTGATTGCTAGAACATTTAAAAGTACATATATAGCTCACATTATATTTCTATCACCTAGAGAACATATTTTGTCTTTCAATTTAGTAGACTTAAAGTGATGTCCTTAGGAGACCCTGATATGGAAACCCTGGTCTACTTTTAGTATGGATATCTTTACAATTTGAATCCCATTTACTCTTTTTGTTCAAATATTTATTTATTCATTTGAAAGAGAGAGAGAGAGAGCATGCATGAGTGGGGGGAGGGACAGAGGGAGAGGGACAGAAAGGGAGAAAAACCTCAAGCAGACTCCCCGCTAAGCATAGAGCCCCAGGCGGGGCTCAATCCCAGGACCCTGAGATCATGACCTGAGCTGAAGTCAAGAGTCAGACACTCAACCAACTGAGCCACCCAGGTGCGCCCCCCCTCCATTTACTCTTTTGTGGTGTTGTCTGTGTCTGTTACCTGTGAAATGGAAATAGTATTTTCTTCTCTCTACCTCCACAGAAAGCCATAAATTCATTATGAGCCTCTCATAATGACAAACTCCTGTTGTCCTGGAGACAGTGTAGAAGAACTGCCTCAGCTCAGTAAAGGAAGAATCTTCTAACATATGGGGAATGGTCAGCTTGACTGGACCCTACCCCAGACAACAGGCAAAACCTACATTTTATATTATCTGAAGTCATTGCAGCTAAAAAGAGGGCAGGAAAAAAATGTTCTCAGAACATTTCCCTGATAGCAAGAACAATAAATCTTAACCAATTATTATAAAATGTATTGTTACTTGACCTTATGACTATAGCTTATATATATACCAATCACAAGAATTTATAAGTTGAAAGCACCTACAGTATTTAGAACAAGCATAATCCTCAAGTAATGTGGTGATAATTCCATTCCTAAAAATCTATTTGAGTATCATTTGATATTGTACCTATACTTTAAAATTTAAGCCTTTTAAAATGGTTTGTTGAACAGTCTTGAGACAATGGATAAAATATGAAATCATTTCACTTTACTCATTTTAGTTCCTCATTTACTCATTTTACTCTGTTATAATGTGTACAGGCTTTATGAGTGACGCCACTAGTTTTAGAGAGGAAGCACAGCCTCCTTACACACACACACACACACACACACACACACACACACACACACACAGAGGCTAGTAACCCAGCTTCCAGGATTTACTCTTTTCCAATATTCAGATTAAAGAGATTTGGGTTGGGATGAGAGGAGTCTGTATTGATTTGAGCAGGGTCATTTTTTCTCCTTTTTCATAAGCCCTGGAGGGTTATCTGCTCCCAAGCTGTTGCTCAGCTGTGAGCATTTGGAACAACAGAATTTGGCAACTGATACGTCAGAACTGTCAACTGTGAAAAATGGTTTTAGGCAATATTTGAATTGCCATGTGATCCTAACATAGGAAATAGCATAGGAAATGTAAAAATGCATTTTCTGACATTTATGGTTATTAAACTTTGAGTTTAATAACAAAATGATTACAATTGATTGTGGTTGTCTTTGGAGGTCTTTAAGATTAGAGAAAAATCTTACCTATTTGAGAAGAATATTCCTTTTAAAGACAATGAAATAAGTTCACTGACTTATTTTGCTCAGCATAACACCCTCCAGTTCCATCCATGTGGATGTAAATGGTAAGTATTCATCCTTTCTGATGGCTAAGTAATATTCCATTGCATATATATACCACATCTTCCTTATTCATTCATCTGTTGATGGACATCTCGGCTCTTTCCATAGTTTGGCTATTGAGAACACTGCTACTATAAACTTGGGAGCAGACAATTATATAAACCAGTTAATAACCAAATTAAAGAAACACACTGATAATAATACAATAATAATAGGGGACTTTAACACCCCACTCACAGCAATAGATAGATCATCTAAGTAGAAGATCAATAAGGAAACAAGGGCTTTGAATGATACACTGGACCAGATGCATTTCACAGATATATTCAGAGCATTCCATCCTAAAGCAACAGAACACACATTCTTCTTGGAACACTCTCCAGAATAGATCACATTATGGGTCACAAATCAGGTCTCAACTGGTACCAAAAGATTGAGATGATTCTCTGCACATTTTCAGACTACAGTGCTTTGAAAGTTGAACTCAATCACAAGAGGAAATTTGGAAGGAACTCAAATAGTTGGAGGTTAAAGAGCATCCTACTAAAGAATGAATGGATCAACCAGGAAATTAAAGAAGAATTTTAAAAGTTCATGAAAACTAATGAAAATGAAAACACAACTGTTCAAAACCTTTGGAGGCGGTCATAAGAGGGAAGTACATTGCAATACAAGCCTCTCTCAAAAAATTAGAAAAATCTCAAATATACAAGCTAACCTTATACCTAAAGGAACTGGAGAAAGAACAGCAAAGAGAGCCTAAACCAAGCAGGAGACAAGAAATAATAAAGATTAGAGCAGAAATCAATAAAGGAGAAACCAAAAAGAACATTAGAACAAATCAACAAAACTAGAAGCTCGTTCTTTGAAAGAATTAATAAGATCAATAAACCCCAGCCAGACTTATCAAAAAGAAAAGAGAAAGGATCCAAATTAATAAAATCATTAATGAAAGAGGAGAGGAGCGCCTGGGTGGCTCAGTTGGTTGAGCGACTGCCTTCAGCTCAGGTCATGATCCTGGAGTCCTGGGATCGAGTCCCACATCGGGCTCCCTGCTCAGCAGGGAGTCTGCTTCTCTCTCTGACCCTGCTCCCTCTCGTGCTCTCTCTCATTCTCTCTCTCACAAATAAATAAAAAAATAATAAAATAAAAAATAAAAAAATAAAAATTTAAAAAAAAAAAAAAAGAAAGAGGAGAGATCACGACCAACACCAAGGAAATACAAACAATTTTAAGAACATATTATGAACAACTATATGCCAACAAATTAGGCAATCCAGAAGAAATAAATATTTCCTGGAAACTTATAAACTACCAAAACTGAACCAGGAAGAAATAGAAAACCTAAACAGACCCATAACCAGCAAGGAAATTGAAGCAGTAATCAAAAATCTCCCAACAAATAAGAGCCCAGGGCCAGATGGCTTCCCAAGGGAATTCTACCAAACGTTTAAAGAAGAACTAATACCCATTTTTCTAAAGCTGTTTCAAAAAATAGAAATGGAAGAAAAACTTCCAAACTCGTTCTATGAGGCCAGCATTACCTTGATCCCAAAACCAGACAAAGACCCCACCAAAAAGGAGAATTACAGACCAATATCCCTGATGAACATGGATGCCAAAATTCTCACCAAGACACTAGCCAATTGGATCCAACAGTATATTAAAAGGATTATTCACCATGACGAAGTGGGATTTATTACTGGGTTGCAAGGGCGGTTCAACATTCACAAATCAATCAATGTGGTATATCACATTAATAAAAGAAAGGACAAGAACCATATGATCCTCTCAATAGATTCAGAAAAAGCATTTGACAAAGTACAGCATCGTTTCTTGATTAAAACTCTTAACAGTATAGGGATAGAGGGAACATACCTCAATATCATAAAAGCCATATATGAAAAGCCCACAGCAAATATCATTCTCAATGGGGAAAAACTGAAAGCTTTTCCCTTAAGATCAGGAACACGACAGGGATGCCCACTATCACCACTGCTGTTCAACATAGTACTAGAAGTCCTAGCCTCAGCAATCAGACAACAAAAAGAAATAAAATGCATTCAAATTGGCAAAGATGTCAAACTCTCACTCTTCACAGATGACATGATAATTCATGTGGAAAACCCAAAAGATTCCACCCCAAAATTGCCATCCCAAAATCAGGAATTCAGTAAAGTGGCAGGATATAAAATCAATGCACAGAAATCAGTTGCATTTCTATACACTAACAATGAGACAGAAGAAAAGGAAATTAAGGAATTGATCCCATTTACAATTGCACCCAAAAACATAAGATACCTAAGAATAAACCTAACCAAAGAGGTAAAGGATCTGTACTCTAAAAACTATAGAACAGGGGCGCCTGGGTGGCTCAGTCGTTAAGTGTCTGCCTTCAGCTCGGGTCATGATCCCAGGGTCCTGGGCTCCCTGCTGGGCGGGAAGCCTGCTTCTCCCTCTCCCACTTCCCCTGCTTGTGTTTCCTCTCTTGCTGTGTCTCTCTCTGTCAAATAAATAAATAAAATCTTTTAAAAAAATAAATAAATAATAAAAAAATAAAAACTATGGAACACTTATGAAAGAAATTGAGGAAGACACAACAAATGGAAAAACATTTCATGCTCATGGATTGGAAGAATAAATATTGTTAAAATGTCTATGCTACCCAGAGAAATCCATACATTCAATGCAATCCCTATCAAAATACCATTGACACTTTTCACAGAGCTGGAACAAATAACCTGAAAATTTGTATGGAACCAGAAAAGACCCCAAATAACCAGAGGAATGTTGAAAAAGAAAACCAAAGTTGGTGGCATCACAATGCTGGACTTCAAGCTATATTACAAAAATATAATCATCAAGACAGTATGGTACTGGCACAAAAAAACAGACATCTAGATCAATGGAGCAGAACAGAGAACCCAGAAATGGACCCTCAACTCTATAGTCAACTAATCTTCAACAAATCAGGAAAGAATATCCAACAGAAAAAGGACAGTCTCTACAACAAATGGTGCTAGGAAAATTGGACAGCCACATGTATAAGAATGAAACAGGACCATTCTCTTACACCACACACAAAGATAAACTCAAAATGGATGAAAGACCTAAATGTGAGACAGGAATCCATCAAAATCCTAAAGGAGTCTCCAACTACATCAAAAACTAATGATGTAATGTATGGTGATTAACATAACATAATAAAATAAAATTTTTAAAAAATCCTAAAGGAGAATACAGGCAGCAACCTCTTCGACCTCAGCTGCAGCAACCTCTTGCTAGACACGTCTCCAAAGGCAAAGGAAGCAAAAGCAAAAATGAACTTTTGGGACTTCATCAAGATAAAAAGCTTCTGCACAGCAAAGGAAACAGTTGACAGAACCAAAATGCAACCTACTGAATAGAGAAGATATTTGCAAATCACACGACAGATAAAGGACTAATATCCAAGATCTGTAAAGAACTTATCAAACTCAACACCCCAAAAAACAAATAATCCAGTCAAGAAATGGACAGAAGACATGAACAGACACTTCTCCAAAGAAGACATACAAAGGGCCAACAAACATATGAAAAAAATGCTCACTATCACTCATCATCAGGGAAATACAAATCAAAACCACAACGAGATACCACCTCACACCAGTCAGAATGGCTAAAATTAACAAGTCAGGAAACAACAAATGTTGACGAGGTTGTGGACAAAGAAGAACCCTTTCACACTGTTGGTGGGAATGCAAAATGGTACAACCACTCTGGAAAACAGTATGGAGGTTCCTCAAGAAGTTAAAAATAGAGCTACCCTATGATCCAACAATAGCACTACTAGGTATTTACCCCAAATATGCAAATGTAATGATCCAAAGGCTCTTTGAGTTATTATATACATTCTACACAGTTGCCTTTTCCAGCAGATAAAGTAGTTGAATTCACACCCATGGAAATTCGTATGCACATCTTCCTTTTTCTGTACCAGAAGTGTCTAAAAGTGGCAAGAGGTATAATACTACAGTCTAGTCATGGTATGTCAAAACTAATGACATCTGCTCATCTACCAGTAAAGCGTGTTAGCATAATTACCAACTCTGATTCTTCTAGTGCCTAAGCTTTTCCCTGGATAAAACTGAGGCATTTTTCAGACTTATTAATCTTTTATATATTTGTCCAAGTACTTACCAAAATATTAATGTTCCTTTGGTCACTCAATAAAAACTTGATGAGTAACTAAGTAGTATCTTGATGGCATGACAGAGGTAACAAGACAGCTTCCAAATTTGCTGAAATTATAGCCATGGAATAGCTTAGGCAATTGGAGAAAGTGTTTCAACTACCACTCATTGCAGAAGAAAAGTTTTAATACTCTACATATTGAATAAAACCAGTCCTTAAGGAACCAAAACTCCCCAAGCCAGCTGAAGATTCAGAACGAGATATATATAAAATTAGTATATGAACTGCCAGTCTGCTAACCCACAGCATGTCACCATGTGATCCTAAACATCCTGACAGCAGGTTTAGTTTCAACACCACACACTGTCTGCTCTGGAGTGTGGTGAAGGGAAAGTCTGAAAGCAAAGCCAATCTTGGCAAAACCTCTTGTTCTTTCACATATTCCAAAGACATGAAACTTGAGGAACACTCAACTCCCCAGTCCTGGGCATGACTGAATCTGACTTTTACAAACGGCAGAACAATTTCCCTTCTACTTCAAACAGTACGTGCAGCACCAAAAGCACAGAACCTGTTCAAACTGCAAAGACAAGAAAGCATATGCTTTCGATCAGGACTAATTTCCTCAGTAGTAAACTGTGATTTCTTTATGATATTCTTGAAGCCCATTCTTTTTCTATAAACTGTGTAGGAGGTTTTTGGTGAGGAGAATTTTAAAAAGCTTTTCATAAGACAGTGTTCATCTACATCTCCATCTAACTTCCCATGTCTTTATGTCATTCGTTGTAACTCTTTGTCATTTATGTCCTTCTTGAGGAATCATCTACCCCCGCAAGAGTATCTATATACAGTCTATTTCATTTGGCCAGTGATGATCATAAGGACTTTTATATACTTTTCTGACAACTATTGAAAGCATAAGTCAGGAAATGTGAGACAAAATGGTAACCACCCTAAGACCTACTGATTCTGTTGATGTCTATTACTTACCATTACTGTGATGAGGTGAATCATTAGTAGGCTTAACAGATTTGTGTTCCTGTTCCTTAGTGCAGTGAATTTAGGGTTTTGTGGGTTCAGAGTAGCTCTTCCAAAATGAAAAGACTTTCTTCTTATTTCTTTTTTTTTTATTATTATGTTAGTCACCACACAGTACATCATTAGTTTTTGATGTAGTGTTCCATGATTCATTGTTTGCGTATAACACCCAGTGTTCCATGCAATACATGCCCTCCTTAATACCCATCACCAGGCTCCCCCATTCCCCCATCCCCCCTAAAACCCTCGGGTTGATTCTCAGAGTCCATAGTCTCTCATGGTTCGTCTCTCCCTCTGATTCCCCCCTTCATTTTTCCCTTCCTTCTCCTACTGTCCTCCATGCTATTCCTTATGTTCCACAAATAAGTGAAACCATATGATAATTGTCTTTCTCTGTTTGACTTATTTCACTTAGCATAATCTCCTCCAGTTCCATCCATGTTGGTGCAAATGTTGGGTATTCATCCTTTCTGATGGCTAAGTAATATTCCATTGTATATATGAACCACATCTTCTTTATCCGTTCATCTGTTGAAGGGCATCTTGGCTCCTTCCACAGTTTGGCTACTGTGGACATTGCAGCTATGAACATTGGGATGCATGTGGCCCTTTCTTTTCACATCTGTCTTTGGGGTAAATACCCAGGAGTGCAATTGCTGGGTCATAGGGTAGCTCTATTTCTAACTTTTTGAGGCACCTCCACACTGTTTTCCAAAGTGGCTGTACCAACTTGCATTCCCACCAACAGTGTAAGAGGGTTCCCCTTTCTCCACAACCTCTCCAACATTTGTTGTTTCTTGTTTTGTCAATTTTTGCCATTCTAACTGGTATAAGGTGGTGTCTCAATGTCGTTTTGATTTGAATTTCTCTGATGGCTAATGATGTTGTACATTTTTTCATGTGTCTGTTAGCCATTTGTATGTCTTCTTCAGAGAAGTGTCTGTTCATGTCTTCTGCCCATTTCTTGATTGGATCATTTGTTTTTTGGGTGTTGAGTTTGAGAAGTTCTTTATAGATTTTGGATACCAGCCCTTTATCTGTAGTGTCATTTGCAAATACCTTCTCCCATTCTGTGTGTTGCCTTTTTGTTTTGTTGACTGTTTCCTTTGCTGTGCAGCTTTTTATCTTGATGAAGTCCCAAAAGTTCATTTTTGCTTTTGTTTCCCTTGCCTTTAGAGATGTGTTTTAAAAGAAGTTGCTGTGGCCAATGTCAAAAAGGTTACTGCCTATGTTCTTCTCTAGGATTTTGATGGATTCCTGTCTCACATTGAGGTCTTTCATCCATTTAGAGTTTATTTTTGTATATGGTGTAAGAGAATGGTCAAGTTTCATTCTTCTGTATATAGCTGTCCAATTTTCCCAGCACCATTTATTGAAGAGACTGTTTTTTATCATAAAAATTAATGTAATACTAAGTGACATCTTAGTATTTTAGAACTATATGTGGTTTTTCTACAAATATAATACTTATCTCTGATTTCTAAAAAAATAAAATACCTCCAAAAAAGTGGAAAGACTTTCTTAGACAACATTGTTAAGAGAGTATCTTGTATGCAGAGTTCATTTGTCAGCACCACTTGGATAAACTAATTTGACATTTGTAATGACCCCAAAAAGGCCTGCACAATCATGACATCTCATAGAAAGTAATTGGGAAAGACCTGTCATAAATGCTGACTTAACAAGCCAGCAGGATGAACAGAATACAGGAACTGCAGGATATCTGAGGATCAATTAAGAAACACCAATCCTTGTTCAAACTGAGCAAAGTCATACAGTGTTCTGCTTACATGTGCAAGGAAGTTTCAAACAGGAAGGAAAGACCACCCTGACAGAGATATGCTCTTTACAGTCATCAGAACAATGTCAAGAATGTTCATAGCCTTTCACCTGGCAGTGAGGGATCTTGAATGTAGCCAAGCACACTGCCCAGCATAACGCTGAACTTGTAACAATACTCATGAATGTCCACCAGTAAAGTGGAAGTCACTCCTGCAGTGGTAAAACCACACAAAATAAAGATAACTTTCACATTATTTTTTTCACAAGAACCTCTGTACCAAAGATGTTAAGATCACCAGCTAGTCTCTTTGTAAGCAATTATAAAGCTCTCACTGTTCACCTGGCTAAAACTGGGGATGTGCTTATACAGTACAGCTCTTCCAGACAGAAGAAACCCCTTACAAGAGGTATTTCCAAAATCCCCTTTAGAAGGAACAATTACACAATACTAGTAATTAGTGCCACTGTGCACATACTAGTGAAATAGTCTGGCTATAGAAACTGATAACAAATTCCCCAAGGTATTCTAGAAGGAATTCCAAACATACAAAAGAAGGAAAGGATGCCAGCCTATCTGGATCAAGCCTTTTTTTTTTTTTTTCTTCATTTAATTGTTTTTAAAAGTGTGGGGGAGAAAAAAAGAAAGTTTGAAGCAGAGCCTGGACAACAATTATACATATCCAGTGAATCACACTGGTTATACTATCAACAAATACTAATGGTAAGTAACATTGAGGGGAAATGAGCTGTGGGAATGAGGTCATAAAGTAGTATATATATTCCCATTGCATCGATTCTGGACTGTTCTTCTTGGGATCTTTACAAAGCCTGGCCATGCTCAAGTAGAACAACAAACACAGGACACTATGGTGAACACATGAATATTTCTGGGTCTGTGAGGAGTATTCCCAGTTAAAGAAAGCTTCACTTAGAAATTCTTTTGCTCCAGTCAATAATAGCTAGGAAACTTCTTTTTTTTTTTTTTTTTAAAGATTTTATTGATTTATTTGACAGAGAGAGACACAGCGAGAGGGGGAACACAAGCAGGGGGAGTGGGAGAGGGAGAAGGAGAAGCAGGCTTCCCGCCGAACAGGGAGCCCGATGCGGGGCTCGATCCCAGGACTCTGGGATCATGACCTGAGCCGAAGGCAGACGCTTAACCAACTGAGCCACCCAGGCGCCCTGCTAGGAAACTTCTTAAGAAAAAGAGCAGGAAGAAAAAGCTTGCCCTGGGGCTCCTGGATGGTGTAGTTAGAGTTGAATTCTTGGTTTAGGCTCAGGTCTTGATCTCAGGGTTGAGATCGAGCCCTGCATTGGGCTCCAAGCTGAGTGGAGTCTGCTTAAGACTCTCTCTGCCCCACTGCTCGTGCTCTCTCTCAAATAAATCCTAAAAAAAAAAAAAAAAAAAATTCTTTTGCCCCCTAAATATTCCATTGCTTTTTAAAGAACCCTTGCTTTCCACAATTCCAGATCTGTTAATGATGTTATCAGTTATAATTATTATACAGTATTTGCAGTTTGTGATATAACTTTTCACAAACATTATCTCATTTAATATCTATGAGATTGGTCTTATAATTATTCCCAATTAAAGGATGAGGACACTGAGCTCAGAGGTGTAAATTATCTTCCTCAGTATCATACAGCCTAGGGGCACTGGGGTGGCTCAGTTGGTTAAGCGGCTGACTTGATTTCAGCTCAGGTCATGATCTCAGGGTCCTGGGATTGAGCCCAGTGTTGGACTCCTTGCTCAGGAGGGAGTCTGCTTGAAGATTCTCTCTCCCTGTCCCTCTGCCCCTCCCCTCGCTCACGCTCTTTTTCTAAAATAAATAAATACTTAAAAAATATACAGCCTATGAAAAAGTCAAGACTTGAACTCATATCTTCTGAGTGTGAATTCTCTGATCCTTTTTCTATATCATGATCTCTGACCAGTGATGAGACAATTGAAAGGTTTAAGAAGGCTCAATTTAGAAGAAGCCATAGAATATTTCAAAATATAGATGAAAGCAAGAGATATATAAAACCTTAACTAGGCAACTTGTTCTCATTCCTCAGTACAAAACTAGTTTTTAGGCTTCCTGTTGCTACTCTGTTTCTACCATATTTTCCTCTCAGAAAAGGCAGGTACCGCCAGGTCAGCAGCACCTAACAGGAAGGGCTCTTTCTGGCAAGGCTCTGAGGATGATTTCCAAAATGTCAAGAGACTTTTGACTCTAAATTCTGGGTTAGCCTATGAGCATGAATATAAACTCCTGTTCCTTACCACTGACATTTCTTGTGATGAAGTGGGAACTGAGCTTCACTGTGAAAGACCAGCTGTCACAGAGCTGCTCATAAATAATGTCCCATAGTGAAAAGAACAAGCTTTTGTGGCTATCACACAAGGCGGAAATTTCCAAAATAATCCTCATATCAAGCTTTTACAGTTTGCTCTATCATCAATCTATCAGTAGGTCTTTTTTCTAAAAACAGGCTTTTTTCTGTCACTTCTGCTACTGTGTAGGCTGCTGTGGAGTCTTTTACTCAGTGCCCATGACTACCTGCTTACACGGAAGCCTGAAATGGTAGAATTGCTTGCTGATGCCACTGACATTGCCATATTAAATGCAGTCCTTTGCTGAAAGTTTTTACATTTAAAAAAAAAAAAAAAAAACTACCCAACTTATCTTTGCAAGCTGATCAAATCATTGGTTGATTGTCTCATATCTGAAGCTGGGTGTGGACAGAGGAACCCTGAAGAAAAACTGTTGTAGAAATTTAAATTTTCACAGAGACTGAGCAAGAATCACCTGTCCATAAAGGGTGTCCTTTATGGGAAATCATATGGTTATCCAAAAAGCTGCTGTTTCCAGCCCATTCTGAAAGTATTCACATGAATGTATTATCTTCAAACTACATTTGGAGACCAGACATTGATTTTGATATGAAAAGACTATAAATCACTGTAAAACATGCCAGGCCACTCAGTGTAGCCCATGAAATACACATACATTTCCATGTAAATTGAGCAAGGAAATACAATAAAAAATGCAATATTCATTTGGAAAAATAATTCCAGAGGAAGAAACTGATTGCATAAGACTCCTACTCAAAACAGCTTGAAACAAGCCTGGTTCCATATTATAGAACTACAGGAAGTTCTATAAGGGATCATCTACAGGGATGATATTTTTGCTTTTTATGTACATTCCAAGTTTTTTTTTTACCTTTTATTATGAACATTTTAAAACATACTTCCTTTTTGAAGGTAGGGAAACAAGTACAATAAACCCCCATGTGCAAGTACCAGTCATAACATTTGAGCTGCTAATCTTTTAACCTCTTTGCTTTTCAAATGAGGAATTCAAACCCAGAGGTAACCTGACCAACATCACAGTTACACTGTAACTGATCCATGGCTCCATGACTGAAAGTGAAGTCCTAACTGTCCCCACTCCCAAAACAGTGCCTCCCTCCACCTTATAGTTCTTGCCATTTGTTATACATGGATTGGTCAGATACTTTCATTTCTAATAGAAACCTATATTTACCAACACACACACACACACACCCATTTGAATTGAAGGGATTTGTGATCAGGAAATTTATCTGGACTGCCACTATTGTACCTCTCCATCATCAAGAAAAGAGCCAATATGAATGAAAGGTATAGAAGACTAAGGACATCCTGGTCTGAATGGTGAGAACACCTTTGCCAACTAAGTTATCCAAAATGCCTACATTCAGCAGCAGGAATTAGTTCCACTGACTTACAATAAAACAGTTTCTCAACAGCTGTCTTAAATATCTTCTCCCAGATTTGGCTGAGAATGTTTAACACAAATCAAAATACATTGTTCTGGTTTTTGCTACATCTACTATTTTCTTATTTTTAACACAGGAGACCAGAAACTATGAAATCAAATCAAGGTAAAGCTATTTCATTATAATTAAGTTCCTAGGTCTTGTGTTATCCACCCCATTCTTTAAATCCAGCCAAACTACCCATGCAACATTGAGCCAGCCGCTGATAAAAGCAAGTCATAGGCAATCCTAATCTGGAATCCTATTGCTCTTGCTCCACTCTGTCTCAGTTTGATACAGTTTCCCACCCTTCTCTTAACATTTGCATTCTATCAATGACTTTGTCTTAACAAATTTGGTATCTTTGTTGCTCTCAAAAGTATCACTTCAATCTTTGGATCCACTTGGCCCTAAGGGCCTCAATTCTCTTTTCTTCTTGCCATTTCTTTGGAACACAAATCCCTACAAAGAAGGATTTAGAACTATGTCATATGAGGTCAAGGCTGCAGACAGGTTAATGTGTGATGATGCCATGTTTGTGGGCTGGGAAGTCATTATTCCCTCCCAGGGACACTTGGCTACCATTGCTATTTGATGATGCTTTTTCACTTAGACCAACTGAGAGCTTATCTCATCCACAAACACGAAAAAAGAAATCATTTTTTTCCCTGCCTTTTATGACTGTTGAAGGTAACAGAGATACTTGATGCCCCTTTCATGCTCATCTGAAAACCTAGGAACAGTCTTGAAAATGGATTCCAACATGCTTATTAAAAGAATTAATCTTGCTAATTTCCTTGCCAAGGAGTTCAAAATTAGTTTTATTTCTCTTAAAGTGTGTGCAATCATATGTTATAGTGTTTAAGGCAAAATTACCCAGAGTAATGTTTGTATCTCTATCTCATGTTCTACAACCCAAACCAACCCTGTAAACATTAAGACACACTAATCTATTAATTTTTAGTCATTTCTTATTCCTTCTTTGACACCTATTGTTGAAGAGTAAATAAGTCAGTAAAGAAATATATGGTCAAGTCTCTAAAAAAATACACTAACCCACTATAAGAAAGGCCTGGATCTGGATGTGTGTGTACACACATGTGAGTATGTGTGCCCTCGTGGGTGCATAGATATGTATATACATGTTTTGGAATTGGAAATTATTTGCATTGATTTATTCTCCCAAATTCCTAGTCTCCCTGATGTTAACAGCATGAATTTGTAAATTGGTTCGTTTACAATTAGGAGCAAAGTATGTTGCCAAAGAGCAGAGCAAAACAAACTAGTCCATATGGGAACAAAAGGAAACAAAACTCATGATCTTTGTCTTGGTAACATTATGCTAATTAGTTAATTAGGCGGGAACATAAATAGTTCATTAATCTCAGAAGAAAATCTTGTATCTTTCAAAAGTAAACTGTTAACCCACTATTCTTCAACCTCAAACTCACCACCTAGCACTCTAACTAATATCAGCAAACCAAAACAGAACCTCATAAGAAGAGGGGGGCCAAGGGAGAAGTAGAAATCATTTCTAAAGCTGGACATATAAATCCTTTCTGCCATAAAGTAAAACACAATCTAAGCATCCCTGTTTCTATTTAAAAACTCCATAATGTTTATGGTGCCCAGAACTTGAAATTTTAGAGTTATCTGATTTCTTTTCCTCTACTCCATATCTAGCCATTCTTTAAAACTTGTCACCTTTCCCATATAAAATTTCTTCAATGCATTCATTTCTATAAAAACTTCCACATTCCTACCCTCATCACATCATGCCTGAACTTTGACAACGGCCATTGAACTGGCCTCCTTACCTCCATTCCTTTCATATTCTAATATTATATAGGCATACCTTGGAGATATTGTAGGTTTGGTTCCAGACCACCACAATACAGCAAATATCACAATAAATTGAGCCAAATGAATTTCCCAGTACATATAAAATTTATGTTTACATTATACTATAGTCTACTGAGTGTACAATAGCACTATGTCTAAAAAAACAATGCGCATACCTTTATTTAAAAATACTTTATTGTTATAAAATGTTAACCATCGGGGTGCACTGGGGGCTCAACTGGTTAAGTGTCAGACTCTTGATCTCAGCTCAGGTCTTGATTTCAGGATGGTGAGTTCAAGCCCCACACTGGCCTCCACACTGGGCATGGAGCCTACTTAAAAAAAAAAAAAAAGTGCTAACCATCATCTGAACTTTCAACAAACTATAATCTTTTTGCTGGTGGAGGTCTTGCCTCAATGTTGATGGCTGCCGACTGACCCGGATGGTGGTTGCCGAAGG
Source organism: Halichoerus grypus (assembly GCF_964656455.1). Lineage (NCBI taxonomy): Eukaryota > Metazoa > Chordata > Mammalia > Carnivora > Phocidae > Halichoerus > Halichoerus grypus. The sequence continues at coordinate 48,214,272 of NC_135712.1, forward strand.
TTGGGGTGGCTGTGGCAATTTCTTAAAATAAGACAATAAAGTTTGCCGTATCAATTGACTCTTCCTTTCACTTGACATTTAGAGGTGATTAGCCTAGATTCAAAACTGTGTCTCAGGGAGTAGGGAGGCTCGAGGAGAGGAAGAGAGACAGGAAAACCCCTGGTTGGTAGAGCAGTCAGAACACACACAAAATTCGTCGGTTAAGTCCACCATGTTATATGGGCAGGGTTCATGACGCCCTGAAACAATTAAATAGTAACATCAAAGATCACTGATCACAGGTCACCATAACAAATATAACAATCATGAAAAAGTTGGAAATACTGCAGGAATTACCAAAATGTGACACAGAGGCATGAAATGAGCAAATGCAGTTGGAAAATGGTACCACTAGACTTGCTCCACCCAGGGTCGTCACCAACCTTCAATTAGCAAAAAAATACATTATCTGAAAACCCCAATAAAGTGAAGCACAATAATGTGCCTGTATAACACAGCACCAGGAAAGAAAAACAAAGTCCCCCAAGGGCTGCTATCAGTAGGTTCCTTACTTCTAAGGCCTTCCTATGGTCTATCAGAGTAAGTTTACCATGCTCTGTCTGGTGGTCTGTAACTTACAGCCACGGCACCTCCTACCCATCTAAATGTATCCCCACCACTTCCCAGTATGAACGCTCTACCCCGGTAGGCCAGTCTCCTCTCATGCTGCAGCTACTTTCACCCAACTCACCTGTAATGTCTGCTAGAACCTAAATTCAATCTAGGACTAACTGTCTTGGCTCAGCCTATTGACCCCACAATGAATTCTCTCTTCCTCTGACTCTCCTGAGTACTAGAAATAACCTGCTCCATCCAGTCCAGTACTTGATTATATTCTCTGTGTTTGAGTCCTGTCTTCCCAACTAGATTACAGGAGAAAGATACTTCATGCATCTTTGACTTTCCCACAACAAGGTGCTAAAAGTCTCAATAGGAAACTTTTATCAAATAAGTATTTTTCTAAACATTGCAGTATAGTGATAAACTGAAACAACACCCAAAAGTTTATAACTCAGAATAAAAAATTAAGAATATTTTTAAAGAATGACAGTAAAAATTCACTTTTTAATAGTAATCTTATAGTCAAGTAAAAAGTGACCAAATATCATAAAATTAACTTGTACTAACTCACCTTTGATTTTTAAAATAATAAATTAAAAGATATCCTGGCCAAATTCACTTGTGCCAAAGTCTTCGCAAAAGGAGTGAGTGGAAAGTCAGGCCTGGACATGCTCTCATGCTGGCTGCTGATGGCCCCTCCATGCCAGGCCAGCAGGAGGCCTGGTCTGGTTAACACCCTTGCAGTCAGTCCAAGAACCTGCTTTGCAGATACTATGAGCAGACTGGCCAAATGGAAAGACGGTTCTATGACTTGATTGCCAAGAAAACATAAGAAAAAACTTGAAACTTCAATCAAATAAATAAATCTACAAATCTTTCTTAAGGAAATATTCAGAAATTCAGAAAATACAATGATATTCCTTCCATTAGTCATTCTGGCAATTTTAAAAAACAGAAATAATCTAAAACAAATCACAATATGTGAATGGCTAACATAACTTTTGGTAGAGCCATCCCAGAACTCTCAAAGCATGTGCTGAAAGTGGCCAAATAGGTCACCCAGACAAGTGAAGTGGGCTAGGTGATGGGAAATATCCTGATACTAAATATTTTGTCAACTAATTCAAATATTTGTTAATATTGCAAAGGCCAAACAGACTTGGCCCACACACTACCAGCTTGCTTCCTCTGATCCACATGGGAGAATGTTTTTGGTATGTGATTAAAGAATTTTTAATGAAAATGCTCTTTGTATAATATTAGGTTAAAAGAGGAAAGAAGACTAGCAGGAAAGACATCAAAATAATAACAGCTATCTCTGGAGGGAAACCATGGATGATTTGTTTTCTTTACACTTTTCCATATTTTTCAAAATTCTCTTCAAATGAAGATTTATTCCTCTCTATATTTTTTAATGATTTTATTTATTTATTTGAGGGGGAAGAGAGAGAGAGCGCGAGAGCAGGGTGAGGGAGAAGCAGACTCCCCACTGGGCAGGGAGCCCAAAGCAGGTTCAATCCCAGCCTGAGCCAAAGACAGACGCCCAACTGAATGAACCATCCAGGCGCCCCTATTACTCTATATTTTTTAAAACTGTCTTAAAGAAGGAAAAATACACTTTCTCGGCCCTTCCTTTGGGTTCAACATTAATGTTGCACCATTAATTGGGTGATGTCCCTAAAAAGGGGCAACTCAGAAAACCTGGCATCTTTTTTTTTTTTTTTGCTTCAATCAGTCATGTTAAATTTTGTGTCTAAATGGCTGTTTGTGAGGTCCCACAATACTGAATAGCTTTAATACTAACTAATTTAACACTATGAACAGGTTGGAAACATTGCTGAAGGCAGATATAAAAATAATGCAAAGAAATACTGTATATAAAGCAATTAGCCCCAAAGACACTCAGTAAATGGTACTTTAAAAATAAGGTATTCATGGGGCACCTGGGTGGCTCAGTAGTTAAGCGGCTGCCTTTGGCTCAGGGCATGATCCCAGAGTCCTGGGATCAAGCCCCGCATCAGGCTCCCCGCTCAGGGGGCAGCCTGCTTCTCCCTCTGTCCCTTTCCCCCCTCTTATGTTCTGTCTCTCTCAAATAAAATAAATAAAATCTTTAAAAAAATTAGGTATTCACAATTAGTAGGGAATAGAGATGTCTCATTACCAAATGAGAACTAAAATAAGCAACTGCATTGCTTTGAGACTGGCATTCAATAGGAACAAGCAACAACAGGCATTCAAGAGTAAAGCCAGGAATAAGTTTGTAAAACAAATAAATACCAACAAATATCATACCTGTTAACATAAATGGATCAATCTTTTTAAAAAGAGTAACAAGATGCACTGGCAGTTTGCTTTTTATGCCATTGATTAGATGTTGATTTATGTTTACTTTTCAATACTATGCCCAGAAGTTATGCTGTAAGGCAAAATTATGTGCATATATGGGATGTTTTCCATTACATTTTAAAGGCTGCATTTGGTAGGATTTTCATTTAGACTAATTTACAAAAAGAATTACACTTAGACTAAATCAATATGGCCTTCTGTAAATTTCAGAACTGACAATTCAAAATAGCCAAGTAACTCAGCGGCCAGCACCACAGGGCTACCCCTGGGAAATCAGGCGCCCTTGATTTTCATTGTCATTTTCACACTCCTGCTCCTTGCCCCCACCTCCCAGCCTCAGCCAGGCTCTTCCAATGCCTGCTTCTGTGGCAGAGCCCAGGCAGCACCAAGGGAGAAATTCTTGTCTCTCAGGAGCCATTTAAACCCAAAAGCAGGGACAGGAAATTTCTTCACATGGCAGCTACTCTTGCTCTAGTGTTCCTTTGTTCATTGATGTCTTTTTCTTTCATCTGCTATGGACTCTTCCAACCTGGACCCTGACTTGGACCTCAGAGCTCCTGTGTTGAACTTCTGCATTTTGCAGCTGCTTCTGGCTCTCGTTGACTTGACTTTAGAAATAACTGCCTTTGGTTTGCCTGTCTTGATGCTAATCTTGGCCCATACCGATTTTGAAACCATTATCTATGCCTCAGTTATTAGCCTTTCTGGACCCTCTGCCACCCCCTCCCCACCACCATCACCACCACGTGTGTCTCAGATTCTGACCAGCATGGCTGACTGAAAACCATGTCCCTGATCCTGCCAGCTTCTCTTTGCCCAAGTCCCCAACCCCTGGTTACCAGAATCTGGCAATCAACTATGATTCGAACTCCTTTGGGGATGCCTAGGTCAAATATTGGCCAGAAATTTTTAAAGTATGTGTTTATCATAGCCTGCTTTCTATTTAGCCAGTGTTTATAAATTATTCCAGTGTTTATTTTCCGCTCTGCATCATTCTAAAACTCTCTGGAGAAAAGGTGTTTAGAGACTTAGAAAAGCACCCCCAGGAATGAATAAGATAAGACACTGGATAATCCTCAATCAGGTGACTTTTCACAAAGCAAATTCACCCAAATTTACATTTATGTTTTGATTAGCCAAATATGGAAGTTATTTTGCATGCTCCAAACCCAGGTTATATGAGTAGGAAAAAACCTATCTATCTGTTAGAAAGCTATAAAATTTGACCATGGCTAAATGAGAGTTGCCATCTTTCTCAATAATTCCAGAATCACAAAGGATACCCAAACTAGTAGCAGACCAAAGAGAGGCATATGAAAGAGAACAACATATCTTCATTTAAAAAAAAAAACAAAAACTTATTCCAGGATGCCTGGGTGGCTCAGTCGGTTAAGCATCTGCCTTCAGCTCAGGTCATGATCCCACGGTCCTGGGATCGAGTCCCACATTGGGCTCCCTGCTCAGCAGAAAGCCTGCTTCTCCCTCTGTTGCTTTCCCTGCTTGTGCTCTCTGTCTCTTTCTCTCTGACAAATAAATAAAATCTTTAAAAAATAAATAAATAAAAATAAAAAACGTATTCCTTTAGGAATGTAAATTTGGTGACAATATTTACATGTAGACCAGCTGATTTTATTTAGTGTTCAACTTAACAAGAGTGACTAGTTTCAGGGCCGGGGGAAATGTCCTATTATTCACCTGCCACACCTCTACTAGCTACTTTAACAACAGATTGCACTTTCAGTCTCTGTTTTCAGCCACTCAGCCCAACATGCCCTCCCATCCACTTGGCACTGTGTAGTCCAGCCTCGGACACAAGTTCTCTGTGAAGGTGATGAGTGTGGAGTACAGACACTGAGCTCACATAGTAACCATGAGTACACATAGATCACTGTGGCCAGGGAAGGAGAGAATGCCAGAACTAGAAGCCATCAGCAACTCAAAACATGAAGAGGGACAAGAAATCACATTAAGAGGAAGGGCGAGGAGGAGACATTACATGTGCCCATCCACACAAAAGTATCTCCCTCCTCATTGGTGGCTGAGATGAGAGTTAGGTTTTCAGACCTGGGTGGCTTGTGAGCTCTGTACATGGTCTAAATTTTGGCAAACAGAATAATACTGGAAAATCAAGTTTCGTGACCACCTCTGTTGGCTAGAATTACTGCATTTTTCCAGTCTTCTAGATAATAAAAAGAAACCTCAAATGGGGAAGTTCTCAAGGTATTTTACTTCCTTTTCTGCTTCTAAGGTTAGTTTTATAACCTGGGAATGGCAATTTCATCGCCCCTTAATTCAATATAAAAGTTGAGAGGTTAAAAACATTATGTTTCAGGGGCACTTGGGTGGCTCAGTTGGTTAAGAGTCCAACTGTTGATTTCGGCTCAGGTCATGATCTCAGGGTTGTAAGATCAAGTCCCACATTGGGCTCCACGCTGGGCATGGAACCTGCTTGATTTTCTCTCTCCCTCTCCCTCTGCCCCACCCCCCTAAAAAAAAAGCAAAAAAACAAAACAAAAAAAACACATTATGTTTCAATTCACATAACTCGGCAATAAAAGATGGCTTCAACAGTGAACATTTTAGGTAATAATTTAACCCAATCATCTGTTCTAAATTAAACAGCATTAGTGACAAAAGGTTTTTAAGACAATTAGATGGAAACTCTGGAGTAACTGAATTGTAAGACAACATATTTATCTCTGGAGGTTGCCATGTAACTCTCATCTTTCCCCAGTAAGTTCTGGAATAGACAGCAGGGATCTGGGCATCCCTTGGTACACTGCTGAGCCATCCCAAGTGATGGTCACTGTGAGGTCCTGATGTAAATGTGCAGATGAGGGCAGCACAGTGTATCACAGGCCAGGGACAAGAAGAAATGATTAAATACCATCAATCAATGTGGCTCCCACCTGGGCCCTGAAGAAGTTCTGGTAAAGCCAGTGTGTTTATAACATGTTCACTAACATTACCAGATTCCTATTCTCTCCGTATTGGTTTTATAAAACTGAGAAGAACACCTGATTTTATAGACCTTTCCAAAATATCAATTTTATATTTTTAAGTCAAAATTAATTTAAGACGATCCTCAAAATAGAATAATGTCTAAACCTGTTCATTAATGGAAAGTCCATTTAAGCTTTCAGCTTTGCAATTCCAAGTTAAATGCTGATTTTGAAACATCACTGGCAAATCTGAAAGTAAAATAAGAAAAAGTGAAGCAATGGAAAATTTTCCCTGGCTGACAGTATTGAACAGAAGGTATTTCCAACCCTCAACATGTGTTTTAGAGCTTTCTTTTATGAGGAAGAGAGATCATTACACTACTGTCATGGAGAGCACTTCATAAGGAAAATAAATCTCTCTAGAAATAAGTTCTCTTTGCATTTACATTTTTAAAAGAAATACGAGCATCTTAAAGGTGCAATTCCAACCTAACACTCTCCTTATGTAGATACTTTGAAGAGTATTATCTGCTCTGGAAACAGACCATTAAATCCATTTTCCCAGCAGAGACTGCAACATGAATTACTGATTGATTATTCATCTAAAATGAAATTATCATTAAATGGTAGAATGTGATCTAGATGCTTATTATATCTGTGGCATTCCAAATCCAAACAGTATAAAAAAAAGAAACGATAAGCACAATTTTTTTCTTTAATTTAGATTATCAGCCTTCTCTCATTTATAGTAAATGAGGTATTAAGTTAGCTAAAAGTACAGATGCTTTGAGGAAAAGAAATTTCACAAAAGTTTTCTGTATAAAAAGTTTTTAAGTGGAAAAACGGTACCATGGTAAAATTTTTAAAAAGGCAGGGAAAGGGGCATCATAACTACTAATTGCTAAAAATCAATTAGAAATTAAACCCATACCTGTTTTTTCAGATAATTACAATTTAATTTTTCCTCAAACTATAAAAAATTTTGAATGTTTTATTTTCTGTGACTTCAGAGCAATAGCAATTTAAAATCTGAATCATAAATGTGTTTCCCTCATTCATTATAGGAAATAAAATATTTAACATTTACTTCGGTACCACACAAACCTTTGATGATATCATATAAGCAGGAATATCAACCTTGTTGAGTATTTGCCAATTATCTGACTGAGCAAAACTAATACCCACCCTCTTAGGAGCATGGAGCCAAATAGATGCTTCCAAGAACTTATATTATATACGGGAAATATGACCTGGAGGAATCTGGCATGAAGCCTTTCCTCTTCAGGGCTTTTCCTTTGGAGACACTCTGCTAGGATTTAGTTACAAAATTTCCCCTTTGGTAAACACTGGGAACCTGAGAGGAAATAACAAAATCGAGTGCTGCTATGTGCAGGATAAACATGATCAATTTTGAAGGCACAGCATCACTAACTTTCAAAAGATATCATTACAAGAACATAAATAAAACTGACAGGTTTAACCAATTACTTACCCCTCTCTCTGGTAGTGTTTTGTTGGTGGTGGTTTGTTTGAAGAAAGGGAAGAAGCAGCAATGTCCACAATAGCCAAATTATGGAAAGAGACTAGATGTCCATCAACAGATGAAAGGATAAAGAAGATGTGGTATATATATACAATGGAATATTATGCAGCCATCAAAAAAATGAAATCTTGCCATCTGCAACGACGTGGATAGAACTAGAGGGTATGCTAAGCGAAATAAGTCAATCAGAGAAAGACAAGTATCATATGATCTCACTGATATGAAGAATTTGAGAAACAAGACAGAGGATCATAGGGGAAGGGAAGGAAAAATGAAACAAGATGAAACCAGAGAGGGAGACAAATCATAAGAGACTCTTAATCTCAGGAAACAAACTGAGGGTTGCTGGAGTGGAGGGGGGTGGGAGGGATGGGTGGCTGGGTGATGGACATTGGGCAGGGTATGTGCTATGGTGAGTGCTGTGAATGGTGTAATGAATCACAGACTTGTACCCCTGAAACAAATAATACATTATATGCTAATAAAAAAAATGAAGAAAGAATTGAGTCACATCTTGCTCTCTAGTGCCTTTATTTTATTCCGCCCTATGCAATAAAGAAATAAACAAGAAATAAAACCATTTTTTAAAAAAACCTGTATTTTAAGATTAAACAATGCCTTCTATATGCATTATGCTCCCAACTCTATCAACAGAAAGTAAAGTCAAATTTTTGTTCCTACAAATCTACCTGTCTCTACAAGCTCCCCAATCTTCGCTCCTTCACCAGCCATACACGGGAAGCTTATATCTACTATCCTAGCACATTTCCTCACACTCTTCCTCTTCATCCCGGCTTCCTGCTTTGAGTCTGTGGTTGAGAAACCCAGATATGTTACTACATTTGGATGTAACAGTCCATACATTGATAAGTTTTTGTAAAATGCTTTCTACTTTATGATCTGTGAATAATTCGATGGAATAAGATAGATATAAATGCATGAAGCTGATCTCTCGACACATGTATGGTTATTTTAAAATTTCTGTAAATCATTTCTTTCCAAACAGTTTGTAAACCACTCATAGGTCCACCTAATTTGTTCTCAAAATACAAATTAATCCTTTGCTTGCTAGTCATAAATAGGTATCTCCATATGGCCCATTATCTCAAGCCAACTGAATTAATAATTACTGTAGACAAACTCTGTCTAGAGTAGACAAACCATTCTTTGGTTTCATGAATAACAAATTAGGAAGACATGACTCTAACATCAAAGAACTCAGTTTAGTGGAAAGTCAGTGACACAAATTTAAAAAAATTATAAAACAGTGTTGGTGAATAATGGAATGAAAGCATGTACATGGTACAGAAAAGGGCACGAAAGAAGTTTTTGTCAGTTTTCTGAGACTCTTTCAAAGGTCAGCCCGCTGAAAATATGCATATTCTTCCCCAAACCTACCATGGTGTGTGCAATATTGACAATGACAGTTATTCACTTGGAAAAATGATTTATATCCAGAAAGCCCACATACCATTTAGGTGTTACTTGGAAAATCATGATTCCTTGGGGTGCCTGGGTGGCTCAGTCAGTCAAGTGTCCAACTCTTGGTTTTGGCTCAGGTCACGATCTCTGGGTCCTGGGACTGAGCCCCACATAGGGCTCTGCACTCAGTGTGGAGCCTGCTTCAAATTCTTTATCCCTCGCCCTCTGCCCCTCCCCACGTGCATGCTCTCTCTCAAATAAATAAAGTCTTTAAAAAAAAAAATCATGATTCCTTAACAGCTTTTGTCACCTTAGCAGAGATTTATTTGCACCAAAAAAGCGAGGGAGGGTGGGGGTGCGAGACATGGGGCACCTGGGTGGCTCAGTCAGTTGAGCATCCAACTTTTGCTTTCAGCTCAGGTCAGGATCTCAGGGTCATGAGATTGAACCCTGTGTCAGGATCCGCACTCAGTGAAGAGTCTGCTTGAGATTCTCCTTCTCCCCCACCCCCCCCCACTCATGCACTCACACACGTGCACTCTCTCTCTCTCTCTCAAATAAATAAATCTTTTTTTTAAAAGGGGGGACACAAAATATGTGTGTGTGTTGGTGAGAAGATAATTAGTTTAGTTCATGGAACACAGCCCATCAAGAACTAGCTCAGATGGGACATATACTGAAGGACCTAGAGAGCTGACCAGTATCGTGAGGGCAAGAGCTAACAGCAACTAGGGCTTACCCTGACCAGACTTATTAAAAATAGGGTTAATACTCACTGTTTCTCCTAATTAGTAACTAAAACGAGGTCACTAATTAATCAGTTAACAGGCAATTTTATTAGACACATTTCTCCCTGTTTGTGTTTTTATAATACAGTCTTTGGAATCAAATTAAGACCACCTTCCTCTTTCTAAGATTGATTTAGGATTTCCTCATGCCCTACTGCCAGAAAGCCAAGATGCAAATGTAGGAAGGAAAGAGAGTGAAAATTGAGGTTTCTGATGCTGATGCTTAGGTAGGTGGTAGCTGATTTTCCTTCTGCCTTTCCCATGCAGGATTGCTTTAGACTGCTAATACCATATTTATGTGTTATCTGTTCTTTTTAGACAGATCACCAATTCCTTCTCCAGTTACAGAACAGCTGGTGCTAGCTACCATCCTCTACCAATCTTTCTTTAACTAACTCCATCAGTTTTCTTTCCATCCCTGCCTTAAGCAAATGAGGAAAAAATGAAAACTTCTAAGAGTTTAAAAGAGTAAAGTTCAAGAGAGGCCAATGGGTGAGCATCATTAACTATCAATAAAACTTAAGGCAAAAATTGGGCTTTAAATTTGTCTTCCATTCCCCTACATTCTCACTACATGAAGATTAATTGAAGAATGATTTTCATTTCCACACCATGTTCACATTGTGCGTATCTCTGAATGGTAATTACAACACAACTGTTGCTACAATCTACAATGTTTTCTTCTAACTGACAAAAGAAAATGTAGGGAGGTTCTTAAAAGAGAAGTTTATTGGGGCACCCAGGTGGCTGTTTGTGAAGTGCCAACTCAGTTTTGGCTCAGGTCAGCATCGAGCCCCGCATAGGGCTCCATGCTCAGCTCAGGGTCTACTTGAGATTCTCTCTCTCTCTCCCTCTCCCTTTGCCCTCCCCCTGCTCACACTCTCTCTCTCTAAAATAAAAAAAGAGAAGTTTATTAATAATAAAAATAGCACAATTATATACATGAGAAAAGAAAGACTTTTATATAAAGATTTTTACATTTTTATTTCTAATTAGCGAAGATTAAGACTAGAGCATTTCAAGAAAGCAGTACAGTAACATGAACTTACCTGATCTATACTTTAGGTAAAATGTTATAAATAAGATGAAAAAGAAGAATCTTTCATTATCCATACCCCATACTGAATATATATTATGGCATATACACAATCGCTTCAGAATCATCATAATTCTGACACATAAATAATTATGCCTTTATTCTCTAATACCACGTTTACTTTTTTCCTATTTATACCCTTAATAGCTAAAGAAATAATTAAATGTAAGTGAGAAAAAGAAAAGCCAGAATGAGGGATCATTTAGTCTAGGTTATAGCTGTAAATTTCATAGTGGAGCATTTTAATCTGTGTTTAACTACCCTGAGGAGGGTGGTTTAACCTGCATCTTATTAATTCATAGTAGCGTAAGATTTTATAAAATGCATTAGTCAAAAAAATTCCCAGGCAGATTCTTTACATCATCAATTACTTTCTGGTACCCTCCCACCTTACCTCCTCCAGCCAGGATCTTTTGTGTAACAAAATGCAATTGATTTGAGGATTGTGCCTTTCACACTGTTTTTCTGCATTTATTACATGCTGGGGAATACAATGAGCTATGCTCCATTATTCATCACAGCTGGATTGTAAATGAGGAAGGCTGGTCCCACCCATTCCTACAGGGAATTGTTAGAGACATTTTAGAAAGAAAAAAAAAACTGACCCATATTTTTCTTGGTTAAAACATCTCATTTAATAAAGATAAGTTATTCTCCTAAATCAGCTATTTCCTTACGGAGTAAATATGTTGCCTTTTCTTCCCATTTCAAAATAAAAATGCAATTCACAGACTGATAGATGTCAGAGTATCCATTATTGAAAACATGGAAATGATACAATGAAACCAGCTGCCTAAAAATCATGAAATGGAAGGCAAACTTATAAAACAAGCATAACTAAATCAGGTATCCTTTGAGCCAACATATTTTTAAAGCCTACAAAAAGTACTTGTGAAGTTTCCATCTTTTTGTCAGAAGTACTATTGGGGCACCTGGGTGGCTCAGTCATTAAGCATCTGCCTTCGGCTCAGGTCATGATCCCAGGGTCCTGGGATCGAGCCCCACATCGAGCCCTACATTGGGCTCCCTGCTCTCCCTCTCTCACTCCCCCCTACTTGTGTTCCCTCTCTCGCTGTGTCTCTCTCTGTCAGATAAATAAATAAAATCTTTAAAAAAAAAAGAAGTACTATTAAGTCAGGTTGTTCAACTACATTATAATTCACTATGTGGTAACAAAGGGGAGAGATAGGGGGAGCCGCCAACCCATAGTAACTAGATACTGGAGAAGAAAAAACAAAGAAGTGGGAATAAAACCAGGTAAAACCTACACTTGTTTTATTAAGTAGTAAATGGGACTTTAGGGCACATAAATGTGAACAAATACTCTTAAAATATTGCCATGGTGAGCGCTGTGAATTGTGCAAGACTGCTGAATCACAGATCTGTACCTCTGAAATAAATAATACATTATATGTTTAAAAAAAAAAAAAAGAAGAAGATTGCAGGAGGGGAAGAATGAAGGGGGGGAAATCGGAGGGGGAGATGAACCACGAGAGACTCTGGACTCTGAGAAACAAACTGAGGGTTCTAGAGGGGAGGGGGGTGGGGGGATGGGTTAGCCTGATGATGGGTATTAAAGAGGGCACGTATTGCATGGAGCACTGGGTGTTATATGCAAACAATGAATCATGGAACACTACATCAAAAACTAATGATGTAATGTATGGTGATTAACATAACATAATAATAAAAAAAATAAAAAGAAAAGAAAAAAAAAACATTGCCATGGTAGAAACTGAGTCTTATTTATCAAATAAATTCCCCTTCATCCAGACCCATGAAAACAGTAATGTGTATGTACACTCAGTTATAAAGGCTATATGTACAAGGCTCCAAAGCACTTTTTGAATCCAAAAAAAGTGTGAGTTATTCACCATGCACTTTTAGTGCTAACTGCATTTAATTGTTTTCAAATACGGTGATATTTTTATTAAATACTCTATTACTAGGTTAATGAGAATGTTCCAATAATCACACAACCTAAAGGAGAGTTTAGCCCTTATACTTTTACATGAATATGCCATTAAATTGCCTCAGGGAAAGCTCTTTTAAAAAGAAGCTCTTCCAGTGTCCTCTGCCATCAGAGCAATAGCTCCTTTAGCCCTCTGGATCTTCACCGTGGAAACTGCATTCTCTGATCTTTCCCACTGTGGTTCAGCTATATAAGAGTAGGGCAAAAGTCGTTATTCCTGGACTGAGGCCTCCAAGTCTCTCCCTGAGAGTGTGGGAATTGCCTTATTCTTCTATTTAATAGGTGTGGAGTAGACATTCATGTAGGGCTGAATGATTTGTTCTTGCACAAAAAGGTCATATAAAAGGGAATCAGAGACAAAGACATGTCAGAATTCTCAAATTCCCACTTTACTGCTTGGCTTCTGGAAAACAACGATCCTTCTTTAGCTCTTTTAATTTGTGCTTCTCCTAACTGTTCCATGTGGTGACTTGTCCACAGTTTCCTTTTATGCCCATCTAGATAGAACTCTGCCAGCAAGCAGACATTCAAATGGTTGCATTCTAGGGTTAATGTATGATAAAAACAAATCTTTACATTTAACACATATAAGTTTAGGAAAAAAATTTAAAACAGAAAAAAGTTAAATCTTTGGAAGTTTTAGAAATAAAATTAAACATTTAGTAGTGGCAAATATCATTAACATTTATAATGTTTTAAAGATAATCATCAATTCCTTTTAAATGAGCCCAGTAGAAAATGTCCCAGCAGTGGCTTGTATCTACACTGAACTTGTAGAAAATCCATTAAGTGAGTAGGAAATGAAAAGAAATACCGAGATATGGGAACCTTCATACAAACACATACCATGCGTACTTTGCAAACTACCTGGATATCTTCTAGACTTTCAATAGCTTTACTGTGCCATTTACTCAGAGATTTAGTTTTGGGTGCCTCTATAATGAGTGACATCGGCAATCATCAAGTTAAAAAAAAAACAAGTGAACCAAGTATTTTATCTTATAGTCAATCTATCCTGGTTAGTTCTATCTGGTCAGAAAGAAATCGAAATGTTCAAGATTGTCTTTGGCAAACATGAAGACATCTAACATAAAATAACTATATCAATAATAAGCTATTTTTATATGCAATTTGATATTAAAAGTGAAGATTATTTGGCCCTCTCCTTGCCCCCTCCAAAGCTACCCATTCGAAAACATACTAGAGAGAAAGAGGAAAACTTCCATTTTCAACTAAGATTTATATAATATGTGGACATTTCCTACCTATATAATTTTTAAAAATTTTTAATTGCAATAAAATTCCTGTCATGTTTCATGTAAGCAGGAATGAATTTAGAAACGAGCTACTACATAAAGGAGAAGCAATGTAAACAAGCTAACCTACACTATGTGAGGTAGTTGGTGCTGCTTTCCAAATTAATATACCAGGAACTAGAGAAGATCCAGGACTTGCGTAGGACAACATGAGAGAGCAGACGAAGAGTCAGGGAGCCCATTAGCTCGACTCAGTCCACCCACCAATCGGCAAAGTATATTCTCAGTGCCAGGGCCTTGACCCAGTGCCCACTCCCTCCCTGTCCACATGATTAAATTCATCTGCAGTCTAACGGGAACCCATTAAACATTATACATATGTATTGTCCTTGACAACTAAAAAAAAGGATACTGACATACTTAACAAAAATGTGGTCTTGATTCACATGCTCAGGAAATTCAAAACTCTGGTAGAAAAATGACAAGCCTGACTCTATACTACAGCAAAAAGGTGGTTTTTTCTTCAGCAGTCTAATTGCCAAAAAAACAATATTTTTTATTTAGATGAGTGTCTGACTACAAACTCTATTAAAACTACTTCAAAGGCTTCTCATTCCACCTAACAATAACAAACATGCTACAAAATATTCACTTACTAAACCTGCCTTCTCCTGTAAGAATCTCGCCTTATCTTCCTCCAGGAAAACCTGAGCCACAGTTACTCAGACACATCTTCAGAGATTCAGAAGCAGACAGCAAATGCAGCCTGAACTCCCAGGCCATTTTTCCCTTGTAGAATACTTTCCAGAACTCATACAGTTTTCAGTTTCTTTAAATACAGCTTTTGGTCTTTGTAGGTATAAAAACTGTCACATCTCTTACTACATTCTGAAATTTAGGCTAGAAAAAAAATTTGGTCCCCAAACTTAGTTTTTTAAGTGAAAATTCTTCTTCCAACAGAGTTCATAATCCAGGTTAATTATATGACATAGGTAGGAAGTGATCTCCATCTTCTCTAGGCTTCTGGTCAGTTTCAAAATACAAGTTTTGATTAAAGTTCTTCCCTTCCGTAAAAAAAAAGAAAAAAGAAAGAAAGAAAAGAATTAATGGAAAAGGCAAGGATGCCCTAAAATGCACTTTTGTTGTAATACATCACCAAGCTATGTTCCTAAGATCACCAACACTTTCTATTTTCTTTCTTGGCAGGGAAGTTGTCCTGTGCTTTGCTGAATTAAAAAAACAAACAAGACAAACAAAAACAAGAAAAGAAACTCCACTCTGTCAAGACCATGTCATGCTTTTATGAATTCTAAATCAAGCCTACTAACATTTTCTTGGGCTACTCATAGACGAAAATGCTGAGACTAAGTGAAATTGAAAATGTCATATGGACTGCATACCTAACATTTTTTCAATGCTGTCTTCCCTCAGTGAACATCCTTCTTAGGGTTACAGTGTCTGTGTGGACTTTCTTTTGTTTCACTGGATCTTCTTGTTTAAATCTTCTTTATTACATGGATTTATTTATTTATTTTATTTTTTGTATATTTCAATGGCAGTTACCATAAGGAACTGTAGCATGTAGTTAATCTGTGTGTCCCTAATTAGGCTCTCCTGAATCCTTTCTTTGGATGTCTTAGTCTAGGTGAAATGCATTTTTAATTTGGGGAACACATTCAAGCAGGTGGCTCTAAGGGGCTTAGAAAGAGTCTTAGGAAACATCACTCATGTTCTTTCTATTGGATAACACTGAAATGAAGCCACAGGTCATCTGCTGGCTGGAGATGCAGGGAGGAGTAGGAGACCTGGTCTTCAAAAGGCAGACTCCCAGTATTACTGCTCTAACAGCATTCAGCAAGGTTGACAGCACCTCCCATGGACCAAGTCAGATGTTCAGAGATTTTTAAAGGAGTCTCCACCATGTACTTGGAATTTAAAAAGCATCTTCTTCAGGGGCGCCTGGGTGGCTCAGTCGTTAAGCATCTGCCTTCGGCTCAGGTCATGATCCCAGTGTGCTGGGATCGAGCCCTGCGTCAGGCTCCCTGCTCCGCACGGAGTCTGCTTCTCCCTCTCCCACTCCCCCTGCTTGTGTTCCCTCTCTCGCTGTGTCTCTCTCTGTCAAATAAATAAATAAAATCTTAAAAAAAAAAAAAAAAAAAAGCATCTTCTTCAGTTTCCTTAGGTTCCAATTAATCAGAGAAGAACCATGAGTGAGGGGCTGCCTATCGGAACAAAGGGATTCAGAGCAATGGGGCAGTGGCTCCCATCAGAGCCATGTGTGATCATGACCCTTCATCAATTTCTTCTGCAAGCATGCAGGAATTGCTCTGGTTTTTCTCTTCTAAAAGCCAGGTGAAGATATCTGGTGTCAGTGGAACCCATCCATGATGAAGTACCTTTTTGAGGGCAGCAGGACCAAATATCAAAGCCAAATTATATCTCACCCAATATACTCAATTAATGTCCATAATGGTCTCTTTACAAGATAGTTTATTTTTGTAACCTAAGTCTGGTTATGGATTCTGGGGAACAAAGAAAAATAGTTACAGACACTTGCCCAAAATGCATGCTGAGAAAAGCAAATGGAAAGAGAGTGAAATGTAAGATGAACTTGATAAAGGCAAGAGATACACCTTAATGAGATTTGTGTAATTCAAAGCATACTGACAAGTGTCTACAAAGATGGAAATGGAAGGATACATCAAAATATGTGAGGATTTATGGCTCAAGTGCTTTTCATAGGAACTGTCTATGAAAAAGATTGTATAGCATTAATCATAGGTGATAACTGTGGTGAAAGAGAGAAAATATGGCACAGTCCAGGAATCTCTAGGCCAGAACAGATAGTGTCTTAGTTTTAAATCTTCTTTGCCATTTGCTATCATTATGGTCTTAAGTCCCTTCGTCTCTCTGAGGTTTCCTCTCCTCATTTATAAAATATACAGGGGCGCCTGGGTGGCTCAGTCGGTTAAGCATCTGCCTTCAGCTCAGGTCATGATCCCGGGGTCCTGGGATTGAGCCCCATATTGGGTTCCCTGCTGAGCGGGGAGTCTGCTTCTCCCTCTGCCCCTCCCCCATCTCATGTGCGCTCTCTCCCTCCCTCCCTGCCTCCCTCTCTCTCTCAAATAAACCAATAAAATCTTTTTTAAAATTTAAATACAAAACATTCAACTTAAAAAGCCATTATGAAGAATAAATGAAGTAATCTGTGTGGAAGCATATGAACTGTAAAGAACTCAACAAACATTGGTTATCACCAGAACCCATGCCATGTGGACGGGAATTATGTACTCACGCTAGTGCTTCTACTCTAAGGCACCCTGTTAGGAACCTGAGGAGGAGGCTGTAGCAAAAGCTTACATTTGATGTTCTCTCACAAAAGCTACAAATTCAGGATCACTGGCATACAGCTCCAATATTCTCATTCTTTCTTGAATTTCCTTAGAAAAGAAAAAGAGACCATACATTGTATTAGAAAAACCTTCTGGGCTATTCAGGGGAGAGCTATAGGAAAGAATGGCCTTTTCAGAGAAATGGGAGGTTTGGATATTGCAGGAATCACTCTGAAAAACCCAGACATATATTCCTAAGGAAGGGAGGGAGGAGAGAGAAAGCATTTGCTAATAATGGAAAAAGAAACCACTAGGTGGAAAATGAGGTACAGCTCAGAATTATATACCTTCTGCGTACCACATTGCCTGGGAGATATCATGAGGAAAAAAAAACTGATAATGAAATATTTTTCATCCTTTCTTGAAGCCCATGTACATGCACGTGCATGCATGTGTGCATGCACACACACACGCGTGCACACACGAGTGCACACACACGCATGCACACACGCGTGCACACACACACACACCAGCAGCAGCAGCAGAGCAGCAACAAAAAAAGCAAAGTCTCCTACCTCACTGGAAAGCTCACTGTTCTCATACATTTGCCTGATTTCTTCCCTGCTCAGACCACCAATCATCTCTCCACCTGCAGAACTAGAGAAGGGGTGCTGAGGATAGGGTTTCTCATGCTGCTTGGGTCCGGCCACATGGCTTTCATACACAGGATTGTATTTAATAGCATTTTCAATGGATGCAAGGCTGTCGGGCTGCCTGCTGGAGTCACAAAAAAAAAAAAAGTATGGTTGGTTCAGGTTCTTCAGATGCTCAACTACTTAGAAGACTGTTTACCTGCAGCAAGATTTCTGTTGGGCAAGAAAAAGAGGTGGACTGGATACAAATGTGGGAAGGTGACTATGAAAAATCCAGATCAGGTGTTATCATGATCATCTCCCCAACTACATGGCAAGTACACTATGGAATTACTGTTTCATGTCTCATTCATCTTTATTTGCCCCACAATGATTATCAATAAATGTTGATGGGGAAATATGTCTGTCAATAGATAGTATTTCATTAAATGAATATGGCTCTATCATTCCCAGAGTATGCAAATCAAAATCAGTATGTAACCGTGTAACCGCACAGAGAATCTGATAGAAAATATATAGGGAGACCTCGGTGAAATTCAATTCAGATCTACAAATATTTACTGAGCATTGATTACATGCCTAGGATTATCCTCGATGCTGATGACACAAAGAGTTTGTTGGAACCCTGAATGAGATTACACTCTAATGCAAAGTCAGAGTCAATAAAAAGTGTAAGAACAATGATGAAAGTATATCCTGGGTGCTGTAGGACCTAGGAGAGGTGACTCCTTAGCCACGCCAGAGGGTGAGGGAAGGTAACCTGAACCCGAAGCATAGCTCTTATAGACTCTAGAAGCACAGAAGCAGAGTACAAACAGGGATCACAAACACATAATAACTAAAAAGTCTTTGAATCCCTAGCCTACTAAGTTGAGCAGGTTTTATTTCCCCCATTAATGAAGCTACTAAACAGAGAACCAGATTTCAGTTCTTGTCAGATTCTTACCCAGATTTAAAATCTAGCTAATTACAGGGCACCTGGATGGCTCAGTCATTTGAGTCTCTGACCCTTGGTTTCAGCTCAGGTCATGATCTCATGGGTGGTGAGATCAAGCCCCACAGCGGTCTCTGTGCTCAGCGGGGAGTCTGTTTAAGGATTCTCTCCCTCTGCTCCTCTACCCAGTCACACACGCGTGCATGCACGTTCTCTCTCAAATAAATAAATAAATCTTTTTTTAAAAATAAATAAATAAATAAATTGAAATCTGGCTAATTACACTGGAATGAGCCAAAAGGGACAAATTAACAGATCTGGTCCTTACACAAGGGCCTCACCTCATGTCCATCATACTTCTAACCATTCCCCATCACAAAACAAGCATTTTGACCACATTCAACGATGCCATTCCTTCAGTGTGCCCATTGAGATTCATGGATGCCTCCCTGACTTTGCTCATGCTCATTCAATTAGCCACCCCCAGAGCAAACATCTACTCTTGTGTCCAGCTAAATATTATAACCATCATTAAAACTTCTAAGACTCTCTTCCCAGGCAAAACAAATTTATCACTCATCTTATTCATACTGCTGCTTATGTTTGTTTCCAATCTGACATCCTTTAAGGACAGGGACCATGTTTTTATTCAACTTTATAGCTCTCCCCCACCCAGATCCTTATCCAATATTTGGGATATAATAAGTACAAAATAAATGAGTAAAAGGAACACTTTATTCCATTACAGAGCAATTTTTCTTATTTACCTGATGGGCCTCTCTATTTCTCTCCTAACATAATGAGCCTGAAGAGTCCTGACAAGGAAGAAGACAAGAGCCGAAGAGATGAGGACAAGTCCAACCACGGAGGCAATGGTGATGCCTATGACCAAGGGCTCAGACACAAACTCCTCACAGTGTTCACCTCGGTACCACCAGTTCTCACCCACCCGGCATCTGTAATGAGAAGTGACAAAGTCTAAAAACAGAATCACTGTGTTGAAAACAACAGTGGCAGAACCTTCAGCGGGACTGGGGAAAGGTAGCATAATACATGCTGACCAAGTGAAGCTTCAGTAAAGAAGTGAACATAGAGGGGCGCCTGGGTGGCTCAGTTAAGCGTCTGCCTTCAGCTCAGGTCATGATCCCAGGGTCCTGGGATCGAGTCCGCATCAGGCTCTCTGCTCAGTGGGGAACCTGCTTCTCCCTCTCCCTCTGCCTACTTGTGATCTCTCTCTGTCTGTCAAATAAATAAAATCTTTAAAAATAATAATAATAATTTTTTAAAAAAAAGAAGTGAACATAACAGGTTCAATGATCACACAATTTAAGGTTGTGATTAGTGCCTGGTACAGACCCAGTAGGTCCTCCCTGACTATTTGTAAATGACTACATAAAAGACTGACTAGACTTAAAGTGTTCTATTTAACTTCCTTATTTATAATTAACAAAAAAACAGACCTAGGAAGGAAATTGACTGAGATCACACAATTAGTCAGCAACAGATCTGGGTCTAGAACCCAGGTCTCCAGACTCCTAGTGTCCTTTCACCACACTGCATAGATGTTCCCTACCCCCCAGGCTCCAGACTTGTGCAAAAGTGTCTTCAATTCCAACAGCAGCAAGGAAATGACTGCTTTTCAAAATATTATTAATTTCTCTGAAAATCAAAAGACTATTTTTCTTCCAAGTTTTCTAGCTGAACTTTATACTTTTTCACACAGAAGAGTCTGGATCATTCCCCCCTATATCCTCTGTGTCTGGCATCTATAACATTTGCCCATCTTGACATTCATAAACCATCCTCTTATTCATTTTTCTCTGCTTATTCTCAGCATTCTCTCCTTTTACACCCACGTGACTAGTTATTGTGTGGTTCAGAAGTTGATTTGTTCTGTTTTGTTCAAGGAAAATGAGCAGGGGAAAATGGTTAGGCTACCTGAATCTGCTCATCTGTCTAATGGAGTTTCTTTGGTTCTGCCTTGTTAAAAAATGGATCTTAGGTACTTAAAATATATTTGTCACAATTTCAAAGACTTTAAATACTTGCTTTTCTTTATTTTCGAACACTCAGTAGGACCAAGGGAAAGCCACAGGCATTAAGAACATATCCAAGTAGACAACAAAGTTTCAGTGTGAAGTATTACTCTTAGCCTAAACCTAATTTGAGCACCAATTGCCTTATCATCACCACTAAGAACCAACACAAAGATCTCCACCTACTCTAATTAAGACACATTTAAATAATGTTTTTCTTACAGCATCTTGAAAGTATAAAATAAAATAACCAATTGAACTGGATATAATTCAGCTCTATTAATTGACCCAGTCTTCACATGAGAACTAGATGGTATCCATCTATTGCCTAGATATAACTTCTATAATAAATTTTTCTGTGATTATCCTAAAGTCATAGGTGTAGACCCATCTTCTTCCGAGGAAGTATTTATAACATTGGGAAACCAAAATCTCTAACTACAACATACCTACAAATGGCCCCATGTCCAGGCATAATGTCACATTTTCCATCATTCAAGCAGAAGTCAGGCTGTAGGTCACAGAGACTCTGACAGGGTAGTTCTTCCACACTCAAGTACCCAGGGTAGCATCTGCACTCTGCTTCTCCAGTCCAAGGGTTGACTAAACACTCAGAAAATTCATTGCATGCCTGAAACTTGCAAGGGTTGGCTTGATCACCTAAAACATAAAAACAAAACAAAACAAAACAAGACAAAAACCTAGAGAATCATACAAGAAAAGGCAAAACATAGGAACTGGGGTGCATGAAGCCCCTCCAGAAACACTTCCCCCACCTTCAAAGTACCAAGGGACAGCCCCCTTCCTGAACCATAAAATACACCATCACCACTTGGATTGAAGAGCTTTTGTCAAATCTCTCTGAAACCCAGAGCCAAAGCACAAAACCCAATGACCTGGGTAAGCTTTTTCATTTAGGGAGCATTTAGACACTTTAAAACCCATGCCATGTAATCGTCAATCTAAATTCAACACAGTTTTCATGTACTATTCATTTGCACCAACCCTAACCTACTATAGGCTACCTCTGTTCTATACATGAAGGTAAATGCCTTATCCCACAGTGAGAACAAATAGGAGACAGAGTCCAGAGAACTGATAGGAGCCTCAGGAGTGGGTATAACACAATCAGAGCAGCTAAGAACATGTGAGATTTGTGGAAGGCAATGTTAGAAAAATAAATCGGCCCTGTACCTCCTCAGGCTATTCCTAATAATATTTTGACTTCAGTAACTTTATTTTTCTTTGATTAGGTAAGAAAAAAATAAAAATTTTAAATAATTAGGATAATAACCAGTCAAAAATGATATAAGACATTGACCATGATGGGTCTTTCATCCCACTTGGTTCCACTATATGTTGTTCACTGGCGAATGGCAATCTGTGAATGGCAAATGATGACATAGATATGAAAGACAGATGAAATAGGTGGAAATAATCCATAGACTCATCTAGATGAAAAAGCATGATGTTCAGCCAAAAGGCTAAGGGGAGTTAAAAAGAAAAAAATAAAGAGTCTCTTTCCAGAGAATCTAATATGGTTTTGAGAATCACTGATTTCCTTGCTACTCTGGAGATTAAAAATACTTTGCACAAAGGCTTTAAGGCAAGAAAAGTTTCTTGAATCTGAGGAAGTAAAAACAAGCTAATCTGACTACAATATGATGAGCAAAGAAGTTAGTTTCATTGGATGACACTGGGGGGGAAATAGGGACCAGACCTTGTGGCTGTTGAACCAGGAAGCCAACTGAAGTATTTCAAGCAGGAAAGTGAAATAATCTGATGTTTTAGGCAGAGCACCCTGGCTGCTGTCTGGGAGAGGGGTAGCGGAGAGGTAGTAGGGAAACTGGTTCAAATGAGGGGTGATGAATGCTTGGCCTAGACTAGCAGCAGTGGAAAAAGAGAAGTACACAGATTTGAGATATATTTAGAATATTCAGAATCAACATAAGTTTGGGGGTAATGGAAACAGGTATCAGAATGGACTTCCCAGGTTTCTGACTTAATTAGCTGAGTGGACATGGCTTTAATTTCTCAAGATGGTGAAGCTGACAGAAGGATTAGATTTAGTTAAAAGAGGGGGAGATATGGAAAACAAGAGCTCATTCTTAGATATCTTAAGTTTGATATACATAGGATACATCCAAATTGAGATCATCAAATACATAGTTAGATTTTGATTCTGGAGCTCAGAAGATTTGCATATAAAAAATGTGGAGAATTACTGACATTTACATAAGACTTACAATAATGGAAATGGGTAAAACAGATTAGGAAAATAATATAGAAGGAAAGAGAGTCCAAAATCATTTGGACTTGGCAACTTAAGAGATGCAGCCAGAGCAGATCCAGTGGATAAGTAAAAGAGAGAGCTAGAGCTAGATGGAATAGGTAGAAAAGGGAATGGGAGGTGAACAAGATAATGCGTGTGAACAACCCTTTTAAAAAGAGAATGATATTGATGTCCTATGAAGAGATCATTTAATAATTAGCAAGATGTGGAGATTTTGCCTGACATAGTACCCTTTTTCCTTCAAGTAATTAATTCACCTTGACTCAGTATAGAAGAAAATACACAAGAATATTCACTGGATTCCACTAAGAAACCATCATAGTATTCAATACCATTACCTGATTCCACATCAAGGGAGTATTTATCAATAGCCAAGTTCATGGTCTGGTAGGCAGTGGTGCAAAAGTCTTCCAGAATCATGTATACAGCATTGTTGACATTAGGAGGGACAGACTTCACGAACTTCATTCGGCTGTTTACCACAATACTGCCATTTCTAAAGTTCAGGATTTCTAAATTCTGGAACCCTGTGAGATTTGACTGGAGATAGGGAACCAGCTACAATAATGAAAAGTAGTCAGTTTATTTACAAGGTTTTGCATTTTGTTCAAAATATACCAACCCCCACCCAAAAAAAACAAGGATGAGCCCCTCCCCCATTTTTCCAAACTGTATTCTATTTACATTATTTAAACTGTTAATCAATAAAAGTATAAATTTTGAATTATTTGAGAGTCAAGAGATTTTCATGGTGATATTTAGGAACCCATGGAACTCAGACAGTTTTAGATAGCCAGGGAGTTTATTCTCTCTGTTTCACTAAAGAATCACAACAGTGAAGGTATCATAAGTACCTACCAAAACACTGGTCTCACAGTAACATGTGAAAAGAAATTTTAAACTTGTTTCAGTCCCATAATTGATGGAATACAATCTTCAGTATCTAAGTTAGTACATCACCCTCATACCATATTTGTGTTTTCCATTTCTTATATCTATCTGTCTTATTGTTTTCCTACCAAAGCTAGGCCATGACACTATTTGTAAATGAAATGTCCACAACAGACCACATTTTCATTGGCTCAGATCTTACGTGTTTAGGGGAAAGAGGGTTAGTTCATACATGATTATTCACTGATGCCCATGTTTCACTTCTAGTGCTTACCAGTTCCAAAAATCTTTGCTCCAGTGCTTTATATTCCAAAGAGTTTTTATTAAACAGATCTTCTGAAAACAGCATGTTTGTCACTCGGAGGCTGAAGAAAACCAACAAAGCTCCTGCAGTCTGGGTATGACTCAAGTCACCTCCTTCCGTGGGCTGCACCACAATAGCCCTCTCTGTGGAGTGAACATTTGTAGACATTTCCACATAACTACCAACCTTGCCATTTTCCTCCGGGATTAGCTCAGGCTGATTGAAATCTGTGCCTGTCCAGTCCAGTTCTAATGAAATATCCTGAACACCCATAATTACTTCATCCTCTAGCAGGGTGGAGCTTGTGGTTGGAGACAATTTGGTAGACTGTGTCATGGAAGATTTCAACCAGAGCTTGTCAGTACTCTGTGGTGTACTTGCCAATGTGTCTCTAGACAATTTCCCTAGGGAAGAAGTTCCTGCCCAAAATACCTCTGATTCTGGCAATATGGTCCCCAAATGTTGCATATCTGGCTTCATTACTGAAACCTCGTTGTCAAACCATTCGTGCTTGGATGACTCTGTAGTTTGTTCCATATCCTCCTTTAGAAATGGTAGCTCTGGTTTATCAGTAGAAGCAGAGATTGCTATAGATGTCAGTAGAAGAGGTGCATTGGTAACTGAGTAATAATCTATGTCAGGTACCTCTGATATTTCCTTGGAGAGAATTAGAGATGCAGATTGAGTTGTGGTCTCTGCAAAGATGGGCATAGTAGGTCCACCAATGAGCTCTTCCTCTGCAAACTTTGTGGATCTATCAAAATGCCCATATTTTAAATAGTCAATACTTTGCCCTGTAGAATCTATTTTGTCATCTATAACTAATTTCTCATCTATACCCTCAGTTGGCGAAAGCGACTCCTGATCTTCAAGCCATGACTTAGACAGTGGTTCAGAACTCTTCTCTAATGAAGTCTCACTCCATGGCCAAGTAATCTGATCTACCTTTTGCCCAGACCCTGAACCTAAACCACTCTCATATATAAACTCTTTTTCTATGGATGTGTCTGGCATCAGAGTGTTCACTTCTAATTGGTCTTTGACTTTGGAGGCCAAAGAGTCCAAGCCAGAAGGTATAGTTACTTCTTTAGCAAGAAGATCTACAGTGACAGATGAGGTCAGATATGGTGAGGATGTCAAAGACACTCCAGAGTCTTCCACAGATGGTATTGTTTCCTTTGGCACCGGGTGAGTGAATGGACTTGAAGGCAATTGATGAACAGAAAGAAAATCTTCTGACCCTTCAACTTTGATTAATCCTAAAAATAAAGTTTTCCATTAATTAATCTACAGAGTTGTCAAAATGTATTCCTAGTCCTCCTAATAAAGCCAGCTACTTATGTTTTTTCTCATTAAGTTAGGAGATACAGTTGCTGATTTTTACTCTGATAAATTAGCAAGCAAGAACTCATTATGTTTTTGTGATATGGTACAACCACTCATGAATATACCCCTCTTCCCTGAGGATAATAAGATCTCAGCTATTGAACTAATTCATCTTCAAACACTTGATTTTTTCATTCCATGGAAATAAAGAACTGTTGGTAACCATATTGACAACAAAGACTGAATCTAGTGGAAACTAAGGGAGGAAATTTTGTCTTTGAATTCCCATTTCCTAATTATGTTTATTGCCCATCATCCTTCAAATTCACCCAATGTTTAAAATCTTGGACTCATTATTTATATCTTTGTTCAACTTCCTCTTTCACTATATACTCCATTCATAAGTCACATTGACTTTTCCTTTCCTCCACAACATCTAAATCATCTACTTGATTTTCATTTCTTAATCTCTGCTGTAGCTACCCTAGTTCAGTTCTCCCTTTCTCAAGCCTAACGCAAGCTAAAATCTCTATACTTGGCCCCCACAATCAATCCTATTAAAAGCTACTATAATAATCTTCTTTGATGTTATCACTATAATATTCAAGTAAATAAAGTAGTTCTTCAATAGTAATTTAATTATGTATTCTTTAATAGGATGTTCAAAATATCTATTAATTGATCCCCATCCCAGCCCACCAAGTTCATTTCTTATTATTTACCTATTTGGAATCTCCATTCCAATGAATTAAATCTGACCATTCCCTCTCTCACATGGCTTTCTCAAGACGTTTCCTCCTAATAGATGCTACCATGCTTTTCTATTAACCCTAGTCTTTCTCTCTTCAAAACCCTGTCATCTGATACAATAAAGTAAAAAAGTATGAAAAGTAATTAGAATCCCTTACCATCTTCTAGTATGTGAGATCCAGAAGTCTTTTCCTTAGAAACCACAGGCAAGCCAGTCTGAAGCACTGCTGGGGTGACAGAATGAAGAGTCAAGCTGCTAACGTCTAAAACCTCTGGGGAAGAACTGAGGCCCACCTTCGAGGGAAAGGCTAATTTGAGTGTAGACACTAAATCACCCAAAGGGCTTTCTGACCAGAGTTCCCTGCCAGTGGTTGAGGGAGGACCAGAGCTGAAATCAAGTGGTGAAATACTGCTGGTGGTAGATTCATCTGCTGAGGGCCATTCAGCTTGAACGGTATTATCCTGGGGGGAAAAAAAGGCTAAATCATATCATACATAAAAGAAACACATAAAAAATGATTTCAAATATCACCTATGTATACACATTCCTGGATTTTCTAGGGACACAGAGACAATGTAATATTGGTGGGGAAGAGGGTGGGAACATGGGCTCTAGAAACAAACAGAGCTCTCATCAAATCCCTATTCAACCCATATACTAGTTTAAAAATCTAGAGAAAAGTCATGTACCTCTTGAATCGCATCTGTAAATTGGGGAGAGATGAGATAATATATTCAAAAGATTCTTTGTGGGAAAAAACTTATCTTGTTTTAGACAGTCCCTTATTCTGTCTTATTAGCTTAAATACTCTAAATACATAATTACTAATATCTATAATTTGATGTCAAAGACCTAAGCACATTGCCCCAGCAGGAAAGAACAATTAGCAATTTATTAATCATTCTGAAAGGTATTTAAGTACTTAAGGTTTTTCCTTTTGGTAAGAAATGTCACCACATCAAAATATGGTCTGGCTACCTCAAAGGAATAGCAACATCTATGAAATGGCATCACACTTACAAAATACAATTTTCTCTTTCTAGTGACTTTTTACTAATATAGTAATATAGTACTAATCCTACCTTAAAATTTAACTTCAGGAATAGAAAAGTAGACAGAAACACAATCCTTGAACATGCTAATTATTTAATCATATGAAGACAAGTCTACACAAAAAAGTTTAGTGGTGATCCTAATAGGTAAAATGGCCATGGAATTTGGTGAGAGTTTATATACTTCAATCTATGTTGAGTTATAAGTAACAAAAAATAAAAAGTGCCATATGTAAAGAAGAAATTCATAAAATATTTCCTGGGTGAAAACTGAAAAAGGAAAATAGAAAAGAACAATCATTCTTTACCTTAATAGCATTAAAACCACATGGAAGCTTTTTAAAAACACCAATGTCCAAGCCTCACACCCCAGAGATCCTCTTAATTGCTTGTGGGTAGGACCCAGACATGGTACTTTTAAAATACCCCCATAGAGGATACAGGCTGATCGTGTTCTGCCTATAGTATTACAGGCTGGGTTTCTAAAATACTTCTTTAGTTGTTGAATTGTTATATTTTCTGTTAGGTAGACCCTTTAAGAAATCTCCTGGTGTTGGGTCTAAGATGTCGACATAGGAAAATACTGAACACACCTCCTCCTACTGACACAACAAATCTACAGCTACATATGGAATAATTTCCTCTGAAAAAAATCTTAAAAACTAGATGAACAGCATCTCCACAACAAAAAATAAAAGAGCCACACTGATTTTGGTAGGAGAGGCAGAGATATGCTCTCACCAAAAACCCCACCCAAAGAGTTGCAATCCACAATCAGAATGAAATCTCAAAAACATGGAACTCTTCCCTGAGGAGCAAGGAGTTTGTGCCCCACATTAGGCACCTCAACCCTTGGATCTGGCACCTGAGAGACCAGCCCCTAAAACATAAAACCATCAGGGATTATGTCCAGAACTGTAGGGAATGGAGAACCTGCCCTTAAAGGACTTACTTACAGACTTGCTTGCCCTAGGACCCAGTGCAAAAGCAGCAATATGTTTGTTCGTTTGTTTCAGAGAGAGTTTTTGATCTTTTTTTTAATTGAAGTATAGTTAACAAACAATATTATGTTAGTTTTAGGTGTAAAACATAGTGATTCTACAACTCTATACATTATGCTATGTTCACAAGTGTAGCTACCATATGTCACCACACAATGCTATTAAAATATCATTAACTATATTCCCTATACTGTACCTTTCATCCTCATGACTTATTCATTCCATAGCTGGAAGCCTTCCTTCTCTCTGATAACCACCCATAGCCCTACCATCCTCCCCTCTGATAGCTACCAGTTTGTTCTCTGTATTTATGGGTCTGTTTCTGTTTTTTTGTTGTTGTTGTTTATTTATTCATTTGCATGTGTGTGTATGTGTCCATTTAGATTCCACATAAAGTGAAATCACATGGTATTTGTCTTTCTCTGTCTGACTTACTTCACTTAGCATAATACCCTTTAGGTCCAACCATGTTGTTGCAAACGGCAAGATCTCACTCTTTTTATGCTGAATAATATTCTGCAGCATATATATACACCACATCTTTTTATTCATCTTTTGATGGACACTTAGGTTGCCTCCATATCTTGGCTATTGGAAATAATGCTTCTATAAACATGGGGGTGCATATATCTTTTTGAATTAGTGTTTTCATTTTCTTTGAGTAAATACCCAGTAGTGGATTTTATGGTATTAAAAGCAGAAGTTTGAAAAGTGCCTAGATGATATGTGAAGGAGACACACTAACCCTAAAGCGAATGCCAAAAAGGAAGGAACTTGTTAGGGCTTTCTCTAAAGACAGAAGCACTGGTAGATATAATTTTTGCAATTTCACTCTACCTACCAATGCTGGTGCTGGTGAGTGCCATTTTGGCAATCTCCCCCTCCAACCTGCTAGCACATGTGGGGCTCTCATTCCACATCACAGCACATCACAGCCAGCCAGGCAAGCACCACCCCACACCCCATGCCACAGCCAAGCCATAGCCAGCCAGCCAAGTGCCACATCCTCCCCAACCCCCCATCCCTGCCAAAAATATATCTCAGCCTGGGCAAGAACCCCACCCAACCACTCCCACTACAGCTCAGCCACACCACAGTCAGAGGGTGCACACAGCCCACACAGGGGAAACCCAGAGAGCACCTGGCTCTGGTGGCCAGAGGGGGATTGTGTTTCTGGCCCCCATGGGTCATCCCCTACATAAGACCACTCCAACAAGACTCATATAGGGGAGGTAGTTGTTTCATCTAATGCATAGAAACAAACACAAAGTGGGCGCCTGGGTGGCTCAGTCGTTAAGCGGCTGCCTTCGGCTCAGGTCATGATCCCGGAGTCCTGGGATCGAGTCCCACATCAGGCTCCCTGCTCAGCGGGAAGCCTGCTTCTCCCTCTCCCACTCCCCCTGCTTGTGTTCCTGCTCTCGCTGTCTCTGTCAAATAAATAAATAAAATCTTTAAAAAAAAAAAAAAAAAAAGAAACAAACACAAAGAATCAGATAAAATGAGGAGGTAGAGGAATATGTTCCGAATGAAAGAACAAGACAAAACCTCAGAAAAAGATCTTAATGAAATGAAGATAAGTAATCTACCTGATAAAGAGTTCAAAATAATATTCATAAAGATGCTTACCAAACTCAGAAGAATGGATGTGCACAGAAAGAACTTCAACAGAGACAAAACATAAGAAAGTACCAAACATAAGTCATAGAACTGAAAAATACAATAACTACACTGAAAAGTACATTACAGGAGTTCAGCAACAGCAAACTGGAAGAAGCAGAAAAACAGATCAGCAAGATAGAAAACAAAGCAATGGAACTCACCCAAACAGAGCAACAAAAAGAAAAAATAATTTTAACAAGTGAAAATCCCTTAAAGGACCTATGGGACAATATCAAATGGAATAATATACACATTATACAGGCCCCAGAAAGAAAAGAGAGAGAAAAAGAGGTAGAAAACTTATTTGAATAAATAATGGCTGAAAAATTCTCTACTCTAGGAAGGAAACAGACATTTAGGTCCAGGAAGCCAGAGAATTCCAAAAAAGATAAATCCAAAGAGCTCTACACCAAGACACACTATAATTGAAATGTCAAAAGATAAAGATAAAAAAAGACTCCTAAGTGCAGCATAAGAAAAAAGAACTTACTACATGCAAGGGAAACCCTATAAGGCTATCAACAGAGATTTTAGCAGCAACTTTGCAAGCCAGAAAGTGGTAGCATGAAATTCTCAAAGTACTTTAAGGAAAGAATATTCACCCACAGTGAGATTATTATTCAGAACAGAGGTAAAGAAAAGAGTTCTCCAGATAAGCAAAAGCTAAAGGAGTTTATCACCACTAAACAGGTCTTACAAGAAATATTAAAGAGACTTCTTTTAGCTGAAAAGAAATGACACTGATTAATAACAAGAAATCATGCAAAAGTAAAAATCTCATAGGAAAAGTTAAACATATTATAAAAGTAATGGATTAATCACTTATAAAGCTAGTATAAGGGACAAAAGTAGTAAAATTAACTAAAACTACAATAATTAGTTAAGGGATACATAAAATAAAAAGATGTAAATGTGGCATCAAAAACATAAAACATGGGGGAGGTTAAAAATGTAGAGTGTTGAAAGTATTCAAATTTAAGTTGCTATCAACTTAAAATAGACTGTTTTATATATATATATGTTATATATATAACATATATATATAACATTTATATATATAACATATATATATAACATTTATATATATATATATATATATAACATTTATATATATAGAATGATACATGTGAACCTCATAGTAATCACAAAGCAAAAATTTATACTAAGTACACAAAAGAAAATTAGAAAGGAATCTATTTGGCTATAAGTATAGTCGAAATAATTTGTTAATGAATACAATATAAAAAGAGGTAAACTGTAACATCAAAAACCAAAAGCGGGGAAGGGAGTAAAAGGATAGTTTTTGTATGCCATTGAAGTTAAGTTAATAGACTGTTATAACTCTAAGATGCTCTATGTAAGCCTCATGGTCACCACAAAGCAAAAACCTATAGTAGATACACAAAAGAAAAAGAAAAGAGAATCAAAGCATACACTATGGAAAACAATCAATTCACAGAGGAAAACACCAAGACAGAAACAAAGAAACAAGGGAATTACAAAAGGGCCAGAAAACAATAAGACGGTAGAAATAAGTCCTTACTTATCAAGTTACTCTGAATGTAAATGGATTAAATTCCCCCTTCAAAGGGCAGAAATTGACTAAAAGTATAAAAAATAAGACCCAACTATATGCTGTTTACAACAGACTTACTTCAGTTAAAGATACATAAAGGCTCAAAGTGAAGGGATAAAAAAAAAATATTCCATACAAATAGAAAACAAACCAGCAGTAGCTATACTCATATCATACAAAATAGACTTTAATTCAAAAACTGTAACAAGAGACCAATAAGGTCATTATGTAATAATAAAGAGCTCAATTCATCAAGAGGACATAACAATTGTAAATATAATGGCACCCAACATTGGAGCATTTAAATATATAAAGCAAATATGAACAGATCTGAAAGTAGGGATGGATAACAATACAATAATAGGGGACTTCAACATCCCCACTTTGAACAATGGCTAGATAATCCAGAGAGAAAATCAATAAGAAAATGATGGACTTGTGCGCTCGAGAAGAATGAGTATTCTGTTGTTTTAGGGTGGAATGTTCTGTAAATATCTATGAGGTCCATCTGGTCCAGTGTGTCATTCAAAGCTCTTGTTTCTTTGTTGATTTTCTGCTTAGATGATCTGTCTATCACTGAAAGTGGAGTATTGAGGTCTCCTACAATTAACGTATTGTTATCAATATGACTCTTTATTTTGGTTAATAGTTGGCTTATGTAGTTGGCTGCTCCCATGTTGGGGGCACAGATATTTACAACTGTTAGATCTTCTTGTTGGATAGATCCTTTAAGAATGATATAGTGTCCTTCTGTATCTCTAACTACAGTCTTTAGCTTAAAATCTAGTTTGTCTGATACAAGGATTGTTACCCCAGCTTTCTTTGGAGGTCCATTGGCATGGAAGATGGCTCTCCATCCCTTCATTTTCAGTCTGGATGTATCTTTAGGTTTGAAATGAGTCTCTTGTAGACTCATATGGATATGGATGGGTCCTGTCTTTTTAGCCAATCTGCAACCCTTAGCTGTTTTATGGGAGCATTTAGGCCGTTCACGTTGAGAGTGATTATTGAAAGATATGAATTTATTGTCATCATGTTGCCTGTGAAGTTCTTGTTTCTATAGATTGTCTCTGTAAATTTCTGTTCTACATCACTCTTAGGTTCTTTCTCCTTTTATAGAACCCCCTTTAATATTTCTTGCAGGGCTGGCTTAGTGGTCACATATTCTTTCAGTTTCTGCTGGTCTTGGAAGTTCTGTACCTCTCCATCCATTCTAAATGACAGCCTTGCCAGATAAAGTATTCTTGGCTGCATGTTCTTCTCATTTAGTACCCTGAATATGTCTTATCAGCCCTTTCTGGGGGCTCTGTGGATAAGTCTGACATTATTCTGATGTTCCTCCCTCTGTACATAAGGAATCTCTTCCCCCTAACTGCCCTTAAGATGGTTTCTTTGGTTCTAAGATTTGTGAGTTTTACTATTACATGCCAAGGCGTTTGTCTGTTTTCCTTGATCTTGGGAGGGGTCCTCTCTGCCTCTAGGACACGAATGTTTATTTCATTCCCCAGATTAGGGAAGTTCTCAGCTATGATTTGCTCAAATATATCTTCTAGTCCTCTGTCTCTCTCCACCTCCTCAGGGATCCCAATAATTCTGACATTGGGACGTTTCATGGCATCACTTATTTCTCTAATTATTTTTTCATGGATTATAAGCTGTTTTTCCCAGGCCTCCATTTTCCTTCTTTTCTATCAATTGATCTTCTAGATCACTAATTCGTTCTTCTGCCTCGTTTACCCTAGCTGTTAGAGTATTTAGATTAGATTGGATCTCATTGATAGCATTTTTTTTTTGCATTTAAATTTTTTTATTGTTATGTTAATCCCCATACATTACATCATTAGTTTTAGATATAGTGTTCCATGATTCATTGTTTGTGCATTGATAGCATTTTTAAGTTCTGCCAGTTCAGCTTTCATTTCTGCCCTTAGAGACTCTATGTTGCCATTAATTGATTTCTCCATTCTACCTATTGTCTTCATAACTGTTACCCTGAAGTCCATTTCTGACATCTTGGTTATATCTGTATCCATTTGTAAATCTGTGGCAGAAGTCACAGTCTCTGAGTCTTTTCTATTTTGGGGGTTCCTCCTCCTAGTCATTCTGTTGAGGGGTGGTTGAGGGAATGTACAGAGTCCAAATTATTGACCACAACCCAAGGTAGATGCTCCTGTTTCGTAGGAACCTTAGGGTTGTCGGCCTCTAATAGAGCTACCCTATAACCCAGGAATTGCACTACTGGGTATTTACCCCAAAGACACAGATGTAGCAAAAAGAAGGGCCATATGCACCCCAATGTTCATGGCAGCAATGTCCACAATAGCCAAACTGTGGAAAGAGCTGAGATGCCCTTCAACAGACAAATGGATAAAGAAGATGTGGTCCATATATACAATGGACTATTACTCAGCCATCAGAAAGGATGAATACCCAACTTCTACATCAACATGGATGGGACTGGAGGAGATTATGCTAAGTGAAATAAGTCAAGCAGAGAAAGTCAATTATCATATGGTTTCACTTATTTGTGGAACATAAGGAATAGCATGGAGGACATTAGGAGAAGGAAGGGAAAAATGAAGGGGGGGGGGGATCAGAGGGGGAGAGGAACCATGAGAGACTATGGACTCCGAGAAACAAAATGAGGGTTTTAGAGGGCCAGCAGGGGGAGGGGGTTAGCCCGGTGATGGGTATTAAGGAGGGCACGTATTGCATGGAGCACTGGGTGTTATTCGAAAACAATGAATCATGGAACACTACATAAAAACTAATGATGTACTGTATGGGAACTAACATAACATAATAAAATTAAATTAAATTTAAAAAAAAAGGAAAAGAAAATGATGGACTTGAACTATACTTTAGACCAAATGGACCTAACAATATACAGGACCAGATGGTTTCACTGGTAATTCTACCAAACATTTAAAGAAAAACTAATGCCAGTCCTTCTCAAACTCTTCCCAAAAATCAAGCAGGAGTGAACACTCCCAAACTTATTCTACAAAGCTAGCATTACCCTGATAGCAAAACCAGACAAAGATACTACAAGAAAGTAAAATGATAGACCAATATCCCTGATTAATATAATGCTAAAATTGCCAACAAAATATTAGCAAACTGAATTCAAAGCAAATTAGAAGAAACATCCACAAGGATCAGGGGAGGACTTATCCCTGGGATATAAGGACAATTCAACATATACAAATCAATAAATGTGATATACCACATTAATAAAATGAAGAATAAAAAATCATATAATCATCTCCATAGATACAGGAAAGTATTTAACAAAATTCAGCATCCTTTCATAAAAACCCTCAACAAATTGGGTACAGAAGCAACATATCTCAACATAATAAAGGCCACGTACGACAAACACACAGCAAATATCATAACTCAATTGTGAAAGGCTGAAGCTTTCCTGCTAAGATGAAGAATAAGACAAGGGTTCTCACTGTTACCATCTTATTTAGTATAAGACTAGAAGTCCCAGCCAAGGCAATTAGGCAAGAAAAATAAATAAAAGTCATTCAAATCAGAAAGGAAGAGGTAAAATGGTCTGCTCCAGATGGCATGATCCTATGTATATAAAATCCTTAAAAAATCAAAACACTGTTAGAACTGGGGCTTCTAGGTGGCTCAGTTGGTTAAGCATCTGACTCTTGATTTCAGCTGGGGTCATGATTTCAGGGTTGTGAGATTGAGCCCTACAACAGGCTCTGTAGAGATCGAGCCCCACAATGGGCTCTGCACTCAGCAGGGAGTCTGCTTGAGATTTTCTCCCTCCCCTGCTGCTTCTCCCCGCACTCATGCTCTCTCTAAAATAAATAAATAAATCTTTTTAAAAAACTGTTAGAACTAATCAACGAATTAAGTAAAGTTACAGGATACAGCAGGATCAACATACAGACGCCAATTATATTTCTGTACATTAACAACAAACTATTTGTAAAAGAAAAATAATCTCTTCTATAATAGCATCTAAAACAATAACAACCTGAGGAATAAATTTAACCAAGGAGGTAACAGATCCACATAGTGAAAACTGTAAGACTTTGATGAAAGATTGAAAACGACACACATAAATGGAAGCATATGCTGTATTCATGGATTTGAAAAATTAATATTGTCAAAATGTCCCTACGAGGGCGCCTGCATTGCTCAGTCAGTTAAGCGTCTGCCTTCGGCCCAGGTCATGATCCCAGAGGCCCCGGAATCGAGACCCACATTGGGCTCCCTGCTCAGCAGGGAGTCTGCTTCTCTCTCTGCCTCTCACCCCACTCTCGTGCTCTATCTCTCTCATTCTCTCTCTGTCTCTCTCAAATAAAAATAAAATCTTAAAAAAAAAGTCCATACTAGCCAAAGACATCTTCAGATTCAATGCAATCCCTACTAAAACTCCAATGGCATTTTAGAAAGAGAAAAAACAATCCTAATATTCATAAGGAACTACAAAAGACCCTGAATATCCAAAGCAATTCTGAGAAAGAAGAACAAAACCAAAGGCTATTACACTTCCAATTTTAAACTACATTATGAAGCAACTATATTACAAAGCAACAGAACATATTGGCATAAAAACAGACACACAGACCAAAGGGACAGAATTTAGAGCCCATAAATAAACACAAACATATACAGTCAACTAATATTACAAGAAAACACCAATGGGAACACCCAATGAGGAAAGGATTGTCTCCTCAATAAATGGCATTGGGAAAACTGGATAATTATACACAAAAGAATGAAAGTGGAGCCCTATCTTACACCACTCACAAAAATTAATTCAAAATGGAAAAAAGACTTAAAAATAAGACCTTAAACTGTAAAACTCATAGAAGAAAACAAAGGAAAAAAAGCTTAGTCTTGGAAGTGATTTTTGGATATGACATCAAAAGCAAAGGCAACAAGCAAAAATTAATAAGTGGGACTACATCAAACTGAAATGCTTCTGCACAGCAAAAGAAATAATCAACAAAATGAAAAGGCAACATGCAGAATCAGAGAAAATATTGGCAAATTTTATCTGATAAGAGGTTAATATCCCCAAAATATTAGGAACTCATACAACTCAATAGTAAAAACAAATAATCTGATTAAAAATGGGCAGAGGATCTGAATAGATATTTTTCCAAAAAAGACATACAAATGGCCATAAGTATATAAAAAGATGTTCAAAGATGCTAATCATCAGGGAAGTGCAAATCAAAACCACAATGAGTATCACCTCATACCTATCAGAATTGCTATTATCAAAAAGACAAGAGATAACGGGTGTGGCAATGATGTGGGGAAAAGGGAGCCCTGTTCATATTGGTAGAAATATAAACTAGTACAGCCATTATGGAAAACAATACAGAGTTTCCTCAAAAAATTAAAGATAAAA
The DNA here is from genome assembly GCF_964656455.1 of Halichoerus grypus. Classification (NCBI taxonomy): domain Eukaryota; kingdom Metazoa; phylum Chordata; class Mammalia; order Carnivora; family Phocidae; genus Halichoerus; species Halichoerus grypus. The sequence goes on from NC_135712.1 coordinate 48,251,434, forward strand.
CCACCATATGATTGAGCAATCCCCATTTCTGGGTACATACACAAAGGAAATGAAATCAGTATATCAAAGCAATATCTACACCCCTATGTTCATACCAGCATTATTCACAATAGCTAAGATATGGAAACAACATAAGTGTCTATCAAAGGATGAATGGATAATAGAAGATGTGGTGTGTGTAACACACACACACACACACACACACACACACACACACACACACAATGGAATACTTTTCAGCCATGGGAAAGAAGGAAATCCTGCTCTTTGTAACAACATGGATGGATCTTAAGGACATTATGCTAAGGGATATGAACTAGACAGAGAAACAAATACTGCCTGATATGACTTATATGTGGAACCTAAAAAAGCTGAACTTTCATAAATAGAGACAAGAATGATTATTTCCAGGGGCGGGGGGTTGGGGAAATGAGATGTTGGTCACAAGGTACAAATATCCAGTGATAAGATGAATAAGTTCTGGAGATCTAAAGTTAAACATGGTGACTATAATTAATGATGTTGTATTACATACTTGAAAATTGCTAAAAGAGATCTTAAATGTTTTTACCACACACACACAAAAAAAATGGTAATCATGTGAGGTGATGGTAATCATTTCCCAATATATAAGTGTATGAAATCATCACGTACACCTTAAACTTATATAATGTTATGTCAATTATATCTCAGTAAACCTGGGAAGAAAAAAAAGAATGGTCCAGATGGAGAGAGCAAGAGTTCAATTCCAGATAAATGAAAAGTAAACAAATTGAAGTCCAGAGTGTGAAAGGAAAACAAATTAAGTAAAATTACCAACTTTCGTCTTGCCAAAAGCTCACATGCTTAAAAGACCTTCCTTTGGTTTATAAATCTTATGTTAGGAAAAGAGGTATGATATTGTAATTTATTAAAAAAATACATATATCTGCTTAGTGTCCACAATTCCTGGCTCACAGATCCCAAAACGCTCGGAACTGCCTAAGTGTTGAGAGTTATTAAAGTGTCTTCTGTTATGTTAATGGGGTGACTTTTAGAGGGCACCTATGGATGGGTACTTGTTGCCAATAAAGCCAACCTTGTGATTAGGGGTTGGAACTTTCAATCCCATCTCATGACCTCCAGGGAGGGGAGAGGGGCTAGAGGTTGAATCAGTTACCAATGGCTAATGATTTAATCGATCACACCTATCTAATGAAGCCTCCATAAAAACCCAAAAGGATAGGGTCCAAAGAGCTGGGTTAGTGAACACCTGGAGATTTGAGGAGAGCCACATACCTGGTGAGGGCTTGGAAGCTCTGCGTCCCTTCGCACATACCCTGCCCTATGCATCTCTTCCATCAGGCTGTTCCTGAATTTTATCTTTTTATAACAAATCAGTAATCTAGTAAGTAAAATGTTTGAGTTCTGTGAGCCATCCTAGCAAATTAACCAAGCTTGAGGAAGAGGTCATGGGAACCTGTGATTTATAGCTGGTTGGTCAGAAACACAGGTAGCAACCTAGGCTTGCAACAACTGATGTCTGAAGTGGAAGTGGGCAGGGGGTGGGGAGGCAGTCTTGTAGAACTGAGCCCTTAACCTGTGGAATCTGATGCTATCTCTGGGTAGATAGTGTCAGAATTGAGTTGAATCCTTGAACACCCAGCTGGTGTCTGGAGAATTATGTGGTGCTGTGTGGGAACACTCCCCCTTCACATATTGGAAACTGAGTCTCAGAACCATTTTAGGGGGGTGAGCGTGTGCATGTGTGTGAATAAAACAGAAGTATCAAATTTTAGAATAGGACTCTTGAATCATGTAGTCTAATCTTGCCTATTAAAGATAAGAAACTGAGTCTCATAGACGTGAAATGCCCACAGTCACAGAAAATAGAGAAAAAAATCAGAACTACACCCCTGAGTTTCTAGAGTTCTCAGTCCCAGTGCTTTGCCCACTATACCAGACTGTTCATTGAGAGATATGTATAAGTATCCATAACCAGATGCAAAAGGATTCCAAGAGGAGAAACTAGAACTAACAGCCTTGGCAGTCCATTCTCATTCAGGTTAGCCTATGTCCACAGGTCTGTAAGACCCAGGTAAACAGAGCAAAGAGAGAGAGGAAAGCCCATTTTCTAGTATGTAAATATCTGCTATGTTGAATATGGAGGTTGTTTGTATAGACAGAAAAGTTTCTTCCTTTCCCATTTCTTTTTCTATTATCTAAAACCATACATGCATTCAAGGAGAAGCAAGAAGGTCATTTGCTCAATGCCAAGTTTGTTTCTCAAAAAAGTAGTTAGGATGATGACCATCAAACCATACCAGGAATTCACTTTTTTCCCTCTTAATTATCTAAAACCACTTCTAAAGATGTGTTAAAGCTACATATTCATCCAGCTGAGTCAGACATATTTATACCCTTGCAAATTCTACATGTGAATTTTTTCAAAATGCCAAGTGAAATGGCTTAAGCTCTTTAACCCATGCTGAAAAAATTGAGTTTTATCAGACAGAACCTATGACCTGACACACATTAGGAAAACAGCTCAATCCTTAATGAAAAAGAAATCCTCAAACAATATATATAATTTTAGTATATCTACAAATTAAATGCCTTTTCATTCCATAAAATTAAAACAATACAGAATATCTCTGATAAAAGTCAAGTCACAAATGGGCCACATAAAAAGTGAAAGTAAACAACTTGACTTTTTTTTTTTAAGATTTTATTTACTTATTTTGAGAGAAAGACAGCACGAGTAGGGGGAGGGGCAAAGGCCGAGGGAGAGACAGGAATCTCAAGCAGACTCCTCCACGCTGAGTGGGAGCTTGAGGGGGGGCTGGATCTCACGACCCTGAGACTGTGAAACCGAGCCGAAATCAAGAGTCAAATGCTTAACCGACTGAGCCACCCAGGCGACCCACCATTTGACTTTTTAAATAAGGAGACCATCTACTCCAAATAAGTGCCACCTAAAAAATGGCATGGCAATGAAGCTTTGTCATACGTTGTGAAAGGTAGAACATCTACATGCCAGTAATAGCACTTCATTTATTTTTATAGGAATAGATGTTCCCATAGTAACAAATTCAACTCAAGAATTCTTTTAGTTCAATGTAGCATATTAACTTATACTGGCCCAGTTTCACTTCTGTGAATGCCAACTGAAAAGCTTGCTAGCGCTATAGAAAGCACACTGTGCAACATGTGATTTTCCAAGTTAGGATGCCAAAACGTGTCAAATTCAATATCCCAACATTCTACCTCTAAAATAATTTCTAAAAATTAAGTCTGTAAAAAAAATTTTTAATCTCATTCCTATAAAAGAACAAAATCTTGTTAACAGTTTGCCCCCCAAAAAGAAGGAAAACCAATAACCACACACTTCTAATCAATCATTCTTCTTTTCATGCCTTATTATCATCCATTAACAATCCTACTGTCTCCTCAAATTGTTAACTTAATGCCCCCACAGTTATCACTATTCAAAAAACTGAGGGGTTAGCTTTAATGCAAATGGAACCACGTTACAGGCACCATGTGTGCCCAGTTAGTCAGTGTTTATCAGCATTAAAGGGGCAGCCCCTTTCAGCCAAACCCTAACCACTTTCTGCAACAGGGGACCTGGACCTAAGGATATCAGATCTTCCTGGTTTTCAAAAGAAGTTGGAAATCTACATTTTCCTGCAAAAATATCCTAATTGTTAAATGTTAGCTTCTTTAAAAATTTGGCCCCAAACACATGCCTACAGCTGGATCCAGCTGGCTGGTTTCCAGCTTGCAACCTCTGGCTCATATAAAAATTCCTATCTTTACAACATCGTTCTAAATATCATCACAGTTCTATGGTTAGAGAAGCCCAAGATGAATAGGATTAGAAGGACTGAAGACTAGTGGTGCGATGTTCACTGTGAATCACCATCCTCTGCCACTGCATCCTGAATGGACTTCTATGACAGCATCACTGTATCTGTGGAAAAGTCTGTCTACCAGACTGGAAACTTCTTGAGGGCAAGCCCATACCCTTATTCATCTTAGTTTTCCCAGTACTTGGCACATGAAAAGCACGCAATAAATATATTTGAATGAATGAATAAATAAACACCAAATAATGTAATCTCTAGTGTCAATCCCCCCTAACTTTTTTTCTCCAATATGGAACTCAGTGAGAAGAGTATTTCCAATGACACCACATTTCAAAACTGAGCTGCTCTATAACGGAGTATAAGAAATGGCTGCATATATTAATGGCTAAGTGAATTTGGGTCAGACTTTGTAAATGTTCACTGCAGGGTTAAAGTCAAGAAACAAGTATTTCAAGAAGCTTCTATGAGGCAGAAAAGTCTGAGGAGAGTAGGAGTCTCAGGGAATGTAGAAGGGAGTCCCCCTACTCTATGTGATAACAAAAGATTCATGGATGCTTTGTAACCGGGTGGCCTCCAGGGGTGCTGTGGTTGTAGGTGGCACTGCTGTTGTTTCAACTATAGTCAAGGAAGCCACTTTCTTTTCTATTAGATGCCTCTCTATGGGTGAAGTGGCAAGTGGAGGGGTTTAGAGGGGATAGAGGATCGCCCAGGGGAGTTGGGTGGTAAGAACAAAAAGGAACATTCTTCGATGATGTGTCTGTGCAAATGGGAATGTTTTCAGTCCAGGTTAAAAGGAGGCCTGATTTTGAGTCCCTGTCATTTGTCAGTTAGCTGTTATTTTTATTCTTCTTTCTCTCTCTCTCCTGTACACACGCTATTCTATATGCTTTGGAATCTAACATTTTTCTTCACTACAATCCTTGGAACACAAATCTATACTCTGTACCTATGTACATCAATTTATAGTCTTGGCTATAAAAACTACTTCTGAGTAACTTTCAGAGAACAACTCACTGGGCACTTATAGCTTAATTATTACCAAACAAGTATAAACCATAAGTAAGTTTTATACCACATGTAGAGCTTGGCAATTAACCAGCACAGACTTCATTTAACCACTGCAGAAGGCTTAAATTTTCTGAACCAATACTTGGGACTCCGGAGCTGACAACTGTGAATAATGTTCCAAGGATGATGTAAGAAAATATTTGAAATAGAAACAGCTCAGGAAATTCATGACGCTAAAGTAAGCAGGTAAGTGTATAAAGAAGAGAAGTTTGAGGGCCTGATTCCAGGCATAAAACACACAAACATACTTACCAGAATGGATGGTGGAGTTGACTGAAGACTTGAACTTTGGGTGTTCCAAATTAGGTCTTCAGTTTCAGAAAGTAAAACTCCTCTCACTGAAGAAAGAACATTTTTAGTTGAGACACTATTATATTTGAGGTTCAGGGACAACTAAAAATCAGGTTGTTCCTTTTAATAGTTTAGATCTTGGCACAACAGATAAGGGAGACTTGCTTAGAAAATGTTTGTTACTTTATTCAGATATTTTGCCTATATTGAGATAGGGAAACCGAAAGACTCCATAAAAATCTGCTTTTTGCTCTTTTTCCTGCTTCTATTCTTACTAGGACCTGTACCCTCACTTTACACATGCCTCATAGAACAAACAGTTAATGTCCTCCTTGTAAGGGACAAGAAGTTAATGACTTTTTTAGAGTCTTCCAGCACAACAGATAACATTGAAGGAAGGGCCATGGGAGAATGATGTGACGAGGCCATCATATGCGTATTCCAGACCACGGGCACTAAACATCTCAATGTCAAGACTGCCTGGCTCCAAGGAATAAGTGGCTTAGGAAGGACACCTGGACCATTGTCCTTGTTCTAGCTGGTTCCTGGATGCCTGAGAGGACATGTACACCAGACCACAATCCTCATTAAAAACCCCAGACCCCAAGCAAAGACACAACTCTCTCCTTTTCTTTACCAAGTCTCCCAGATACTCTGTCTGTATCTGCTCTCTCTATATATATCTTCAATAAACTCTGCTCTCTCCCTTCCTGCTGGCTTGTGCTTGATTTCTATCCTGTGTGTCACCAAGGACCTTCTTGGCTGGTCCTGTGGGACCCTCTCTGGGTCCTCAGACCTGGCCTGCCAGCATCAGTAGTAACACAATCTATCTGATTTATAAGACTCCAACATAAAATATTCTCCTCATTATTACATTTAAGACATTCCTATATTATTTCTTTTTCTCCTTTTAAGCAGTTTACTCTTTTCAAGATTCCTGTGAAGCAGATATTTTTAAACTGATTTTTTTTTCATTTTAATAAGGAAGTTAAACTGAAATTCCAATGCATTTGGTTGATGCTAAGAATGGAGAAAATTACGAAAAATGATTTCCTCTTTGGCAGAAAGTATCTTTGAAAAATGGTTAGGACACGAGAGAGTTTACTGCTATACCATATTAAAGAGAAATAAAGGTAAGACAATAGATTGTATAATGTAATTCAACAAAGCCTTACTGAATCCTTGCTAGTTACTACAGACTTTGATAAAGTTGAGACTATAAACATTAATAAAGCCAAGTTTCTCCTATGCAAGTATTCCCTATGTCAGAGAGATAAACACAAATTATAAAATGATGTGAGGGGCATATATACAATGTGTGGGATACAAAGAAGAAATTGATTTTGCCTGAAGGGGAGAGGGAATCTATAAAAGCTAAAGAAAAAAAAAGGATTGCCACAATTTGATCTGGTGCATGCACCAAAAATAGAAGCAGAATCTCTCTTTATTCACCTGTTACCACTGGCCTGACATAAAGGGATCAATGAGAAGCCAAAAACCCTATTTGATTTAAGTATTTTCCAAAACTCTTTTTCAATTGTGTATACGGTTATCTCATCTTCTACGGAAAATAAGCACCATGGATCAAGGATGATCTATCTTTAAGAAATGATGACCAGGTTACGTAGAAAGCTACATCCATTCAGAATTCTGAGTTGGCAGGACAATAGAAATAGATTTTAGAGACCAAATTTTGTGCAATTGAAACATACATCTAATGAAAGATCAAAGCATCCGAATTAGTTTCTCCTGTATATCCTAAAGCTTTTGTTAAATTTGCTTAGAAATTCTCAGTTGTTAAACTCCTTTTCAGGACACCTCGGAGGTAGGCTACAACCAGGCTCCACATAAAAGGAAGACCTTCCTATGCTGTTTGTGGATTTAGTTTCCTAAACAATCTCACTTTGCCTGTTGCAAACCTTAATCTCCATGTCCTTCTTCCACTACCCTCGTTATTAACCTTGGTGTTTGTACTTTCTGCTCAGTTTAGGTTCCCATCCCCTTCAGGTGACCTCTTAGCTATATTTTTTTCTCAGATCCCAATATCCAGATTCCTGGGACCTTCTGCCTATTTGCTGTCCACATAGGTAGCCCCCAGCTAGTCTATACCAGCCTTGCCAAAAGGACTTCAGCAATCTGAGATTATAACAGGCTTCTTCTCTTTTCACTATTTTATCTGGCTCAGGTATTCCAACAAGATATAACAACGAAAAAGGAGTATATGAGACAGTAAGCCCAGGATACCTGCACTGCTCCAAAATACAAAGGTTCTCTCGTGTTTTAGAACTGATAGCCTAATATCACTATCACCTACGAAGAAAGAGTTTCTCCACTTTAGGAGAGCCTCAGTGGTGCAGTTGGTTAAGCTTTGGACTCTTGGTTTCTGTTCAGGTCGTGATCTCTGGTGGTGAGATGGAGCCCCACACTCAGCAGGGAGTCTGCTTCAGATTCTCTCTCCTCTCCTTCTGCCCCTCCCCCCCACTTATGCTCTCTCCCTAAAATAAATAAATCAATCTCTAAAATAATAAATAAATAAACAGTTTCTCCACTTTAAAGTCCTATATAACCCATATGAAGTCCAAGCCACTTTGTGGCCCTGTCTTAGCACACTGTCATTTTAAGGAAACATCAGTCTAGCAGCCAAAATAATTGAAAAGCAATTTAAAGTTTTAGTGAAGCCCTCAAAAAATATCTTCTTTAGGAAGTAAGGAATTACATATAGTAAAATTTCGTTAAAGTTTTTTTCTCTCTTTTCTCTCTCTCTCATGTGTATTTGTGTTTATTTACATACACACACATGTGCACACACACACACACACAAGGCCTAGGTGATAACTGCCTGAAAAGATACAGACTCTTGGGCATCTGGGTGGCTCAGATGGTTAAGTGTCTGCCTTCAGCTCAGGTCATGATCCCAGGGTCCTGGGATCGAGTCCCGCATCGGGCTCCCTGTTCCTTGGGAGCCTGCTTCTCCCTCTGCTTCTCTCTCTCTCTATATATATATATATCTCATGAATAAATAAATAAAATCTTTAAAAAAAAAAAAGATACAGACTCTTTTCTCTTAAGAAAATGTGGGAATTGAAGAGGCTATAAAACTGCATCATTGTTAGTATTGCCTCTCATTCATGAATTTTCCAGTTTGGCATCTGGTACTTTTCCCATGCAATCATGTCAGTAAAATATACTCCATGGACATCTTAAAAGCTAAACCACCCATGAGAGAAGAAATCATAAACAAGTAAACATGAAGAAGTAATTTAACAGGACACCATGTCCCTGATGAGTTAAACTGTTGTAACACCAGTAACCAGATTCTTAGTAAACTTTAGTCTGAGATTAACTAGGCCACTCTTTCACCTCTAAATCCAAAGTAGTCAACCCCTCCTTGATGATCCCAGATCCACCTGTTGATTTCAGATCATAACTGGATCTCTCCAGCTATCTAAATTAAAACTTAGCACTGGATTCTCTGGGATTCTGCTTATCACCCAGTATCAGTTCTTCTTTGACCAAGATCCTCCCTGAACTTTCCTGAGCTACTCTTTGTCTTCTGCTCTCTGGCTTTTAAGTCTTTACACCAGTCGATTTGCCTGTGGAGAATTATTGTGTTGGTTGCCCCAGCTGCACTATTACCTGTTCCATTTCATGCTTGCAGGTTCCACTTCCCTTTTTCCTATATTTTGCTCCCATTTCCTAAACTATTTCTAAATGTCATGCTGTTCTCCACTTTCCCTACTTTTTTTTTTAAGATTTTATTTATTTAGGGGCGCCTGGGTGGCTCAGTCGTTAAGCGTCTGCCTTCGGCTCAGGTCATGATCCCAGAGTCCTGGGATTGAGCCCCGCATCGGGCTCCCTGCTCTGCCAGGAGCCTGCTTCTCCCTCTCCCACTCCACCTGCTTGTGTTCCCTCTCTAGCTGTCTCTCTCTCTCTCTCTGTCAAATAAATAAAAAATAAAATCTTAAAAAAAAAAAAAAGATTTTATTTATTTATTTGACAGAGAGAGAGATAGCACAAGTAGGCAGAGTGGCAGGGAGAGGGAGAAGCAGACTCCCCGCCAAGCAGGGAGCCCAACATGGGGCTTGATCCCAGGACCCTGGGATCATAACCTGAGCTGAAGGCAGATGCTTAACTGACTGAGCCACCCAGGCACCCCACTTTCCCCACTCTTTGTGGCTTTTTGTCTACCAATACTCCTAAGAGCTCCCGACTGATCTATCCCAAATAGCTACGTGGCTAAAGCTCCATTCGAACCAGGATGGCTCCTCTCTCATGCAGTCAAGAGAATGCTAAAAACCACAGATATTTAAGGAAATTAGTTTTCACCAGAGTATATTGAAAAAGAAACTAAAGCTGTACAAGGACTTTAGGATGGATATCAACTCACCATTGATAAGTTGAAGGGAGTCAGGATCTGGATTCAAAGAGGAGTTCCCCAACAAAAAATTCTGATGCAGTATCTCAGCAATATAATCTCTGAAGTTACTAATTGCATAAACGGCAGTGGGTTTATCATCCAGTTCCACAAGACCATGGTTTTCCACCTTGTTGGAATGAAGGCTAATTAGGTCCCAGGTGGTATTGCTGATGGCCTCACCATTGAAGGTAACTGCATAATGAACATCTATGCCACTATGGACGAAAACAGAGAACAAATTAGACCCTGCTAAGGAAACACAAAGAAAGGAGCTTTGAACCCATGGAGCACAAACACTACACCTGGGGGAAGGGGGTAAAGATGGGGGGTCTCAAAAAGCATGGATTCCACCACCATTCTCTGCTGACTCTGGACAACCTTTTGCCATCCCCTCCTGCTTCCTAGAGAACAGAGGTTCATAGCTCTAAGAACATGGAAAATGTTCTAAGGAGGCCAGAGAGGCAACTCTACAGAATATGTGAGCACGCTCTTCCCCACCATTCTCACCCCTTCTTTCCTCCATCAGAGCCAACAGCTCCTCTCCACTATCTGCCAGCTTCCTTCTTTCCCTATTAGCATTTCTCCTCCCTGATTTAAAAAAAACGAAACAAAACAAAACCTTCTAACTCCACCCAACAGTGGGTAATTCTCTCATCTCTCTTTCTTATTGTTATTGGACAGATTATGTACTCCACAATGGAAGGGGGGTAGTGAAGCAATAAAGAAGCTTAATTACTATGAACTAAAGCATAGTTATTGGGAACGGAAAATATGAAATACTTGAAAATAAAGCAAATTGATGACTTGTGATTTTTTTTAATATCATGCTAGAATATTTTCTGATATGACAGTTATCTAAGTCTCTCAGGAGATGTAATTTTGTTTGATAGTCCAGACGATTTACAGTCCTATAAAGTTTGAAACTAAACTGTAATAAAACTATTAAAATGTGATCGGGTTTTTTTTTTTTGGCCTGGTAGCAATGATGACTCCAAAGTTTATGATTTTACTACCCTAAACCTTTCCCAAATTGACTATATAAATTTCTGTTTTTCAAATGCTCTACAAACTAGCATTCATTTTTGAACTGGCTCCTTCATTAATGAGTTGAATAAAAACTTAATGAGCTAACAAAGAACTGTCTGAGATTGGGCTTTTTTACTATCTACCTTTCCATAAGCAAACAAAGAGAAGATTTCTTAGAATAAAGGGTAGACTAAAAATATATAAATAGTAGTTGACATGTCATTTGATATTTTCTTAAATAATCATTTTGGAGAAATAACACCAGATTATAAAATTTTGAAGCCAATAAAAATACTCCTTCTAGACTCTAACTCGTATTTCTCTAACAACTAAAAGCTAACATTTTAAAAGTGCTTATGATGTGACAGTTATTTCATATGCTTTATCTCATATAATTTTCATAATAACCCCGTGAAGGTTTTATTATCTTCAGATTATTATTGAAGAAACTGAGCTTTAAAGAAGTTAGAAGGCTTGCCTAAAATTTTGAAACACGTATGTGGTAGAGTCTAGATTCAAACACAGATCTGCCTGACTCCAGCATCTGAATTCTGAACTACTATGCTATACTCTCAGTAGCTTTAATTAAACTACTACCCAAAAAAGTCATTATGAGACAGCTTTGCTCTCGTCATCACTCTGGCTTCCCCCAGTCTATGAGACACAGCCATCAGAAGCAGGACCCAGCAAGTCACACCAAGATCCTTCCAGAGGAAAGGAGAACGCTATCTTCCCAAAGATAAAACACTCAAGAGAGACAGGCAATGGAAACAATTTGCCTCCTTCTGACATTCTGTAGGACCAAAATGACTCCCAAATCAAAGCATACAAATAATTTAAGCACTTCCCCCTCTGAACTTACTTATATATCATTATATATTCTTTGATTACAGCTTTTGTGGTTTTGTAAAAATATTTTGTTTAGTGACTGCCTTTCAGTCTCTCCTTGAGTTTCTATCCCCAGTGTTCAGCATGATCCCTGGCACTGAGGGCCCCCCAGTGCCTACTAAATAAAGAGAAATCTAAACTTGTCTGAATATAAAAAAAAAAACAAACTACAGTCTAATCAAGGTATTCACATATCTAAACAAAAAGTATCAACATAATGAGAATGATCTCATGGAGTCTAGAAAAAGGGAGTAGTCAACTAATTTATTTCACTATTGTGGCTTCCTTGTAAAAATAGATCCCTAAATTGGAGACAGCCACAACATAGCTAGCATGGCTTGATGATACTGGTCATTAAAATCACCCAACTTCCAGGTGCCTGGGTGACTTAGTTATGCAGTTAAGCTTCTGCCTTCAGCTCAGGTCATGATCCCAGGGATCCTGGGATTGAGCCCCTGCTCAGTGGGGAGCCTGCTTCTCTCTCAAAAATGGGTAAATAAAATCTTTAAAAAAAAAAAAAGTCACCCAACTTCCTTTCTCTTCTTTCAAGCTTGCAAAGGGATCTTTTGATTATAACTCCCTACAGATTTTCCTATGGGGAAAGAATGCATGAGCCAGACAATGCAATAATTGGTCAGTTGGCAGATCTCTTGCTTTAAATAAATCAATTGGCATCCTAGACAATGCATCACATCTTATGATTTAGTAAGCATGAATTGGTCTTAAGAGACCTGTCCTTCCTGGTAGTACAGGCAGTTCTGGACCTGTCCTGAGCCTGCTTCCCACAGATTCATACCCTGAACTATAGGGGACACCATGAAAGTGACATCCCTCACCTGCCATACAAGTTGCCAGGCCTCTTTGATGTTTTTGTTCCATCCTTAACTTCCATAAGGTTTTCCTCCCAGATCTGATAAGCTTCCACTTCTAATGGGGTGGTTTAGGGTGTTTTAATCAGTAACTGAGTATTTTGACATCCTGATGCTCTACAAAATGGTAAGACATCAGCTTGTTGTCTAGAACTTCTTTCAGTCTCTTTTTTTTTCATGTCAGACTATATTGATTCATGGGTAATTCCTGATATTCTTTTGTCAATAAATAAATTCAGTAAAATATGCTAAAATAACCAAATGATGGCCCTGAGGTAGAATAAAACAGTAAGAGGGACACCTACTGGTCAGAACTCACCACACAGTATGTGTCCCAGGGATTTAGCACAATGCTTGGCTCATAGTAGTTCAATAAATACTTTTGAAAATAATAAAAGAGCAAATGGTCAATTTTATTGACTAATGCAGGCATATAAGACAACTAAATTTGTGTTACTTAAATGACAGAATGATACTCCCTATTTAATCTGAAGAATTTTGTCTCTAAATATGAAAGTCTCTAAAGTTTTCACCCTAAAATTATCTTCATACATTTGTGTCTTCTGAGCAATCATTTTTAAAAATATTTTATTTATTTATTTGAGAGAGGGAGAGAGAGAATGAGCAGAGGGAGGGACAAAGGGAGAGGGAGAAGAAGACTCCCTGCTAAGTAGGGAGCCTGGTCGGGGGGCTGGATCCCAGGACCCTGAGATCATGACTTGAGCCAAAGGCAGTTGCTTAACCAACTGAGCCACCCTGGCGCCCCATGAGTAATCATTTTAGAGATATTACTTCACCTCCACAACCCAACCCTGAGGAAATGCATGCTCTTTCCAAACTCAATGGGATAGACCATGACTACATCTCCTGAAAGGTGAGCTTCTTTGGGTCTTTGCACAACCTATTTCATATTCAGACAGAAAGCAGTGATAATGAAAAAATGGAGGAAAAAAGACTGTACCTATTAGCACTTGAGTTCATTCCTATGCTATGCAGAAAATCAGACAAGAAGAATCAAAGCTTCACTGAGAGTCTACCATGTGCCTTGCATGACTTTTAAATATCATAGAGAGATGATCAAGAGAAATGTTCCTGGATCAAGAAATTTGTGCAGGGGCGCCTGGGTGGCTCAGTTGGTTAAGCGACTGCCTTCGGCTCAGGTCATGATCCTGGAGTCCCTGGATCGAGTCCCGCATCGGGCTCCCTGCTCGGCAGGGAGTCTGCTTCGTCCTCTGACCCTATCCCCTCTCATGTGTTCTCTCTCTCTCATTCTCTCTCTCTCAAATAAATAAATAAAATCTTTAAAAAAAAAAAAAAAGAAATTTGTGCAAATCAAGCAGTCTGGGGCAGATTACTGGCCTTATTCTTTGTTGACAAAATATAATTTGTCTCCCAACATTTCCCTTGGACATATAAAAATAACACTTCTATTATAGTCTACCTTGTCTAGCGAGGATAAATTCATTAAAGAAGATAAAATGCCTTAAAATGCAAATCAAGCAGTCTGGGGCAGATTACTGGCCTTATTCTTTGTTGACAAAATATAATTTGTCTCCAACATTTCCCTTGGACATATAAAAATAACACTTCTATTATAGTCTACCTTGTCTAGCGAGGATAAATTCATTAAAGAAGATAAAATGCCTCAGAGATATGTTGCAATTCATTACCATGTTTTTGTCCTGGAAAGAGAACTCAAAGAAATGCTTAAGGTATCAGGAAACCATCTATTCTCGGAGCCGAGAATGTCACTATGACCCAAAACAGACTGAGTTCTGGCATGGTAAATGTAGCAGAGAGACGTCTCAGGATGAGGGACAGAATAAAAGAAAGCCAAGAGGCCAAGGGAGTACATAAGAAGCAGAATGCACATTGGAAGACAAAACATGATCTGATTGAAGAAAGCTGTGCTGGCTCTCCGCACTTAGCACCTCCGAGTTAACCAGCCACCCCTGTATTACCATCTTTCATCTTCTAAGCTAGACTAACACAGCTGCTATACAAAGGAAAGTTTCTCTTTCTGACAGCTATTTCCAGAAACATCAATCATGTGGTGGTGAAATTTATCCTTTCTTATTCTCTTACCTCAAATGCCCTGATTGGCTGTTTGACATGTGCAGATGTTCAACATAAGAAATCACAGTACCATTTCTCGTTAAGATCAACCAAAATAAAGATATTTCAGAGAAATTCAGACATCCTATAAAATTTCTTCCATTAGAAAGAAGGCACACACTTATGAAGCCTGGAGCTGAAGTTTGGAAGTATACCAGGCACATATATTATTGACTCACTTCAAATGGGTAATCTACTAACTTAAAACAATGTGTGCACCTGGACAGATACAAAGCAAATAGAAAATTTCACATGGATATAAATGTTTATGGAGAGAGACAAAGAAAGAGAATGGTTATATATTATATAAACGGACTATTTCTGTGCCACACATTTATTCATCCACGGTTCAGAATACAAGTATACCAAAAAGTTATGAATCAATTCCATCAACGGGCTAATACCTGACAATACTGAACAATTTTGGAAATTGTACCTAGGTTAACAATTCTATCATAAAATCTAATGGCTTCATACTGGTTTCTGTGTCCCTATAGAGGACTTAGCACTCAGTAACTGGATATCATTCTTTTGGTCATAGGGTTAACATGGTAACATTAGAATTTGGGTTGTTTTAATATTTTAATCATGCCAAGAGGGCAACAACTAAACAATCAGGCCTTTTGGTTGAGAACTGATCATCAAAACATATACCTGTAATATATACACACAGGACAGTTCACATCTACTTAGAGTACAGAAACCAAAATTCTGATTACCTTGGTCAAAATATCTGATATCTCCTACTTATATAACTTACAGCAAATCAGTTTGTCTGTCTCAGGCAAAATATCCTCACTTCCAGAAGGAGAATGAATGTTAATCCTCATTTTCACTATCTCAAAGGAATATTAAGAAAATAAAATGAAAAAATAAAAAAGAACCAGTAATTTGACATATCTCTAAAAGCACTTTTCATTAGATTGTGTGTTCCTAAAAGAAATAAACCAAGAGTTATTAATTTTTGTAGGCACAGGGTTTGTCCAATTAGTAGGCACTTAGTAAACACCTGCTTAAATAATATAAATGAAAATGGAGTCAGAAAGCTCTTTTCAAATATAAAATATTACAATAAAGTAGTATTACTGTATGTCTAAACGTCCATAATTAACACATGAATTTGCTTCATAAATTCTATTTATACTTATCAATCTTGCAAGAGAAAATGAATTTTAAATAAATTTGAATCCAAAAGCAAAAAATGACAAGCAACCTCCACAAAGGGTATTGACTATGTTTTTATATTATGCTTCTTCTAAGAAATTCCAGAGAGCAGCTGTTTTTGCAAATGAACTATTATAGAGATTGGCTTTCTCCCCTTCATTTACAACTTAAAGTGACACTTGATTATATTACTGAATGACATAGTATACTTGAAACTGTTTACATTAATGGCGGGTTTTATTCCCATTTTAAATTAAGTGTAACTCAACATTTAAAAGTACTTGACAGTCAACAGTCTATGACAGGGGTCTGTAAAGCTAAATCCAGCCCAGTATCAATGAGTTCATAGATTTTACATTTTTAAGTAGTTGAAAAAATCAAAACAAGAACAATATTTTGTGACATGTGAAAATTACATGAATTTCAGATTTCAGTTTCCATAAATTAAGTTTTATTAGAATATAGCCATGCTTATTCATTTTCAGTGTATTATCTATATCTACATTCATCTGATGGCTGAGTTAAGTAGTTGCAACAGAGAAAGTACAGCCTGAAAAGCTTAAAATATTTACTAACTGACCCTTAGGTAAAAAAGTTTGCCAATCCCCAATCTGTAAGGAGATGGACACTAATATTAGAAGTTATAAAAGAATTGAGCCATGCTACCTTGGACCTAGGGCTACCAAATTTTCTAAACTACCTTTTCAATCAGTGGACTGTATAAAAAGTGCCAAAAAGTACTCTACCTGCCATTTTCCTTGGGGGACCTGAAAATAAAAATTGAAAGTGTTAAGTAGAGTTTAAGACAGTTATAATTGTCACATCATTCATTAAAGTTGCAAGTTCTTAATATATTTCCTCTAAAATATTTCCTTAAATCAAAATGTTTGCATAGTATTAGATGTGGACAAACCCATGTAGATTGAAGGAAGCAAACAAAGGGTGAGAAAAGATTCTGTTTTAAAACTGACAATATTGGGGCACCTGGGTGGCTCAGTCGTTAAGCGTCTGCCTTCGGCTCAGGTTATGATCCCAGAGTCCTGGGATCGATTCCTGCATCGGGCTCCCTGCTCAGCCAGGAGCCTGCTTCTCCCTCTCCCATTCCCCCTGCTTGTGATCCTTCTTTCACTGTGTCTCTCTCTGTCAAATAAATAAAATCTTAAAAAAAAAAAAAAAAACTGACAATATTTACTATCTTTAGACTGTATTTAAAATACTTTTTAAACCATTCATATAAGGTTTTCTCTTTATAAATAAGGTTTTTTCAGTATATCAGCAGAGGACTCCAGTTGCTGGCATTTAGCAAAATTGGGAAACATTTTTTTGGTACACAATGTGTTATGTAATTTAAAATAAATGAAGAGAAAATCGGATGTTATACAGAAAGATGCTAAGGGATTGGGAAAGGTCAGGACGGACCCACAGGATATTGCATGGCCTTTAATATTTATTTATTTTATGTAACAGACACTTAATAGATAGTCCCATGTGCCAGAAAACTGTGCTGAGTGTTTTACAAAAATCAATTCATTTAATCCTCATTAAGATTGTTAAGGACTATTAGAATCCCCATTTTACAGGTAAAGAAACTGAGGAACAAGGAAGCTACATAATTTACCCAAAGTATTTCAAAAGTATTTTTAATAAAGCAGAATTAATAGTAAATTCTCTTTTTTATACAAATAGGACATTAAAACTGGATAGTTTATCTAAAATCAGCCAGCCAGAAGTGCCAAAAGCAGATTTGAACCCAGGGAAGTTGGTTCCAAAGGCCATGTTGCTTTTCGTGTGCTGCCAAATGAGAGAGGTCTTCAAAGGCCTCACGTTCCTAGCTTCTCATATGAGCTTTAGTCACAGCTGGAGGTGGTATTCTATGAGAAGTGCTAAGGTTGAACTGGGGAGACTGGTTATGGTGTGAGAGTAGGTGGTGGGTCAATTTACCATGCTTGCCCTCTCCCCTGCACAGATAACTAGCTGAGTGTCTTTGGGTAAATTACTGAAATTCCCTGTGCCTTATCAGAAAGGTGTCCTTATTAGAAAAAAAAAAAAATGAGGAAATTAACTATCTCATAGCATGGCTGTGGGAATAAATGAGTTATATAGATATGAAGCCTGGCACACTGTAAATGCTATGTAAGTGCCTGCTATTATTTCTGGTAAACCCAGAAGTTGTGATAAGAGAATATGCCAAAGTTAAGATGCTGGTCCTATTGATTATGTTGTGAAGTTACATATACCCCTACTCATGGTCCCCTGCATCAAACAGCTGGGCCACAACTATCCTCCAAATGCTCCAAACCTTCAGAAAGTACTGAGTCTAGCATGGGATTTAAGTGTAAGAGCTGTAAAGTCAGCCACCCGGTTTCAAAATCCCTCTTCCACCGCTAATTTACAAGCTCTCTGACTTTGGGCTAATACTTCATCCTTCTAAACCTGTTTGCTCTCTGCAAAATGAGTATTAATAATAATATTTATTCTGATTAAGTTAGCTCAGGAAAATCAAGTCCCCAATATAAAGTATTCACTCAGTAAATACTCTTTTTTTTTTTTTTTGACAGAGAGACACAGCGAGAGAGGGAACACAAGCAGGGGGAGTGGGAGAGGGAGAAGCAGGCTTCCCGCAGAGCAGGAAGCCAGATGCAGGGCTCGATCCCAGGACCCTGGGATTATGACCTGAGCCGAAAGCAGCCGCTTAATTGACTGAGCCACCCAGGTGCCCCCAGTAAATATTCTTTTTAAGAAGAAATGTTTTAAAGAGAGATCAGTGATTTACTTAGAACTGTTATGTCTGAAATGAAGACAAATGCATCCCCTCCAGAATGGCCTTACAGTAAGATGTCAAAGTCACCTTGGTAGAACATTGACAAGATTTAGTGGGAAGCCAAGATCATATCTAATGTGACTTCAGGCTACCCTCAGTGCCAAGTAAAAGCAGTGTAACTTATCAGCAGCAAGCTGGGGACATGAATTCCTAAGTTCTTATCTGCCTAACTACAGATCTAGTATGTCTCCTTGAATATATTCTTTTGCCTTTTTCTAACTCTCCTGAAAAACTATCATTAAGAATACATATTTACCAGAAATAGTATTGAATTACAGCACTCAAATCATTTGTTTTTAGAGCATACATAATAAACACAAAAAGATATTACATTGAAATAAAGAGTGCTACTGAACATGTACATTTTTAGAGTCTATTTACCTAAAATCAAGTACACGAATGTCCTTATAGCCTGGTAACCCAGTAAATGCATTCTCAACCTGTCAAAAATAAAAATAAAATTTATAGCTATGTAGAAATGTGAAAAAGTACATAGAAAATACTGCTTTTAAGAGTTGAATATAAAGTGCACTATTTATAACTAGTAGAAGCTTATACATGTATACGGATACATAGTGGTCAGAAAGTTACGTAAGAAAATTATAATAGTTAACAATGTTAGAAGATAGTTTTAACACAACACTGTCACATTTTTCTTTTTAAATTTTGTCTTTTTAGGTTTTAAAATATTTTAATGTTAATTTTTTTCCAAATTATGAAAAGCAACTTCTTACTGACAAAGCACTGTTTTTTCCCCTTGTAGGATAAAATGTAGAAAAAAGCATTAGTTTCAAAAAATAAAGCTATAATAACATTTTTAAGTGTAATTGTTTGGATTAGAAATCTGGCTGCAGCATACACACTGACAAACAGTCAAGCATTCGTTTTCTGTAAGTGTGAAGTGTCTGATGGCATCTGTTTCCTGTTCCTACAATACAAGGGAACTGTGAACAAAGTCAACATTAGAAACTAGTCCACAAGCTGAAGTTCAGCCCCCTGGAGACAGGCCCTATTGACCGGGTGTCATGAAGGGGGTTATGAAGCAGTGACCAGGTAACTTAACTGGTCTAAAGATCAATTTATGAAACATCTACAGGAACCAGTTTTATCACTGAATCTTTAAAATCCAGCCATGTAAATCAAGATGAGTTTAGTGACTGGAGGGAGGGAAAGAATGCTAACTGGACTAAAAATCTAAAAATAGTCAGGTGATGTATAAATACATATTTTAACATTGAACATTTAACCCACATTTCAGAAGGTACCAGTCTCAGTAGATAAGTCACTATGGAGCCAACACCAGAATAAGCCAACACCAGAATTGTTAGTGGACTTTGGAGACATCTCTGGGAATCCACTTTTAAAACTCAGTCTTAGTATAATCAAGAGAGTGGGATTTTTAAAAAATCATGGTTCATGAAGATCTCAATGCCTTAAGGATAAAGAATCCAAACCCAAGTAACTCTATACCTATGATAATTTGCCTTGTTTTATTCTCTTAGAGGAAAGACAGAAATGCCATAATTCTTGTAGGATAAAAGTGGAGATGGAATCTTGCAGGATAGGAGTCCAAAAATGAGTTCATCTCAGCTGTTTCTGCTGGCAAAGTAACTGTATACAAGCCTTATTTTATAGAACTCATACTGCCCTGCCCATCAACCATATTGGCTTTCATGAGATTAAAATGAATGTACCTAAAAGTATTCCATTAATTGCAAAATGTTATACAACTGTATGTAATTGTTATTGCTAGACCCATCTCATTTTGAGTTTTGTCATCTCTTGAGTCTAACCACGTACAAGTATTCTAATTCATCACATCTAGTTAGCTACTGTACAGGTTTCCAGTTGAAAAATCATTCCACTTTATTAACATCAAGATTAATAATAGGTATAATTTATTGAACGACTTCTATGTGCCTGATGCTTTACAATATTACTTCTAATCTTTGCAACAATGTCAAGAGATACATATTTTCCCGATTTTATATATGGGAAAATTGAGATGTCAACTAACTTACCCAGGGTCATGCATTTGGCAAGTGACTAAATTAGAATTTATTTAACCTTAAATCTCTCCAATACCAAAGCCCATATTCTTCCCAATGAATTACATGCCTTTTCTTCCCCCCTGCCTCATGACAAAAATGTTATAGAATTGAGACCAGGACTGGGAAAACTGTGAAGCTCACTTTAACTTTTCATCTGAACTAAAATTAAGCTGATTCTATATGGTATAAAGGAAGGAACACTTTGAAGGGAAGGAGGAGACTTGATTTTCCCTTCTACCCCTAAAGGTTGAAATGACTATGAACAATTTACTTGGCTGCCTGGGCCTCAGCTGTAAAATGGCGATGCTCATCCACTTGGTTGCTGTGAACTAACAGACTTAAAGCTGCCTGCAGAACACAAGGCGCTGTGCAAGGACACTGTGTTGATACTGTAGCTATCTTCAGGTATCCGTGCTCCCAACGCTATAATGCTTACCTTTCTCTCTCTGATACTTGATGTTGTCCCAAGCTTATCTTACTCTTCTCATAAAAAAAAAGAATTCCTCCTGAACCTCAATCCTCTCCAATCAGGCTTTCCTTTTCCTTAAATACCTTCCCATATTATTACCTAGGAAATAATATCAAAGGAACAATCCCTGCGACTGTGCCCTGAAGGGAGAGAGCTAGAGGGGCCCCCTTCAATTTGCATTAAACACAGTGACAGAACCTTTCAGAGACACAACCTCTAACTCTGCTGCTTCACACAAGGAAGTGGCTGTTGGTAGACATCTCAGTGCAGGTAAGGGGACGGGGCTGAAGAGATACTCCAGAGAAGAAACCACTTCATGGTAGGTCCAGACCCTTCCTCACCCCCAAATCACCTCAAGCCAAGAGCCATCTACCCATAAAGTCTCTGTTGGAGATGTTTTTCAGAATGTTTATTAGACTTCTAGACTTTCTAAATATGCAGTCATTTAGTGCAATTGTTTATCTAAACACTCAGGCCTACCAAGTTTCCTCACTCCAAGAGCAGAGAGAACCAGACAGCTGGTCCAAGACACTATCTGATGCCAGGTGGCCACTGGCCTGGCTGACATTTCTTCTACATACCATACAGCCTTGCAACTTGGCCACACAGATAGGAAAAATAATCATCTGGCTTACACTCCCCACGTCAGATGGCTACAATGATGCTGTTTGGCTGAGAGATGCACATTTCTTTTTCTCCTCTAGACATAGTGTCTAGGGAAGGAAATGAGTCCAACATAATGGAATTGAAAAACTTGGGCAAGGAGAACCCCATCAAGAGGGATGGAAAAGAAATAAACAGGAAGGAATTGATGTGCCCTGACACTGGACAGAAAGGGGAGATGGGCACTCAATGCCTTACCACACAAGAGGAAAGGCACACAAGAAGGGGGCCACCTATGGATCATTTTTGACTGAAAGAATCTTGAGTTCAAGTTCTATATAGAATTCTTCTGCAAATTAAAGTTGCAGGAGAGTCTAATGCATGATTCTTTTAAAAAAGAAAAAGAAAAACCACCTTTTAAAAAATACCTCCAACCAAGGGACAGAGATAGGAGGGAAATTTACTTTTCACTGGACACCCTTTTGTCCTTTTGAACATGGTACTATGTACTACTTAAGTGTTAACTACCCCAAATTTTTCAGTTTAGAAAAAGAATATTAAATAGGAAATTAAAAGAAATTAAATTTAATGTTCCTCCAAGAAAAACAATACACTGTATGTAGTTTCTTAAAGATACTCATTTCTCCAAATACTGTCAAGTTAAAACCATCCCATTGAATACATTCTTCTTTGGCTGTGCAGCAAAAGTTTGGAAATAGTATTTATTTGTTAGCAGATGGTAAAGGTGTGTCAGATTTTGCTTCAATTAAATAAACTCATCTATCTTTCTGTGATCTTTTTACAGAGTTTTCTGAAGAAGTGGCTAAGTCACAGCCCTCTGAACCAAAGAGAAGAAGAGCTTGATTCCTTAATCTACCTTTAACCAGTTTTGTGAATATGGGAAATTTACAATCCAAGGAAAATGTCTTGTTAGTTAAAAAAGAAAGAAAGAAAGAAAGAAAGAAAGAAAGAAAGAAAGAAAGAAAGAAAGAAGGAAAGAGAGAGAGAGAGAAAGAAGGAAGGAAGGAAGGAAGAAAGAAAGAAAAAGGAAGAGGAAGGGAAAGGGAAAGGGAAAGAAAAGAAAAGAAAAGAAAAGATGAAAAACAAACCAAAAAATCACCCACCTCCGAAATAAACTCTTCTACAAGGTGCTGGTGGTGGAAGTTGGAGGGATCCTGTAGTTCTTCCCTATATTGTTCTCCCAAAAGGTGGATACTGAATTCTGCAATCTGCTCAGTTGCTGGTTTTGTGGATTCTTCTATCACATTCTCAATTTCATTGCTAATCTGGATTTTTAGAGAAAAAAAACAATAAATGTCAACGTTTACTCATACAACCAACAAGTATCTCCTGATTGGTACATATCAGACACTATGTCAAAAGAAACTTCTAATGATGACCTTTTATACAGTATCTGACTTTGGAACTAATTGGGTGGACTTTAAGACACAGGCTAACATTAAAATTACTATGCATTTGTACATTCCTTTGAGCACACAATGACTGCTTCAGGGAAAGACAGAAAATTTTCCACAGATAACCACCAAAGTTGACCATCTTCTATCACATCATCTGTGAGTTTAAAAAGAGTTGACTATGCTAATAGTATCATCTAAAAATAGCCTAGAAGTGTTGTTCTCAAACTTTTTGGTCTTAGGGCCCATTTAAACTCTTAAAAATCATTAAGAAACACAAAGAAATTTGGTTTTTATGGGTTGTATCTATAGATATTTACCAGACAAAAAATTAAAGGGGAAATTTTTAAGAATATTTCTTAATTCATTTAAAAATAATAAACTCTTTATGCTGTAAAAAGGAATAACATTTTGCAAAATAAAAAATGAATGAAAAGAGTAACATTGTTTATATTTTTATAAATTCTTTAATTTGGTTGGCTTCAGACGAAGACAGTGGATTCTCATATCTGTTTCTGCATTCAATCAGTAATATGTTGCTTTAGTTGAAATACATGAATAAAAGTATTAGGGAAGGGAGAATTATATTAACAGCCTTTTCAGATAATTGTGGAGATTCTTTTTGTATACTATAACAAACTCAACAAGGGGTAGTTTCTTAAAGATTAGTGACTACATGGAATCTGAAACTGTATCAATGAACTTTTTGTACTCTGTAACAGTAAAATCCAGGTCTTCCAGTCCAAAGCTGCAACAATTTGAAAAACAAAATAAATAATGGATTATAATCCAAAGAATAAAATAAATATCCATGAGTCCATATTGATGGAAATAAATGATTTAATAAATAAATGAGAAGTGACAATAGTGTCTTACAGAAGAATTCCAATAGTAAATGTAGAATGAGGGAAAGAAAATATCACTACTACAATGCTACGGTAAGAAGTGCTACACAGAAGATACACTTGAGCTCATCCATCTAAGTCCCTCCATTGTGATACACAAGAGAAGGGGTTGGAATGGAAGAATGGCTAGCCTAAGGGCTCCCAGCAAGCCAATGGCAGAGTCAGGAAGAGACTACAGAGGCTTTCCTTCAGTGTACCATTTTTCATCCGTGATAGATCATATAATCAGAGACCTTCAAAATCTCAGAATAGGAAAGTACCTCAAAGATCCCACTATCCCTCTGGATGCCTGAATTCTCTCTACAATATCCCTGACAAATGGTTGCTCATCCTCAGTTTAAATGGCCTGATGAGAAAGAGTCATGATTTTCAAAGGCAAACCATCACATTTCAAAAAAAAAAAAAAGAAAAAAAAAAAAAGCTCTCGGGGCACCTGGGTGGCTCAGCCGGTTAAGCATCTGCGTTGGCTCAGGTCATGGTCCTGGGGTCCTGGGATGGAGCCCCACATCAGACTCCCTGCTCAGTGGGAATTCTGTTTCTCCCTCTCCCTCTGCCTCTGTCACCTCCTTGTGCTCTCTCTCTCTCTCTCTCTCTCAAATAAATAAATAAATAAATCTTAAAAAAAAAAAAGCTCTCATGTTTGGGAAGTTC
Organism: Halichoerus grypus; assembly: GCF_964656455.1. NCBI lineage: Eukaryota > Metazoa > Chordata > Mammalia > Carnivora > Phocidae > Halichoerus > Halichoerus grypus. The sequence continues at coordinate 48,276,035 of NC_135712.1, forward strand.
TTTAATTTTTTTTCTTTCTTCTTTGCCCTCCACAACTTGGTTCCTGCTTCCCTTTTCCAGCCCCATCTCCCTTTCCCCCACCTTTCACTATCCACTCCAGCCATGCTAAATTCCTATTTGCAGACCTAGGAATATGCTAATTCTCTCTGGCCTAAGCAGTGCTACTCCTTTGTTTTGAGACCTCATGCCAAGACCTTTCCCCTGTCTCTTCTTCTGGTAACTTATATTCATCCTCAATTCAGACCTCACCCCGACCAGAAAATTTCTCAGAACTGCCCCTCAAAACTGACCCAATGCTCCTAATGCTCTCCTATTTCATTCTGCATTTACCCTATCATAGCACATACCACAAGGTAATTACACTGTATGTTTACTTCTCAGTATGCCTCCTGAAACAGTAACTGGCACATATCAGGAGCTCATATTTTTTGGCATTTTTTATTAAGGTATAATGGACATAAAACATATATTAGTTTCAGGTGTACAATGTAATGATTCCATATTTGTATGTATTGCAAGATGATCATCACAGTAAGTCCAGTTAACATCCATCACCCTACACAGTTACAAATTTCTTTTTCTTGTGATGAGAACTTTCAAGATCCACTCTCCTAAATACTTTCAAATATGCAACACAGTACTATTAACTATAGTCACCATCATGTACATTACATTCCCATGACTTACTCATTTCTTAACTAGAAATTTATATCTTTTGACTCCCTTTACCCATTTCATCCACTTCTACCCAAAGTTCTTAATATTAAGCCCAAATATATTTCCCTGTAAGCTCTACCACTGATCTCAGTTCTGTAATCTAGGACATATATAAAAACTGTAGTCACCAGAGAGCCCTTCAAATGAGTACAAACAGCTATCATGACTTCCCTGACTTCCCTAGATCTTCTCCTCCAGACATTTCTCAGGCCCTTAATACCTTCCTTAGAGTATGGTATACACAAATCAGATCTGATCAATTAAAATATGATAGGATACCACCACCTCTCTTATAATAGATTCTGTATTCTACAAATACAACCTAAAATTACACTAGCTTTTACTAGTTTCACCCCAGTAACTGCATCATACTACTGATTCATACAGAGACTAACATCAACAAAAACTCTTAGTCTTAAGGAATTTTATATAAAACTTTGCATTTTTGATATTAAATTTTATCTTGCTAAATTTGGACAGAGACTTCCATTTCCAGTACTATTATAAAAGAAATATCCTTAGTAATCTTGCTGCTACAGAATGCCTTAAGTGATGAATAAATATTTTTAAAAGTTTTTAATGCATAGCTGGTTTGCAAGAAAGTAAAGAAAATGCCAAGGGGTCAGGAAAAACAGGTTAGAAAAATCCAGAGAGGTGAATCAGTGTTGTGTGAGTACATGGTTATATCCTCTGATACTTTGTAACCTAGGCTTGAGTTTTAAATACCACAAAGGGATAGGATAAAAAGTAAAAGGTGTGTACATGTTGAAAGGTCAGATCAAAGATTCCCACACACTAGTAAAGATGATAGCTGCACTTGTAGTGAGGATAGTATAAGGACATTCTTGTCAAATCACTATGCCATACACCTGAAACTAATGTGACATTGTGTGTCAACTATACTTCAATTAAAAAAAAAAAAAAGACTCCCACATAAAGCAAAGATTCTAAAAACTCAACAGACAATTTGAACAACCAATTAAACTAAGCTGAAGGAAGAATTAGTAAACTGGAACACATACCTAATTCTAACCCAGAGAGACAAAGAAATGGAAATTATTAAAGAGTGGTTAACAAACATGAAGGATAAAAGGAGGAGGTCAGAGGTTCAGTCACACAAGATAATAGCTGAGAATTTCTCCTATATCCATATTTGTTAAACTGCAGAATGCCAAATACCATATAGTATACTACTATATGTATTTATAGTATATATATATATATATATATATACTTACAGTATATATACTATAGTATATACTATAGTATACTTATGTATATAAAAGTGTATACATATATGTGTGTGTGTATATAGTAGTATACTATATAGTATTTCACAAAAAATGGGTATAGGAGTATATTTATTTATTTTGCTTTGGATCTGTTGTACTTCCTTAATGTAAAGCCTTACGGATATCATAAATTCTGAGAAATTTTGAGCTGTTATGTCTTATGATTAGATGTGTATGGATAGATAGAGATATATAGAGAGGAGATAGAGATATATCTTAAAAGTACACAAAGAAAACAGCCAGAGGAATACAACTGAACTGATACACAAGTGAAAAACAACTGAACTGACAGTTCTCAGTATTAACAACAAAAGTTAGAATATAGTGAAATAAAACCTTGACCAGAAAAAAAAAAAAAACCCTCACTCTAGAATTTAGTACAGATTTAAATTTTTTCTATAATAAGGAGATAATAAAGAAATTTTCAGATGATCAAAAACTCAAAATGAACAAATGAGAGACTCTTACTAAAGTAATATCAGGAGCATATATTTCAAAAAGAAAATTATCCTAGAAGAGAGATCTAAAAGGCAATAAAGAATTTTAAGAAAATAAAATAATAAACTTCCAGGTAGATGTAAAACAAACTTTATCAAAAACAAATATAATACAGTCTAAAAAAAAAGAAGAACAAATACAGGGGCGCCGGGTGGCTCAGTTGGTTGAGCATCCGACTCTTGATTTCGGTTCAGGTCATGACATCAGGGTCTTGGGATCTGTCCCCATGTTGGGCTCTGGGCTCAGTGAAGAGTCTGCTTGTCCCTCTCCCTCTGTTCCTCTCCCCCTTCTCTCTCTCTCTCTCAAATAAATAAATAAAATATTTTTTTTAATTTCTTAAAAAAGAACAAATATAATACAGTCTAATTTGTGGGATTGAAAAAAGAGAACTAAAAGAGAGAAAGAAAGAACAAAAATATCAAAAAATAGAATATAAATCAGTAGGGTGATTATTTGAATTACAATGTTCTAATATTCCTGCTTTGCCTAAGACAAGGATCAAGATTCTGAAAAACTTAAATTTTGCTAGATTATACATTATAACTTAGGAGGTAACTTATAGGGTTTATATATTTTATACATATAATATAAATATTATAAATGCTATACATAATAACATATATTATGTAACTTATAGGAAAACTACTGACAAAACAGAAATAAAGTATATAATTTCTATAACAGTAGATGGAAAATGTATTAGGAAAAAAATTGAACTGTAAAAGTGAAACTTCAGGCTTCATTTTGAACTAGAAGTACAAGCAATCTAATTCTTATTAGGTATCTCTATACTGCTTTGTTTTCTTACTCTATAAATTGGCTTCAAATAGTCTTTTCTTTGGATATTAATGTTCCAATTGATTATACATAAATCCTTCATTTCTATTATAGAGAATTCTATCTCATTCTATGAATGTTTCTAGACCTAAACCCACAACTATTCTGCTTCAAGTTCAGAACCACAGTATCACTTTTTATTCATTCATTCACAAATATTTATTTAATGACAATATTTCCCAGCACCACCTACTCTGGACAAAGTTGTACGGAGGGTGAATGTATTGATTCCAGCTTCCACTCACGGATCCCACATTACTACCAGCCTTGTTCAGTGACAGGGAAAGTGGTGGGGCAGAGTAGGGAGACTTAACATGATTTCATATAAATTAAAATGTCCAAGCTGGGAAGAAAAGGTACAAGGTAACTAAATTACACCTTTCTAGTGAATATGTTCAGTCAGAGTTTACACTATATTAAGTAATCTAGGATTTATGAACCCTCAAATTTTAAAAATTCATATTTAACAAAATTTCTAACAAAATATTTCTATCTTCCTGGGCAGTCTATGTACTTTTTTTTTTTAACCTGAATGTTATTGAAAGTAAACTTAATATTGTTTGGTGGACAGGTTACTGTTAATAATGATGCATTTAAAAACCATGGTATTTCTTGATTTTTTAACTACATAAAATCTACATCCTTTCCCTCTGAAGAAGAGAAGACTAAGTCCTGATCTATTATGGGATAGAAGAACATAGGCAAAACCCCCACAGTAAATTATTTCACATAGCCCACAAGAGACCATGAGTTTACCATGATGACAATTACCCAGGCTCCAAGTCATTTCATTTACAACTTGAAGCTCTCTCTTGCAAAAGCAGATTGACTCAGCTCTCCAAGGAATCTTAGATTCTTTTTAATACACTGGTTTTAGAATCCACAATACCTCCATGAAGGAAACCACATGAAGTCTTGTGTAGTTTGGCAATGGAATATAAGTCTCTCTTAACCCCTGTTCTTCATGTTAGAAACTAAATAACAAAACACAGCATCACTCACACTCTCCTCAGGCCTCTCCTTGATGTTCTCTGAGGTACCTTCATAGGAGGTCACCCCTGGATATGGAACACTGAGAGTAGCACCTAAGTAGAAAAACAAAATCATGTATGTGAATTCAGAATCATATCAGGAAATAACAAACTGACTTCAAAACAATTCCTGTAAGTCATTTGTTTTTCCATCCTGAAAATTCAGTATATTCTAACCTTAAGACACATTTGCATAGATCTTTCTAGAACAGAAAATAATTATAACTCATTCATTCATTTATTCAACAGCATTTAATGAGCATCTACTTATGCCAGCCACTATGCAAGATGCTAAGGATACAGACAAAATTTTTATCCTTAAGGAGCTATCTAGTAAAGAGGACAGATACTGAAAAAAGTAATACTACCAGACAGGAAAAGTGGGTGAAGGTTGGAGACTGGCTATGAACTGATCATTGTTGAAGCTGGGCCTCATTGTGCAATTCTTATTTTTTGTATATGTTTGAAATTTCCAATAAACAAAAAAATTAAAAATAAATAAAGCAACACCAATTCATAGGAGACACAGAGATCAAAGGAACATCTTAAAGTATACCAGAAGGCAATCAGAAAATCCTTACTCTGAGAAACTCTTGCAAGGCAAATGACAAATGGTGGAACTAGAAAGGTTCTACCTGTTGACATAAGTAGTGGTTACAGACTGTTTGCCTTAAAGTAATTCTTTAGGTCGTACTTTTTTTTAAGTAGCTTTCTGATTTTTATTAGACTTAATAATTAAAGATCTTTAAGTACCCACAACATAATGCCATACAATTAATGAAAACACAATCACTTCTTCTTGAGACTCTTGAACAACACATAAGGAAAGAGAAACCTGATATTTGTTAAATGTGAGCTGAAATGTGTGCTTGCTCACAAGATCATCTTAAGGCATAAATAATTTAAAAAGAAAAGTGAATAAGTGCACAAGAGCATACCTCCTGATGTTGAGGTATCACCAACAGGAAACGGAGATGACAATTCAGGGCTAAGGTTAAAAAAGATGTTTAAAGTTAATAAAGATGATAGAAATATGTGCATATATTTTGAGGTTTGTTTTCCAAAAAGGAATTCACTAGGTCTCCAAACAGGGTTCCCAAACCCAAGTAAGTACTGATTTAACAAAGTTTAAAAAATAATAGTCTTCATAATTCATTTTACATTTGTTAGTTTTTGCTCAAGTAGAATCACACTAAAGTACTCCTCTACTTACTATTCCATCAGCCTCTGTTGATTTCTTCTCAGTTTTATCAGTATGTGAAATTATTTGTTGATTTATTTATCTCCTTTTTTATCTCTGTCTCCAATCTCTTAATCCTCTAGAATGGCATTGTCATGGTAGTCATTGGATATATGTGCTAATTTAAATTAACTAAAATTAAATAAAGTTTAAAATTCTGATCCTCATTCACACTAGCCACATTTCAAAAGCTCCATAGTCACATGTGCCTAATGGCTACCATATTGGACAGCACAGTAAAGAACATTTCCATCATCACAGAAAGTTCTATTAAACAGGACTGCCATAACAATATAAATTCTATGAGATTAGGAACCTTGCCTGCCATATTCTTACTCTATCGCCAGCCTAAAATAGTACCTGCCATTTAGTACACACTAAATAGTTATTTTTAGAATAAAAGAATAAACAAATATTATTAGCCAGGGAGTGAACAAGACATCTGGCATATAGCTGTGGATAAACACACATGATCTATTAAAGTTACAGTCTTACAGAAAATAGATGGCAAATAAATGATTACAAATGTAACACGTAGTACAGGTAGGAGAGTACTTGCTGCTAAGGAAAAAAATATAAGCACAGATCTCATCTCATTGGACAGATCATAGAAATCATAAAATTTTTTTATATAAAGAAAGTCGAGCTTAGAGAAATGACTTGCTGTAGGCCACACTGCTAACAGGCTGCAAGTCACCCAGCTATCCTTTAACCATGCCACTTTGCAACGACAAGAGAAGATCAAAAGGTAATCTGAGTGGCACCTGGGTGGTTCAGTCGGTTAAGTGTCTGCCTTTGGCTCAGGTCATGATCCCAGAGTACTGGGATCAAATCCTGGGATTGAGTCCCAAGTCAGGCTCCCTGCTCAGTGGGGAGTCTGCTTCTCCCTCCCCCTCTGCCCCTCCCCCTCAAATAAATAAATAAATATACAATCTTTATTTTAAAAAGATAGTCTGAGAAGTCCCTCCTCTAAAGGAAAGAAAGTGGGTTTCTGCAAGTCCAAATTTCCACATACCCCAAAAATATAAAATTTAAACTACTACTATACTTTTAGAAAGTCTCATTTATTTGTTTTAAAGTTTTATTTATTTAAGTAATCTCTGCACTCAATGTGGGGCTCAAACTCATGACCCCAAGATCAAGAGTCACATGCTCTTCTGACTAAGCCAGGCAGGCACCCCTTAGGAAGTTTTAGAACTTTAAAGTTTGTATATGGATATGTCCTAAGGGAAAAGGGATGTTACGTTAACCTTTGACAAAGGAGTTCAAAGGTGATTACACCTGTTGGATGGTGATTACATTACTGTTAAGGGTTGAAAACTGTGTTCAACTTTATACAAGTGAGCTTCCTAAGGTGATTCAATTATAGTCAAAAATGTCTCCCTCACAGACTTGCCAATGTGCCAGTGAGTCTCATCTTCAGACAACTCCTTTAGATTGCACTATTGCTCTAAATTAGGTCATGGTGGTGGGACAGGGGGTTACTCAAAGCCACCAGATAAACATGGCAGACATCTTGAAGCATCAATATTACTTGAAGCATAGGCAGGTGGGGAACTAAGTAAGAATTGATGTGTAATTCAAAATATTTTAATATTAAAACAAATATGGCTACATTGTGAAATTGAATATAAAGTTAAAATTAAAATTAAGATATTAAATATGATAATTCAAAGATATTTCATGACTGGAACTCCAGTGGGGGAGTCAACTAGGGCCATGTTCCCTAAACTCCCAGGCTTTGGTAGAAAATTTGAGAAACTGGGGCACCCGGCTGGCTCAGTTGGTGGAGCATGCAACTCTTGATCTCAGGGCTGTAAGTTCAAGCCACACAGTGGGTGTAGAGATTACTTAAAAAATTAAAACATCTTTAAAAAAAAAAAGAAGAAGAAAGAAAATTTGAGAAACTGAGTTTTTAAAAATCTCATAAAGATTTTTCTGCTTTTTAAAAATACCATCTAGAAAGAATAACATTTTAAACCATTACACCAAACCCATCACTTTCGGTTATTTAGAAGCATTTGCAGGAAATTGCTTCTCAGTGAGCTGTCTGTCATCTAGAAGAACCTAAAGAATACAACATCTGGATAAGTCATTATGATGAGTGATGAGCGGAGAAAGGGCCTAGGTGATGAGAAAGCATCAAGAGGCTTCTTGGGTTGCAGGGAGTAGAGCTAAAACAAGTAAGATTCAAATGATTTGGGGACAGATATTAACATAATCAGGCCTGAATAGGGTCTGTCAGTTGTCCACAAGGCAGAACACCTTGCCAATACCTTCATTTTATAGAGGAAAAAACGAAGTCCAAATGAATAAAGCAATTTTTCCTGGGTGACACAATGACTTATATGGCCCAAGGTCATACCTAAAATTCCTAACCATATCTAGTTCCCTTTTCAATAATAACAACAGCAAGAATGAGTACCACTAAGTTTATCATGTGTCAAGTACTGTGTTAAGTGTTTCATCTTGCTTAACTCATTTAATTCTGGCAACAATCTTAAAAGGAAGATACTATTATCCCCATTTATACATATGAGGAGACTAATACTAGAGGAGGTTAAGAATTTGCTCAGAGTCACACAGCTAGACAATGGAGGAACTATGATGTAAAACAGGCCCACCTGATTCCAGAAACCTCTCTCTCACTCATCTTAATTCCTCACAACATGGCCTTTCTGCGAGCCATATTGACTAGAAGGGCAACCAAGATGGTTTCACTTGGTTGTAATAATGGCCTACATTAACTTAACAACCTAAAAGTCAAGGTGTATAAGGTCCCATAAAAAGGAAGGGAAACCCAATCAAAGTTGGAGAGCTATGGAGAGGAACCAGGCATGAAGAACAAAGAGGTCAAAGTAAGACAGAGGGGGCCAAAGCACAACACAAGTAACTAGAACAGGAAGTTGGAATGACATGGCAAAGTAACCAGACCTCACCTGGTTTCAGTCAAATTATCCCCCACATCAAGATCACATTTGATAAATAAGTCACAGGGATAAAGATGATTAATAGGAAATATAGTCAATAATATAACAATAACTTTGTATGGTAACAGATGGTAATTACACTTATAGTGGTAAGCATTTTGTAATGTATATAATTGTTGAATAGTTAACTATGTTGCTCACCTGAAACTAACATAATATTGTATGTCAACTATACTTCAATTAAAAATAAAATTTTTTTTAAATTTAAAAAGAGAAGTATTGGAACTAAAAAATAAGTAAATAAATTAGATCTAAGCTAATTCTCTAGGAAAGTATTCACAACAGAGAAGTTTGTTTACTTCAGTAGAACTAGATTTCACTTACTGAATTCAAAATAACATTTTAAAGATGGTAAGTAGGCAATGCTCAGTAATTCAAATCTCTTGTCCAACACTCCAATGCTTAATCCCTCATTTTCCCACTCTCCTTTCAAAAAACAGAGAAAAAAAACCACTTAACAACAAGAATCCTTTCAACATGTTCTCATTAGGTATGCCTCCTGCAGGGATCCCCTAAAATATCACAACAGAATAGAACACAGAGTTGTATTGAGTTTGGAGACAGAAATACTACTTTCATTTCTAGGCCAAACCACAAATGTGAAATCGTTCAGCTAAGACCTTTAGCTTAATACCAGCAGTGAACAACCTCCTACTTTCTCATTTCCTCAGCTCATCCAGCACATAATTTATTACTCACCTCTACTGCCTCATCCTATCAGAATTCAGGTGAGATTGTACCAAAAGATATCAGAGACACATGGAGTATAAGTTTAAAAACAAGCCAAGCATAATTTCCTATCTAGATTACTACTCCCCTTGACAATTTTCTATACTTTGCTTTGCTCTTGAATCTGTTAACTATGATCAGCACAGGACAACAAAAGAACTCAAGGCACAGGGCCAGGAATCCTGGGTGCTAGTCCCAGAAGTATCATTAACTTTGTTATGCCTTAGAGAAATATCTCAGTTGCTCTGAGCCACAAGAACTTAATCTCCAAAACAGGAATACCTCCTTACACTATCTATTTCCCAAAGGTATAATGAAAGCTAAATAAGATATTATATATGCAGAAGCATTATAAAAATAGGAGATGCTTAACAAATATAAAACAGAGGGTAATGGAAGAGGGACACGTGTCCCAAACAGAATAAAATATTTGCTAAAAAAAAATGTATATTTGGCTTTGTGATCTATGATAGGCATCCTCAATGACAAATGTAAGTTAATTGAGGTACAAAAAAAAAAAAAAATGCCAAAGAACAGTCCTTACACCAAGAATATTACCAGAGACCTGATAATAAACTTGAGTAATTGAGCAGAAACTCAGTTATTCATTTAACAACTATTTGGTGAGCACATATTCCAGGTGGGGTTTTGTACTGGCTATTGAGACTTCACAGTAAGTCCAGAAGGCAGGTGGTTAAGCACTGAGTGGAGCTAAGTGGAGATGCTTTCAAGATACCCAGCTATAATGGGTATAAAGGGCTGGAGGAAAGCCTTTTGGTAACATGGGCGAGACTTGAGTATGTTCAAATGCTAATAAGGAGTTAGTAATGGGAGAAGCTGAAGACTCAGGAGAGACAAAGAAACAATAGTAGGAAGATGTGTAAGAGTTAAGATGGGATGTGAGATCCTAAGTAAGGCAGAAAAAAATTTTTTTTAAAGACACAGAGCAAATGATTGTAGGGGAAGCTTAAAGTGATACGAACAGAGTATTTGGTGCAAGTCATATGTCAGCACGTTAGGTTTGAGTTCACATAGAAGCAGCAATTTAAGTCACAGAAAAGAAGTTTGATAAGTAGAATAGCGGCCCCTCAAAGTCATCCACATCCTATTCCCCTGAATCTGTGAATATGTTAAGTTACATACTAAGGGGAATGCTAATCAGCTGGCCTTAAAATAGGGAGTATAACCAGGTTTGTCCAGGTGGATCCAGTATAATCATTAGGATCCTTAAATGTGGAAGAAGGAGGCAGAAGAGTGTCAGAGTGATAAAATGTGAGAAAGACTTGACCGGCCATTACTAGCTTTGAAGATGGAAGGGGGTGATGAGCCAAGCAATCTGGGTAGTTTCTAGAAGCTGGAAAAGGTAAGAAAACAGTTTCTCCCTTAGATCTTCCAGAAAGGAGTGTAAACCTGGCAACACCTTAAGGCCCATGTCAGATTTCTGAATGACATAACTGCAGGACAAATTTGTGTTGTTTTAAACTACCAACGTTTGTGGTAATTTGCTACAGCAGCAATAAAACCTAACACAAGAATCTCAACAGAGAGAATACAAGACTAACCTCAAAAAAAATCATAAAAATAAATTTGAATATAGAAAAATGGTGGGCAAATTAAGGGTTTCAGTGGATCACTACAGTACTCAAGTGGGAGAAAGATGGCTCCGAGAATTCTTAGGCCCCTCCCAGGGTTTCGCCCCCAGGTCACCAACCCCAGGTCACCACTTTCAGCAACTACTACAGTTGGCAGTTCTCACCCCACCCCAACCTGGGCTGCTCTAGTTACATGGGAAAGAAGCTTTAAACTTTAAAATTCTCAAAATTCACTTATATTTTCATGTGTTTTTATTTTTATACATAATTATTTTCTAAGAATGGTAAATAGTATTTTGAGTCCCTATTATACCTACTAGAGACAGTGCCTTAGCAATAAAAATATATAATCCAGTCAGTCCTGCTATGATGCTTATTTGTGAATTTGTCCCAGTGTGATTAATACAGTAGGAGACAACTGGCCACAGTGCAAACTTTCTTTACTTATACATAATCTCATTCTAAGCTAGGTAGCTGTGGAAAACTGCACCCAGTTGAAGTGAGTCCCACAGAAAGACATAAAACATACACACACTACACCTTAAACACCTTCCAGCTACCTACTGTGTGACGAGCCACAACCAGCCTCATATGGTGTTACAACTGTCCATCCTACTTCAGATAACCCTCCTTCCACCACTTTATAATAATCCACAAGCTATACACTTGCTTACGTCCACTTCCCAAGTAAACTTCAGAGCTTCTTCCAGGTTAAATGCCATGAGTACTACGGTATTTACAAGCTTCTTAACCATATAAGATGTGGAAAAGGTGCTATCATTTTCATTAGGTACGACCATGAAGATTACTAGGACTGGTGGGACTTAGCGGAGTATTTAGTTCACTGCCTGTGTGTTGAATAGCAATCACAAGGAACTTCCAAGCTCTGTTCTAGGTGGTGAAGAGCCCACACCCAAGAAACCACGTGGCCCAACATCTAAATGGGTGCTCAATCCCAGTCCCAAGCAGAGACTCAGTGGTAACATTAGCTGTATGAATAAGTGAGACCACACAAAGTCCCCTTCCCTCCTGTTTACTCATGTTTGATTTGAAACCTACACATACCCCACTAGCACTCACATGTGTACTCCAACTCTGCTTTTGCCTGGACTCTGCCGCCCAGTTTGGATCTCTAGACACTGACTCACTTAACTGGTTTTTCAGCCTGTCTTTTTTTCTAATTTGAAGCAAAATTCTGGACTCTGACCTGGATTTTATGCCCTAATGGTGTTTTTCTATATAATTACCCACATACTGGCATAATCTAGATACTCTGAGTATGGACAGAATTGAAATCTTTAATCCTTACACACTCAAAATCCCTCACCTTCCACAAGCAGCTTTGTACTGCTATTGCTCAGGAGCCAGAAATGACCTTAATCCTAAAACTAAAGGCCAGTAGAGCCAAGAATCCTAATATTGGAGGATTCATCAAGGTTGTGTTATTCCTATATTTCGAGCTCATAATCATCATTTCTCAGTAAAGTGATCCATACCACCAACCATCATTTAATAAACTGCCACTAAGATGTACCATTTCATAACATTTTTACTCTTAGCCCATAAGCCTCAACAAAAGTAGATCATTCCATATTCCATTTCCAGAAATCTATTTTCTCACCCAAGAGAAAGGAACAAGTCTGCCTCCTGGCAAGGTTAGAAAGTAAACAAGCACAGTGGCTGTGATGGTAGTCTTGAAAGGGAAGTGGCCTCAACAGGAGGAAAAGCATTTGGGACCAACCCACAGCCCTGGTCATTGCCAGAAGCAGCAAGAAAATAGAAAGGGGCCATTAAATTTGGTGTGAGTCTTGGAATAGGTATTACATGTCTCTGTTGCCAAAATAAAATTAGGGGGAAAAAAGACACTCACCTGCTTACAGTGTCCTTTGTATATGTCAGTTTCTAAGGAAAACAAAGATAAAAATGACTCTGAGTTAATGACAGTTATTAAGCAGTAAATGAAATTTATTGCATAGAAAACACTAATGCCCTAACATTATATTGTTCTTTTATAAATCTATGCTGTTATTTTCTATGGTTAGACAAATAGTTAAAGCAAGGTACTAACAATGCCAAGTTTGTTTGGGGACCGTGGGAATGTCCTGGCACTCAGTCTCTGTTTATGTTTCCAAAAGTTCTTGAGCTTTTTTTTAATGGGCACAGATTAACAGACTTTACTTGTTAATCATTTCAAAAAGACCTACAAATTGGAGACTGGTAGAGTTCTACTTTAACCTTCCATGGACTGAGAATCAAAGTTTTTTGTGATCTAACATATTTATAGAAACTCTTATACTAGAATAATATAAACATGTGGATAAAATAAATGCTAAATCCATTTCTCCAGAATTCAGGCAAAAAAGATACACTGTACCAATAATTGGATTATTCCTCTGGGGCATTCCAAAGCAAATTGTTTCTAAGTTTCCTCTAAATTAGTGGTTTTATTTTGAGACCAATATAATAAAAAGAACACTAACTTAGAAGACCTAGTTTCAAGTCCTATTTTCTCTTGCTTGGTAATGGAGGCAAAACCCAAAATCCTTCACTTTCTCATCTGTAAAACGGAGAAAGTATTATTCTAAATAACTCTCACGATATTTATAAATAACTCACTGCTCTTACAAACTCTCCTAGAATAATCTCAGCCACTCTAAATGCTTTCAATTACTACCTCAAGCCTGGTGACTCCTACAAGCTATATTTATAACTCAGACCACTCTCCTTGGATTCATACCTAAATTCCAGGCAATTCACATTTCACAGGTGGCTCAAAACACATTCAAAAGTGAACTCAATCTCCCGCCTACATATACAAATCTGCTTCTCTGCCTGAGTTCTTGTTCTTAGTCATCCAAACTAGAAACAGGGAGGTTTCCCAGGCCATTTCCTCAACCTCTCACACTCCCATTCAACCTATCACAGAGTCCTGCTCATCTTTTTCCCTATTTGTATCCCTCATGCTTCCTTTCTGTATCTCATGTCTAGTTAGGACCCTCAATTCCTCAGGCATGGAGTAGTAACTAGTCTCCCTGATCCCTCTAATCCACCCCATAGTGTATAGAAACCATAATGACCTTTTTAAAATCCAAAACTGTCCAATCAGTCCATGACTCACCTACTTACAACCCCTCAGTGATTTCCTATCATCCACAGAGTTATCTACTCTTACAGTCTGATCTCCTGTCACTTCTAATCTACCCTTCTGGTATGTTGGCCCAAGTCATTCCCTACAAACATTTGGCTTATGCTGTCCCCTCTGCCTGGACTGTTCCTCCCAAACTCCTCCTCATTCAGCTAACTTGTACTTGTTATTTAAGGCTCAATCCAGGTGACATATCACCCCCTTTGTCTGCATGTTGTACTAATATATCACTGAAAGTATACTTCCAATGCCTTCTAATCTTACCTTCTTAAAATTTCTGCTTGTGAAAAATACCTTCCAATGTAACATCACAAGAAACTGTTGTGTATCAGGGAACGCTACATCAAAAACTAATGATGTAAAAAAAAAAAAAAAAACTAATGATGTACTGTATGGTGACTTAACATAACATAATAAAAAAAAAAAAGAAGCTGTTGTATGGTAATACTAACTCTATATCACGTGTATTTGTTGCTCTGTCAGCTAATCCTTTATTATGGACACAACTGAGATGGACAACACTGATATAAATGTAAATGTGTGTGTGTGTAGATATGTGTATGTGTATTTTTTTTTCACTGAATAGCTATTCCATATTAGCAAATTTAGCAATATTCCATATTAGCAAATTTAGCAGTTTGCAAAGGTGGCAATGACTGAGAAGGGAGGCCCAATGGTAAATGGGAAAAAACATAAACTTTTTAAAAAAGAAAAGTGGGTTTGAATTTAAGCTCCAGCCCATCTGGTTTTGTAATCTAGAATAAGGAATAACTCTGATGCTTAATGTCCTTATCTATAAATTGGGGATATTAGTACCTCCTTGTAGGTTTGTTGTTTATTAAATATAATGTTTTAATGGGCTTACTATGTGGCCTGGTACATGGAATATACTAAATAACTGGTAGCTATTCTCATAATTATTAATATTGAACAGTTAAAAATGTGACAGAAGACTCTCTCTCAAATAAATAAATAAATAAAAATCTTTAAAAAAATGTGACAGAATTGGGGCATCTGGGTGGCTCAGTCATTAAGCATCTGCCTTCAGCTCAGGTCATAATCCCACGGTCCTGGGATTGAGCCCCGCATCGGGCTCTCTGTTCAGCGGGAAGCCTGCTTCTCCCTCTCCCACTCCCCCTGCTTGTGTTCCCTTGCTCACTGTCTCTGTCAAATAAATAAAATCTTAAAAAACATTAAATAAATTTAAAAAATTTTAAATGTGACGAAAAGAAGAAAAAAATGTAACACTTTGGCTTAAAATGTGAGTTACTATGATTAAAAGTTGAATACATATTAAAACACACAAAAACCGAAATAAGTCAGTCAGAGAAAGACATGTATCATATGATCTCACTGATATGAGGAATTCTTAATCTCAGGAAACAAACTGAGGGTTGCTGGAGTGGTGGGGAGTGGGAGGGATGGGGTGGCTGGGTGATAGACATTGGGGAGGGTATGTGCTATGGTGAGCACTGTGAATTGTGTAAGACTGTTGAATCACAGACCTGTACCTCTGAAACAAATAATACATTATATGTTAAAAAAAAAAAAAAGAAGATAGTAGGAAGGGAAAAATGAAGGGGGGGACATCAGAGGGGAAGACGAATCATGAGAGACTATGGACTCTGAGAAACAAACTGAGGGTTCTAGAGGGGAAGGGGTGGGGGGGAGGGATTAGCCTGGTGATGGGTATTAAAGAGGGTACGTACTGAATGGAGCACTGGGTGTTATACACAAACTATGAATCATGGAACACTACATCAAAAACTAATGATTTAATGTATGGTGATTAACATAACATAATAAAAATTTTTAAAAAACACAAAAACCTGCACAACTTCAAAATGTTTATAACCCTGCAAAATTTGTCTTGGGTCCACCCATATTTATCAGACCATATTTCTCTCCCCAGTTTGCCTCTAGTTAATAAGATCATCCCAATGTAGGGCCAAATGTTGAAAGAAATTAATAGCATGCCTCTACTAGAAATAAAATTTTCAAAGTAGAAAGAATCAGATGATATACTGTATTACTTTAAGATGTACTAATCTAATTCTATTAGACTCAAAATAAAAGCTCAGAGTTATTCAGTCAATAATTCTTCCCTTAGTCTCTCTAAGGTATATAATACTTAAAACAAGTATTTAAGATAATATTTGTAAAAGTTTCTAAATTGCAGCAAATAGGAAAAAGACATTGCAATTATTGCTTATATACTTTATTTCAACAAATATCTATTACATATTTACTTATCACAGGAAGGCAAAATGACAAATCATGACATAATCCTTGCTCTTCAGCTCATAGTCTAGTAGAAGAAGTCACACACACAACTAATAATAATAAAATGCAAGTGGTACAACATTAAAGAATTATGGGAGCTCAAAGAATTATGGGAGTTAAATCTGTGAGACTGGGGGTTGATTCCTCATAAGGAAGGTTACATCTGAGCTGAAGACATTTAGGACTCAAACAGACGGACAAGGATATATACAGGGCATATCAGACGGCACGAGCAATTTGCCACATGTATCTAAACAGCTTCATTTTCTTATCATGAATACGTGCATGCTACATGAATACATACGTACTACATGAAAAGGGGAAGGTCCTGGGTGGCTTAGTCAGTTAAGGGTCTGACTCTTGATTTTGGCTCAGGTCATAATCTCGGGATCGTGGGATCCAGCCCAAGTGGGGCTCCGCGCTCAGTGAGGAGTCTGTTTGGGATTCCCTCCCTCCCCTTCTCCCTCTGCCCCTCCTCCCACTTGTGCTCTCTCTCTCTAAAATAAATAAATAAATCTTAAAAAAAAAAAGAAAAGGAGAAGGTAGGTAGGCAGGTAATTTGTCTATATGCATGCTTATTTATCCTTTGCTAAGAACAAACTAAGTCTAAAAGAAGGAGAAGAAGCAAGCAAATTCACTAATTAGAATTATATTTATACTTTACTAAACATTTATTCAATGAACTACAACTTCTATCCTAACTAGTGTCATTGATAGCTACTCTGAATTGATAATATGCAAAATTTTGGCAAGAATGCTCGAATCTCACAGATTTATATTCTTAGCCTAAACCATTGCTGAGTATTATTTCCAAATATTTACATTTATAAACATAAGCGTGAGGCTCTTACTGGGTTAACAATGTTTATTATAATAGCCAGAGCTAGGGATATAAAGACTAGGCTATGCCCTATGGCAGCTCACTCAAATAGCCGAATTTAACAACAAAAAGTAATGTAGGGATTTGGCATTTGTTCTTTCTACCTTCAGGCTTTAACTGTCTATAGGTGCTCCTACAATAGTCCAGCAATTCTTCCCTTGTTAGTACCCTTACCTTCATAATTAAACTTCTATGTTCCACAGACTGACTAAAATTTGTGCCCATGTCAAATATAGTTGTGATTCCATCCTCACACAAATTCATCCAGTAACGATATTCCTCACGCCCAGGAAGTCGATCCCAAAATGTCCTGAAGGCTTCCCAGACAGCTTCCTGGCACACTGGAAAAGAGACAGAGAAGTATTTTATGGAAAGTTAATGCACTTTGAGGTTCTCACAATGATCATGAACCTGTTTATTCAGATTCCCAAGACACTTTTGCCCTTAGTGTCCTTTCTGGAGGATCATGGGAATGATTCTCAGTCAAAGCTCTTCTGTTGATGTATGTCCAGTTTAAACTTTTCAGATGTGAAGAGAATTTGTATTCCCCACTCCTTGCCCTTACAGAGGGAATTAATTCACTTCCTAGTAGGCAGGGTATTTTTCCCATCTCTCAAAAAACAAACAAACAAAAAACAATCCATGTTTATGCTTTATAAAAGTGGAGCAGATGTCGAGAATACTTCAATAGGTGAAAGAATAAACAAGCTATGATACATCCATATGATGGAATATTATTCAGTGATAAAAAGAAATGAGGTTTCAAGCTATGAAAAGACACAGTGAAGACTTAAAAGCATATTGCTAAGTAAAGGAAGCCAATCTGAAAAAGCTACATACTATATGATTCCTATGATATGACATTCTGGAAAAGGCAAAACTATGAAAATTGTAAAAAGATCAGTGGTTCCCAGGGGTCGTAGGGAGGGAGAGATGAAGACATGGAGCACAGTGGTTTTCTTAGGACAAAGAAGCCATTCTGTAGGACACCGTAATAGTGGATACATGCCATTATTCATTTCTCAAAACCTATAGATTATACAACACAATGACTGAGCATAAACTCCACATAAACTATGAGCTTCAGTTAAGAATGATGTGTCAATGGTTGGTGGGAATGCAAGCTGGTGCAGCCACTCTGGAAAACAGTATGTAGGTTCCTCAAAAAGTTGAAAACAGTTATCCTACGACCCAGCAATTGCACTACTGGGTATTCACCCCAAAGATATAAATGTAGTGATCTGAAGGGGCACGAGCACCCCAGTGTTTATAGCAGCAATGTCCACAATGGCCAAACTATGGAAAGAGCCTAGATGTCCATCAATAGATGAATGGATAAAGAAGATGTGGTTTATACATATACAATAGAATATTATGCAGCCATCAAAAAAAATGATATCTTGCCATCTGCAATGACATGGATGGAACTAGAGGGTATTATGCTAAGCGAAATAAGTCAATCAGAGAAAGACAAGTAAGATCTTACTGATATGAGGAACTTGAGAAACAAGACAGAGGATCAGAGGGGATGGGAAGGCAAAATGAAACAAGATGAAACCAGAGAGGGAGACAAACCATAAGAGACACTTAATCTCAGGAAACAAACTGAGGGTTGCTGGAGTGGAGGAGGGTGGGAGGGATGGGGTGGCTGGGTGATGGACACTGGGGAGGCTGTGTGTTGTGTAAGACTGATGAATCACAGACCTGTACCCCTGAAACAAATAATACATTATATGTTTAAAAAAAAAAAAGAATGATGTGTCAAGGTCCTCTGGGTGGCTCAGTCAGTTAAGCGTCCTCCTTTGGCTCAGGTCATGATCCTAGGGTCCTGGGATAGAGCCCCGAGTTGGGCTCCCTACTTTTCCCTCTCCTCCCTGCTTGTGCTCTCTATTGCTATCTCTGTCTGTCTCTCTCAAATAAATAAATAAAATCTTAAAAAAAAAAGAATGATGTGTCAATATTGGCTCATCAATTGTAACAAATGTACTACACTAACACAAAATGCTAATGAGAGGGTAAAATGTGTGTGTAGAAGAGTGACAGTATAGGTAACTCTCTGGACTTTCTGCTCAATTTTTCTGTAAACCTGAAACTTCTCTAAAAATTAAAATCTATTAACTAAAAAAAAAAAAAAAGACAAGAGTAGAGAATAAACTGGTGGTTGCCAGAGCAGTAGGTGGTAAGGGGATGAACAAAATGGGTGAAGGGGAGTGAGAGATACAGGGTTCCAGCTATGGGATGAATAAGTCACAGGAATAAAAGGAACAGTATTAGGAACACAGCCAATGGTATTATAATAGTATTGTATGGTAACAGATAGTAGCTACACTTCTGGTGAGCACAGCATAATGTAGAATCTTGTGGAATCACTATGTCGTACACCTGAAACTAATGTAACATTGTGTGTCAATTACATTTAAAAGAAATTTTTTTAAAGATAGGAGAACTAAAAAACAAAACAAAACAAAAAACTGTGATATTCCAGAGAAATGTACTGCTATATCAAAATAAAAACTAATTCAATCTATCTGCTAAATTATTCCACAGGATCAAATCTGAAAGGATGCTAAACAGGCTGTCTGCACATTTTGTATAGCACTAAGTGTATTGCTATCCTGCAACCATTTCATTGGCCATTTGCCAGACACTGTGGACAATAGATAGACTGAGATGGACGGGAAGAGGAACAGAGTGCTGAGGGAGAAAGATGGATGCAAATGCACAGAAATCAAGACCATTATTTTTCATCTCAAGAAAACTGAATGCTTATCCAGTAGCATATTGAGGTGGAGCCCCTAAACTCACAGAGTCGGAAGACCTAACTAAATTCTAGCCCTAGCCTTACCATATACTATGGTATATATACTAGCTTCATAACCACAGGTAACTTACCTATCCATTCAATGCTTCAATGTACTCATCTCTCTTATTTAACTGGATGAATCATTACTGACTTACCAACTACCTGTGAGAGTATTTTATAAACTCCTTAGTGCTACATGAATATCAATGTCATCATCATAATGGATTCTGGTTGTCTCACAGTTGTTTGATGGAAGAAGACAGTCTAAGCCAAAAAACAAGCCTTAAGCTTTAACAGAGAGGAAAATATATGAATATTTAAAGTTTCTCTATCAATTGATTTTTCAGGGTTAAAATGAACCTTTGGTTGCAAACTTAGTTTTCTCTTTCAGTGAACTAACTGCATCCTTATCATTGCTCTTCAGAACTTCTGATCCTACAGCATACAGAAGAATCCAGCCAAGGTTGACTGCGGCAGAGTTGACCACCTATAGATTCAGAATTCTTCCTTGCTTCTTTTTTTTTTTTTAAGATTTTATTTATTTATTTATTTGACAGAGAGACAGCGAGAGAGGGAACACAAGCAGGGGAGTGGGAGAGGGAGAAGCAGGCTTCCCGCTGAGCAGGGAGCCTGACATGGGGCTCGATCCCAGGACCCTGGGATCATGACCTGAGCCAAAGGCAGACACTTAACGACTGAGCCACCCAGACACCCCTCTTCCTTGCTTCTTAAAACTTCTACATGAAAATTTAGTGCCCATCAGAAGACAATGCAAAGGTGAAAACTGGAGTTGGTAAAAACAAACAAAAAATGAATGTCTCTAAGGTCTAGTTATGAAAAAGGTGATTCAAAGAAATTATAAAAAATATTATAAGACTGAATAACTATATATCTATAAAGAAAGAAAAATAAATCTCAATAACTTATTTACAATATATACAAAAAGTAATTTGAAATATGTAAGCTAATATTATAGAGGTTCTGAAAGAAAACACAGAAGAATATCTGTATAACTTGAGCACAGGCAAAGATTTCACAGACAGAACATAGAAAGCAACAACTACAAAAGAAAAAAAAATTAGAATTTATCAAAACTAACAACTACTCATGAAAGATACTATTAATAAAAAATGGATAGGCAAGTCACACTTCTGGCAGAAAATATTCAAAATACATATAACTGGTATTTAGGATAAAAAATTTCTACAACTCTAATGAAAAGGCAAACAATCCAATTTTTAAAACATATAAAAGACTGGAACAAACACTTTACAAAGGAAGTTTATGTATATGTGAAAAAGTGCTATCATTCATCTTCAGACAAATGCAAATTAAAGCATCTGCACATGAATCATTAACATTGTTAAAATGGTAGTATCTCCAAATTGATCTACAGATCCAATGCAATCCTATCTGAACACTGGTTGACTTCTTTATAGAAATTGACAAGCTAATTCTAAAATTCATATGGAATTACAATGAACCTAGAATAACCAAAACAATTTTGAAAAAGAACAAATAGATAAGCTGGACTTTATCCAAATCAAAAACTTTAGTGCATGGAAGACACCATCAAGAAAGTGAAAAGACAACCCACAGAATGAGAAAAAATACTTTCAAATCATTTTCTGTTAAGAAACTTGTATCTAGAATATATAAAGAACTGTTACAACTCAATAATAAAAAAAATGATAAATAGGGAAGGATCTAAAGATATTCTTGGAAAGAAGATATTCAAATGACCAAAGAGCAAATAAAAAGATGTTCAGTGTTACTAATCATTAAAGAAACGTAAATCAAAACCAGGGGATATGATTTCACACCTACTAGGATGGTTGTGATTTTTGCTTTTAAAGGAAAGTCATAGTTCTAGCAAAGATGTAAAGAAATCAGAATCTCACGTACTGCTGTTAGGAATTTAAGGTGGTACAGCTACTTTAGAAAGTAGTATCTGGCAGTTCCTCATATGGTTAAACATAGTTACCATATAACCCAGAAATTCTACTCCTAGGTATATACCCAAATAATTGAAAACATCCCAAATGTCCAACAACTGACAAATGGATAAACGAAACGTGTATCCATATAAGAAAATATTATTATTTGGCCATAAAAAAATAAACTACTGATGCATACTACAACATCAATGAATGTTGAAAACATTATGCAAAGTGAAAGAAGCCAGTCACAAAAGACCACGTATTATATTATCTCATTTATCTGACATATCCATAATAGATAACTCTATAGAAATAAAAAGTAGATTCGTGGTTGCTTAGGCCTGGGGAGAGGCATAGAGGAAATAGAGGGATAAGAGAGTGATGACTAAAGGGTGTGAGGTTTCTTTTTGAGGTGATGAAATGTTCTTAAACTCAATGTGATAATGGTTGCACATTTCTGTGAATATACTAGAAAACCATTGAATTCTATACATTAAATGGATGAATTGTATGGTATGTGAATTATGTCTCAATAAAATTGAAAAAGTAATTCTGTCCAGAAAGGTAATACATCCTTATTCAACCAATGGCTTTCCAGATGGGAGCTATCTGACAAGAACAACCAATTAACTAATGTGGAATACAGAATTCAGAACACGTACATTTTAATAGAGGAGGAGAATTGGTGGGGCTGGCGGGGGAGCCTGGAGCCCTCATGCAGCTCAGAGAGGGAAAACCTAGATAGGACACTGCAGCCAGTAGAGAAAAGAGTAAAATCAGCACGATCCCAAGGAAAGAGGTACTAGGAAGGGCAAAAACTCCACCAGAGACAATTGCCACATACTTCACTATGGCCTAGAAGTAGACCTGTTCTGAAATCCCAACCTTGTCAAACAATTTTTATATAGCCTTTAGTGACTGTTGAAGATTTTTGAGACGATAGGTGATCTACGAATGCCTCTCTGTGGCAGAGAAAACCTGCCCTGCAAACTGCTGGAGGAAGGCAAGATGTGATGACAATATTCTGAAGAAAGCAATGCCTGTATTTAATCTGTCTTTAATCCTGTTCCTAAGGCTCAGGCTGTGCGTATTATCCAGTACATAAAAATCCAGTATGGAACAAAGTCTTTTTTTAGGGTATTTTCCTCTCAAAATCATGGTGCGCAAAGCATATGGAACAATTTGGTGCAATAAGGCAAGAAATAAAAGGCATAAAAATTGGAAGATGAGAAGTAAAATTATCTTTATTTGCAAATAAAATAATCACCTATGTAGAAAACCTTAAGGAATACACAAAAAAGCTACTAGAACTAATAAGTGAATTTAGCATGTTACAGAATAAAAGGTCAATATACAAAAAGCAGTTGTATGCCTATATACTAGGAAGGAATAATTAGAAATTGAAATAACATTAACAATGGCATGAAAAAAAGTAAAATAGATAAATCTGATTTAAAAAAAGACATGTTAGACCTATACACTGAAAATTAAAAAACGCTGCCAAGAGAAATTGAAGAAGACCTAAATAAATGGAGGGATATATCATGTTTATAGATTAGAACACTATAATATTGTTAAGATGACAATTCTTCCCAAATTGACCAACAGATTCAACACAATTCCAATCAAAATTCCCAGCAGCCCTTTTTGTAGAAGATGGCAAGCTGATTCTAATATTGATATGAAAAACAAAGGACCTAGCATAACCAAGCAAATCTGAAAAAAAGAAGAACAAAGTTGAAGAACTTTCCCTATGAAAAACGTATTGTAATCAAGACAGTATGGTATTGGCATAAAAATAGACAAAGAGATCACTGGAAGAGAATGAAGAGTGAAGAAGCAGACCCACCATATACAGAAGACCGGTTTCCAACAAACGTGCAAAGGCAAGAAAGGATCTTCTTTTTAAGATTTTTTTATTTATTTAGAGAGAGAGCACACGAGCAGGGGAATGGGCAGAGGGAGAGACAGAATCTCAAGCAGACTCCATGCCCAGCACGGAGCCGGAGTGGGGCTCAATTCCACAACCCTGAGATCATGACCTGAACTTAAATCAAGAGTCAGATGCCTAACTGACTGAGCCACCCAGATGCCCCAAGGATAATCTTTTTTAATAAGTGGTGCTGGAACAATTGGCTAAGCATATGCAAAAATTTAACTTTGATCCATATACACCATATATAAAAATTAACTCAAAGTAGATCATAGACCTAAATATAAAACCTAAAAATTATAAAATTTCTACAGGAAAAGATAGATGAAAATACTTGTCACTTTGGGTTAGGCAAACTTAGATATAACACCGAAGGCAAGCGTGATCCCCCCCCAAAAAAAGATAAGTTGGATTTCATCAAAATTTAAAATTTTTGTTCCTCAAAAGACATTATTAAGAAAATAAAAAGGCACACACTGGCTGAAATTGTATGCAAAACATATATCTGACGAAGAACTTGTATTTAGAATACATTAAGAACTCTTACAATTCTGTAAGACAAATGACTCAATTATTTTTTTAATGCGCAAAATATTTGAACTTGTCTCCAAAAAAGATATACAAATGGTGAATGAGCACATGAAAAAAGTGCTCAACATCATTAGCCATTAGCCATTAAGAAAATGCATATTAAAATCACAATAAGATATCACTTAATATTCACTAGAATGGTTACATTTTAAAAAGACTGACTATACTGAATATTGCAAGAATGTGGAAAAACTGGAACCTAATACATTGCACGTGGTACAGCCACATTGGAAAACAGTTTAGCGGGGCGCCTGGGTGGCTCAGTCATTGGGCGTCTGCCTTCGGCTCAGGTCGTGATCCCAGGGTCCTGGGATCTAGCCCCACATCGGGCTCCCTGCACCGCGGGGAAGCCTGCTTCTCCCTCTCCTACTCCCCCTGCTTGTGTTCCCTCTCTCGCTATGTCTCTCTCTGTCAAATAAATAAATAAAATCTTAAAAAAAAAAAAGGAAACAGTTTAGCAACTTCACAAAAAGTTAAACATACACCTATAATGAGGCCCAGCCATTCCACTCTTATTAACCAACAGAAAGAAAGCGTTATGTTCACAGAAAAACTTAAACACAAATGTTCATAACAGCTTTCTTTATAATCACCAACAACTGAAAACAAACCAAATATCCCAAAATGTGCTATATCCCTAAAATAGACTACTCAACAATAAAAGGTAACAAACTACTGATACACAAAAAAATCATAGAGGAGTCTCAAAATAATTACACTGAGCGAGAAGCCAGATAAAAAAGTATATATATATACATATATATACGCACATATATATGTGTGTATATATATATAGTGATTACATTTATATATAAAAGTATAGAAAATGCAAACAATTCATAGTGATAAAAACCAGATTAGTGGTTGCCTCAGTACCAGGATAAAGAGAAGTGCTAAGGGAGGGAGAGATTACAAAGGCAAATGAGAAAATGTTTGGAGGTGACTAATAAATTCATTATCTTAAATGCATGATGATTTTAAGGGTAAATACATTTATCAAAACTAATCAAATAGTATAATTTAAATACGCAGCTCATAATCCATCAAAGTATACATTAGTAAAGCTATATTTTAAAAGCCCAACTACAAATGTAATTTTTTAAGTGGGAGGATACTACTAACTGCATTCAATTCCAAGTACCCTAAATATCTGTTTAATTTTACAAATCATTAGGTTAAATGCAGTTGCTTCTTACTTAAACGAAGATATTTTTCAAATTTGTTATTTTTCAAATCTGGCAACTGAAGCCA
The DNA here is from genome assembly GCF_964656455.1 of Halichoerus grypus. Taxonomy (NCBI): domain Eukaryota; kingdom Metazoa; phylum Chordata; class Mammalia; order Carnivora; family Phocidae; genus Halichoerus; species Halichoerus grypus. Next base: position 48,301,787 of record NC_135712.1, read on the forward strand.
GATCCTCTATGAAGGAAAAATTGGGCAAACCATTAAATTGAATCAGCTTGGTAAGAAGAACTAAGATCCTTGGTTGGACATTGAATAAATCTCTCCGTCTAATTTCCAAACATTTGGGTCCAAGGGCATAATCCAATTACGTCTATAAAATCTCTTCATAACCTATGCTGAAATATTCATGATCTTTCCTAATTTTCAAAAACACATTTACTCTTTATAACTGACAGTAGTAGCTGTATCAACACTGTTACCATCTTGATGTGCTTGTGCCAACCCTTTTAGCTCTGTGAGGTCCCTTTCCAATGATCTCATTCATAGCATCTGTATTTTAAAATCAATTATTTAGGAATGCTTTTCTTTTTGTTGGCTTCTTTTTCAATACAATCTCTTGAATTTATAAAGACAAGAGCAAAGAAATTAAAAAATATAACATTTTTTTTCTGATCTGTTCCTATTTTTTTATTTTATTTAAATTCAATTAACATATAGTATATTACTAGTTTCAGAAGTAGAGTTCAGTGATTCATCAGTTGCATATAACACTCAGTGCTCATTACATCAATGCCCTCCTTAATGCCCATCACCCATTTACACCATCCCCCCACCCTCCTCCCCTCCAGCAACCCTTAGTTTGTTTCCTATTGTTAAGAGTCTCTTATGGTTTTCCCCCCCTCTCTGATTTCATCTTATTTTTCTCTCCCTTCCCCTATGGTCCTCTGTTTTGTTTCTTAAATCCCACATATGACTGAAATCATATGATAATTGTCTTCCTCTGACTGACTTATTTCACTCAGCATAATACCCTCTAGTTTCATCTACATTGTTGCAAATGGTAAGATTTCATTTTTTGATGGCTGAGTAATATTCCATTGTGTGTATGTATGTGTATGTGTGTGTGTGTGTGTGTGTATATATATATATCACATCACATCTTCTTTATCTGTTCATCTGTCCATGGACATCTGGGCTCTTTCCATAGTTTGGCTATTGTGGACATTGCTGCTATAAACATTGGGATGCAGGTGCCCCTTTGGATCACTATGTTTGTATCCTTTGGGTAAATACCCAGTAGTGCAAATGCTGGGTCCTAGGGTAGCTCTATTTTTAACTTTTTGAAGAACCTTCATACTCTTTTCCAGAGTGGCTGTACCAGCTTGCATTCCCACCAGCAGTGTAAGACGGTTCCTCTTTCTCCACATCCTCGCCAACATTTGTTGTTTCCTGACTTGATATAACCACATTTTTTTAAAGATTTGTCAGAGAGACAGAGAGCAAAGAGAGAGCACAACAGCACTAGCAGGGGGGAGCAGCAGGCAGAGGGAGAAGCAGACTCCCCACTGAGCAAGAAGCCTAATGTGGGACTCGATCCCAGGACCCCAGGATCATGACCTGAGTGGAAGGCAGACGCTCAACCGACTGAGCCACCCAGGCATCCCTATAACCACATTTCTTAAATGGTTATTTCCTTTTCACTATTTAACCAACAGATATCTAGATATTCTGATCTATTTATTTTGAAAGTAAAAATCCAGGTAGTAGAAATCATATTTTGATAAGTTATAAACTGTCATTCTCATTCATCTTTAGTCCTTTATTCTCTTCCCACTCTCTTTAGAATTTGCCACTTCTGGCACATGCCCCATACACAAAAGTCACAGTCAATGGATTTCCATTAAAAAAGTAAAAGGAAAGCTTATTGCTTAGTAATGTCTGATAGTCCCAAAATAAAATCAAGCGATATAAATACCCACTTTAAAAAAGGTGCGAAGAGAGTGCCACTTTAATAAACAAACAAAAAATCAAATATATAAATATATGTAATATATGGTATATTTTTTTATTTTAAAGATTTTATTTATTTATTTGAGAGAGAGAATAAGAGAGAGAGAGAGAGCACGAGGCGGGGGAGGGTCAGAGGGAGAAGCAAACTCCCCGCTAAGCGGGGAGCCCGATGCGGGATTTGATCCCAGGACTCTAGGATCATGACCTGAGCTGAAGGCAGTCGCTTAACCAACTGAGCCACCCAGGCGCCCTATTTTTTTAATTTTAAAAACACTTGCTTAGAGAGTATTATGCTAAGCGAAATAAGTCAGTCAAACAAATACCATATGATTTCACTCATATGTGGAATTTAAGAAACAAAACAAATGAGCAAAGGTTAAAAAAGAGAGAGGCCAACCAAGAAACACTCTTAACTAGAAAGAATAAACTGAGGGTTGCTGGAGGGGAAGTGGGGGGGAATGGGTTAAATAGATGATGGGGATTAAGGAGTGCACTTGTTCTGATGAGCACCAGGTGCTGCATATAAGTGTTGAATCACTTAAATCGTACACTTGAAACTAATATTGCACTGTATGTTGACTAACTGGAATTTAAATAAAAACTTAAAAAAAAACTTGCTTTGAAAAAATAAAAATAAAAACACTCATTTTGGTGAGGGAGGAGGAGAAGGACAAGAGGGAGGAAGGTAAAAAGGAGAAGATAAAGTAGCAGCTTAGACTAAAGATCCATATAGCCCAGGGCATGGAAAATTTAACTGTCCAATAAACATTTGTTGAATAAATACACAAATGAGCAAGTCTGATTTCACTACCATCTAATCATCTAATCTAAGTAGAGGTAGCTCTACTCTAGTTTACTACATCTTATGGCTTTTTAATGTCTCTTGAGCAGCAAAAAGCGAAGTTTGAGATTCCTTCGAATATAAGGGACATATTATGGTCAATTAAGCAATTTTGGTTAGTAAATTTAAGAAATAGAAAATGAATTCACATAATAAAAAGGAATTCGATCAAGGATAATTGTTTAGTTAAAAATAAAATCCTGGGGGCACCTGGGTGGCGCAGTCAGTTAAGCATCCCACAGACTCTTGATGGTTTTGGCTCAGGTTGTGATCGCAGGGTCATGAGATCGAGCCCTGCATTGGGCTCCGGCTCAGTGTGGAGTCTGCTTGAGACTTTCTCCCCCTCTCCCTCTGCCTGTCCTCCCCCCAACCCCTACCCCCCACCCCTGCATGCTCATGCGCTCTCTCTCTCTCTAAAATAAATAAAATCTTAAAAAACTAACTAAATAAATAAATAAAATCCTAGTTCTGTTGTTTTCGGGTCGGTTGTGCGAAGGGCGATCATTTTAGACATAATAAGGTTTGTGTGTACCAACCAGAGACTAGTCATCATGAATCTGCCGAATGTCCGAACTATAAAATATAGAAATTTATTATATTTTCATGTATGTAAAGTAACTAATTACCCAAATAGGTAAGTATACCATGGAAAATATATTTTGTGGGTATATTTAGCCAAATTACTTAATGATGAAGTAAAAAATAATTAAATCTTCCAGTAACATAAACTGGTATTTTTGACGTGCTTAAAAGATTTAAGCCATTTCCGCTCTTAAACTTGCCTCTGAAGCTACATAAATACTATGCTTTTAGCAAGTCCTTTTCCCATAGCTAATACAAAGAAAATATTTGGCTCAGTGTCTGTCTAAATTATCACAAACTTTGAATTTTCACAAGATATAACACACGTTAGAACTATGTTTGAATTGCATCATGAAGCCCCAAGGTTTGGATGTTCACTTACCTCGTACTTTAAAATATTTTACATGGTTTGCCACAGCCTCTGTCACACTTTCACCCGGACAGGTTTTCACACCATTAGGAAGCAGAATAGATCGTCTTCTTCTCAGCAACCACTGTTTCTCAGTTTCTCTGTGGTCCAGAGGTAGTTTCTTTTCAGTAGAAAGAGAAGTATCTGTGGATTCTGAGTCAGTCAGGAAAAAAGGAACTGCACTCTTGGGTTCCTGGATATCTTCTAAAGACATGTAGGTTTGTGCTACAGAGTGAAAGCATAGACAAGTCTTTGGATAATGAAGATACAGTAAGAAAGGTAACAAAGAAAAACTGACTTTTGTGCCACATTTTGATTTTAAAGTCATTGCTCAGATTATAGACAGGCATGCCTAGAGGCGTAGGAGTGAGCAATTTTTCCTCCATCTACTCCTTTATTTCAAGATTCTTAGTTATTGAAAAAACTATATAACCAATTGCAACACAAGAAATGAGAGGAAGTAAGTCTGAAGTAGAAATTACTAAAGAAGAAAACCAAAATTATTGAAGAGATTTTAAAAGTTTAAATGAAGCAATACCAAAGACTAATAGAATAGCATTTGATTCAACTTCTTACAACAGTCATAACAAATAATGTTATTTTTAAAGAAAATATACTACAAATATAAGGAAAAATAACAATATAGATTTTTAAATACCTGTTAATGATGTAAGGTTTCCTTCTATCATGACAAATATCAAAATACCCAGAGAAATCTTCCCAAAATGAGGAAACATAATCATTTGGGCCAAAATCAAAGGAATGAGGAGAAGCCAAAATCCTTAACTTGAGCACCCGAAAAGACTTGAAACTTCCAGTAACAAATTATTATAGGAAAGGTCTAACATTTAAGAGTTTATGTTTGAGAACTGACAAACATTCTAAAACCATTATAAATTAGCTTAAATAAAAATGGTGTCCTTTCAAAATACCTCTCACTTCTTTTCTGAAATAACTAGCACAGCTATGAAAGCAGAAGAGATAAGCTAATTAGAACAGATGGGGAGAGACAATTTCTTTATTCTAATCTAGCCAGCTAAGCTCTTTACGGACGCTTTCTTTGCCTTTAACAAGCAGTCCACTTAAAAACAATGTTTCACATATAATTCACAGAGTTTTCCAATTTTTCTGAATCTATTAGTTGAACCTGATAGATTCACAAGTTCTCTGGGTTCTTCTAGGGCCTTTGATTTTTTTTTTTTAAGATTTATTTATTTATTTTGGGGGGGCGGTGGCAGACGGAGAGAGAGTCTCAAGCAGACTCCATGCTGAGTGCAGAGCCCAACGCAGGGCTCAATCTCACAACCCTGAGATCACGACCTGAGCCAAAACTATGAGTCAGGAGCTCAACTGACTATGACACTCAGGTGCCCCTAGGGCCTATGATTTGTAAGCATAAGATTTATAAGCCCAGACTATACCTATCTACTTCAGAAATACAGAGCTAGGTACAAAACTAGCTCTAGCTAGTTTTCCTGGAGCTATTTCTTTTTTGGCATATTTACTGTCATGTAAATTTCTCTCCTTGATAAAAAATTTGAAAATCAGGGACGTCTGGGTGGCCCAGTCGGTTAAGCATCTGCCTTCGGCCCAGGTCATGATCCCAGGGTCCTGGGATCGAGTCCCGCATCGGCCTCCCTGCTCAGCAGGAAGCCTGCTTCTCCCTCTCCCTCTCCCTCTGCCTGCCGCTCCCCCTGCTTGTGCTCTGACAAATAAAATCTATAAAAAAAATAAATTTGAAAATCTTTGGTTATAACCACTTAATGTCTTCTTCCTTATATATAAAATGGGATAGGAATAGTAAAGCTAACTCATGATAGAGCTGTTGTGAGGATTGAATTAGTTAATACACAGAAAATGCTTAGAATAGTACCTGGTACATACTAAGCATACAATAAAAATGATAGCCACATGGTAACTATGTTGTTTAATTAGCTATTAAACATGAGGTCTGGTGTATTTATGTATATGAGGAACTCTTAACCAAGAAAGTATATCTTTTACCACAATGGGACCAGATAAAATTCTTTGTATTAGGACAGCTGTTTTTAATCAAATAAACCTAGTAGAAAGCAATTAAATTAGTCAAAGTTTCTGGGAAAACTAGGATTTACTATCAAATAGCACTGGATTTTACATCTTATGTACCTCTAGTGAAGTTCTCTGGAAAAAAAAAAAAGTTTTGTAAAGATCTATAAAGCACATTTCTCTTGAGGATCCTAAAATAGTCCCGACCCCAATTTCTTCAGCCCCCAAAAGGGATGCACTCAGTTGTAAGAGAAGAGACTAGCTGGGTGGGTGTAGACCATACCAGCATAAGGAAGCCTTATACCCACAAAAGCTTGTCTTTTAATGGCCTCTGAGCAAAGTTTCCAAATTTCCACAAGGACAAGTTCAGTTAAAAGAGACTCTACAGAAGGAAGGAAAAGCCTATGTTTTCCAATAAAGTTTTATATAGTTCTGGTCAAGCAGGCCTTCAGAGTATGCATGTCTACTCACAGTTCTCCCGGACCATAGTTCAACAATTAGAGATCATTTTCACAATTAAAAAAAATACTGAATACAAATGACATTCCACATTTATTTTAGCTCAGTACATTTCCAAAGAAACATTATTGAAAGAAAGAAAACCCTAGATAATTTGCTATGAAGGAAAGGCTTAAGCTTGGTGTTAAGCCAAAAGCAATTACAGCATAAATGAACAATTTTATATGATTAAAAAGTAGGTGACACTGGAAAGATGAGGACAGCACACAGATTGGAACCAGATTAGAAAGGGCTCTGTATGACAAGAGCCCTATTTTTTCCCATAACATAAAAGGAAAACAAGCCGATTATAAGAGGCATTAAACTTTTTCTAAGTCCTACTTAAGTGATTGGATAGGAATCAAAAAAAAAACTTACTACTTTTTTTATCCCAAGAATCGTAAATTAAAAATAGTATTATCTTCTCTGGGAAGACTTTCCCTGTCCAGTGACAACTCTCTTACTACCTTTTTACCACCTCTCACTCACACATACACACAGCTAGGATGAACTCCCTCCTGAGCTCCCAAGAAACTCTATTACAGTTTTAACCAGGAATATTAAAACTATTCATATGTCCATTTCTCCCACTAGGCTAAAAATGACTCAAGAATAAAAGCTGCAGTTCATTTTTTTGTACCTAGCAAACTGCTTATTAATAGATGCTCCAAAAATGTTTCCTGAATGAACAAATTAACTATATGCCTGCTAAAGTAAAAAGAAAAATTAATCTAAGCATCAGTTATGAGATATGAACTGGAAATCATAAATCTGAAAATTTATTTCTAAGAATGGCTCATGTTTCTTAAGAAAAGAAAATTACACCTCAATTTAATGAATTGGAAACGTGTTTAATATAAAATGTTGATATTCAACACATTATTTCCACATGAATTTAGGAAAATGAATTTTAAACAATCTTCAAAACATGATAAAGGACAGTGGTACCTTTGAAAAACATACAAACAAAAAAGTTAAGAAGTCACAAGAAGATGTATTACATACTTGCTTTCCCAAAATTAGATGTACAAAATAATTAATAGTCATTTTAAAAAGTCCCCTCCCATACACACACAAATTGGGAATGAAAACATGTAATTGTAACCATCTTTATAAGAAATCTCCAAAAGACAAATATCTTTAACAATATAAAGATGGTGACAAGATTAACAAAAACTCAAAAACACTGAGGCTTAACTGACAACCTCAAATTCACATGATTTTGAAATAAAATGTGCCAATTTTTACCTTTATCTTAAATTGCCTTTGCTTCACTGCTTTATATACAGTTAACAATGTAAATCCAAGAGATGCTTAAATCAGAAGATCAAAATAATACTCTTAGAAAACATGTTTCTTATCTGAGAAAATACAGTATCATTGTCCCCTCAAAATTTTCCCGGTAACATTAAAAGGTTGTAAAGTCCTTAATCATATAATACCACCATCATCACATGAATTCAAAACTGTTACCTGAACATTTAATAAAAACTTATGCTCCATAGGGATGATAGGTCTCTAAAAACTACCATTTAAAAATATAAAAGCAATTCTAGCAATCTGGCTTTTCAGATGAATACCGGGTAAACAGAGCTAGCTATAAAATTATATATTTAGTTCTAACAATTAATAAATAAGATTTTGAGGGTGTTTTTTAATTAAAGTTATGAGGACACCAATTTTATCTTCTGTACTTACAGAAACTGTGTATATACATTCTAAGATATCAGAATAGGATAGAAGTCAATATTGATAAAGCTATACCTCAAACTAAGTTGAGCTACATATGTAATTTTTAAAAACCTATTTTGGACAGTTAACATTTTTTTGTTCCAAATTTCATTCTGAATGAATGAACTAAATTCTCAGATTCCCACATATGACATCAAAAGAAAAAGAGAACATATAACAATTACAGCAGAGTAACAGTTCCATTTAGCAACTGAGAAAAATAAGCTGCGCTTTGAAAGAGTCAATTTTTATCATCTCCTAACATCATGTCCTCTTTTACACTATACAGAAGGGATGCCGTAAATGGCATTTTCTGAAGCCTTAATACTAAATTCTTCTTTAAAAAAATACACAGTATTCATACTGCATGCTTGAGCTGCGAAGAATAGAATTACAATATAATGTGACTTGTCAACAAACTTGACAAGCACTGGGGCTGGCACCAGGGAGGACCAAACTCCCCTCAACTCCCATTTATATGGAAGTACAGATCATATAGTTTTATTATCTACAAAAACATTCCCACATTTACATATGCTATTGCATAATCAGAAGCATATTTAATCAGAAAAATATCAAATATTTATGAAATTTTAATTTCTATCTAATAAGTTTATATCACCCCCATTTTCCACTGCATCTATGAGATTTCAACAATCTAATAATATCTTATATATTTTAGATACTGTTCAATGACTTATAAAACTACCACAAGTTATTTTCTTCTCTGTGAGCTAACACAAATGCTGTAAGCGGCTTTCCAGTAATCTTATAGAACATCTGTGTCATGTTTGTACAGATTAACTAGCTACTGCTGCCCTTCTGTTGCTGTAAATGAAGTTTCAAAATGAGCTCTCGAATATCTTCCCGCTTGGTCTTTATTACATGACGAGGAAACCATTTCTCCAAATGAATTGGAAGTTCAAAATTAACAATAGGATCCTAATGAAAGAAAAGAAAGAATGCAATCACTTTAGCAGTACAATTCAAATGTTTTAATTTCATTTTTTTTTAAGATTTTATTTATTTATTTGACAGAGAGAGACACAGTGAGAGAGGGAACACAAGCAGGGGGAGTGGGAGAGGGAGAAGCAGGCTTCCCACAGAGCAGGGAGCCCGATGCGGGGCTCGATCCCAGGACCCTGGGATCATGACCTGAGCTGAAGGCAGACACTTAACAACTGAGCCACCCAGGCGCCCCTGTTTTAATTTCATCTTACAAGAAATGAGAAACTGCTAACTTTTTAAAATAACAGCTTTACTGAGATATAATTCATATACTATATAATTCACCTAAAACTATGTATTATCATTCCTTCCCAATTATACCAAAAGTTCTAACTGTATACTATAACCCTTATATGCTAAAAGTACCTTTGGTACTAGTCAAAAAAACCCTACTCCTAGACCCATTTTCATAACACCACACCAAAAAATGGGGCTGGTTGCCAAGACAACCAACAATTCAATTAGACGGTTGGAACTTTCAGTCTCACCCACCCCTGACCTCCAGAGAGGGGAGAGGGGCTTCACAAATAATGTTGGTAATGACTGAAGTAATGAGTGGACAGTTTAAAAAGCAAAGAGTGATTCCTCGCTTTTAAAATTTCTTCCGGGGCACCTGGGTGGCTCAGTCATTAAGCGTCTGCTTTCGGCTCAGGTCATGATCCCACGGTCTTGGGATCAAGCCCTGCATCAGGCTCCCTGCTCGGCGGGAAGCCTGCTTCTCCCTCTCCACTCCCCCTGCTTGTGTTCCCTCTCTAGCTCTCTCTCTCTCTCTCTCTGTGTCAAATAAATAGAGAAATCTCTAATAAAATAAAATAAAATTTCTTCCTTATTACTGTTACCTATAGTATCACTGATGAGCTAGAAAGTAACACTCATGCTTATTATTGTATTTATCTAGCTTATGGTTTTCTGAGCCTCTTGAATATATGTGTCTTTTTTTTTTTAAGATTTTATTTATTTGAGAGAGAGAGAGAATGAGTGCTCACACAGAAGGAGAGTGAGAGGGAGAAGCAGACTCCCTGCTGAGCAAGGAGCCCAATATGGGACTCAATCCCAGGACCCTGAAATCATGACATGAGCCAAAGGCAGATACTCAACCGACTGAGCCACCCAGGTGCCCCCTATATATGGGTCTTTTAGTTTTGAAATTTTTTCTTCAAATTTTTGTCTGCCTTTCTCTTTCTCCCAACCTAATCCTTCTGGAACTCTAATTACATGCAAATTAAACTTTTTGACTTGTATCACACTTGTCTCTTATATTCTGTTCTTTATGTTCTTTTTTTCTCTTTAAAATACAGTGGAATTCCTTCTATTGCCCTTTTTCTTTTTCCAAGTTCTAATCTGTCTTGTGCTGAATCCAAGTCTGCTATTAAACCCAACCAATAAGTTCATTTTTCTTTTTCTTCTAAGTTTTTATTTATATTCCACTTAGTTAACATACAGTATAATATTAGTTTCAGGTGTAGGATTTAGGGATTCATCACACATATACAACACCCAATGCTCATCACAACAAACGTCAATAAATTCTTAATTTCAGATACATCATGCATTTTCAGCTCTAGAATGTTCACTTGATTTTTTTTAGTAGATTCCATCTCTATCCATTTTGTTCATCTTTGACTATTTTTCTCTAACATATTATTCAAATAATTTTAAAGTTCTTATCTGTTAAATAACTCCAATATCTGGATTATATGTGGTTTTATTTTTTTTTCTTTCTTGATTACCTGTAATATTTCCTTGCTTCTTTGCTCACCCAGTAATTTGTGATTATATGCTGGTAATTGTGAATAAAAAATTTATTTTCATCTTTACATACCTTAAAGAAGCTCTCCACATATTGCAGTAAATATACTCCACAATCACTGCTGTTATCTTGTTTAGGAACTTTAGGGCATAGGTCCACCATGTTTGTTTTGCTGAATTCACGATGAGTTTTTCGTTTAACTTCCCACTCTACCTCTAAATACCTTGAATCATCAAAAAGTAGAGTGATTTTAGTAGAAATCCCTTTACTATTATTCAACACAAAGATGGAAAAACATCTGCTGCCAGATGTGTTGCCTCAAGCCAAATTTAACAGTACGAATTACAGTATGTGAGGCTTCAAGGGTTACTACTTAAAAGAAAATCATCTGAGTTTTAAACTAAAATCTAGACTTTTTTCAACAACTCAACTTCATAACTCACACAAACTCATTTATATCATGAAGTAAACTGATAAATTATTTTAAAACTTTAGTTGCTAGCTATTTCCAGATACTAAATTACAAAATTACACTCACACACAATAAAAATGTGAAAAAGTTCTTACTTTTTCTAAAATGATACTTCTGATAACCACTAATATCTGCAATGCTCCTTTGTAAAATTATACTTATTGTTCAGTTATGAATACAAATACTGAATTTGCTTTCAATATATACAAGTTAATATTTGAGAAATATTAATACTTGAATATTAACATATAATAGGGAATATTTATTATTGATTAGATTTGTAGACCTCATCTAAATATATAATAAAATATAATTCCTGATATAGTCTTTTCAGTAATTCTTATAGTAGCTTCAAAATTATTGAGATTTTAGATAACAGAGTGAGGGTAAAATTGTCATTACTTACTCTCGTAAATTCTGAACTGTGTTTTGTATAGAAGCAGCTTTCAAGGAATCTAGTATGAGAATGCATGGTCTATGAAAAGCAAAAAAGAAATCAAGGTGTACATAACTCCATAGAGAATAAATTTAAATATCTGAAAAAACTATTATAACAGCATGTACCTACCTTTTACACATTTTCTTTGGTATTGATGTATTCGTCTCAGTACTCTGAAATAACAGGAATTTTTATGACTTTGCAATTAAAACCAGTTTGAATAAATTAATATGCAGTTACTCTTTAAAATGTTTGAAATACTCTGAAATTAAAATTTCAAGTAAGAGCTCTTTTCATCATCTAAAGTGAGCCAACATCATTTTTTCAGAGATTCACTGATTTATTTTCTTATACTGACCTTATACACTTACATGTGGCCTCAAGAAGTTATGGCACTTTAACACAGCCTAAAAACAACCTAGAATTTTAATTACTTCTATTCAGAGTTACCATCTTAAGCAAAGATAAACAAGTTAATTTAACCTACCCTTACATACATTTTCTAACTCAACATATGATGTTGGTGGAGACAAATTTGAGAAACAACAGATCAAATTTAAGCAGATTTCTTTTATGAAAAACTTCTCAATACCTTTATTATTCTAATGTAACAGTGAATCTTTAAGAGAGAATAAGACACAGGGTTTACCCAACTTAACTGACCTTACAATCCTTTTATCATAATCTGCACCTTAGAACAAGTGTTCCAAGGAACCTAATCTGGAAGCCTGTTTCTTTTTTTTTTTTTTTAAGATTTTATTTATTTATTTGACAGAGAGAGAGAGAGACTGTGAAGTGTGAGGTGGAAGGCAGAGGGAGAAGGAAAAGCAGGCTCCCTGCTGAGCAAGGAGCCCGACACAGGGCTCCATCCCAGGATGCTGGGATTGTGACCCGAGCCGAAGGTAGACGCTTAACCAACTGAACCACCCAGGAACCCCTGGGAAGCCTGTTTCTATAAGCAAGAAGAAACTCCCCTATTGTGTCACTGTTAGAGCAGAAAAGGAAACTTCCTTCCTTCTGCCCACCCTATACCAGTAACAGTAAAGAAATAAGCCTATGCCAGGATAGGAAGGCTGCTGCTCTCTGTACCTACAAAAAAAAAAAAAAGAAATCACTAGGTGGCTACCTTAGTCAATTAAGACACCAAATCTAGACCATGCATACCAGCTTGGAGGTCCATAAAAGAAAAGTTAATGAAACACAAAAATGTGAAGGCTAAACAACATACTACTAAATAACTGTGTCAACAAAGAACTCAAAGAGGAAATTAAAAAAATACATGGAGACAAATGAAAATGAAAACACAATAGTCAAAAATCTTTGGGAGGCTATTAGTTTATAGCGATATATGTCTACCTCAAAAAACAAGAAAAATCTCAAATAAACAATCTAACTTTACACCTAAAGAAACTAGAAAAGAAAGCTCCAACAAAGCCCAAAGCTAGAAGAAAGGAAATAATAAAGCTCAGGTTGAAAATAAATGAAACAAAAACTAAAAAGAAAAACAACAGAAAAGATTAATGAAACCAAGAGCTGGGTCTTTGAAAATATAAACAAAATGATAAACCTATACCCAGACTCATCAAGAAAAAAGACAAGAGGACTCAAATAAAACCAGAAATGAAAGATGAGAAATAACAACACCCAAGAAATACAAAGGATTATAAAAACTACTAGGAAAACTTAAATGCCAAAAAACTGGACAACCTAGAAGAAATGAATAAATTCCTAGAAACACACAATCTTCCAAAAATGAATCAGAAAGAAAGAGAAAATCTAAACAGACCAATTACTAATAATGAAACTGAATCAGTAATCAAAAAACAAGCAAAAAGTCGATGACCAGATAGATTCATAGATGATTCTACGGAACATTTAAAGAAGAGTTAGGGGGTGCCTGGGTGGTTCAGTCAGTTAAACAACCAGCTCTTGGTTTTGGCTCAGGTCATGATCTCAGGATCATGAGATCAAGCCCCACATTGGGCTCTGCACTCAGTGTGGAGTCTGTTTGTCCCTCTCCCTCTGCTCCCTCTCTCTCTCTCAAAAATAAATAAATATTTTTTAAAAAAAATAAAGAAGAGTTAGTATCTATTCTCCTCAAACTATTCCAAAAAAATAGAAGGGAAGCTTCCAAACTCATTCTAGAAGGCCAGCATTACTCTGATACTGAAACCAGACAAAGACACTAAAAAAAAAAAGAAAACTGTAAGCCAGTATCTCTGATGAACACAGATGCAAAAATCATCAACAAAATATTAACAAACTGAATTCAACACTACATTAAAAGAATCATTCACCTCAATTAAGTGGGATTTATTCCCGGTATGCAAGGATGGTTCGGTATCCACAAATCAACCAATGTGACACATCACATTAACAAATTAAAAGATAAAAACTATATGATCATCTTAATAGATGCAGAAAAAGCACTGGACAAAATTCAACATCCATTCATGATGAACACTTTCAACATAGAGGGAACATAGCTCAACAACATCATAAAGTTCATGTATGACAGCCCATAGCTAACATCATACTTATGGGAGAAAGCTAAAAGCTTCTCCTCTAAGACCAGGAACAAAGATGTCCACTCTCACCACTTTTATTCAACATAGTATTGGAAGTCCAGCAATCAGACAAGACAAGAAATAAAAAGCAACCAAACTGGGGCGCCTGGGTGGCTCAGTCGTTAAGCGTCTGCCTTCGGCTCAGGTCATGATCCCAGATTCCTGGGATCGAGCCCCGCATCGGGCTCCCTGCTCCACAGGAAGCCTGCTTCTCCCTCTCCCTCTCGCCCTGCTTGTGTTCCCTCTCTCGCTGTGTCTCTCTCTGTCAAATAAATAAATAAAATCTTTAAAAAAAAAAAAAAAGCAACCAAACTGGTAAGGTGAAAGTAAAACTGTCACTATATGCAGATGACACACTATATATAGAAAACCCTAAAGACTGCACCAAAAACTATTATAATTGATAAATGAAATCAGTAAAGTTGCAAGATACAAAATTAATATACAGAAATCTGCTGCATTTCTATACAAATCTAATCAATAGAAATAGAAACTAAGAAAACAATCCCATTTACAATTATACCAAAACAACAACAACAACAAAAACCTAGGAATAAACAATCTAGGAGGTGAAAGATCTGTACTCGGAAAATGTAAAATACTGATGAAAGAAATTGAAGACAAATAAACAAATGGAAAGATATACCATGTTCATGGATTTGGAGAATTAACATTGTTAAAATGTCCATACCACACAAAGTAATCTACAGATTCAATGCAATTCCTATCAAAATACCAACAGTATTTTTCACAGAACTAGTAAAAATAATCCTAAAATTTGTATGGAGCCAAAAAAGAACCCAAATAGCCAAAGCAATCTTGAGAAAGAAGAACAAAGCTGGAGGTATCTCAACCTCAGATTTTAAGCTATACTACAAAGCTAGAGTAATCAAAACAGTATGGTTCTGCCACAAAAAGAGACACACAGATCAATGGAACAGGATAGAGAGCACAGGAATAAACCCACACCTACATGGTCAATTAATCTACAACAAAGGAGGCAAGAATATACAATGGGGAAAAGACAATCTCTTCAATTAAACAGTTCAGGAAAACTGGACAGCAAAAGAATGAAACTGGACCACTTTCTTACACCATACACAAAATTCAACTTAAAATTAAAGACCTAAATGTGAGACCTGAAACCATAAACCTACTTCAAGAAAACATGGGCAGTACTCTTGGACATCAGCCTTAGCAACATTTTTCGAGATTTATCTCCTTAGGCAAGGGAAACAAAAACAAATATAAACTATTGTGACTACATCAAAATAAAAAGCTTTTGCACAGCAAAAGAAACCATCAACAAAATGAAAAGGCAATCTAGTGAATGGGAGAAGATATTTGCCAAAGATATATCTCATAAGGGTTAATATCCAAAATACATAAAGAGCTTATACAATTCAACACACACACAAAAATCCAATTAAAGATGGGCAGAGGATCTGAATAGACATAAGAAGACCTACAGATGGCCAACAAACACATGAAAAAATGTTCAACATCACTAATCATCAGGGAAATGCAAATCAAAACCACAACGAAATACCACCTTACACCTGCCAGAAATCAAAAAAGACAAAAAATAACAAGCGTTGGTGAGAATGTGAAGAAAAAGCAATCCTCATAAACTATTGGTGAGAATGTAAATTGGTTTTCTACAACCACTGTGGAAAACAATATGGAGTTTCCTCAAAAAATTAAAAAGAGAAATACCATACGATCCAATAATTCACCACTCAGTATTTACCCAAAGAAAGTGAAAACACTAATTTGAAAAGATATGTGCACCATTATGTTTACTGCAGCATTATTTACAATGGCCAAGATATGGAAGCAGTCCAAGTGCCCATCAATAGACGAATGGATAAAGAAGATGTGCTGTGTGTGTGTACACACATACACAAACACACCCACACATACACACGGAGAGGAGTATTACTCAGCCATAAAAACGAATGAAATCTTGTCATTTGCAATGACATGGATGGAGCTAGAGGGTACTATGCTAAGTGAAATAACTCAGGCTGAGAAAGACAAATACTGTAAGATTTTACTCATATGTGAAATCTAAAAAAACAAATGAATAAACAAAAAAAAGCATAATCAGACCTATAAATACAGAGAACAAACTGATGGTTGCCAGAGGGGAGGAGGGTCAGGGGATGGGCAAAATGGGTGAAGGGGAGTGGGAGATACAGGCTTCTAGTTATGGAATAAATAAACCACAGGAATAAAAGTCACAGCATAAGGAATATGGTCAATGATACTCTAATAGCACTATATGGTGACAGATGGTGGCTACATCTGTGGTAAGCATAGCATAACATTTAAACTTGTCAAATCACTATGTTGTACACCTGAAACTAATGTTAACAGTGTATGTCAACTACACTCAAATAAAAAGAATTTTTAAATATATATTAAATATTTTTATATTTATATTAATTATTTTATATTTATATTAATTATATTATTTTATAATATATTGATTATATTAATATAAATATATTAAATATTTTATATATATATATGGTTGTTTAGGTTACTAATTACACTAGCTAAAAAGAAATGCTGACATAATGAAGAATAAAAGTACATCTGAAAAGGAACCAACCAAAATGACCAAGTAACTAAATAAACAAATGAAAAAAGTTAAAGTAAGCTAAACAAATGCAAGAAGAATGATAATTTCTCTTCTTCTCTTTCCTATCCCCATAAAATACATCAAAGAACCATAAAACAGCACAATTTATTATGGTCCAACATCCATCCTCACTATGCCCTATTTTACAGATAAAATTACATTCAAGAGTTTTCCTTCTAAAAGAACATACTTACTTGGGAATCCTCTGTGCCCAAAGACAGTGTTGAAGTAGTATGTAGATCATTATCTAGTTAGAAATAATAAAGCCATTATGAGTGTTTATTTTATGTTTAATGCAAAGTATTTAGATGTGGTTTGCGCCAGTATTAATGATAATGGCTATTAATAATTCTGCTTACTGTTTAGACTACAGCTATAAAACACTTAATTTTCATTTTTTTTTCCTCAAAAAAGTAGGCTTATTTGCTTACTTAATTAAGATTTGGGCTGTAACATAAGAAAAATCATGGAAGAATTTTAAGAGATCTGATATTACCTACCCAATTTACTAGCGTCAACAAGAACTGTGTTCATTTATGTTAAGAAAAAAATGCGAGATTTCACCACCAAAAAACTCTTAAAATAAATGAATTCAGTAAAGTTGCAGGACACAAAATTAATATACAGAAATTTGTTGCAGTTCTATACATTAATAACAAGTAGCAGAAAGAGAAATTAAGAAAACAATTCCATTTACAATTGCACCAAAAAGAATAAAATACGCAAGAATAAATTTAACCAAGGAGGCAAAAGACCTGAACTGGTCTATGCCTGCAGATCCATAACATGAATTCTTAGTTGTGTTACCAAGATTATAAAAAGTGCTACAATAAAACTTGACATAACAGTATAACTTAAGAATTACATCTGGCTGTACATGAGTTTGGGCATCTATCATGAAAATTTCAGATTTCTTATTCTTTCTTCTAATAAGCTTCATAATAAAAACTATACTATCTTTTAACTTCATATTGTTCACTATAATCATTTTACTGTTGTCATCATTATTAAAAACACTATCTACATTAAGTTTATCACCTATTGTTTTGTTATCATGTTGAGACTGCTGGACTTGGGAGTGCTGGGACAGAGTTTGTGGAAAATCTTCATATATAGCTTCTTCTAACCATGGAAAACAAATGACTGCAAGGTACCAGTGAGAGCTGTTGAAAAGAAATAGAATCTTAATAACAAAATCTAAACAATGCAGAGGAATGTGTTCTAGACCTACAGCTGAGAAAGTGGGTATGACAAACTTCATATCAATTTTGAAGAAGCACATTGTAATATCTGACACAATATGGAATACACATTCCAAAAGTAATTAAATAAGCAGTAAGACTACTTAGGGTAAAATCTGAGTTATTTCAAATTTATTTACTTTCATCCAATCAGTGCTTCCTATTGAGGAACTGCTTTAATAAACAGACTGACAGCATCACCTTTTTTTCTATTTGTGCTTAAAGAGCTTGTTCTCTTAAATATTTTAAGATTCATCCTAAAATCTTTTGATCTTTTATTCAAAAAATCTTTTGAGTCCTAGAAAGAAAACCTCAATGTCTCAGTCATTATAGTCTTGTGGGTATTTGTCATTTTATTTTTTCACTATATTTACAATATAACCACTGTCAAACCAAAATCTAAGATATGTAACTCATAGTTTTAGCCATTTCTTTGGAAAAAATTAAAAATGATACCTGGAATTTACATACCAATACTTTTTACTGATTATTAATCTAAAAACACACAAAATATTTTTTTCTGTACTTTCCAATTTTGTGTTTAAATAATCTAAAATACTCACGACTCATTTACAGGCACAAAAATGTAATCTTTGTTAAAGATGTTTATGTGACGAGTCCATGTTCTTACTCTTTTATGTCTTCTCTGTGCCATTCTGAGAATATGAAAGATATTTTACATATATAAAATTTTAAATTTAAGATACAGATATCAAGAGTCATTTTTATACACTGAAAAATGCTAGGTTCAGTTTACTTAACCATCCTCTCTAAGATATATAATATTTAACACACATTAAGATATATATTATTCACCTCTTTTCATTAACTCCTGTTTGTTCTTAAACCTAATCACTATTTATAAACAATAATGTCATAGAATAAAAGCAATTTATAAAATGTTTTACAGATTCCAAAAGTGGTTCAGCAACTAAATATAAACAGTTATTCCTATTTACTCAGTTTAGCTCCATGTGGACATGATAAAAACCTTAAGAGAATCATCTAAATGTTTTATCTGTGATGAGGGAGGTGTTAAAACTTAACGGAAGAGGAGGAATGAGGCATATATTCTTAGATTTTTTTAAAGATGACATTCATCTCCTTTCATTTCATATATAAGGAAATTATAAGATAATGAGTTAAATATACCCACCATTCATCCACCTTTCATTTTATTTCTTCAACAAATGTTTGGTTCCTATGAACAATTAATAAAAATCACCCACACCACCTTTAAGGAATTTACAAAATAATCAGGGCAGAAAACAACTACAAGTAACTAAAATATAAGTGTCACAAGGAATATAAAGGAATTATGTTACAGCATTTAGAAAAGCTACCTAGAAAAGAATTGGGATGCAGAAATAATTATCTTTTCTTTATTTAATCAGGAAAACTAAGGAAGGAAGATATCAAACCAAGTCTGAATATCAAAAAAAGTTTTAGGAGAGGGGTGGTATTTAACAGTGACATAAAAGAGATGGTATGTGACTTCTGGCTCAGTCCCTTCAAGAACCTCTTTTTTATGCACAGAATGAAACAAATCATTAAGTTCTTTTATATTTATTTTTTTAAGTTCCAAGTAATATAGGAAACAGACATCTCTGCCCCATCCCTGTTCATCTGAATATCTAACCAAACTCACAGGGATAAATATTAGGAAGAAGATGAAATCTAGAATGAGCTGAAAAAAAGTGGTAGAAATTAGACACTATGTAGATTAACTTTATAAAATAATCAGAAGTCCTATGTTTACTGAATTTTATTTCAGAATGACCCAACCATTTCAGTGATTATAAACAATTATTTTCAACTAGTGCATAGCCTATTAATTTGTTTTTCCATCTGAAAATCTTAAAGATAGGGGCGCCTGGGTGGCTCAGTCAGTTAAGCATCTGACTTCAGCTCAGGTCATGATCTCAGGGCTCTGGGATTGAGTCCCACTTCACGTCCAGCTCCTCACTCAGCAGGCAGTCTGCTTGTCCCTCTGCCCCTCCCTCTGCTCGTGCTCTTTCTCTAATAAATTAATAAAATCTTAAAAAAAAACACACAAAGAAAATCTTAAACACCTGGTTTTCTTTTGTTATGTTGGTGCTTGATTTCCTGATTATGCTAACCTTATTTGATTGGTAACATATGAGACACTGGATGGGGCAAGAAGAACGGGAGAGAATACGGGGAACACAATATAATCTCTTATTCTCAGTTCCTAACTCTTTGGAAAATCTTCAATTAAATGTCTAACAGTTCTCTCCCCATTCAGTAAGATACATGATTAGTCTCTTGAGTTCCTAGTATGTTCCAAGCACCGAGCAAAAGGCACTGGGGATAGAGTAGAAAATAAGACAGATGAAGTTCATGACCTCATGAAGCTTAACTACAGGACAAGCAAACAAACAAATAAGTGATTAGAGATCATGTTATGAAACAAAAAAGTGCCAGGAGAAGAAATTTCATCAGAAAATAGGAAAGAGCTTCGCATATTTGCAAACTGAAAGGAGGTAGGTTGAGCTGAATGAAGTAGGGTAAGTGAGGGGAAAGAATGTCATGAGATGTGTTTAGGGAGATGGACAGAAGCCAGATCTGTCAGCATCTCATAATCCATAGTAATGAGTTTGTGAATCATTTAGTCTGCAATTTCCTAACACTGGTAGTTTGAGCCTCTTTATCAGGGATTTATTTACCATTAAGGTTTATATCCCTTACCACTTTGATTCTGGGCTTTTTTATTTTTTTTACTGATTTATAGAAATTCTTCGTGTGAATACTAATTACATATATCTCAGGCCAAGCATTAGGATGAGTTTTTGTCTGTGAGAGACACACACACAAACACACAGTTGACCCTTGAACAATGAAAGGGTTAGTGGCACTGACCCCCCCAATGGAGTTGAAAACCCATGTATATAACTTTTGACTCCCCAAAACCTTAACCACTAATGGCCTCCTGTTGGTCAGAAGCCTTACTGATAACATAAAATCAATTAACATATATTTTGTATGTTATATGTATTATATCATGTATTATATAATGTATTATAAAAATTATACAGTAAGCTAAAGAAAATAATAAAAATAATAAATAAGTAAATAGATGGTATACAAAAAAAGTTATTAAGAAAATCATAAGGAAAATACATTTACAGTATTTACAGTAAATACATGTACTGTATTTATTTAAAAAAATCTGCATGTAAGTGCACCCCCATGTTTCAAACCCATGTTGTTCCAGGGTCAACTGTGTGTGTGTGTGTGTGTGTGTGTGTGTGTGTGTGTCTATAAGATACTAAAGTATAGTATCTAAGCATAGTATCATATATATGTATTACCCTGGAATATGCCACTTATGTATCTTTGTTTTATATTACTTTTATATATGATCGAACATATAATATTAAATTTTAATTTTAAAAATTATTTTAAAATTTAAAACTACAGATTCGGGGCACCTGGGTGGCTCAGATGGTTAAGCGTCTGCCTTCGGCTCAGGTCATGATCCCAGGGTCCTAGGATCAAGCCCCACATCGGGCTCCTGGCTCAGTGGGGAGCCTGCTTCTCCCTCTCCCTCTGCCTCTCTCCCTGCTCATGCTCTCTCTCTCTGTATCTCTGTGTCTCAAATGAATAAATAAAATCTTTAAAAAATAAATAAAAATAAATAAAAATAAAAATAAAACTACAGCAGATTCTATCTGCTTTCATTTCGTCAGTTTCTAGGTGGTTATGCCAAGCACTGACTAGTAATCTTAAAACAAAATGTAAGATTAAATGCAAGGTACTAACCATCAATTTCCATATATATAAAATAGAAAAGGAAGGCATCAAAAAAATTAAATATCAGATTTATTTAAGATATCTTCCCCTTCCATATATCCCTCCCCATTAATTCTGATTATAAGCTAAATTATGCGAACATAGTATTTTGTATAATTTACAGTAGCTTAACTAAAAAGTAGTATTTTGGTGACAGTCTGACAAGAAAATCAAAAGACACCCTATATTTTAAGACAGATAAAATGTAATGGAGAGAATTGGCTACAGTGATGATAGGGAAAGTGCAAAGCCAAAAAAGGGAGCAGAGAGGTAACCAGAGATTAGCATAGGAGGAAACCGCTACACCCCTACACTAAAGGGCAAAGGGGAAGAAGCAGTAATACCTCTAGATAGGAGCTGGCACTCTTACAGATCTGTCCAGTGAAAGACACAACCCACAGAGGAAAAAAAGCCATTGCCAAAATCACTGCCTAAGGCAAAGGGGATAACCTGACTTTTTCCTTCCTTGCCCTCCAACCTCCAGTGTCCCCCACAGAACATGCACTTGGAAATACAGCCTGCAAGAATCAACCTCCTGTGATAGGGAACAGAACAGTGGAAGGGTGAGAAGTAGATCTTAGAGCAAAAAAGCCTGCACAAGTGGTAATACTGCTCACTCCAGGAAATACTGTAAGAAGTTTTTTCACTTAGAAACATCAAAATAGCATATTTTCCTCTTAAAACTTATGTACATTGAAAGAATGACTTACGAAAGATTTGGATTATCTTCTGTTAAATTATTTTCCTTTCTTGTCAAGCATTTATAGAAAAAGCTACTAAAAATGTGACTTCGTTCAACAAGTTCATCTGATGCCTTCTCCAATATAAGATACCTGTAAAACAGCAACACCACAAAAGTAAGTTATTTTTAGATTTTACCTGGTCTTCTCCTAGTTATCTTATGTATTCTGGAAATCTTTGTTTTTATGGCCTATTAGATTCAAAGCAATCTTGCAATTTGCTCTGATTTCAGTTTTTTTGGTTCTTTATTTACCTCACCCTCCATCAAGATATTTAAAACAGAAATTGCCCGCTTATTCTTTCACTTACTTAACAAGTATTTATCAAATTCCTAACATGCCACCAAGCACCATTTTTACACTAAGATATAAAATAAGAGGGAGGAAAAGAGTACCTGCCACCATATAGCTTACAATCCAGAGGAGTGAGTATAGAAGGAAAGATTAATCAAATACTGAAACCATGACACTCCTACAATAAATTTAGAAAAATTTTAATTACTATGAGATATGCCTAACCTATAAATCCTTAGTCCATTTCTACTAAAACAATTCTTCAACATAAGCTTATAACTCAATGATTTAGTACTTAAACCCTTCATAATTAGAGAACTCTGCTATTCTTAATAGTTTATGCAGGTTCAAAAATGACCTTGTAATTGCTTTTTAAAAAAAAAAGCATAAAAAACAAACACAACTTGAAATTTTTTTAATGTGGTTATGGGGAGGCTTTGCTACATGGAAGGAGACAAAAAGGATGCTTCTGGTGTGCTGGAAATGGTATCTTGATCTGAATGATGATTATATGAGTGCATATATATGAGAACATTCATTAGCTGTACACTTACAATTTATGTACTTTATTACTTGAAAGTTATTCATTAATTTAATAAATAGAAAGTAATTAAAAAAGTTAGAATCCCCTCTGAAAAGAAGTCAATGAGACAGAGATACAGGCAATTCAGTGAAAAGGTAGTACAGAAAAGTACTACTGGAAATAAATTAGGAATAAAATTGTATTAGTGAATTCCAATAAAACATACAAAAACTAACAATATGATCCAGTTCATCTCACCAAATATAAATTTGACACTATTATAGGAATACAAAAGTAGGTAAGATATAAGATGCGTAACCTTTAGAAGGAGAATGATCATAATACCACCAACTAACTTTAAAATCAGGCAAAATATTATAAGTACTATAAAAGAGATGCAATGAAGTATTATGGGAGTTAATAGTATCTGTTTAGAAGATCAGGAAAAGTTTCAAGAAGGTACCAGTTCAGAGAAACCTTCAAAGAGGAATAAAACTTCAACAGATTGAGATAAAGAGGAAAGTCTTCCGGAATCAAGACAAACAGGGCATTAAGGGAGAAGAGTGAATAAGAATGGGCTTTGTTTAGTAAATTATTTATAATTCAATTTTGCTGGACTTTGTAATACATACAGGGTTATTAGTAGATGGCTGAAAAGATAGTGTCAATATCAAGACTCTCAAATGTCAGAGTGTCTGAACTCATTTGACAGGTAATAAGAGATTAATGGAAGTTTCTAATGGGAATTGCATTCATAAAGTAGTTTAAGAAGAATAGTGGTGGTCGTAATATACTTAATGGATAGAAAAATAGAGATAAAGGATACAAGGAGACTCGTTAGAAGGACAGAATAACAAGTCAGATAAGAAGTACTAGAAAATCATGATGACAGAAGAAAAAGAATAAATGAATCTGAGAGACAGAATCTATTAAAATTGGCAACTGAAATGAAACAAGACGAAACCAGAGAGGGAGACAAACCATAAGAGACTCTTAATCTCAGGAATACTGAGAGTTGCTGGAGTGGAGGGGGGTGGGAGGGATGGGGTGGGTAGGTGACGAACACTGGGGAGGGTATGTGTTGTGGTGAGGGCTATGTATTGTATAAGACTGAAGAATCACAGATGTGTACCCCTGAAACAAATGATATATGTTAATAATAAAAAAAGAAGAAGAAAAAATTGGCAACTGACTATGTAGAGAGGGAAGGGAGGGTAAAGAGTCAATGATAATGGAGACTTCTGCTTCCAGCCAAGATGGAATAATAGAGGCCAGATTTATCCTCCTGGATGAAAGAAGCAAAAGATCAGACAAAATATATATGAATCACTAGTTTTCAAAACACTGGACATCAGGCAACAAAGAACAGTGATCCTTGAGAAATGGGAAATAAACAAGGTGAGCTTTCCAGGCTGCAGCATGGGATGGAGTAACCCAGGTGGCAGACTACAAGTTGAGGAGACATTGAAAGTCAGTAGAGACCAAGGCAGCTAGAATTTGCAGATCAGAATACTGAAACGGGAAGAGCTGTAGATAAAGAAAACTCCAGACACCTGCAGAGAATGCTCCTTAAGTATTCAGAAGAATTTTGATCACCACATGCATGTGAGGAAAAGGCTGGGGAGAGAACTACTTGAAAAGATGAGAGGGAATGGTAGCCAGCAGCAAGAATAGTGCCTGTTCTTACCAGACAGACTGGAAAACCTCATAATTCATGAGGCCCCAGCTAAAAGATATTTAAAAAGACCCAAATCAATTCTAGAAATCAAATGTAAAGTATTGAGATGAAGAGTAAATGCTAAAGAGAGATTTAGAGCCTGAGTGACTGGAATAAGGCTAGTATTACTAGTTAAACAAGAGGGTTCAGGTAAGATGAGGACTAGAAACTTTGCATGAAAGTTTATAAAACTTTCCTATCTATTCCTTCAGCTTGGCTATACAAAAAGTTGAAAATTATTTTTTAATGGAATCGTGGTATGGGTTTTTTAAATAACAGGTAACTCTTATAGTGCTTAAAGACACAAGAGATAACTACAGAGTTGCTTCTTTTCCTTTCCCAAAGTGATCTGTAATTTTTTTAAGTACTTCCTTCACCACAGTAATATAAACAGTCAAGAACTATAAATCAAAAGTAAACAAATAAACAGAAACTAAAACAAAAAACAGTAACTCTTCTAAAGTATATAGCATCTATAGGAGGTAAAGGAATGAAACTGAAGTCAACTACAGAAAACCCTGGTAGGCAAAAATCTTTGAATTCTTGGCAGATTACTTTTAGCTAGAGTTAACAAAACTTCAGTGATAGACATGCAATTTAAGATTCACATTAAAACGGATAAATGAGAAGATCATTTATCATTGTACTTACTTAAGGTAGAAATCAATGATTACATCATTAAGAAACTCTCCTTCTTCTAAGCATTCCAGATCTTCATTAGTTACTCCTAATCCCCCTTTTGTAGGTGGTGGAGGATATACAATCAACCTTAAAAAGTAAAACTAAAGTTAAAACATACTGGTAGTGAAAATTCTAGTATCAAAGAGATTTGTTATATGTAACACTAATAGGGCAATATATTCAATAACTAAAATGTACAGAGTAAAAGTACTTAACAGGATATAAGCAATTATATTTTCCTTTATTTTCACAAGGTACTAACAGTACTCTCATTATCTTTTCATTTCCAATCCCATGTGGGTTAGTATCATATTTGTCTAATCAATACCTTATATCTCACAATCAGTTATAATACTATCAAAGATCTCTCTCTTCTGTACAATTTTTAACTTTCAACAAACTGATGTAATAAACCATAAAAGATTTTCCTATGCTCCACTTTCCAACTCTAAGTTTGAATCCCCAAGACTAGTTCCTTTCCATTTAGAAGAGCCAACAGTCAAAAACTATGTTCTCCTACTGGTGGCTAGTCCACAGCAACAGCTGAGCAATAAAGAAATAACATGGGATGAGAGAAGGCAAGTTTCCTATAACAAAGTGCATGTAATGTAAATCTTAAGAGAATATAAAGAAAACAAGTGATTATAACACAAGCAGAAAGAAGTAGAAAACAGATAACCACTAATTAGGCATCTTTTTTCTGGCACCTTCTCTAAAATCTCAGAAATAAGGGCAGTTCTGAGTTTCTAGCTATAATCTTGGGATACACATGACGGTCCTCATTGCATGAATATAGTCAATAATAAAGGTATAATAATATGTACTTCTTAAACCAGAAAGATTCAAGAAGATGAAGTCATCTGCAATTGATTTAATTGTGGCAAACAAAGCACCTAAATCAAATAAAAATATGTGAAATTTTAAATGCTAATATGATAGTTACTATTTTATGGGCTATTTTCTATCCTGTTTTTTCATTTGTTTTTTGTTTGTTTGTTTGTTTGTTTTAACAGAAACATACAGAGGAAGAGAAATCACTCTCAAATGCACAGACTCCCTATTCTGCCTGGCCACCATGAGGAGACAAAATATGAATAAAGTAGCAACTTCTGAAAAAGAAGTTCTAATAAACTCCAAAGTACCTTAAATTGAGGCACACTTCAGTTAAGTAACCCCACTTTTCCTACCATATATCCAGATATGGAATTATATAATCATAAAAACCATACACTGCTACTCGGGTATGTTCAACAAATACTTCAATCTTACTCAGTTTGACATTTTGGTTACCATTTATGTCTTACTGACATAAAACTAAGTAAAATGGCACCAACTGTTTTCTTAATAAATTTTTTTAACTTTCTAAAAAACAAAAAAATTATTATTTCTATTACTAACCATCAGTGTAAGAGCAAAACTCAACACATTTAAAAAGGTAAACTATTGTCAAATCACTATGTTGTATACCTGCAACTAATGTAATATTTATTGTGTGTCAATTACACCTCAGTTAAAAAGAAAAAGCTAAACTACTTAAAATCAGCAACATGAATGAAAACTACTAATGTGTCCACCTATTACAAACAGGATATGACACAGTACATACTTCTGAACAGGTCCAGTGTGCCTGACTTCTCGCCATTCTTCATCTGGATTAGATGTAATAGAAAGTGAGTAGCAACCACTACTTTGCTTCTGCAGGAAGGTGTAAGTAGGCTTGGCTGTATCTATATTTGAAGGCTGACAGAAAATGGCAAAGAAAAAAGTTTCCTTATAGATACATAAATACACATTAACTCTCAAAAGGATAAAGTCAAAACCTAGACTTTCAAGAGAAAATGTGACTAAAAGAAATCAGTATCAATGAGTTATATCTATACATTTAGAATTTCTCCAAAGATATTGTGAAATCAAAATAATACTTTTGATCAAAAGATACTATACATACGGGGGGCACCTGGGCGGCTCAGTCGGTTAAGCGTCCGACTCTTGATTTCAACTCAGGTCATGATCTCAGGGTCATGAGAGCGAACCCCTTGTTGAGCTCCACGCTCAGCAGGGAGTCTGCTTGAGATTCTTTCTCTCCCTCTGCCCCTCCCCATACTTACATGCACTCTCTCTCTCAAATAAATAAATAAATCTTAAAAAAAAAGATATTGTACATACAGTGGTCAAAGCTTAACTTGATACTTACAGATATGGGCTTTATAATTAAAGAAAAACGTGAAAACTTGTCAGTTCAAAATGAACAAAAGATATAACAGCTAGGACAAAATAAAATTTAAAAGACCAAAAGTTTTTATTTGCCATAGACAAACTTTGAAAAACTTTTCTTTCTAGATGTATTTGACAGAGATATACAAGCCTCTCCCAGATTCCCCCAATATTAACATCTTGTATAACCACAGTTACAACTATCAAAACTAAGAAATTAACATTGGTATAATATTATAAACTATAGACTTTATTCTGATATCACTAGTGTTTCCACCAATAACTTTTTTCTGTATGAGGATCCTACAATTCCTGTCTTTCCTTGTCTTTCATGACCTTGATATTTTCAAGAGTATTGGTCAGTTATTTTGTAACTGGGTTTGTCTGATTCTTCTCATAATTAGATTGAGGTTACACAATATTGGGAAGAATACCAGAGAAGTCATGTACCCTTCTCAGTGCATGATGTGACTGTCTCTTATTCCTGGTGATGTCTGCCACATTTCTCCACTGTAAAGTTATTACTTTTCTTTTTATAATTAATAAATATTTTGGCTGAGAGACTTTGAGATTATGCACATTTCCTGTTTCTCCAAGTTCACACCTATTGGTGGACCTTGCCTGCAACAACCATTAACTATGGTGGCTTTGTATTTCTTATTCCTTTTACATTTATTAATTGAAATACTTTTCTAAGAAAGAACTGTCAATTATCCACCATCGGTATTTATTTTTCATTCATTAATTCAGGTATTTATTTGTATTAATATAGATTTATGGGTATTTATTTTATTCTTTGGTAATAATCACATGTTATCATTACTGATTTTATTGATCCAACTGTTCTAGCTTTGGGGCGCTTGGCTGGCTCAGTTGGTGGAGCATGCAACTCTTGATCTCAGCGTTGAGAGCGAACCCCATATTGGGTGTCAAGTTTACTTTAAAATAAAATAAAATAAAAATAAAACTGTTCTAGCTTTGGTATTGGGAGTTCTTTCAGGTTGGCTCCTGTACCGTTCTGACAAAACATAGCATTTTTCACATCACTCTATTTTCAGTGAAAAAATTTTTACGAAACCTCGCCAATTATATTAATCATACGCTAACCTGAGATACTGATTTCATCTTCATTTCTTCAGCAGCAACAGCAGGAAAAGAACAAGTTGAAGCACAATAATAATGAATAAAAGAACTTTCTTTTGAAGAGAGGTTCTGAAATAAAGGAAGTGCCTGAACCCAAGATAATGGATAAGAAAGCTCTAATTCTCCATTGGTTGTACTTATTTCTGTCATAATATCTTTCAATTTCAATTCTTCTCTTTGTGAAATAGGACTGTGTAGCTCAAGGAAAATGAATTCACTGGATTTTGCTATAAAAGAAAAAAGAAACCAATTTTTATTAATAGTGAAAAATATTTCAAGGGGATTATAATTAAAATAATTTAATTATTAATAACAGTATTTTGTATGTTAGTTAATAACCCAGGCAAATTAAATCCCAAAATAGGCCATTAGTAACAGCGATTCAAAACTCACAAATTTTAACTCTTCCTGCATTAAAAGAGAAACTCTACAATAGTACTAGTTGCTGTATCTCTACTATCTGGCATTTAGTAGGTATTAGTAAACATTTATTAATGAATTTATGAATAAATGAATGAATGATAACTAAGCATTTAATTATTTTTCTCTTGCCTCCTCCATGTATCAAATCTACCAATTAAAAAAGTATTCTGATCAAACAATTCCTTCAAAATCATTGTGTTTCATCAATCATTTCAATAATGGTCTCAGATGACATTCACTCCCCAATTTCCCTATTTAATCATGAATTTTCCCAATTAATTTGGAGTAGGACAGCAAAATAACCATAGTAGTCCTCCCTTATCCATGGTTTCATTATCCACAGTTACAGTCACCCATGGTCAACCACTGCAGTCCAGGAGCAGATGATCTTCCTTCTGGCCTACTGCCATCAGGTCAATAGTAGGCTATCACTACATCAAAATGCCTACGTCATTTACCTCATTTCATCTTCTCACATCATCATCATAAGAAAGGTAAGTACAGTATAATAAGATATTTTGAGAAAGACCACATTCACGTAACTTTTTATTACAGTGTATTGTTATAATTATTGTATTTTATTCTTAGTTATTATTGTTAATCTCTTACTGTACCTAACATATATTAAATTTCATCATAGGTATGTATATACAGGGAAAAAACATAGTATATATAGAGTTCAGTACTATTTGTGGTTTCAGGCATCTGTGGGGGGGGTCTTGGAACATATCCTCTATGGATAAAGGGAGGGACTACTGTAATATTAAAAGTATAAAATTTAGTTTACTACCTACCACGTTTAAATGCAAGGGAGTACAGAGGGCAAGGTAGAGAGATCAAAGAGGTAAGAAAGAACCTTACTAATCTGATTTATGCAATTCTAAACTAGATTCTTTAGGAGTTGAAAACTAAGCAAAATTGGGAGATATTTAAGATACATTTAAATAGACCAGTTTGGGGAGCATTCTCCCAAAAATATTCAATCCAGTCTTAGAAAAATGATATATTTAAGTAAACTGAGTTTTTTTAAAAACTCAAGAATAATGTTGAAGGTAAAGACTTCTATATTTTATTTAACACTGCCACTGATTAGCTGTCACTATTTATTATGAAACAAGGGCAAGAAACTCGTAAGAAAGATAGCCAAGGATGCCAACTGATTTAAGGATAAAGTATTCCTTTTTTTTTTAGAAGATAATTTCTCTTGGTTGAGTAAAATTATCATAAGAAATTATGTAGAAAAAATAATTTATCTTGCATAACATTAAGGGTTAAAATTATTTTTAATCCAATGAACTTCATTTCAATTCAATGAAATGATTACATTCTATTAAATTACTTTAGAAGAAAACTATTTACATGACTTCTTAGGTTATTCCAAAATTTAGAAGTCATTTCATACTCACATTGCTGGCTTAATATGGAGTTTTCTAGTTGGGTCTGAATCTCTTGAAGATAATTTGCAGAGACCCAGAGGAAAAGGATAGCATGACTCCTTTTACTGTGATCATCATCCTTATTTTTCCATAACCCAAACCTCTTTAAATGTGTGGTATCCACTAGCAATGAAACCTCATTCAAGGACACTAAAACCAAATAAAAAGATAACATTAAGAATACAACACTTACACACTATATGCCTCTTCTTTAATACACGATGTTTTTCAAAAAGAATGATTGGCAAAATTTTACAAAAGTATTATTTCCAGTACAGAAAAAAAGCAAAGAAGAAGAAAGAAGATGACAACGATGACAACTATCTGATCTATGCAGAAAACTAAGCATAGTATAACTTAGAAAATTATATATTTCTATTTTGTCAATACTATCAACCAAGACCCCAAATGTTACCATAAGCCAATTTATTCCTATGTTTCTTCTCCCAAAATATGTGTATTCCACTATACAGACTAGCCACTATCAAAAGACTCTCAAAGATATTATGAGCTTTTGAATGGTCTAAGATAGTATTTCTTATAAAATTCTTCCAGGTTTAAAAAAAATGAATAAATAAAATTCTTCCAGGTTTTACTTCTCAAAGCCTCTAGGTAATCACTCAAAATTATGGGTCTTTCTCCTAGTAAGCTAGAAGAACCTTCTTTGAGGATTTTTTTTTAATTCATATAAACATAGAAAACTAGTGTAAAGAAGTCCTGAAGGTCATCCAGTCCAACTTTAAGAAAATAAGCATCTGAACTAGGAATACAAGTATCAGTTAAGTACAAACTCAAGAAGAATACCTATTTGAAACAAATCTCTTAGTACTCCTTCCCCCCATTATCTCCTAGCACCTTGCTACTCAAAATCTAGTTCTCAGCCTGGGATCATATCAGAGCCTGTTAGAAATGCAGAACTGTACTCTAGATGTACTGAATCAGAATTTTGGGCTTACCAAAAAAAACCCAAAACACAAAAAACCCAGGTGATTCATATCACTCAAGCATTTTACAATAAGCATTCAAATACTTAGTCACCTTAATGTTCCCACGCTAGACATTCTATTTTTTTTAACTTTTTCTTATAATCAATTGATCCATTTTAAACATCTTGTCTTTATTTCTTTCATATCTCCTTCTTTCATTCATTCTTTCCTTCCCTTATTCCATTTCTTCATGTCTTTCTTGCTCCTTTTCTGTATTCCTATTCCTCCTCTGTGCCTGTTTGCATGCTTGCCTGCCTACTTACACTATTTCACTGCTCCTTTTAAAAACATTTTACATAACTTCCTTCTCTAACTCTGTTTCTACCTTTTATTTATTGGCATTTTCCTGGATAATCCTTTTTAAAATCACTTCTATCTAGTTATCAATCTATATCTATCCATCTATCACCTATCTATGGATCTATTTATGTTTTATATCTACTCCTCACATACCTACCTACCTTCTATCTAGCTGTCACCATTCATCAATCCTATTTTACTGTAGTATTTTAACTGAGTTCTTTTTAGATTTCTTTCCCCACTATTCCACAATTGTACTTAATTTTCTTACTACCTCCTCTTTTCAAACCCTTCTTTCTATTTCTTACTCCCACATTCTTTATTTCTTTTGTATTTACTCTTTCCTACAGACTCATCACTTACACTTCTCTTTCTTTCCTCTACTTCCTATCTTGGTCCCTTCCTTTTTCTTTTCTCTTTGATAGCTTTCTCTTTTTTCAGTCCAATTCATTCACTGTCCTTTTCTTTCCCTATTCTTAACTTGCCTGTATCCTGCCTGTCTTCCTTTCTTCTTACTTCCTTTTTTTCCATCCTTCTGTCCTTCATCTCTTTATCTCTCCCTTCCTCTTTCCTTTTTCATTCCTCCTTCTCTCTCCTTCGTCCTTCCATTCTTTCCTTACTTGTATTTTTAAACATTTTTCTTTTCATCACTCTTGTTTTCTTTCTCTTTGCATCTATTTCATCCAGTCTTTCCTACTGGCTTGCCTTCTAAAGTCTGTTCTGTCTCTCCCTATCTCCATCTCTCGCTCTACCTAGCTATCCTACTTTATTTTACTGTCTTTTTTTTACACGGACTATGACTTTTCATTTTTTTCCAGCTTTATTGAGATACAATTATCATATAACACTGTGTAAGTTTAAGCTAACGTTAATTTGATACACTTACTTACTGCAAAACAATTACCATCGAAGCATTAGCTAACATCTCAACTACCATTTCATTTTCAGGTTGAAAACATGTAAGATCGACTCTCTTAGCAATTTTCAAGTATATAATACAGTATTATTAACTGTAATCACCATTCTGTACAATATTCATCTTATACCTGGAAGTCTACACTCTCTGACCAACATCTTCCCATTTCCCCCATGTCCCAGCCCCTGGTAACCACACCATGCTAGTCTCTGTTTCTGAGAGTCAACTTTTTTTTTTTTTTTTAAAGAGTTTATTTATTTATTCATGAGAGACAGAGAGAGAGAGAGAGAGAGAGGCAGAGGGAGAAGCAGGCTCCCAGGGAGCAGAGAGCCCGATGTGGGACTCGATCCCAGGACCCTGGGATCATGACCTGAGCTGAAGGCAGACGCTTAACCATCTGAGCCACCCAGGCGCCGAGAGTCAACTTTTTTAGATTCCACATATAAGCATACCATGCAATATTTGTCTTTCTCTGACTTTTCTCAAATAGTATAATGCCCTCAATGTCCATCTATGTTCTCACAAATGGCAAGATTACATTCTTTCTCAAGACTAATATTCCATTGTATATGTAAATCACACTTTTATCCATCCATCAACAGACACTTAGGTGGTTTCCTTATTTTGGCTACTGTAGATAATGCAGGGTGCATATATCTCTTCAATACCCTGTTTTCATTTCTTTTGGATATATACCCAGAAGTGAGATTGCTGGATCATATAGCAGTTCTAATTTTAATTTATTGAGGAACCTACAGAGCGTTTTCCACAGGAACTACAGCAGTTTACAGTATCACTGACAACGTACAAGGTTCCCCTTTTCTCCAAATCCTTACCAACACTTGCTGATTTCTTGTCATCCTGATGATAGCCATTCTAACAGGTATGAGGGGATATCTCATTGTGGTTTTCATTTGCATTTTTGTGATGATTAGTGATGGTGAGCATCTTTTTATGTGCTTATTCGCCATTTGTATGTCTTCTTTGGACAAAATGTGTATTCACTTCCTCTGCCCAATTTTTAATCAGACTTTTGCTATTGAGTTCTCTGAGTTCTTTATATATTTTGGATACTGACTCTTTACTAGATATGTGGTTTGCAAATATTTTCTCCTATTCCACAGGATGCTTGTTCATTTTGCTGATGGTTTCCTTTGCTATGCAGAAGCTGATGCTCCACTTGTTTATTTTAGCTTCTGCTGCCTCTGCTTTTAGAGTCAAATCCAAAAAAATCATTGCCAAGACTGATGGGAAAAAGCTTACCCCCTAATGTTTGTTTTTTTTTTTTCCTAAGAGTTTTATGGTTTCAGATCTTACATTTAAGGCTTTAATCCATTTTAAGTTGACTTTTGTATATAGTAAAGATGGGAGTCCAGTTTCATTCTTTTGCTTGTGGCTGTCCAGCCTTCCCAACACCATTTATTGAGGAGACTATTCTTTCCCCACTGTATATACTTGGCTCCTTTGTTGAAAAGTAACTGACCACATATGCATGGATTTACTTCTGGGGCTCTCAATTCTGTTCCACTGTTCTATGTGTCTGTTTTTATGCCAGTACAAAATTGTTTTGATTACTATAGCTTTGTAATATAGTCTGAAACCAGGAAGTGTGATGACTCCAGCCATGTTGTCAGGACTGTTATGGCTATTTGGGGTCTTTTGTTGTTCCAGACAGATTTTAGAATTGTTTCTATTTCTATAAAAAATGTAATTGAAATTTTGATAGGTATTAACAATGAATCTGCAGATCACTTTGGGTAGTATGGACATTTTAATAACATTAATTCTTCTAATCCATGGGCACTATAACTCCCTCATTCCGAAAACTGTCAGTGAAACTAGTAGCAAAGACAAACAGACTAAATTACAGGAGTAAGAACCTTCAGAAAACTCCTCAGCATTTCTTCCTCATGCAGCTCACAGTCCCAAATAATTGATACTACTTCTGTGAAATCTAGAAAATTACTACTAATCCAAATGTACCAACCATAATTTTCTTTAGAAAGACTGCTTTAAAAAGTTTCCCTTTAAAAAAAAAGGAGATTTAACACCATCATCAAGGAAAATATACCTCACTACCAAATTTTCCCCAATATTTGGTTTATTTTGTTACAGGACTATGGAAGAAACTGAAAGTGGAAGTTGTCTATCATTTTTCCTAACCACTATTAGGGATCTTAGTAATAGAACCCTAATTTTATTTAGGAGGCAAGATACTTAGCTTTTAGAAACTCTATTTTCCTAGCTTCCTTTGCAAGTAGATGTGTGATCATATGACTATATTCTACCTAAGAAAATGTAAGTAGAAGAGGTTAGGTGGCATGCACATCCAAGGAGGCTCCTTAAAAAGGCAAGAGATAGGTGGTATGTATGCTTTTTACCATTTTTCCCCTTCCTCCTGCTTTCTACCTAGAACACAAACGTGATGACTGAAATATAAGCAGCCAGTTGTCCATGAGACAAACTTAAGGATGAAAGACATAGGTCAGGAATGACACAGTAAAAAAACAAAAGAGACTGGGCCTCTGAAGACCAAAGAAAACCATATCAGCCCTGTTTACCCTACCTCTGGATTTCTTCTTCATGAAGGAAAAATAAATTATTTTCTTTAAGTCACAGCCAAACATAATTAACAGCTAATATAAATATGAAAACTAGTATTTCCCTCAACTACTGTAGAAAAAGAATAAGCATTTAGACTTCTACGTTCCTCATCTATTAAAACCTTTCATATGCATGCCTTGTTTTTAAAAGATTTTTATGGGGTGCCTGGGTGGCTCAGTCTGTTAAGTGTCTGACTTTGGCTCAGGGTCATGATCTCAGGGGTCCTGAGATGGAGCCCCGTGTTGGGCTCTGCACTCAGCAAGGAATCTGCTTGTCCCTCTCCCTCTGCCTCCTCCCCCCATTCATGCTCTGAAATAAGTCAGACAGAGAAAGACAAATACCGCATGATCACTTACGTGTAAAATTAAAAAACAAACAAACAAACCACAAGCTCATGGATAGAGAGATCAGATTACTGGTTGCCAAAAGCAGGGGATGGGTGGGCAAAATGGGTAAAGGGGACAAAAGGTACAAACTTACAGTTACAAATAAGTCATGGGGATATAATCTACAACATGGTGACTATAGCTACTAATACTGTATTACACATGTGAAAGTCACTAAGTGAGATCTTAAAAGTCATCAATCACCACAATAGGGAAAAAAAAAAAAACCTTTTGCAACTATGTATGGGGAAAGATGTTAACTAAACATACAGTAGGGATCATCGTGCAATATATACAAATAACAAATCATTATGTTGTATACCTAAAACCAATATCATGTTACATGTCAATTATACCTCAATTAAATAAAAGGATATGGGAGGAGCGTTGTTACATAGGTATTTAACTATAGATTACTGTACTTTCTTTAGGAAATTATTATTTTCTTTTAAATCACAGGTCTTTGTTTCTTCTAAATGGTTCATGTTACATTATTCCATAATAACTTATTAAAATATCCTAATTAGGAATATCAATATATTTATTCTATGCCTTGCCTTATACATTCTTACTACTTATAGTAGCTTCCTAATTACTAGATTATCATAATATATAGTTGTGGATTCTGCACATGGCTATGCGGGGAGTCCAATTAAAGTTACTTTGATCACATCTTCAGTCTTAGAACAGAAGCTTCCTCTCTTCCCTAGTCAACTTGTGAAGTGTTATCTGTGTCTATTTTTCTTCCTCATTCTTTTCATAATTCATTCTCTACAGAGACTATTCTCTATTGCTTCTTATTTGTCTTCTTAGTGTCATTATTATTCTGAAAGGATTTTAGTTGGGCAGAAAATAAGAAAATGGTCTGAGTCTCTGTATATTGCAGGTATAGTTTCCAATCTGCTTTGCCTTACTCAGATAAGAAATAGTATAAAAAAATTTCTCCTAACCTCTATACGAAACCATTTTACAAGTTTGTGGGCAACATTATAAATTTTCCTTACAGTTCCTATTTTCATACATTTCATCATACCAAAATCTTGCTATCAAAACTTTATTTCTGCTACTTTGAGTCCCTTAATATTACTGCTTATTAAAACAATAGTTATAAAATATATTAAAACAGTCTTATAAAATATTTTAACTCCTTTTAAAGCTGCTAAAAAAAGTGTTAACTTGAAATACATTATTAATCTTAGTTTTACTTAATTTCTATACTGGAAAAAACTGTGGAAAGTTGGCTGCAGAAAGATTTCAAGAGTTTTTGCTATTTTATGTGCAAAATTACAGTGAAAAGAAATCATAAGACAATGACAGCTTACCTTGAAATGGGATCTTAACATACTTTGTCGTGAACTAAAGGAAAGGAAATATAAAAAAGCAAAAAATGAGCTACCACTCAATATAAGTTACTATTCAAAATTTTCAGTTCTTTTTCTTTCTCAAACCACAAACATGTATTCAAAGTCTATACTAAAAGTTCTCAAGGGGCGCCTGGCTTGCTCAGTCCATACAGCATGCAACTCTTGATCTTGGGGTTGTGAGTTCGAGCCCCATGTTAGGTGTAGAAATAAATTTAAATTTTATTTTAAAATAAAATCTTCAAAAAAAAGTGCTCAAGCCTTTTTATGAATAAACCAAGAAAATGTCTCACTGTAAAGACTTAGTTGGAGTTTTTTTGGTAAAGACCTAATTTTACGGAAGAACCCTGTGCATATAATTTAACTCTCAATATACTCATTTATAAAAACCAGTAAGACTTTATATTGTTTTTCAAAAACGTTTCCTGAATATTTATGGAAGAAATAAGACAAAGTCCCAAGAAAATGCCAAGAGAACCCCAAGGTGTCAGTGACTTTGGTAAATAAACCACAAAACAGGGTTTGATTCTTGGCTTTGTTGACATTCCCACCATTCATCTTTCCATGTTACAAATTCCTTCTGACTGAAGTTGCAGCAAAGTTTTTGTTCTTTCTGTTCCTTCTGTGCCAGGACACTTATTTTCTCTAGGAATGTTCTGTATACATCTGACCTTAAGTGTTGCTTTTATAACAAACTCTCAAGGTCATGGAGCACCTAAAATCTTAAATGTTCCATCTAAAATAGGCTCTTAAATTCATTTTTCCATTAATATCAAATGAATTCATGGCTATTTATTTATTCTTCAGTTAGGTTTCACTTTTGATCAATACATTTATGAAACTTTTTACCAAATCAGAGGTATAGTCTGTGAGCACAAAACAAAATTAAAAACGATGTTGGTACATGGGTACCTAAATTAACTACCAACAGAATTCCAAATAAGTAGAAAACAATGTCCACTGAAGTCACAGGTTTATTGTGACTCATTTCTTTTTCTAATTTAAAAATTATTTCATATTGTAGTTTCACAAATATAAAATTGGTATTTCAGAGTCTAAATCAGCCACTAAAGCAAAATTCAGGCAAAAGGCCATATGAATTAAAAGCTGAGCTTGGGGTTCAAATCCTGTCTCTACCACTT
The DNA here is from genome assembly GCF_964656455.1 of Halichoerus grypus. Taxonomy (NCBI): domain Eukaryota; kingdom Metazoa; phylum Chordata; class Mammalia; order Carnivora; family Phocidae; genus Halichoerus; species Halichoerus grypus. Next base: position 48,340,461 of record NC_135712.1, read on the forward strand.
ATACAAACAGTAAGTAGGTAAATTTAGGTTACTTACTGAACCTCTGTCAGCTTTAGATAAGAGCCTTAATCAAAAGGAACTATTATCATTAGGCACTACCATCTGATTAAGTATATTATCTAATTTAATTTAGTCAAATACACCTTATCATTCTGTCACTTTCACACAACTGCTTTATATATTTGGTGTATATTTTCCCTTGCCAAATTCTGACATATTTCACCAGGTCTTTAATCTCATAAAATATATCTTAGCAAATGTAAATAATTAGTTACAGAAAATGAATATAAGGATTTTGCTTTTGAGATTTTATAGACATTACTACAAAATTATGAACTAGAAGTAGTGAATCTATGTATCTTGGCCTCTACTTTGTCATTATTCTCTCATTCTTCCACAATAAGCACTCTTGTCCTTTATCGAATCTTTCAGCATGGCAATGATCTGATAATCATTTATACCTTTGTATGATGACTAAGCCAACACGTAACCTCTCCCAAAAGCAAAGCCCTATTCCCAGCAAAAATTTAATCCCCAGTTGGGAAAATAAGACAGATATTTTTGTGAGAGTTAAGATAAACCCAGTTCTCTGAAATCATACCATACCTATTTTATAACTTCTTACAATAGCCAGTACAGTTCTCTAACACAATGTGTATTTAATAAACATCTGTCCTACTATCAACAAAGCTGAGAAACAAAAAATGAAGTGTTCACATCTATTGCAACATTCTCTACATTAAAAAAATAATAGTAGTAAAGGTCCAACTATAAGAAAATGAGCTCTAATTTATGTAAATAGTTTCCCAATATGGATATTTTTCTAGTTTAGCTAAAATGTAACTATCATGAGAGTGAGAACAGTATCTCCAGTTAATCTACAACAACACATTAGTAGAGACTCGTTAAACATCTGGAAAATGACTGAGTTTAATTCTCTTATTTACTCCCCCACAAAAAAGTTCTTTAATTTCTAAGTTACAAAGCATTATGAACTGTGTCTGAAAAAAGAATATATAAAAAGTCTTTTGAATCCTTGAAAGTTTTAAGACTTTTACGTCTTTCTTTCCCCATTTCATGTTATTATTTTTAAATTTTAAAATTGCTTATACTCTCTCCTTACTAACATACTGCTTTAATATTTACAGAATTCCTCAGCCTTTCTTCATATACATATATTTTACCTGTATATATTTGCTTTGATTTACTAAATCACTTCCCTTTAATTAGACAATTAAGTTTTTATTTCAATTAGAAGTGTTCCAACAAAGGTGAAACAAATTTTAAAACCTACTTTATGATATTTATTGAATATTTGCACTCCCCTACTACTTGTAATGGCAAATACTGGGACAACCAAAATGTTCCAACAGTCAGGAATTAAGGACAACCCAAATACCCCAAAATAGATACGTGAACTAACTTAGCATAATAATGGTTAAGTTATAAAAGAGCATATACGTCATATACTTTTGATTTAAACATATATGTGCATCTAATATGAAGAATATGGAATGATATACACTGTAGAATTAATGTCAAATGTTTCTGGATAAGTAAGATTACAGATATTCTTTAAATTGTTTCTTAAAATAAAATAGTTTCTTTACTCAATTATAATTTTTTGTTTGGTCTTATTTTTTTGCCCATAACAAGTCCACCTAACTATAATACACAATTAATATATTAACTAATGAAAACCCATTGCTGAATGTTTATGTTGGATTTTCCTCCCCTACTAAATTATTATCATATATTTATATTATCCAATTTTTTACCATTACAAACAACTCAACAGAAAAAAAATGATTAAACTCAATTTAAAATAAAAAAGTAAAATGGGAGGGGCAGGGGGGAAAGATTATAAAAAATGAATGAAATTCCTTAAAGAAAAAAATTGTAAAATCATCCCAGGCATGCCAAAATCATTAGTATCTAAAAACTACTGATCAAAGAATATTAAACAAAATTGTTCTTGTGTTTTCAATCAAAGCAATTTTAACTATATCACAAGCTACCACTATTTGTAGATCCCAGATTTTGCTGGATTTATTCATGAAATTAGGCCATACTCCTGCAGAGTCACCAAGTAAACATCTACTTTATGTCTTAAATCATATGCTGTCTTCTCTGTGAAGTCTTCCTGGATTCCTCCAGACATATATTCCCATATGCACCCTTCTTGTACATATTTCCATTTTGCATTTTATCATAATGTAAATTATGTGTCTGTCTTTTCCATTAGACTACAAGTTCCATGAAAGGAGAGAGTGTGCCTTACGATTTTATTTTTCCCTGCCCTACCCCTAACACAGTTATTAATAAAACTTTTGGGAGAATATGTGAGTTATAATCTGACATGGCCAATGCAATTCAACTAACATTTGAAGTGCCTATTTAGGATGGAACCATTTATGGAAGGTGTAAAAGCAAATAAAAGCATGGCTCTTCACCACAAGATGCTTAAAGGCTAATGGAGAGGTTTAGGCAAAAATATAAACAATTATAAACCCATAGAATAAATCTTACAACAGATGTACAAAGTGCTATAAGTACACAGTAAAGGGAGAAGTTACTTCTGGCTAGAAAAGAGAGATCGGGAAAGGTTTCCTAGAAGAGGATATATTTCAGACAAGCCTTAAAAGATGGTTAGAATTTTAACAGGCAGAAATAGTAAGAAAATATAGAGAACTGAGTAAAATCCAGTCTAGGAACTACTCCTGGAGATCTTTAAAGAAATTTAGGTATTTGAAGAATTCAGTTTATAATCTAAACCAGCAAAATAAGATCTCTTCTTTTTGCTCTCAACTATTCCCTGAATAAAAATGGACTTTGCCACCAAGTAAGTTTAAGAGCCCAAAGAATATCAGTACTACATGTGATCTTTTTTCATACATGATCTTCATTAGAATAGTCAGATCAAAGATATAATTTTAGGATATCCCCTGTGATTTTAGAATTCCCCCCCAATTAAAGACATGTCTCAAAGTAGGTATAATGACATATTCAAAGTGTCCCATATAAAATTAATCTCAATTGTACTGTCATTTGTATTTAAAAAAAAGAATCTGTAAATGCCTTGTCCTTAATCCAAAACTGAAAAAACAAAAACACAAATTAAATATACTTACTGTAACACAACCTTTAGAAGCTCCTTTTATTTTACCAATATAAACAGAAGTAAATATAAAATCCAGTTGTAGATCCATCTCATTACTAGGTATAATACAGGAAATGTTTTCCATGACAGGATTATATGGACATAATTCAGATGAAGCCTAACAAGGAATAAATTATAAAACGCATATAACCCTAAGTATTACACAAATGTTGACAATGATTTTCAAAGTCAAATATTTCTTTAAATTGCTATTAATGAATTTGTGAAGGATTTTATACTGTTCTTATTGTGAAGAAATAATTACTAGATTTGTTTTTCTTAAAAAGCGTATGATTTACCTTGAGAAAATTACTCTTAATAGTTGAATCTTAAATTAATTACATAGGCCTAAGCTCTAGAAATATATCTTCCTCTGCATCAAAGCCATGATTTCAAATTTAATATTCCCTAATAGGTTTTATTCATTTTTAGTTCAACAGAAATAAATTAAGATTTATATAGTACCTTAGTTTAAAATGAGTTTCTAAATACATTATCTCTTTTAATCACCACAACCACCCTGTGAGGTAGTTTGGGTTTTTTTTTTCCATTTCATAAGTAAAACCGATAGATATTTGGATTGGTTAAGTGACTTGCCGAAGGTCATGAAGTTAGTTGAAGCAAAGTTAAGTCAAATCCAGGTTTCTATCCCCAGGTCAAGGGTTATTTCAACCACATAAAATTGCTTCATAAACCAAGATGATGCTCTTACGTAATGTGCTTGAAGGCATATAAGTGCCTAAGAACCATCTGCTCTATCAAATCTGTTTTACTCTATGTCCTATGTCTGAAAATAGCCAACTAGTTACCTAAAACCTCAAAAATCATACCACTTCCACTCAAACATTACTGAACTCATGCTTTTAAATTAAAATACACTACCAAGAAGTATTAGCAGCAGCTGCTTCCTACATCTCTTCTGAATTTTAAACTGCTTTCAAATGACTTTTTCAACTATACATTTGCCTAGCCTTTGTACATTATTCCTCTTTAACCCTAACATCACTAACGACCAAATAAATTACCACTAGAGCAACTATGCATGTGTACTAACTCTCCTTCTACCTCTAGAAAATGTGATTAATCCTCATCTGAAACATATGTAGTACTCATTATTCTTAACCCAGTTCACAATGCCATTTATCTACTTTATAAAAAATCTTTATCATTCTCATCTTTTATTGCTCACTCTAATATTCCTCTTATCCCTTAAAGTATAGGTAACAAATCAACTACAGGGATTCTAATCAGTCAGACAAATAACTGTGTGTGTTTTAAGTGATAAAATGAGAAGATGGGATAAAAAGAATTTCTTATTGGGGCCTCATATTTTGCAAAGACTAAACTAAGTGCCTCCTAAAAATGGCCAACCCATGTTTCTCATAACTTCATTTAAAACTGGAAACAAGGAAAGGTGTGGAGATGTTAAGGTATGCTGCCCTATAGATCTTAGTAGGTCTTCACATTATTTTCTGCTTAGGTTGTAATCATACTCCATCAGTTCTACAAAAAATGTTATTTTCTTATAATATGATCATTTCATACTGCATTATCAACTTATATGCTACCAAGGAAACTATAATTCATTGAGAAGTTTGAATTCATTATCAATAATGACATGGTTTTCATTACAAATACAACTAAGCCATCAAGTAAGCTACTGGCCCAATCAAGCAAAAATGGTTACTAAGGTGCTAAGGTGATCTCTATATAGAGCACCAATGCAATAAAAACACCAGCAAAACAATAATCAGAACACCAGACTTTTTTATAGAACTGACCCAATTCTTCATCACACCTTAGAGAATAACAGCCTCTGACATTATTAAAAAATAAACCAACAAAAGTTTTACCATAATTCTACACTGGTGGTTACTAATAATCATTTCTTTATAATAGGATAATAAGAGGCTGATAATAAGGATACTGACAATAAATGATTTGAACCTCACTTTAGAACTATACTTTTTAAAGTACTATGTCAAAACACAACCAGCTGACATTAAACTGAGACACTTCCATTTATTATTTTCTGTAAGAAGGAAAAGACAAAGGACTTACCAAACTGCTAAGTTTGTGACACTATTCTAAATGCTTTCATACGTTACTTCATTTAATACTCAAAATAATCTTGTGAGGTAGGTATTATCATCCTCATTTAACATATGAGTTAACTCAGGCTTAAAGAAGTGACTTGCCCAAATGACAGAGCCGGGATTTGAACACAGGTCTGTAATCTCCAGAAACCATGTTCTTTTCCCTACATCATGCTGCCTTAATTGCGTGTGAGGAAAAGGAATAATTCCAAGTAGCTACACTACTGGAAGATCAGACATATAAATACCGGAAACTGTTTAATTCTAGGAAATGTTTTGATAAAGTAGTTAAATGTCCAATGAGAATCATTTTTTAAAAAAAGAAAAAAGTATTCAAGTCATAGAATATTTAGACTGAAAAAAATATAAATGACCAAAAAAAAAATAATTCTTTCACTTCAATAAAGACAATTACATTATTTCCTTCAAACTAATATGAAAATTATCTCAAAATTCAAACTAGGAAAATTTGTAATTTTTATAATAATATTCTGCTTGATGAAAGAAACCGTCATTAATCAATAGCGTATATTTCACTGTTAATTATGAGAAAGCAGAAATAAATTACCTGTACAGATTCACATGTAATCAATGGTAGTTCTGACAATGCTGATTCAGAAGTACTCTCATTTTCATTAGTGATGACATGGTCTTGCTTAGGTTGTAATTTAAGAATTTCTGAACTTTTATGTTCAACAGGTCCTTCTTCATCACTGGAAACAACAACTAAAAAGGAAAAATTATTTTTTAAATATGTCACAATAATCACACATTGAAAAGAAAAAGAAAACTTTCTAATTCATGCAATATACTTTTAATAATCCCATGAAAATTTAATCTAACTTTGTCCAACTTAGAAACTGGACTATCATTATCTGATTTATACTAGTTATATACAATATTTCCCTATCAGTGCTATTCTTTATCAGTTACCTGCAACCTTACCTTCTGGGGGATAGAGACATTTAAAAATGGATAAAGTCATGAGAACTTAGGAACAAGTTCTAGCTAGAATAATAAAAATGTATTGTGCCATCACTCTAAATTGTACTTAAAAAAAATTAAGTTTAAGATTAAAATTTAAAAAAATAAATTGTAGTTGCCTCCAGGAGGAAGCAGTGGATGCCTGAGAAGATGTGGGAGACTATTCCCTGTGTATCCTTTAAAACCTTTTTTTGTACCATATGAGTGTATCAAATACTTGAACATTAATTAAATCAAAATTAATGACAATTATTATATAGCACTTAAACTCCACACTTCAGCGTCATCAACCAAAATGTCAATAATAATGGTCCTTCCAGAATCCTTTTAAAAACTACTAAGATGAGGGACTCCTGGGTGGCTCAGTTGGCTCAGTGCCCGGCTATTGGTTTTGGCTCAGGTCATGATCTTTTGGGTCATGGTATCGAGCCCCTCAGTGGCCTCCATGCTCAGGGGGGAGTCTGCTTTAAGATTCTCTCCCTCTGCCCCTCCCCCAACGTGTGGGCACACACATGTACAAGCATGCTCTCTCTCTCTCTCTAAAATAAATAAATAAATCTTTAAAAAAAAAAAAACTGGGATGAATTACAGCTCACAATTCTAAAAAAAAAAAAACCAAAAAACCCTGCTTTCAAGTAATCTATTGTTTACCTAAATCATTATTACAAAATTTATGAACAAAGTCCCAAAACCCCAAGTTTTCTTTTTCTAAAGTTAATATATTCCACAGTGATGTCATAAACAGCTATTGCCTCAGCAAAATTTGAGAGGAGAAACAGAACAACTAAGTAAAGCAGAGAAAATTAAAAAACATTATTATCCTACTGTTACTTACTTGGTTCAACTGATATCAAAGATTGGTTCCCCTCACTGTGTTCACTTAAAGCAGGCTTTTCTATTACATTCAATTCATTCTCATCCTTTTCTAGCAGGGTAGAATTCCCCACAGTATCAGTGGAAATAGAGCTCTCAAAAGTTTCAGTGGTTGAACAGTCAGAGGTACTTTTGGGAGCAGCACTCAAAGCCAACTCCTGACTATTAAGCGAGGATAGTTTAGCAATATCGCTTTCTATAGGTTCAGGTGTAATTTCCTCAAGCACTTTTGAGTCTTGATGATAGTTTTCACTTGACTTTTTAAATTCAGCAGATGCTGTTGAGTCATTTTCTTGTCTTTTCTGAACATAAATGCATACAGAAAATTAGCATTAGTTAAATTTGGCTAAAGAATTTTTTTAAAGTTTAAATTCCTAAAGAAGAATATAAAAGTAAAAATATTGTATCATTTCTATAAATACAGGGATAGAAAACTACACAATTATACTGTATGACTCTTGCTAGGGTCTCCCAAGTAAAAAGACAGAATTTGATCTGTCCAATCAGATATCCAAATATTTTTTTAAAAGGCTGCAATGTGGAAACTCCCATATTTACAAGTGGTTCAGGTGGTTTCCCACAACCTAAGTCAACTTTAGAGTAAGAAGAAGTCTTTTTTTTACAGTTTTATTTTGTAAAAGTAATGAGGCCAAATGACGTCATGTGACTTTATTAACAAAGACAAAAAATTAAAAACTTAAAGAGGATAACAATTTGAAAAAATATCAAATCAATCACTGACTTCACATCTCTATTACCGTTTAAATCTTAACCATATTTATAACTCAAAGCTACTAAAAAGTCCTAAAAGACCTTGTGAATTAAAGGAGTAAAAAATTCTCTTTACTTTTATTAACTGTACACTAAGTTTTGAAAATAGGTAGTATGTGCATGAAGTATGGTAATTCTTCACTTTCAACAGATTCCCTAAACCCGAGGTAGAGAGTCTTAAAGAAGTTGGTAAGTAAATTACTACTGATAAAAGAAATCTGGTAATAATTTTACACAGCATATGAAAAAGCAATTGACTGGACAATATGAATAGAGTATTAATAATATCTGGTTAAAATAAGGGAAAATAAAAGAGAACAAGTCCAATGGATATATACCAAAGTAAGGAGTGCTATCAGAGAAGGAGCATTTTTAACTTTTTTACTTGTTCATAAATTTTGAAATTTGTTCCAAATGCTATATTACTAAAAAACATTTAAGTTATTTTTTAAAAATCAAACAGAGAATCAAAAAAATAAGCAAACAAAAGAAAGAAATCTAATGATAAAAGCAGACAGTTATAAGAACATCATCTGGCCACAGTAAATTCATTTTTATGATAGAATAAATTATTTCATATAATATCTAAATACCTCTACTTACTATCTGTCCTGCTGATTCATACAACGCAGAAGAAGAATTATGAGAATCAGGTAAATTACTTCTAAGCCTTTTCTTTCTCTTCCTGGGAGTCAGAGCAGGTTCCATTTTTGAATCAGAAAATATATCATCCTTATTTCTGCTCCCTTCTTCAAGATTATCACAACCTCTACTTCCACTACTGAGGTCTTAAAAAACAAGAGAAACATAAATATGGCCAAAAAGTACAGAAAGAATCCCTTTTAGAAGAGCTCAAATAAACATCATCAAAATTGCTGTACAACTTCCAAAACTAATCTAAAAAAAAGTTCACTGTTACATTCTCATACTGACATGGATGAATATAAAGAAATACCCTATTTTAAGCTGCATACACAAAGTAAACGTTCATTGTACAATAAATGAGAAAATATATAAAAAGAGAGTATTCTTTAGTAACCAAAGCAATGCAATCAAACTGTTTTTCCTTTTCCTATAATTACATTTGATTGTAATATAAAAAGAATGGGGAGTGTTAATAAAATTTGGAAAATTCACATTTTAAAATGTCTTGATAATTCATTGTGACTCTAGAAATTAGTCGTCTTTTTAAAATTTAAGTGTTACATACATGTATGTATTTTTTTAAGTGAAAAGAGACAATAATTATGAGTGTTAATCACTGCTCTTTTAAAAGGAGCCAAAGGACGCCTGGGTGGCTCAATTGGTTAAGAGTCTGCCTTCGGCTCAGGTCATGTCCTGGGATTGAGTCCCGCATCCGGCTCCTTGCTCATCAGGGAGCCTGCTTCTCCCTCTGCCTGCCACTCCCCCTGCTTGTTCTCTCTTTCTCTCTTTCTCTGACAAATAAATAAAAGCTTTAAATAAATAAATAAATAAATAAATAAATAAAGTGAGCCAAAATATTTTACCTCAGCAGCAGACTATAATATGTGATCATTCACAAAGCTATCAATTTGGTTCAGTTTGTTTCTTCTTTTTAAAAATCAAGATCTCATTTCAAGTATCGAATAAATCTATTCCCCTACAGATAAAGAAATGTTCCCTTTTTTAAATCAACAAAGCATTATTTGAAACCCACGTCAATTACTAAAAATGCTTAGTATTTCAGTTATCAAATATATGTACTATACAAAAATACCTTCCAAAAGGTTCTACCTAACTGAAGTTTATCCTGAATTATATTGCTTTCTGAATCTACATAAGTACCAACTCAAAGTTTATGTAAACAAAATCCCAAAGCAGCTTCCTTGAATTCATAACTTATAATTCATGTAACACTTACTGGCCTGACCTCTTCATTCATTCAAAGTTCTTCAATACTACCCACCTTCTCTTCAAACTATTCTTGCCCTTATTCTTGCTTCATAGGCACCTAATAACTAACATTCATAATATCTCTTTGTCATTCCTTAAAAGGCAGGCATTGGGACAGGACTGAGGGCAAAATTCCAAGATGGTCAACAGTCTTCCAATTTCCAAAGAAAATACTCTTTACTCTATCCCCCAGAAAAATAAAATCTCCCCTAAATCATCAACATAGTATTTTGGACAGCACAATAGCTTTTTTTTTTTTTTTTTTTGGTAACTTTGTAAACCGGAAAGGTAGTCGAATACAATTTCTACATATAAGTGCTATGTCAAATTACAATTTCTAAACATAAATACTATAGCAAAAAGACTGAGGAAAGGAAAGGGGCTTGAGAAAAACCCTATTATACAGGAGTTTTCCTCAAACAGTTTATTTACTATTCACACATCAGCCAAGACTATCTCATGGAAAACAAGAATAAATTTATTAGATAGAGCTTGCCGTTATAAAAATAGGATTCTACCTACATAATATATACAATTTAATGCACAAATTTTACTAGTATATAAAATTAAAGAAGTGACAAATTCTTATAAACAAAAGAGTATTAAATATTTCCAATACAGGGGTGCCTGGGTGGCTCACACAGTACAGCATACGACTCTTGATCTCGGGGTTGTGAATTTGAGCCCCACGTTGGGTACAGAAATTACTTAAAAAAAAAAATCTTTAAAACATATATATATATATATATATATATATATTTCCAATATATCATTTTCATAAAAGTAAATTCCACAACACAAACTTAATGTACTACAAAAGAATGGTACACTTGGGAGTTGAATTCAGAATTCCTATTAATTTATGGGCTTATGTTAAAAAACTAGTATTGGGGGATGCCTGGGTGGCTGTCAGTTAAGTGTCCAACTCTTGATTTTGGCTCAGGGTCGTAAGACTGAGCCCCACATCAGGCTCCACACTGGGCATGCAGCCTGCTTAAGATTCTCTCTCTTCCTCTCCCCCTACTTGCTCTCTCTCAAAAAAAAAAAAAAAAATTTAGTAAAAAATTAATTAAAAAAAGACTCTCCCTCTCCCTCTTTGCCTCCCCACCTCTTTCCTTCTCTAAAAAACAAAACAAAACAAAAACTGGTATTGGACACAATTATCCATAAGATGGAAACATAGTGAGTTTCAATCAAGTTTCAATAGCTACTTTTCTTAAAAACATTTTATCTCTGAAGAGAACCTTCAAGGGTACTAAGGAACTATAAAGTGTTTCTTTTATCAAGCATTTTTTTCCCTGCTAAGTCTAAAATTCCACTGTGACTTTGAAGTAATACTGAAGGGTACAAATCAGAACTTTTTATTCAACTATTCCTACTCTATCCAGGAAATCAGTAGAATGTGAGGGTTTAACAGTGGTGTCTAGATAGTATGTGAACGGAGACCACTTGTAAAAATACTTTTTATTTGGTAATTAATGAAAATTATTTGTGGAAAAAGTACAATTCATAAGAAAATAAATGTCTTTTATTATGTGTAGCTAGGGCTTAGTGACCAATTGAAAGATTATGTATACAATTACACTGCTCTCTCTAGATTGCTCTAGTAAGAGTTGAAGCTGGTTATTAGTCTAGTTTCTTTTTAAGTTTTCCTCTTCTGAAAAAAGGCTACTAAAAATTGTAAATAGCTGTGTTTCAAATGAAGTACAAAGAATTTTTGCATAGTATCATTAAAGAACCATCTTTTCCAGTGAATAATTTATAAAATCATTCAGAAAACAAAGTATCTCAACTAGTTTCAAGCAATCAGTAATCCAAGAGACCCCTGAAGATGTTAGTTCCATATCTGACTAATGTAGTAAATTGTTTTGGTGCAAATTTTTGTAAATTATTTTAAAATCTTAAAAGAAAGACAAAAAGGAGAAAAGTCAATTCATTAACCCTACATGCAAGGAGGCCTAAAAAGAATTTTCAGAAGTCTGGGATGTATTTACCTTTAAATTTGCTAATAGTGGCTTGTACTGGCATCCTCCTAGAGTTGAGAGAAATTCTAATGAATAAAGAATGTATGTCATAGGAGGATAGACAGTGGGAAGCTAAGAATAATAACTGAGTTAGCAGCAATATCAATTACCAGAAATATCCATGGAAACAACACTTACAAACAACTAAACTAACATTCTAACTGTATAGCTGTATACCCAGCCCCAACAACAACAAAAGAAATAATATTCAAATTTAAATTATAGACTTAGTAAATAAATCAAGAAATGTATGCCATAGTGTACAAATAACAAATTTAGCAATTTTCTTTGTGTTGCTAAATAACCTCCCTTTACTTCCACAAATCCTTTTAATGAAAGATTAAATAAAGTTAACCATAACTTAAAAATTATTAGAAATGCAAAAGATAAAAATTCAAATGACAACAAATTTCTAAGGTTCACAAACCTTTAGGTTGAGCATCAGATACTACAAGAGAAATGCCATCATCATCTCTTTGCTTTTCTTTAGTGTGTGAAGCCTGCTTTGCATAATTATTATCTACTGTCTTACTTGGTTGGGAAACCCTGCAAAAGAAAATAATATTATATTCAACTCTCCTATATCCAAATGAATTAAGAAGCCAGTTGATTTATATTGAAGATAAAACCCAGTTTTACAGGTTACAAATACAGTCCCATATAGCAGTGTATATGATCTGAACAGAAAAAAGAATATTGAACTAAGATTTGAGAAATAAGTTCTCATCCCTATTCTACCATTAAACTCTCCCTATTTCTTTGGAGGGTAAAAAGATATGGACACCACAGGATTGGGTACAGGCAAATGAGCAAAAGAATGATACAGGTATTAAATACATCAAAGAGGCTTAAAAAGTAAAAATTCCATGAACAAAAGTACATGATAAGCACATCTATACGTAATCAAAAAATAATAACCCAAAGGTAATTGTTAATATGTTTCAAGCATGGTTCACATATTAAAAATTAAGTACAAAATAAAGTTTGGAGTGTGGTAACAAATTTTACCTACAGAAGGAATAATTTATATTATAAGGTACTCATTAAATTTATAAAATATAAGGTTGTATGAAAAACAAGTTTTGACATGATGACCACAATATTACTATAAATGAAAACTTAATACAATATTAGTAGGGAACTTCAGCACCCCACTTTGAGCAATGGATAAATTATCCAGACCCCCCCCCAAAAAAACAAAAAAAATCAACAAGAAAACATTGGTCTAAAACCGTACATTAGACTAACTGGACCTAACATGCATTTATAGAACATGCCATCCAATAGCACCGAAATACACAATTCTTTTCAAGTGCATATGGAACATTCATAATCATATGATAACCATAAATCATATGATAGACTACAAAAAACGAGTCTTAGCAAATAAATAAGACTGAAATCATACCAACTATCGTTAACCACAATAATATTAAACTAAAAATCAGTAACAGGAGAAAGCTAGAATATTCACAAATATATGGAGATTAAACAATATGCTCCTGAATAAGTTGTCAAAGAAGAAATCAAAAAGGAGATCAAAAAAATACCTTGAAGCAAATACAAATTTAAGTACAGCATATCAAAGCTTACTAAATACTGCAAAAAACAATTCTAAGAAGGAAATTTATAGTGATAAATGCCTACATTAAGAAACAAAAACTCCAATAAACAACCTCACTTTACACCTCATGGAACTAGAAAAAGAACTAAGCCCAAAGATAGCAGAAAGAAGGAAATAACAAAGATCAGAGCAGAAATAACAAAAACAAGAAAAATGATAGAAAAGATCAAAATAGGGGTGCTTGGGTGGCTCAGCTGGTTAAGCGTCTGACTCTTGGTTTTGGCTCAGGTCATGATCTCATGGGTTGTAGGATCAAGCCCCACACTGGGCTCCATGCTCAGTGGGGAATCTGCTTGAGATTCTCTCCCTCTGCTCCTTTCCCCACTTGAGCACACTCTCTCTCAAAAAATAAATCTTTAAAAATACATATTTAAAAAAAAGATCAACACAAGTAAGACCCAGTTTTTTGAAAAGATAAACAAAACTGCCACACTTCCTGGTTTCAAACTATATTACAAAGCTATAGCAATTAAAATAGTATGGTATGGCATAAAAAGAGACTCCCAGGTCAAAGGAACAGAATTGAGAGCCAGAAATAAATCCACACATATATGGTCAATTAATTTATGGCAAAGGAGACAAGAATACACAATAGGGAAAGGAGAATCTCTTCAATTAATAGTGTTGGGAAAACTAGACAGTCACATGCAAAAGAATGAAACTGGATCCCTGCCTTACACCATACATAAAAATCATTTCAAAATGAGTTAAAAACTTAAAACATAAGACCTGAAGCCATATAACACCTAGAAGAAAACATGGTAGTAAGCTCATTAACATCAGTCTTGGCGATGATAAAACAGAGGTCACAAAAGCACAATGAACAAGTGAGACTACATCAAACTGAATAAGGAACAGGCAAGGTTAGGCAGGAAGAGACAGGCAGGGGGCTACATAATCAGGCTCACAGAAATCCCAGATTTGGAGAAATGTTGTAGATGAGATATTAACCAGGGAGAAGGGAACACCTTCTTTGTTCTAAATAGAGACAGAATATGCTCATGATATTTACCAATCCACCATGTTGGTTCTAAACATAGACAGGATATTCTCATGATACTTACAAATCCACCATGTATTGACAAGAAATTTACCAAGTTCCCTGGTCAGTTTTCTATAAAAGACTGACCTTAAGAGCCCTCAGGGGCAACCGTTGCAGACCCTTCTCCCTCTAGAGAGATTTTTTCTTTCCTTTCTATTCTCACCTTCACTTAATAAATCTTCACCTCACTTCACTTCACCCTTTTGTGTCCCCAAGATTCATTTTCGACTGCATGAGACAAGAACCCTGCAACCCTGCAACAAAACTAAAAAGCTTCTGCACAGCAAATGAACCCATCACTAAAATGAAAAAGCAATACATGGAATGGGAGAAGATATTTACAAACCATATCTCTAATAAGGGGTTAATATCCAAAACATACAAAGAACTCATACAACTCAATAGAAAACTTTCTATTAAAAAGTGGGCAGAGGGTGCCTGGGTAGCTCAGTTGGTTAAGCATCTGACTCTTGATCTCAGCTTGGGTCTTGATCTTGGGGTGGTGAGTTCAAGCCCCACGTTGGGCTCTATGCTGGGCTTGGAGCCTACTTAAAAAAAAAAAAAAATGGGCAGAGGAACTGAATAGACAGTTTTCCAAAGAAGACATACAAATGGCCAACTGGTACATGGAAAGGAGTGCAACATCATTAATCATCAGGGAAATGTAAATTAAAACCACAATGAGATATTACATCATACCCATCAGAATGATTATTATCAAAACAAAACAAAACACTGATAGCACATGTTGCAAAAATGTAGAGAAAAGGGAACCCCTGAGCACTCTTCATGGGAATGTAAATTGGTGCAGCCATTGTGAAAAATACTATGGAGGTTTCTCAAAAAATAAAAAATAGATCTGCCATATGATCCAGCTCTTCCACTTCTGAGTATTTATGCTCAGGAAACAAAATCATTATCTCAAAAAGATATCTGCACCTTGATGTTCAGTGCAACACTATTACAAGAGCCAACACATGGAAACAACCTAAGTGTCCACTGACAGATGAATGAAGAAAATATGACACATACACACACAAATATTATTCAACCACAAAAAAAGAGACAAATCCTGCCATTTGCAAGAACATGGATAGACCTTGAAGGCATTATGCTAAGTGAAATAAGTCAGAAAGAAAAAGACAAATACTGTATGACCTGACTTATATGTGAGATTTACAAAACAAAAACAAAAACAAAACAAAAAACACCAGGGAGTGGCCAACAGCCTGCAGAGCAATATGCCTAAGTCTTATTGTAACCGGCACAACACATACCTCATCCATGACTCTCCATCTGTCAGAAAAACACAGTACAGTGGTAGGAAACACAAAGAGAATGTGAAAGACTACTATCAGAAATGGATGGAAGAGCAGGCTCAGAGCCTGATCAATAAAACAACTGCTACATTTTCAACATTTCAACTGCTATGTTTCATGAAACCTCTTAGGCAATTCTTTGCTCCTCCTCCTGTAGGAGCAATGATCCCACTTCTCCCCAGTCTCCTGGGTCCTCCTCAGCCTGGTATGATGCCAACACCCAATAGGCGGTCCCTCCCATAAAGCCAATGATGGACCCTCCTCCTCCTTGGATGATGCCAATGGACCTGCTTCTGTAATGAGGCCACTTCTGGGAAGCCACATGCCAATCATGCCTGGGCCCCCAGTGATAAGACTTCCTACCCATCCCACGACGGTGCCCACTTGGCCAGGAATGACTCAACCAGACAGATAAGGAGAGATGGGAACCTCTTTACATCCATTTTATACTACTTTTTCTACTTCACCAGGAGATCATGGTGCTGTGACTTTGGGTGTTTTCTAACAGCATGACAAGGAAGACTTGCTCCCCCTTCCTATCAAAGACAGAATAGTTTTTGCAGGGGAGTTAGTATGAACAACAACAACAACAAAAGTAGTTTTCATTTGTATTGTGAAATGTGAAAATAAAATTGTCCACTGTTTTAGTTCAAAAAAACAACACTTAAATACAGTCAACAGATTGGTAGTTGCAGGGGATGGGGAGGTTGGAGAGAAGTGTGTGCAAATGGGTGAAGGTGGTAAAAAGGTACAAGTTTCTAGTTTTAAGACAAGTTAAGTGCTAGGGTATAATGTACATGCAGCATGGTGACTATAGTTAATAGCGTATTGTACGTTTAAATGTTGCTAAGACAGTAGACCTTAGAAGTTCTCATTACAAGAAGAAAAGTAACTATGCACGCTGATGGATGTTAACTAGATTTACTGTGTTAATAATTTCACAATATAGACATATATCAAACTGTTATGTTGTACACCTAAACCTAATACAGTGTTCTATCAATAATATATCAAAAAAATTAATTTTTAAAAATAAATTGATAGGGGCACCTGGGTGGCTCAGATGGTTAAGCGTCTGCCTTCAGCTCAGGTCATGATCCCAGAGTCCTGGGATCGAGTCCCACATCAGGCTCCCTGCTCCTTGGGAGCCTGCTTCTCCCTCTGCCTCTCTCTCTCTCTCTCTCTGTCTGTCATGAATAAATAAATAAAATCTTTAAAAAAAAAAAATTGATAGAAACAATTGGGAAGACAATTTAGTACTAATTAAAATAGCCAAAGAATGAATGAAATCTTTACATACAATACTCTTATTCATAATAATTTTTTTCTTTTTCTTTTTTATAATAATTTTTAATAAAACAACTCATTATGGTAGTAAAGTAGGCAAAAATTGTGAAGTAAAAAACTATATAAAATTACTAGCCTATATCATTCTCTCAGAACACATTATATAGTAATTACTGCATTTTCAGACCTATTTAACAATATGGAAATTTTTACACCATTTATTAGCATTAAAAAAATCAGATACCAAGAATAAATCAAGGATCCCTGTAAACTATAAAACATATACAAATGACCACAGGAAGATTGTGGAGTAGGAAGCACCTACCATCTTGCCAACTAGACAACAGCACACTAGTAGAATCTGTCTGATATAACTATTTTGGAATTCTGGAGTCTACTAAAGGCTGCAACTACTAGTCAAAAAGTTCAACAGTAAATTGCAGTTAATTTCAGTCAATTTGAGCTCCAAAGGTAGTAGCAGTGACCCAGTCACCTACCTCTAGGAACAAAGCAAGCAGCAAAGCCCAAGTTCCTAAAACAGTTTGCACAGCTTACAATTACCAAGGTAAGCAAGAAGGACCTTATTCTCCACAAATATTGGGAATCTGTATTCTGATCACCGATGGCTGTTTCTGCTCATGGATGAGCAGACATAGAGAAAGACAGCCATTGTTGCAACAACCACCACCAATGTCACAACATTTTTCCCATTCAGCTAAAACGACTTCCGGGAGACTTATAGGGTTAGCATCTATTTTGTTTTATCCTCCCCCGCTTCATTTTTCCCATTTTCTCCTTTTGGGAACCAAATATTTAAGGACTGCGTATTAGAAAATAATCACATATACAAGGGAATTCAAAAAGTCACAAAAATTACTAGGGAAAGGCATAAGCTCAGGAAAGACCTGGGAAGATCTATGTTTACATATCAAGCTGATGTGCGGAACAGAGACAATTAAAAACAACAATTAAAAGGCAACAATTAAAAAAAAAGGAAAGAAAGAAAAAAAAACAGCAAACCCTGGGGAAGGGGAAGAATCTGATTTCCAGACTTACTATAAGATTCAAGTGCTGTGTTTTCAACAACAATAACAACAACCAAAAAATCACAAGGCATACAAACAAACAGGAAATCATGGATGATTCAAAGAGAAAAAAAATAAACCAAAAGAACATGCCCCTGGGAAAAAATCCAGAAAGTAGACTCAATAGACAAAGACATTATAACAACTATCTTAAAGATTCTCAAAAAGCTAAAAAAAAAAAGTCTTGGACAAAGTCAAGAAAATGATCTATGGGTAAGTGAAAATATCAAGAGATGAAATGTATTAATAAATCAAAAGGAAATTATGGAGCTAAAAAGTATAGTAACTAAAATGAAAAATTCACATGGGTCACCTGGCTGGGTCAGTTGGGAGAGCATGCAACTCTTGATTTTGGGGTCGTGAGTTCAAACCCCATGTTGGGTATAGAGATTACTTAAACTTAAAAAAAAAAAATTAAATTAAATTAAAAATTCATTACAGGGACTCAAAAACAGATTTGAACAGGCAAAAGAAACAGTCCATCATCAGTACTGGATTTAGGGAAGGGAAAGGGAAAAGAAATAAAGAAAGATAACTTGATGATCATAGAAATTATCAAATCTGAGAGACAAAAAAATTTGAGAAAGTCAACAGAGCCTAAGGGACCTGTGGGACACCAACAAGTGGACCAATATATGCAACATTGGTATCTCAGAAGGAGAAAAAATAAAGGAGCAGAGAAATCACTGAAATAAATAATCACCAAAAAATTTCCAAATTTGATGAAAGACATGAATATAAACATCCAAGAAGCCCAAGGGACTACAAGCAGAATAAACTCAATGAGACCTGTACCAAGAAATGTTAATAATCAAGTTGTCAGAAAACAAAGGCAAAGAAAATCTTGAAGGTACCAAGGAAGAAGGAACTCTTCACATACCAACGATACTCCATGAGATTTCTCATCAGTAACCATAGTGGCCAGAAAGCATGGAGTTGGTATATTCAAAGTACTGAAGGACAAAACTGTCAACCAGAAATCCTGTACCTGGCAAAACTATCCTTCTTTTTCCAGTTCCTTAAGTTATAAAGTTAGGTTGATGATTTTAGATATTTCTTCTTTTTTAATGTAAGCATCTACAGCTATATATTTCTCCTTTAGCGTTGCTTTTGCTGCATCCCATGTTTTCATTTTCATTCATTCCTAAGCATTTTTTAATTTCCTTGTGATTTCTTCTTGGACCCACTGGTTGCTTTAAGTGTGTTAATTTCCACCAATTTTTGAGTTTTCCAGTTTTCCTTCCATTAATGATTTCTAACTTCATACCATATGGTCAGAGAAGATCAGAGAAAATATTTGAAAATCATATTTCTGATAAGATATTAATATTCAGAATATACAGAGAACTCCTAAAACTCAAAAGTAAAACACAGCATGATTCATCAAAGGGCAAAGGACTTGAATAGACATTTCTCCAAAGAACATACATGAATGGCCAACAAGCACATGAAAAGATGTTCAGCATCACTAATCATTAGGGAAATCTGTATCAAAACCACAATGAGATATCACATCACACCCATTAGGATGGCTATTATGGAAAAAAAAATAAAGGAAAATAACAAGTTTTAACAAGGATGTGGAGAAACTGGGACCCTTATGCACTGCTAATGGCAATGCAAAATGGTATGGCTGCTATAGAGAACAGTACAGTGGTTCCTCAAAAAATTACTAAGAGAATTACCGTATAATCCAGAAATTCCACTTTTGGGTAGATATGCAAAAGAACTGAAAGTAGAGATAAAGACACTTGCACACCAATGTTTGTAACAGTATTATACACAACAGCCAAAAGGTGAAAGCACCCCAACCACCCAAAGACATTTATACCAGACTACAGACAGGCAAAAAACGAATCAGAACTTCATTTAGGAAAGTAATCTCTAGACAGTTGTTCTGAATATGATATCTCATATAAATCACAAATTAAAACACCACTTAACTCACCTATTTCTATACCTGGGACCGAAGAAGTCTTTCCAAGGATAAACTAACATATTTTACAAAATAAAATTTTAAGTTTACATACTACAGAAGATACTATAAACAAAGTGAAGTTGACAAATAGGAAACTTAAAAAAATTTTTTGCAACACAAATAACAAAGAGTTAATACCTTTAATAAGAGTTCTTACAGTCAATAACAGATGGAACACCCCAATACATACAAAGACTAAGAGAAAATACAAAATCCATCTTCACTAAAAATAAAAAATGACTGAAATGAAAGCAATTTCATGTAAAGTTGTATTTATTTTTGCCAACAGGTTATCAAAAATTTTTTCAATGAAAACACTTAATTCTGGTTAGAATATAAAAGAATGGCACAGGATTTATAAAAATACACAAACTTACTGTAGCAATGCTATACAAAGAAAAATGAAAAATATCCTAAATGTCCACTCATAAGGAAGCACATATTTGTAAAAGGAGATATATCTCTATGTATTGATTGGCAAACTATCAAGTTACAAGAGAAAAGCAAATTTTCTCATTTACTCTCCAGCATACCTAGGCATTATTATGTTATTTTACAGATGAGGTAAACTGAGGCATAGAGAAAGAAGTTAAACAAATAGACTGAGATAAAATTCAACCCCGTACTAAATAAGTTAGTACAGGTATAGCATTTATCACAGTGTAATATCATAATAAAGACTTAATAAATATTAGTTAAGTTTTTAAAGGAGTAATAGAAAGCTTAATAAATTTCTGTATTTTCAAATAATAAGTTGCCATCTAGAAAAAACAAATATGCTACTTCAAAGAGACCATTTTAATTCAAACTCCTTTTCACCCTTGGTGTTTTCTTACGATTCCTTTATTTTTGGTATAAAATACAGTATTTTTTTCCTGCATAAATTCTATTCGAGTTGTCATTATAGTAATAATAACAGTTCTGAACACTAAAGATAGGCTAAGGCTAAAATAAGACTTTTAGCCTTTATAAAACATTTTTCCATAGGTTTTATCAAGGGCATAAGTGCTAGATTTTCAGAGAAAACTTCCTTTCAGTCATAACCCCCATTCTCCTACCCACCAATTTTTAGTTGTTAATTGACATTATAACTTTGTAACAAAGAGTTGGCATATTTACCACATTCTTCGCAATAACGACAATAACAATAATGTCAGAATATCACGTCTTCTCACAAGATCTAAATAATTTCTATTTACTCTTCCTGATTTTAAGATAGGCAGGCTGGGAGGAGGCTGGTTACAGCAAGAATCCCATCCTTGAGCCTACCCTGTGTTCATGCTATATTCAGTTTTAATCAGGCACATCTACTGAAGTCATGGTATGGCCATACTTGCAATTTATTTCCATGAGGCACTCTGGATTCTCCCCAAAATGAATTCATTTTAAGGGAAGAGAGAATCAAACTAATACTAGTATGGCTGTGACAATTGCCTTGGCAATACTGGTAATAGTGACAGGGGTAGCAGAGATCTCAGGATCAGACGCTGGCATCCTCACCATAGAAGACTTCAGGAGCATCAACTACAGCACCAGTAATAGTACTTTTGATAGCAGCATCAATAAGAGAAACACAAAAATAATGACTAACATTTATTAATCATTTACTAAGTTTCTGACATTATATTAAGAACTTCACATAGTTATCTCCTTAAATCTGCACAATAATCTTATAAGATGTGTGTTACTACCTCTGTTTTAAAGATAAAATAAGTAACTTGCCCAAGGTAAATCAGCACATTTGCAATACTGCTAAGATCTGAATCCAGATGTCTGACTCCAAAGTCTATGCCTATTCTAAATATAACAGTCAAAAAAATTACCACCAAGAGAATGAATTTTCAGAGCCCACATCAAATACCACCTGGAAATTTCATAACCATTTAGAAAGGACTTGAGGAAAGCTAGCATTCTCACTGAACAGATTTTAACAACACCCAGAAATTTTAGACCTCTTATTATGAGAACACCCAGAAATTTTAGACCTCTTATTATTAAATCTTGGCCCCAAATTGGTATAAAGCCTGTACAGTACAGATTACAATTTGATAGCTCCATAGAATCCTCATGATAATGCTATTTTTCCTAACAGTATGAATGTGCACTGATGTCTTTTGAATTCCATGGTGACAGTACATAATAAGTGACTTTTTCTATAGAAAGTATCATCAATTAACATTTTTATTTGTATGATACTTTATGTGCACAAAGAATTCTCACATGTGATATTTAATTAAAAGAGAATAAACAATTTTGTGATGTAAAAAGGTTATTTCTCTTCCTACAACTCAGAAAACCAAAACTCAAGATTAAATGACACGAACATTTACCCAAGTGCACAAAATTAAAATATATATTGAGCTAAGCACTGGGTATAAATGCAATTAAGACATGCTGTCTCTCCTTAAGGAGCTCATGGTCTAGTAGAGGAGGCAGAAATAAATACCTATAGTACAAACTGATTAAGCATGTCTAACATTTCTAATTACACATTAATTTACACAGTAAATACATTAGTAACTGAATAATGCCACTGAAACTCTGGCAAATTCAGAAAAAGACCTAATAAAGTATAAAGTCAAAACTGTCAACGAGGATTCACTAGGTAGAGGTGATGTGAAACATAAAATATTCTCCAAAGGGAGAAAAATTTTGTAAAATATTTAAGTTCATATCAAATAAACAGTTTAGTTTAAAACTAAAGTGTGTTAGAAATATAAGAAATTTGTTACAGATCTTTAAAAAGGCAGCTATAATACTCTTTAACATAATTAGGCTTACAAGAGAAATACAAAACAGAAGCTACTTGTGGATGATTGAGAGCAAATTAAAAAAAATAAATAAGAATGGATCAATAATGTTTCACTCAGATCAAAACTATTTATTGTACTGGCTGAAGGCAGAAAATTAAAAAGAAAAGTTCATGGTAAATGAAAGTTAAAAGATTTAGTAGTACTTACTAACTAACTAACTTAGCTTTACCCACAATTTCTTTTTTATTTACAGTCCCTACCTGAGCATCTCCTACAGCTTAAAACAAAAGCAACTTCAGATTTCCATTTCTCTTACTGGCTCAGTAAGCTATAGTTGTTAATAGAATTCACTATCTCAAACCATTTTTGTGAGGAACACATTCAGCCATTCAATCAGAAAATAGCTCCTGAGTACTAGGTGCCAAATACAATTCTAGAATCTAGACATAAAAACAGTGAATACAACAAGATGGAGCGATAGATGAATGGATGGATAGACTGACAGATGGCCAGACAGATAAACAGGACAGAGGAGGAAGAGGAACTTAAAAATTTCAGAGGAATAGATTTCAATTATATCAAATAAACTGAAATACTGAAATAGGTAACTCAATTTTCCTTAAAAGTCTACATCTATTTTCCCAAAACACAAGTACAGTGTACTTTTTGAAACTGATTATTATCCACAGACTGCTGGTTCCAACAGCCATCTCAAGCCACCGGGGGACAAAAGTCATACTAGCCATCAGAGCACATTTGCCCTCACTTTTTGCAATAACGCATCTATGGGGGAAGAATAGAGGCTCATTAGAATAAGTATAATATTTATTTTGAGTAAAGTTATCACTAAACATACCTTTCAGTTAAAAAGGAGCTCTTGTGAGGATTTAGATTTTGACAAGATTCTAGGCTGCCATCAGATGATGAAGAAAGCTGCTCTGATTGCAAGTTGTCTGTATCACCCAAACTGGCCTCAGTTACAGATGAGGTCTTTATGTATTTTCTTCCTAACTCCGTTCCCAGGACATTCGTCAATATAACTCTGGGTATCCTGTCACACAAAATAACAAACA